>NC_134710.1:463970075-464570075 GCF_043290135.1 Rhipicephalus microplus
GATGGACGAAAAATGCTTCGCGCGTCGTAATCTATCGAGAGAGTCGTCGACCCGTGGAAGCGGGTAAACGTCTTTTTTCGTGACGTTAAGCTTCCTGTAGTCAATACAAAATCGCAGGGTTCCGTCTTTTTTTCTTCACTAGAACGACTGGCAAGGACTGAGGGCTGCTGGATGTTAGAATAATCCCGTCATCGAGCATATCTTTTACTTGTGTCTGAATAGCCGCACGTTCTTTGGAAGAAACGCGATAAGGCTGCTGCCGGATGGGGCGGACGTCATCGTCGGTAATAATTCGATGCTTGGCGAGGTGTGTTTGACGGACTTTGGAAGAAGAGGCGAAGCAAGACCAAAACTCCCTTAAAAGGTCCTGAAGTGCAGCCTTTCTCTCGTCTGACAGCGTCGAATTAATGTCGATGTGGTCTAGAAATTCCTCATCCTCATGCGTTTCCTCGGACGCGAAGCACTCCGTGACGTCGGCGTTAGGGTCTTCATAGGCTACGGTGGTTTCGCAGAAAAGATGCCGGTGCTCGTAGTTGAACTTCGTAACTAGTATTTGTGACTGCCCGTTACGGACACACACAACACTTCGGGCGGGGCATACAGCTTGGAGTAGCAGAAGTGATAGGTTGCTTTCAGCCACCACATCACCGTCCCGGAGGTCTTCACAAGTGACTTTGATGGAAACAGTCGCTCGAGGCGGCAGCGTCACACTGTCGTCAGCAACACGCAGTGCAGGTCTACGGCAGTTATTAACCTCTCGATCTGTTGCGCCTTGAGTTGGGAAGGTCACGATGCGCTCACGAAGATTTATGATGGCACCGTATTCCCGAAGGAAGTCCATGCCGATAATCAGCTGACGTGAACAGTCGCGAAGAACGAGGCAGCTGAGCACGAACGTTGACGCACGAATTTTCACTCTTGCCATACTGCGACCCAGCGGGGTTACAACGTGTCCTCCAGCAGTTCGAATTCGCGTTCCATTCCACGGCGTAATCACTTTTCTAAGATCTTTTGCTAGCCTCCCGCTGATAATCGAATAATCTGCACCAGTGTTTATCAATGCATTGACCTGAAAACCGTCAATCAGCACAGGTATGTCAAGTGACACGCGGTCACTGGGTTCAGATGTGGATTTCGGCGTTTTTTCGATACTGCGATTATTCTCTGTTGAAATGTCTTCCGCGCTGCTTGTAAGCGTCGATGGGAGGCCTTCCGCACTTTAAGTCCCTGCGACCTTGCCCCCGAATGTCGCCGCCTTCAGTTTTCCCGACGAGGGCTCGGAGAGCATTCTCGTGCCGTCACATTGAAACGTGACCCAGTGGCTGCGGGTCTCCTCGGAGATGGTGACCGCGATTGCCGTCGTGTAAAGGGTGCACGCTGTTGCGCGAGATACTCTTCGATATCCCTCGGCCTCTGACCAATTTGGGGACAAGGTGAATTGACGGAAAATCCGTGCAGCCTCACCACAATGATAGCAAAGGGGTCGTCTGTCCAGAGTACGCCAGAGATCAGACTTGCGCGTCAGTGCACGGCGACCATCGATGTCCAAACTAGCGTGCGCTGACTGAATCGCGACTGACGGCATCATTGTCTGGATCGGGACGTGTGGCACTGTCTGGGTCGGGACTCCTTGACCAGAAAGAGGCGTGGCAGATCGCAAGGCTTCCGCGTACGTATGACGGCGACTGTTAGTACACACAGAAGCCGTTTCCGGATCAACCGACATCGGCGGAAAACGATGGGTGTGCATTACCTGCTGGACCTTGGTCGCGGGATCAAATCCCGGCTGTGGCGGCTGCATTTCCGATGGAGGCGGAAATGTTGTAGGCCCGTGTACTCAGATTTGGGTGCACGTTAAAGAACCCCAAGTGGTCAAAATTTCCGGAGCCCTCCACTACGGCGTCTCTCATAATCATATGGTGGTTTTGGGAGGTTAAACACCACAGATCAATCGATCGATCAATCTGCTGAACCTCGTCACGAATGACACTGATGATAGAACCAACATCGATTTGCCTTGTCCCATACATCTTTTCCATTTCTTCCCGGAGGACAGATCGGATGATCTCGCGAATCCATTCGGGGCTCTTGCTCCCAGGGGTAGCAAAACTTTCGGGAGTTGAGGCAGCATTCATTTGACGGTCAAACAGGGCAGACCGTTGGTGCAGTACTTGCTCCATTGTTGCCGCTTCAATAAGGAATTCAGCAACACTCTTGGGGGGACTACGCACCAAACCAGCAAAAAGTTGTTCCTTCACACCACGCATGAGGAGGCGCAACTTTTTTTCTTCTGCCATAGCAGGATCCGCTCGCTTGAAAAGCCGTGTCATGTCCTCGACGTACATCGAGACGGTCTCGTTTGGCATCTGGATGCGTGATTGTAGTGCACGCTCCGCCTTGTCGCGGCGGTCGGGACTCCTGTAGGTCTCCAGAAGGCGACGCTGGAACTCGCGCCAAGATGTCACAACATCATTCCTGTTCAAAAACCACGTCTTGGCACCGTCCTTTAGGCAAGTGTACACGTTCCGGAGCTTCGCGGCATCATCCCAGTAATTTATCGCTGCGACACGTTCAAACTCACTCAGCCAGTCGTCAACATCTTCATGCTGCTCTCCGTGAAAGGGGCTAGACATGAGTGGGTTCTGGATGGTGCAGTAGATCGGCGTGGAAGGTGTCGGAGCTTGTACTGGATTTTGTGTGGAAGTCATAGTCGCTGCATCAGTGGTTGGTGTCTCAGGTGGTAGGCCTCGTTAGCAGCGGCTTACTCTGTGAACAGGAGTGTCCACGGGTGCAGGGCTTGTGTTCCGGCTGCTGGGCGGGGTCTTAGGCATCAGGTGGATTGTGAGACGTTGTGCCTAGCAACTCCACCAGTCTTGTCACGTTTCTGAAGACGAACTTGGTATAATAAGTTCGTTGAGTCGACTAGCGAAGAAGCAGCTTAGATAGATCGTCTTTGTCTTCTTTCACTCCTGGATCTCACCCAAGCATATCATGTGGCAATATACACAATTTTTCGATGTATGAGTTGTGAACACAGTATTCAATCAGTCTTAAAATGCTCCCCCATTTTCTCACCCATAGCGAGAAGTGCTGGGACGCCTGCGACTGGAGGTGCATGAGCTGTTGTGTGAGAGTGGTCTGGCTCAGCAACTCTCTCCCGACGACTTCCGTTTTGTCTGGGTCATGGACTTCCCCCTTTTCTGCCTCGACAGAGATGGTGAGTTGTGTTTCCTGTGTAGGAGGATTACTTTCACCCCCAACCCCATTCCCTGAAAAGGGATGTGTCGAGTTTTTACAATAAATAGGAACATATGCTACAAGGGTGCAATATAATATGTTGCTGTGCCTATAAGCATGCTTATCGTCTACAGACCTGAGCACGGGCAGTTGGGGGGTTCTGGCTGCTATGTTCTCAATGTATATGGGAGTCCCTATATTCCATTTAATTATTTTAGTCAATTCAGACGTTTGCTTCTCCGGGCTGGAAAATTCATGCTGCCTTTGTGGCTTTCGGCTGAACATGCCAATGACAACGCTTTGCCGTGCATGTTCCAGAGTCATTGTCATTGACTGGTTGTCTTCTGCAACTGAAGATGCAAAATAAATTTTTTGGAACTGTGTGGCATCGGCTACATGGTGAGTTGCAGGTGCATTCGTAACTACAGTCGAACACGGATGTATCGAACTTGAATGGGATCGGGAATTACCGTATTTACTCGATTCTACAGTGCCCTCGATTGTAACACGCACCCGATTTCCACGACGAAAAAAAAAACGTAAGACATCGATTGCAACGCACACCCATTTTTCTTGCTGGCCCGCACGATCACACCACTAAAAAAAAACGACGCCTTTCGGGAGCGTCTTTCATTTAAATATGAGGTACGGGCAAAGCTTGTGCCCATCTGACGTGTAACAGAGCATTGCCGTCACTGTAGTTTTACCGTGAACCGATGTCAGCACGCGAACTTGTTTCGCCCCCTTTTTCTCGTCGGTTGTGGTGCCAGGCATGTCGAAGTAAAGAGACGTCTGATCGGCATTCCCGATTTGCCCAAGCAGGTAGCCGTTGTTGTGCTGCAAGTTTAGGACGAACCTCTGAAAACTGTGAAACTTTTCATCGTTCTCCTCCGCAAAACTTCTCGCATATGCCCGTTCTCCTTCGCAGCCAAAAGCCTTTCCTCTTCATAAAGTTAGTTAGCCAGCACCTGCTCGCTTTAAACTGGCTCCGCATTAGACCTTTTTCTAAGGCTAATTGCATAGCCCGCACTGGGAGCAGTTCTGTCATCACGGGCCGCTGTGCCGCTCGCTGCTCAAGCACATTCTCGCCGAGCAGCTCTTTAATTTGCGAAAACCGACCCTGCTGTGGTCCACTGAATCCTTTGCGTGAAGCTTTGCTGTCGACAATCTTCTGCTTTTGTTTCCGCCAG
This sequence comes from Rhipicephalus microplus, assembly GCF_043290135.1. Lineage (NCBI taxonomy): Eukaryota > Metazoa > Arthropoda > Arachnida > Ixodida > Ixodidae > Rhipicephalus > Rhipicephalus microplus. Next base: position 463,974,503 of record NC_134710.1, read on the forward strand.
TCCCGCACGCACGTTTCAGGAACTCCGAACAACCGCGATGCGGCCCAATTTCCGTCCGTTTCTGCACACGCGATGACTTTTTTTTTAAAAGCGGCATCGTGGTGCACTCGAGTTTTTGGAAGTCGGCCCTTCCATGCCGTCGATGCTAATGCACTACAAGATGATGAACTCCTCAGCACACGTACGAAGTGCCGCACAGGGAAAACACATAGGCAGAAATGGCCGACGCGCCATGCCGACGCACGTAGGGGGCGGCCATTTTGAAAATGCCAATGGCAATAGTATGACCGTATTCACTTTTTGTTCGTACTCGTTTCTAACGTGCATGCGATTTATGAACTCGCTTAACCGGAAAAAAGGTGCGCGTTAGATTCGAGTAATTACGGTAGTTGGATATATAAAAAATTCGATATAAAAAGATAGAGGCTTCGAAAGCTTACCTGTAGCGGATTATCATCTACAAGAGGCGCATTCAAGAACAACAACTAATTCTGTTCACACGCCGCAACACAATGATTTATTTGAATGAAAAAAATCCCTAATCTTGGCCAGCTTCTTCGTTTTTTTAATGTTGAAGATGCTAGTCTTGATCTTACCAAGGCTGTCCAGGTGTGACAGCCCAGTTTCCTTCATGCAACCGATACAATGGCGAATGACGCCGAATGCTGCCGCCACTTCAGCGGAAGCCCCGCAGGTGCGCCTGTGCAAGTAGGCGTTTAGTGTGTAGCGACACCACAGACCCGAGCTAACGGGGTAGTTTCTACTCCCTCCCACGCCTAGCCGTGCGTGGCTTTGCCCTGTCCAGGGAAAAGGGAATCCTGGGGGTTGAGCGGACGCCGGGTGATTGTACCTTTAAGGCCCCCCGGCAGAGGCAACACACCCCTTTGGCCTTGGCTTCACGTAGACGACATCCCTGGGCTGACCTACCCAGCGGAAATCGGCAGTCGCCTTTTCCTGTCTCTCTCTCTCCCCTGATCTTCGTCTTTTTATCTCTTTCAATCTTTCCTGTCATCTCCTCACTTCTGTTTACTTCCATCCTCCGGGTGGCAAGGGTTAACCTTGTGTAGTTACCACACCTTGGGTAGTTATATTCAGTTATAGCGGCGATGCATGGCTGGTGTCTCCAAGTGTTTACTATTCAACCTTGTAGCGTCCCCTTGTTGGGCTCGGTGGCGGGTGGCCACCATCGCCGCCGTACTTTAAATAAACTCTATGGCTAATTTTTTTCCCCCTCTCCCTGATCGCCGCCCGAAAAGGTGGCGCACCGAAGACCCATTCCTCCTTTCAAAACCAAAGCAGTCTTTCCCCAAGTTTCATGTCATACATAGCCAGAAAGAAAACAAAACAGTCCGAGCAACCTTACCCTTTCTTGTCTCAAAAACACTCACAGAAGCAATCGGGCCAGGATATCGTGTAACCAAGTTGGGAAGCGGCGACCTCCTTTTGGAGGTTTGCGACAAGCTGCCATATGACAATTTATCTGAACTGGTAGCATTTGGAGATGTCCCAGTTTCCGTAGGCCCCCACAAATCCTTGAACACAGTCCGTTGTGTCATCTCTGATGACGACCTTCTTGGATTATAGGAGAGTGAATTATTGGAAGGCTGGCAAGACCAGAATGTAGTGAAGGTTCAAAGAATTGTAATACGACGAGACAAAAAAGAAACAGCAACGAAACATATAATTATCACCTTTGGTACTAGCGATTGACCCGATTCAATCGAAACCGGCTACTGCAAGCTTCGAGTCAGGCCCTACCTACCAAATCCTCGTAGGTGTTTCAAATGTGAGCGCTTTGGACACGGTTCGCAAAGCTGCAGAGGGCGTGCAACTTGCGCAAACTGTAGCTCCAACGAACACCCATCGGACAATTATACTGCTGCAGCCCGCTGTGCGAATTGTGAAGGAGACCATCCTGCCTACTCACGAACGTGCCCATCCTGGAAAAAGGAAAAACAAATTCTTCAACTCAAAGTTAAATTCAATCTGTCGTTTCAAGAGGCGCGCCAGCGCTTCTTTCTCCATAACAAGCACTTTCCTTCTTTTGCAGATGTGACGCGCCAGGTCGTCGTGCCACATCTTTCCGCGTCTTCGAATGTCACATGAAGTGTGACTACGGTCGCGGCATCTGCACCCAAGGCTGGAGTAGCCTGTGCTGCTCCGCCTCCTGCCAAACAGGTTCAGCAGACTTCAGAGTCTGCCGGACCCCGGACCACTGCACCTGCAGTTGCGTCCGAAACTTCTGTGAATGTGCCTGCTCATCAGGCACCATCCGCCACCTCGCAGGAGGTGATGGATACAAGTCCCACTCCTCCGGCGCCTCAGACGCTGAAGGATAGGCACAACTCTTTGGAGCGCACCCATAAAGAAAAACGTCGAATTACGGGGCCCCAAATGGCCCTGTAACCTGAAGTGACACTTCTTGTACACACAGCACCACACATCTTTAGAATGACACATATAATACAGTGGAACGTCAGAGGCCTACTGAGGAACCTCGACGATATCCAAGAACTTCTACACAAACTTACACCAAAAGTGCTGTGTGTGCAAGAAACACACTTAAAATCAAGACACACTAACTTTCTTCGAAATTATATTATCTTTCGAAAAGACACAGATGATGCTGTCGCCTCATCCGGTGGTGTTGCCATAATTGTTGATCAAGGAACAGCCTGCACACGTATACCCCTTCAGACATCCCTGGAAGCAGTAGCTGTCCGAGCTATCATCTTCAACAAATTGGTAACAATTTGCAGTATATACATACCGCCACATTATCAACTGACTAAACACGAGTTTCAGTCGCTGATAGCAGAACTTCCAGAATCGTATCTCGTTCTAGGGGACTTTAATGCTCATAGTAGCTTATGGGGTGACTCTCGCTGCGATGCGCGAGGTCGCCTGATTGAACAGTTTCTTTTTTCTTCCGGTGCGTGCCTTCTGAATTGGAAAGAGCCAACATATTACGACATAGCTAACAATACGTACTCAGCCATAGACCTCAGCATAACATCTCCATCACTCCTGCCTCTACTTAAATGGAAGGTCATTAATAATCCATACGGCAGTGACCATTTTCCTATCGTTATCAGCACATCAATAACAAATATATGTCCTGCACAGGTTCCCAAATGGCTCACCGACAAAGCCGATTGGGAACAGTATAAAAAAATGACTCTCCTAACTTGGACTGACATGGAGGGGTTAAGCGTAGAAGCTGCTGTGAGCTACCTGACAGCATTTTTTATTGATGCTGCAACTAAATGTATACCACAAACATGTGGACCGTCAGGCAAACGATGAGTCCAATGGTGGAATAATGATGGCCGTAATGCGCGCAAAGAACAAAATAAGGCATGGAAGTTGCTTAGAGACTCGCCTACAGCTGAGAATCTTATAAACTTTAAGAAGATCAAGTCGCAAGGAAGGAGGGTGCGCTGACAGTCGAGAAGAGAAAGTTGGCATAAATTCTTATCAGGCATTAATTCATACACAGATGAGGTGAGAGTCTGGAACATGGTTAGTAAGGTAGCAGGAAAACAAGTACACACACTTTCTATAGGGAACACACAAAGGGGGAGCTTGGAAGACCAGGCAAACACTCTTGGGGCGCACTTCGAACTGGTCTCCAGCTCAACACACTATAGTGAAGCGTTCCGACGATACAAAACTGCAATAGAAAAACAGATTAGAGCGCAAGCCCACAACACATGAGGCATACAACGAACCTTTCTGTTTGGCTGAGCTACAAGCCTCACTTACCTGCTGCAATAAATCTACCCCAGGCTCGGACCGTGTGGCATATGAAATGTTAAAACACCTGCCCACTGACACCCAGAAAGCTCTCCTCTCTCTGTGTAATGCGATATGGTCTTCCGGCGAGCTACCCTCAGCCTGGAAGGAAGCTACCATTATCCCAATTCTAAAACAAGGCAAGGACCCGGCCTCAGTTTCGAGCTACAGGCCAATAACATTAACCAGCTGTATTTGCAAGGTCTTTGAAAAAATGATTAACAGGCGCCTGATGCACATCCTTGAAATTAATGGCCTACTTGACCCATACCAGTGTGGGTTTAAAGAGGCTTGGTCCACCACTGACCATCTTGTCTGTATCGAGGCACAGATTCGCGACGCTTTTGTTCATAAGCAATTTTTTCTTTCTGTGTTCCTCGATATAGAAAAAGCATATGACACTACATGGAGCTTTGGCATATTGCGAGACCTGTCACATTTAGGTGTGCGGGGTAGAATGCTGACAATTATCAAAAGCTACCTGTCCAAACGTACATTCCGTGTGCGAGTTGGCACTGTCCTATCTCGAGTATTTGTCCAAGAAACAGGAGTGCCACAAGGAGGTGTATTGAGCTGCACACTTTTCATAGTTAAAATGAATTCCTTGTACCTGTCTCTCCCACGTAATATTTTTTACTGCATATATGTCGATGATGTGTAGATTGGTTACAAATCGTGCAACATCTCAATCTGCCAACGTCAAGTTCAATTAGGGTTGAACAAGATATCTCAACGGGCAAATGAGAATGGTTTTATACTCAACGCGCAAAAGAGCACTTGCTTGTTCAGCCCAAAAAGGGGCCTCCATCCTGACCCCGACATTGACATGCATGGCCAACCTCTGTCAATGAAGACCGAGCACAAGTTTCTTGGTCTCATATTATACACTAAACTAACCTTCATCCCACACATCAAGTATTTAAAGGACAGGTGCTTAAAAACAATGAACATTTTGAAAGTGTTGTCATGCACTACATGGGGTAGTGACACGAAATGTCTGATGAATTTATATAGGAGCCTGATACGCACACGCCTGGATTACGGTGCTATAATCTATCAGTCGGCAACACCGTCAGCCTTAAAGACTCTCGACCCCGTCCACCATCTAGGCATTCGCCGCTCTACGGGTGCTTTCCGAACTAGCCCTGTGGAGAGCTTGTATGTGGATTCGAATGAATGGTCGCTCCACCTACAAAGATGTTTCCTGTCCTTTTTGTACTTTTTAAAGGTGAAGGCAGACAAGAAACACCCTTCCCATTTCACAATTAATGATTTGTCTTGTTCTGGCTTGTTCAAGAACCGTCCTTCGTTTAGGCAGCCCTACGGGCTCCGTGTAAGGGGCCTGGCCGAAGAAACAGATGGGCCTCTTCTCAAACACAGTTTGATGGCTCCTGCAACATATCTGCCACCGTGGGAATGGTAGCTTATAGACTGTGATGTCTCTTTTGTTGAAGTCACAAAGCACGCACCACTTGCACACATACATACATACTTCCTAGAACTACAACATAAATACACATGTCCTGAGTTCTTTACCGACGCGTCAAAGTCAAACACTTCTGTGTCATATGCTGCGGTAGGCCAATCCTTTTCCGAGGCCGGCGTTCTTAATCCTGATGCAAGCATTTTCACAGGAGAAGCTTACGCAATACTGGCGGTCGTAAAACACATCAAACAGATAAAATTACAAAAGGCGGTAATATACACAGATTCTCTAAGCGAGGTAAAAGACCTGAAAACTCCTAGAAAACACAAGAACCCCATGCTGGTGTCACTTTACTCACTTCTGTGCACACTGTACACATCAAAACAGCACGTCGTTGTCAGCTGGGTTCCAGGGCACCGTGAAATACAAGGGATCGTATTGGCGGACAAGCTGGCTGCTTCCGCCAACAACACCACTCCCAATGCATCAATACCAATCCCTGCACTTGACCTAAAACCTTTTCTAAAACGAAAGCTCAGGGGGTATCGGCAGAGCATATGGGATAAACACACAGACAATAAACTCCATGCTATTAAGCCGCAACTAGGTTATTGGCCGCCACTACCGAAATCACGCAACACAGAAGTAACACTAACAAGGCTTAGAACAGGACATACATACTCTACACATTCATATCTCTTGTCTACCGGCAATCCACCGTATTGTGAGAGATGTGGAGAACCACTTATGGTTCTCCACATTCTTGTCCAGTGCAATGAGCTTGATGCTCTAAGGAAAAAGCATTTTTCACTGCCCTACCGACAGCAGCTCCCACTACACCCTGGGATGCTCATCGGTAGGGATCGGCTTTTTAAACTACATACATTTCTCACGTTTTTAAAAGATGTGCATAGCTTTCATCCGATATTTCGATGTCATTCGTAGCACGACCTCTGTACCGTGGTCGTGGCTGCGATGACTACATCACCTCCATGATATTAATATCATGACATTTCCATACACTTTCACCGCACATATTTCACACCACTGCCATGCTTTTATTACTTCCATGTTTTAACCCGCGTTAGCGCGAGGAATTTTAAGGCCCCTTTTCAGCCACACATCATATCATTGTTCATATCTCTAGAATTACAGCCACACATCATATCACTGTTCATATCTCTAGACTATTGAAGTGGCGCTCTTTGGCCATCAATTGGCCCTTGCGCCATTAAGAAGCACTCATCATCATCACTTCAGCAGCAGAGTACGCACGTGTAACCAGCGCCTTGTCCGGAGGATCCTCTTCGTCACATGAGCAGTGGGCCTGGACATTGCAGTCCGCTTCCACAAAGTCGTTCGCAGAGAATCCGTGTACAACTGCTGCCGGGGACCGGGACGGCAACTCGTGAAACGCGTCGTCTATGTGCTCGTCATCGTCGTCTTCACCGGTTTCATAAGTACCGCCATCTCGGAGCCTGCCTTGCGGAAGCGGTTGACCACTGTGTCTGTCTTCACGTCTTGCCAGGCATTGAAGATCTCTGCGGGAGAAAACTTCGCGGAGCTTTCCGGCCACTCCTTCGTCATCCACTGCTGGATGTCCTGGCAGCTGATAGCTTTGCTTTCGCCAGAATTGGTTTTGCCAATGATATTGTAACGCTGCTTAAATCGGTGAAGCCACCTGCTGTTGTCGGCAAAGTTCTTTCACTGAGTGCAGCGGCAAACCATTTGGCCTTGGTGATCAGCATCAGGCCATCCACCAGAATGTTCTTCGCACGCACTTTTAAAAACCAGTCATAGAGTGCTTCTACATTCTTGTGGGCAGAAGCGTGCACATGACAGGCTCCCTGCGTTCGCTGCTACGCCGCCTTTGCCTTGATATTTGCCTTGTTTTTCAACAAGGTACTCGGAGTGCTCCGTCGCATCCCGAAGTCGTCCGCGACAGTCAGAACATTTTTCACCTGCCTCAACACGCTGAATAGCCTTCAACTTTGTCGCAAAGTCAAGGGTCTTGCGCTTCTTGACACTGGCCATACCTACACGAGAAGTCGACAATTCAAGGAGTCCGCAGCGGCTTGGCACATCATGCGTGCAAAAGAAAAATGCTGCACATGTGGTGGTACGTAGGCGATGCGACAGCGTAAGCAACAAAGCGCTCGCGAGGCGACAACCACCTGCTAGGGCAACAGCAAAAGGCGCGAGCTGTGCTTGGCTGATCAAATTTCACAAAACAGCAACAAAAAATTTAAAAAAGGCAAAAGAAGGAGCTCTTCGGCTCCTTTGTTCCTGCTCTCCGAGCCGACGGGTACGCGGAGAAAGCATGAGATAGAAAAAGAAGCGAAAAAGAAGTGTTTCACAAGTTAGAAATTTTTTCGTGTGCTTCGAGTTTTGGCGAAGGCGTGGTGTCGCGCGGAGATTGCTGGGCGCTACGAGTGCCAAAGCGCGCGTTCCAACTCGCACATGGAGCCGCGCTGCTGCGATCGAGGGAGGGGGGAGAGTGCCGAAGTGCTCCTTCCAGTTTGCGCGGCCTTCGATATATCCAAAGGCTGGTGAAAATACTGTTCGATATAAACGTGTGAAATTCTATACTTTCACTAAGGAATTTCAAGGGGATAATGTGCGAGTTCGGTATACCTGAAAGTTCGATATATGTGGGTTTGATATAACCATGTACGATTGCAAAGTCAGAGGTGGAAGTGCTACGCCAATCATGTCATTCTGTGCTACACCAAGGACGTGGCCGTATCCATATCTAGTGGAGTTGATTCACATTGTAATTCGGTTCATTCATGGGGCTTGCTGGTGCTTGTCTCATCGCTTTTATCGTCATGATTTGCCCCCTAAAGTGGTGGTATAAACATGAGTAACTGCTGGTTATCTAGTAATACAGCGAAACTTTATCAGTTTTTACCAGCCGGAAACGCAGCACGATCATGCACTAAACGGCAGTGCGTGTTTAGAAGAGCAGATGTGCATCTCCCGACATATCCCATCGCCTCCAATAAACAAATACAGTAACTGAACAGATGTTGCCCAAAGTATCACCAGAAAGTCTTTATCTTCGTTTTAGCCTAAATGTGGAAAAGATACTGAGCTGGCCCACTCCCACGATCGTTTTAAAGCACGCAGTGGTGACGTCAAGGAGCATTTCGAAACTATTGCAGGGTTAACTATGCACAGAGACTAAAATAGCGACATAATAGATACTATTAGCTTTCAACTGACAGCTTGATTGATCATCTCCTGGTTAGTTACATGAAGCGTGATGCCTATGCTGCCCACACCGCCGCTGCCGCACGGCTTGATGTACCGTGCGCGCAGATTTGCTGTGTGAATTGTTCGTCCCCACTTCGCTCCAGACCAAGCACAGATGAGCAGAGTAGTGTGTTTATCATATATTGCCGATTATAAGTCGACGTTTTTTCATAAAATGGCCTTCCATTTAGTATGCAGTATCAAAATGTCTGTTAAGCAGATTCGTTGTAACAATGATACAAGGAAATCTTGGTAAAACGAACTTTAGGGGGCTGTGGCAATTTGTTCATTATTTTGAAAGGTCATTATAGTGAAACCTTGAAAATTAACTATAATTACTTATTTTCCACCGACCAAAATGACTTACCATTACAATGGTAAGTCCTTGAACTCGTTTTTGACGAGCAAAAACAAATGCACACGTGAACATCAAAAAATTCACGTTACCTAGATAAGTCTGTGATTTGTTTTTTTTTTTTATGCGTGCAGCACAAACTTTGTAGCGCAAAGGCTTCTAGCTCATCCACATTCCTGTGGTGTGATTCGGTCACTTTGGCCTTTTCACTAGGAAACTGCGTGCTTTCCGTATAATATTCATCATAACTGCACCTTCACGACCTCATCACAGTCTTCAGGTTGTGATGAGGTCGCACCTTCATTGTTCGCGACATCGTTCACACCATCCTCGCTATCTTCATCTTGATTGAATGGTTTGAAGGATGTCTTCTGTCATCAGCTCTGCTTATGTTGTCGTTCCTTCATCGCACAGTACATGATCGTCAAATGCGACCAGAACCATGAGACTGACAAAGCCTCCTAGAACACATGTAGAAGTGACAAAGATAAAAACCAGAAGCGTCCTGGCTGTCATCACCTTTTCTGAAGAAAAAAAGAGCTAAAAAAGAAAATCCCCCAAGTTTCGTTTTCTGCTTCCTCGCTGTCTCGGGTTTTCTGCGCCCATGCTTCCTGCTCCGCAACTCCCACTCTGCCTCGCTGATCTCGTCCTCCCAAGTTGCCCTCGCCCGTCGCTTCTGCTATTTTAAACCTGCAGCATTGGCCTTTCAATGAAAAGTAAGAAAAAAAAAAGTCGCTTTTTTTTTTTGCCTCCGCATCGTCGCGCGTCTTCCGGTAAGCGAGGCGTCCGTTCACTGTGTCGTCTGCATGCGTACCGCGCCGGTGGTCATGATGGATTTCAGAACATGAGTTCGCAGTACTGAGGCCGCAGTACTGAGGCATTGTTTATATAACATGGAACTAAATTAGTGCTCGTTATTCTGAAAAGGTCAGTATTCTGTAGTACATAGTAGTGAAATAATTTTACATTGAAACTATAAGCAGTCAGTGCGAGATTTTGTAGAAGTTCGTTAATCTCTATGCAGAATTCGTATACAGAATTCACTGAATACTGTATGGACTGCCAACTGACATGGTCTGCACAGCATCTTCCATGTGTGGCATCTCGGTACCACCACCACACTTTCCAACGGTGAGCAGCAGCAGTGGCTCACACGATGGCAATGACCGTGACTGCTGCATCCTTCTCTTAAACTTCTCTTAGCAGGAGGATATGTAACTTATGTCAAGCGAAGTGTGCAGTGATTATTTATACAGTCAAACCCTGCTACAATGAAATTGACGGGACGCGTAAAAAACTTCGTTCTGGAGGAAATTTTGTTGTAGCGGAATTTCATCTATAGACCACAAAATTTGGTAAGATCTGATGGTTATGACTCGTTTTTTGTCGCTGCAAGCGCATGCATCGAACTCCCGCCTACTCGGGCGTACCTGGCCGAACATTGAGTGAACGTATTTTCTCGCGTGTAACGGGATCAAAGTATGCAAAAAATTTGGAGCTGAAGTCAAGGTGCAGGTTGTACGATATTTTTGGCTAGCTGCGAAACGCTTTTATGGAGTGCTTGGGTGGCCCAAGGACAGCTTGCAGCCCCATCAAACACCGAAAATAAGTGAAGGGCAATCAAGAAGCTGTTTCCAAACAGTGTACGTACACATGTCACTTGCAAAAGGTTAAGCTACCGAACTTCTTTTCTTGTGGTAATTCATTTTTTTTTGCTTATCTTCGAAAAAGATTTCGTAACCTTTGCCCCACATAAAAATTGAAATCCTTGCTTTTGCTTCGATTTTTTCAGAGAAAAGTGTTCATTATGTGAATATATACGGTATTATGACTCGTCCTTTGGTCCCGGCAAGTGGATACATTATCTTTGGCATTAAACTGTCACCAAATTGAATGTGCTTGGCCACATACCGTAAGAATGTATTTTGTCATCTATAACATGCACAAAAAATACAGCAATATTGGAGCTGAACTCAAGGTGCAGGTAATAGGCAAACTTTGGTGTGCATGTTGGCGTCACAGCACCACTGCTTAGTAGTGCAAAGAAGGCGGCTTTGCATCAATGCGCGAGGGCTGTATTTTCGCGCATATAACCCGCGCCTCCATAAAATTCGCACATTCACTTTCAGCTCACTGAGAAAAGAAAAAAAAAACCTTGCATATTGCCTGCACATATGATATACAAGAAAGGCTGTACAAAAGCTACTGCTCAAGCAGCACAGCACATATATAGACAGAAAAGGCTTCATTTAGGAAGCAGAATACACTGTCTGAAAAGCCAGTGACAATTTACTCGTCACTGCTCTCGCTAGTGCTGTTTCATTTCAAAACAGTTGCAGAGTGTCTGTTATTGATTTTTCATGTACCTGGGATCTACATTTGCCATTTGGGACAAAAAGAAATAAATTATTCATCTGCAAAATACTGTATTTTTATTGAGTTGTCTTTTATGTGCGCTAATGTCAATTCTTGCCCAGACGGTAACTGCAGGTCAGTTGGGTGTACGCCAAAGGTAACAAGTCTACTACTGTGTACACATATACCTGCTATAATGAGTTGAATAAACATTTGGCGATCAGCACTTTTTACAACCTGCCTATATAATCGTTCTGTCTAGTTTTGCAGGCTGATACATGTGTTTTTATCTGATTTGCGATTCTATTTGAAAAATAGTGAACTGAAATGTCAACTAACACGCACAAGAAAATTCTCAGTCCCATTAAATAAAACGATTAGAAATACGCTCTACATTCAAATACGATGCATGATGAAACTCTTCTTCAACCAGCAATAACCCTTGCATTGCTATGCATCCACCGGCGCTCAGCGCCCCTTTAGCGGTGAAGTTCAGAAAGAGAGCCTGTGCAGGCAGCTCAGTAAAGGGCCGCCAGCTAGGCAGGTCAAGAGTACACTACCGTAAGTTGTGATATCGACAATCTGGAAAACATCGCTGTGTTAAACGCATGCTTGCCAAGTCTCTCGAATTGGCTGGGAGACTCCTGGATTTGGACCGTTTCTTCTGTTTGTACGGTTTTCATGAAAATCTGCCAAAAATCGAAATTTCTGTGCATGATCTGGCCGCATTGACAAAGAAGCAGCTCGGTGCGCTCCAGGCTTTTCTAAACTACCCCATGTTATTACGAATGAGTTTAAGAGGTGTTCATCTAAAGGTACAGTGGAATCTCAGTGATGCGAAACCACGACAGATACGAATTCGTGAAATTCCCCAGCCGAATTGCACTATTTCTATTGGGCCTAAATTTGAATGTTCCGAACACATTTCATAATTGCGGCGTGTGATACAGACTTTAGTACAAAAATCGTTAAATGAAAGCCGGAAGCAGCGTACACAGTGGACGAGAGTGAACTAAAAACGTTTACCGCTCGACACGTAACGCGCTGTTTAAATAAAAACGATGCACGAGACGTAATCACAAGTACAGGTGAGTAGTACAAACTAACAAGCGTCCCAGTTATACCACGCTGTGTATGAAAAGGGTGCTCTTTTCACAAAGGGGACCTGTGCAGATATGGAAGTGACCTTTGTAGGCTTGGCAACTAATGTGATCATTCCAGTGAAAGCTAGAGGCACACGATTCTCTCCACCAAAGGATAAGGGTGCGTGCACAAGCATACCCCCCCCCCCCCCATTCCGCGGGGCATAGTAGGCGTGAGAAATAAGCGCGCGTCGGCGCATCACGACAAGCTGGACGCCGAGTGCGGGCGGCTTTTTTTTCCTGAGTGCTCATATATATAGGTATATAGATACGTATACATATACGGTTAATCACGGCGGCAACAGCAAAAAACCAAACTAGACTGTCCATATAATTGCTTTCTCCTGGATGTATGGGATGTCGCTGGAGTATATGGAATGCCTCTTGCGAGATGCACCCATTCGCAAAGTTGGGAATTGCTGTTTGCGAATCGCTAATCACGTATGTGGCCTTGGTCTCTGTCAGGGCCAGTGCTGTAGCCGCTTTGGCGTGTGCCGTGTTTACAGTGAGGCCCATGATGTATTTGCCGCAATAGCTGGTACCTACTGCCACGAAACTTTTTCTGTTGGTATAACGCGTGGAATCGGTGAGAACCGCTTTTGTGTCGTTGGAGTAGCTTTGGGTAATGCATTGTGCTCTGGCTTTACGCTGTCCCGAATGGTGGGGGGGGGTGCATCTTGCGAGGCAATGGGGAGCATGTATACTTGCTCGCATACCAGTCATGGAATTCGGACCTAAATGCCATGCTGTGTATAGTATGTGAGGCAAAGTTTTTCTAGCACGGGTCGCCTTAGGCGGGTCTTAGATAGGCGCTCAATTTGGGAACGTTCGTGCACCTCCATAAATTCCTTGAAAGTGTTTACAACCCTAGCTCTAGGAGTTTGCTGGTGCTGACTCTAGGCACTAGTCCCAATGTTAATTCGTACGTCTTCGGTATTAGGGCGCTAAGCTTGTCTTTTTTGCAACCGTACCTTTGTGAAACGGTGCCCTGTACATTATTTGTAAAATGACAAAGGCTTGTATGAGTCATATTACGTGCCCTTCGCGCATGCCCATATGTTTGTTTGTGATGCGTCGAATAAGTTGCATCGTGCTGGTGGCCTTTGCCATAATCTTTCGCAGTGCTTCACCATTGCCGCCGTTCTGCTGAATCATCCCTAGTACTCGCATCTTCTTTACCATTGGGATTGGTGAGCCGTTTGATGCTGTTAATTTTATTTCCTGTTTTTCTGAAGGGACGTATGCCTTTGGTCGGCATCGCTTTCTGACTGGTTTATATAGCTGCCATTCAGATTTGTTGGCCGAGCAGGTAGGTCCTGTGCCCACGAGATAGTGTTCACGCATTCTATGGTTGCCTGTAAGCGATCCTCGATCTCTTGTCACTGCAAGTTGTTGTCAAGATTGCAATATCATCTGCGTATAGTGTGTGGTGTAGTCCATCAATGTGGTGTAATAGTTCGAGTAACCCCCAGCAGGACGAGGTTGAAGAGCATCAGCAAGATAACTGAGCCCTGCGGTGTGCCCAAGCTTCCAATATTGATTTGATTTATTCTAGTTGTCGCACTCGCATGCGTGTAGTTCTTTTCGCTGGGAAGTCTCGGATGTAGTTGTACACTCGCATTACAAGATCCTCTCTACAATTTTCACAATATGGCATCGTGGGGAATGCTATCGAAGGCCTTCTACAGGTCCAGGCCGATGATGGCTCTCGTCGAGCGCCCAGGATTTTTTATGATTTGATGTTTCAATTGCAGAAGGGCGTCCTGTATGGAGAGATGTCTTTTGAACCCAATCATTGTGTGCGGTAATAGGTTGTTGTCCTCGAGGTTATCTGTTAGTCTATTGAGAAACGCATAATCCATCAGTTTATCTACACATGATGTGAGAGAGATAGGGCGCAGGTTTTTCAGCTGCAATTTCTTGCCAGAGTTCACCATTAGTATGACCTGTGCTTCCTTCTATATCTTGGGTAACTTTCTACACACCCAACACTCGTTAATATAATGTGTGAGTTTCTATTGCGGTCTGTAATCAAGGTTGCACAGTGTCCTGTTCGATATTCGATCGAGGCCTGTGGCCGACTTGGTGTTGAGTTTGACGAGGGCCCCCTTTATTTCGGCAATTGAGAATTTTGCATCTAGGACGGTGTTGCTTTCTCCTTTGTAGTCCGGATATACTTGTGGTGGCATTTGGGATATGCAACAGAGTTCTGCGTCCCGTAGAAAATCTTGCTCCATTCCCCTGTAAGCGTGTATGATTTTTAATATGCCTTGTCTCTGTGTAGTCTTGGTGTTGGCAGGATCTATGAGGTACTTAAGTATCTGCCACGTGCGACTAATAGTGAGTTGACTGTCCATCTCCGCGCATTTCTTTTCCGGTTGCTGTTTTTCTGGTTGAGCGCATGCTTTTCTATTTCTTTGTTGAGCTGTGCTAAGCGTTTTCGCAGTCTTCCATTGTGTCTTTGTTGTTTTCAGCGGTGCTGCAGTTGGCTTTGGCTTTTTACATGTGCAGCAACCAAGTGTCTATTCTATCAAGCCCAGCTGTTGACAGCATTGTTTCCGTCACCCGCTTGATGTACAGCTGAAGTTGATCAATCTATTGTTCTATGTTTTTGATGTCCTCAACCTGTTTCTTGTCTCGATTTTTATGTTGTAGTTCCCTATTAGTGAGATCTTCATTTCGTCTCCGGCATTGTGTTCCTGTGGGCCGCCTTCTGCTTCTATAGAGATAATGTAATGGTCACTATCCAAGCCTTGCATAGTGTTTCTCCAAGTCACTTTTAGTGTTAGCACGTAAAAATAAGGTCCGGTGTTGTATCGGTGCTGACGCTGTTGCCCTGCCTATTTGGTGCCACTGGGTCAGTGAACAACTCGACGCTGGCGTGTTGCATCGTTGCCCACAAACGCCTGCCTTTTGAGTGATCGGGTTTGTAACCTCTCGCCATATGCACTGCATTGAAGTCACTCCCAACAAAGAGTTGTTGTCTTTGAGCGATATCGAGTGCTGGGTGGAAGAGACGTGGAAGAGCGGTGTTTGTGGCATTTGGGACTGCTGTAGACGTTGAATACAATGATGTTGTCGGGCGTCTTATGCAGTGGAATTAGCTCTACGAGGATGTTTTCAATACCGTTGACCTCGGTGTCGTGTTCGATAAATGTGAGCTCTCGCTTGACCAGTGTGGCGATGTTAGGATTCTCCGCCTTGCCTGTTATATATAGTAGGTAACATGAAAATTTGACGGGACCGTTTGTCTTTTGCAGTATGATGACGTCTGGGCATTCAGGGATCGTTTTCAGGTATTTTTGTAAGTACATTCGTTTCTTTCGGTACTTCTCCAGTTCCACTGCCTTATTGTGTTTTTGTTTCAAAGAGTGTTGGGCCATGGTTATGTGGGGCTACATGTGTGGCGCCGCTTCGCTATGCGACGTCACCAGAGCGTTGTTGGCAGCTTCTAATCTAAATAATCTGAAATAAATGCTCTCCAAGCTCTGCTGAATCGTACGCATGATAGCCGCAGTGATACTTTCCTCGAAATGGCTCGAGCGAGCCTCAAGTGCTTTAAGTCGGGCACCGCCTCTTGCTGCTCACATACGCTTCGGACGTACTGCCTTTGTAAGGGAGTTAGCTGGTCTGCCTTTAGTGTCAGGGCCTTTGACCTCATCCTCCTTTATTAGTTCTTGTGATCCTGCATCGCCTGTTAACCAGTCTCCCTGTTAGCGGCAGACAGGAGCTTTTGTATGATTTCGTCTTTTGCGGGAATCCGTGCCCTCATGCATTTCATTTGCTTTAGCATGGTTTGTATCGTTTGTGTTAACTGAGCTGTCTTCGTCACCGTCTTAGTGTGTGTTTTAACACCAACCTTCACGTTTGTTGCACGTTCCCTTTGACCGGATCTGCAAAGCGCACCGAATCAGTAGTCTTGGCATCCCTCGTTAGGGTACGTCCAGATGTGTGGCTGCAAACCCGACGCTGCTGCTGCTTTCGGGGTCCCGGTGTGTAGCTATGAGATGGGGAGTGGCTTTGACTGGGGGTCTTGGATCTTGTGCAGGGCTTGACGGCGGGATCGGTGGTGGCAATGGCCTTTCTGTCCTTGGTGGCTCTGGGTTGTTCCCATTGCCTCTTCGTCAAAATGTTGGGCGTCTTGTACTTTATGCGGTAGTTACGGTCTGCCGTAATGTGTGCTCCCCCGCACAGCTTGCATTGGGGGGAACACTGGTGGTTGCGGCCTGAGTAATGGGTATCACAATCACGACACACTTTGACCTTGGGATTCAGGCACAGGTCCATGCGTTCACCAATTCTCTGGCAGCAGTGAGACAGGTCGATTTGCTTGCAATACAGGGTGCAGCATAGGAGAGCGCTGCCGTACCTGACGTAAGTAGGCACTCGCGGTCCTTCAAACACCACAATGATGGTCGTGGTATTACAGAGCCATTTGGCTGCCAGGTCTTGAGGGTTGCGTGCGAGAACGATGTTGGTGTGAATGAACTTGGTATTCTTTTCCAATGGGATGCCCTTGATTTTTCCTTTCACTGTGTTGTCGGGGGCCGTCTCGTACGCATTAACCTCGTGGCGACGGCCGTCGATGGTGATGACTTGAAACTGTCTAGTTATCAGTGTGAAAGGCATAGAGTGTGCTCACGACGATGTTTTGGTAGTTGTTTGGAGCACATCGTGTCCTCCCCTGCTTCATGCACCGGTGCGTCGGCCATGCGCTAAATAGCCGATGCGAGGCACACGGTTCCACTGGTGGCCACTTCGAGGCTTCCTCGTGGTCTTATCACAATCTTGAAACCGCTTAGTGTGAGTAGTGGCATTTTGCTGCTCTTGATGACTAGCTGCTTGATCTTGCACTGCTGTTGACATGAATGTTGTCGGTTGCAGTCCCCTCCCTCTTCGGTGCAGGAGGGGGCTCCGTTCTGTGTGTTACTCTGCACGTTCACATTGTCAACTTGGGTCTTGGACCCGATGGTGCATCAATCCGTTCCCTCCAGGAAGGTACTTTTTGGGAGAGATATAACTCCTTGTTCACTTGGACTTTGACGATTGATGGGCGAAGAGAGCGCCCGTGTCAGAGGAAACGCTCAGCACGTCTCCTTAGATGCCGTTGCGCATCTCCAAGTATTCCTCGATGATTCATCAAGTTCGGATTTGCGACAGCATATTCCACAAAAGTACCTGTTTGGTGATGCCCTTGTTCATTTGGTCTACAGTTTTGGCACTCCTCACGAGGGACATGAAGGCTGTAACAGAAGCATAGCCTTGGCACGAGATTAAGTATGGTGGCCTGGCATCTCCAATGACATCACCTCTCTAGTAGTCAACTGCGAGACATGCACTGTCACACGAGTTTAATTTGACTTTGCTTACCCACTTGTACCAACACTTCTCCCGGATCGTCCATGGTAGCTTCTCGGCATGGACCTGTTTCACTACGTTGGGCAAACTTTCTTCATGGTGGTTGATTTTTGCTCAAGCTTTCCAAAAGTGATAACCTTGAGGAGCAGAACCAGGCAAGTTGTTGTATATGTTCTGAAGAGCATGTTCTCCTGCCATGGAATCCCGGCTGCGGCGGCTGCATTTCCGATGGAGGCGGAAATGTTGTAGGCCCGTGTACTCAGATTTGGGTGCACGTTAAAGAACCCCAGGTGGTCGAAATTTCCGGAGCCCTTCACTACGGCGTCTCTCATAATCATATAGTGGTTTTGGGACGTTAAACATCACATATCTATCTATCTAGGGAATTCGGTCTGATAGTAGCCCATGATTCTCGTCACAAGATCTCACATTCTTTGCTTCCTCGTATGGCTTTGTCTATACGACAAGCAACCTTCGCTACTCCCAGTGGAAAGGGAAAGTGGAGAAAATAGTCAGGATGGTCAAAAGCCTTTTCGCCCAGGCAAAAGACCCTCGCATGGCTTTCCTGCGCTACAGGAATACCCCAGGCCTTAACGTTTTTAGCCAGGCTCAGCTCATGATGCACCATCAGCTAAGGACCAAAGTCCTCAAGAAGGAAGAATTGCTGCATCCAAACGGGCCCCTGAAAGACGCAGTAGTGTCGAGGAACGCATCCTACAAAAGAAAGCAGGAAGAGAGCTACAATCGGGGTCATTGGATTAGACTTCAAATGCAGCTTCTTGTAGGACAAGTCTGCGTACCGCCAGAAAACATAAAGGGAACAGTGTTAAGCTCAGCACAGAGACCCCGGAGCTACATAATAGGGACAGGACAAGGCAGTATCTTGCAGCACAATAGGTGTCACCTTGTCCCGTTTGTTCCAGCATCACTGCCACCACAAGCTTCGTCAGAAGAAACAGAGCCACCGCCGCAAGTAGCTCGCCCTTTTCAGGGTCCTCCAAGTACCATCGTGACGACGGGCGCCTCGGGACAAGCTGGTGATCGTGTTAGTGGCGGTGATGGGGGATGAAAGTGATAGTGGCGTTGGGGGTCGTGATGGTTTTGTGTGCACGCGCAGTCGTCGACGCATTGTCCCATCGGAATGTCTGAATTTTATGACTGCCGAACGTGTGAAAAGGGGGGGAGACGTAGAGGTTGCTACTGTTAGTGAATGGCACTCCCTCCTAGCTGTAATGCATTCATGCGAAGCAGAATAAAGTGAGTTGATGTTTGGGTTTATCGTCTACTGGTTGTATTGCTACAAACTCTTAGACGCCCATGCTATGCCGGTGGTACCGCGTCCGCCTAACGGCTAACACTGCACAAGTGTGGTACATATTAGATATAGAATTGAACTGTATGCAGAGTTACTGTTGCATCTGAATTCAAATGTTCATCTAGCATTAGTTAAAAATGTAAATAGTAGAGGAGGCATTTTTAACACAGTTTAAACTTGTTCCTCTTTCTCTCCCAGTGCCTCTAACACTGCTACAACATTCGTGCAAGCTACCTACAGGGTCCCATCACTCTCTGTAGGAGCTGTCTTCTTTGTGTATCTTTGTATGCGAAGTGACTGTGGCTGTTTGCACACAGGGTCCGTCAAGTCCAATCATCACCCATTCACTGCACCTCACCCAGATGATGCCCATATGCTGCATACGGAACCACTAAAGGTGAGCTGGACGTCCTCCTACTGCGGCCTCGGTAGCTACCCTTAAGCTCAGGCTGTTATCATTTGCAAAAACATGAATGCATAAAGTGTGAATGCCAAAAGTGCAACAAGAAACACCCTGAAATGTAAACATAGGGACTTTGAACTGTCTGTGCCATGAGTATAAACAGAAATCAATGGTAGAGTGGTTGTGGCATACCGTGAAATTTCGAGCGAGCATCCCTCTTCCTTCTTCGAAAAATTTAAAATAGGCTGTCTCTCTCTTCTCCAAAAATACCACTGTTTTAACCTATTTTTATTCACCCAGTGAACGTAAATAAAAACAGTGAATGCATGCATATTCAGTGAAGCATTTAATTAGAAGCACAATGTTGATTCTTTATTCATAGTGGCTTTTCAACTGCCATCTTCAACTTTGATTCTATGACTGAGTGAGTGCCCCCCTCCACATCTTGTCGAATTATCCTTCACCATGCAGATGGTGGGAGAGGCTTGTCTGAGATTTTACAGTAGTGTATGTGGACACTTTTTGGCACTGTCACGTTATTCACTTGTTAATTGCAGGCACGTTCAACAGATGTCGGTTTTGTTCATAGGGACACCAACGGAGTTGCCAGTTATGCTTATAAGAGGCATGTCTGGGCTTTTTTTGTTAAAGATGATAGTCTTTCTTGGGGACCTTTGACTTAAAAATTTTGGTCTGTCTGTCTGTTTGTGTCTGTACATTTGTCTGTTCACGCTTAACGGTGCTGGATACTCTGAATGAACCAGCCGATACCCTAAAGGACCAACCCCATCCGCAGCGTCCACCAATGTTGCTCAAGGTTTAGCGTTCATACTTGTGTGATTGTCAATTAAAAAGCAATTATTGCGTATATCTGAGGCACCATATCAGCACGTATATATTCTGTATGTGCGCCTTTTACTAGAAAAGGCATACATAGGTTGTTCTAAGGACCATAGGGCTTATGGCGCTGTGCTGACGATGCAATGCTAGCACGAAAAGGCGAGTGTTTCCAACACTTTCCTAAGACGACACGGTGGTGGGACCTACCCGTCGCCTTGAGTTTTACACCTTGTCACCTCTGAGATGTCAGAGAGCCACGTTCTTCGTTTTCTAAGAAAACTGCCAGATAGCGCTCATGTCTCACGTGTGACGTGACTTGATGCGCTCGTTCGCCTCTGCTGCACGCTCGAGGCAATCTAACGCAGCACTTCCAGAATACCATTCACCGATTTCTTGCACAGAACATCAAATAAATGTTTTGTTCACTCTCTCCACACGCAAGGCTATCGTCTTTCGGCGGCATTTGCAGATTAACATCAGATACAAGGCCAATTTTTTTTCGCAGAGTCGCATGTAAAATTTTTCAGTTGCATGCAGTAGTGTTATTTGGGGTTACAGTAAAAGCTCGTTAATTTGACACCCGTTAATTCGGAAATTCGTATAATTCGGACGGCTCTATTGGTCCCGGCCAAAGTGCATGTTAATCTATGGGACCAAACCTTCATTATTTCGTCGGAATTCCGCTCCGCACCGCTTAATTCAGACAAATGCTGACGGCTGCTGCTACACAAAAGTGTGATAAAGCAGCGCTGGCACCACTGGAGTGAAACCGAAACCTGAGTGGCATCGCCATCATCATCAACTAGTGGGGGCGATCGCAGCGTCACCGAACGTCGGCGTCTTCTTTCTTCTCCACTCAGCGCCTCCGACGCCATTTTCCCTTGTGTTGTCGTGTCGGAACCATCTCTTCTTGCGGAGTTTTGTTTTTCTTCCATTGTGACCGTATTTGCATGCCACCACCATCGTGCGCTACAGTGATGGCAACGCCAGAAAAACGGCAGAACTACGACGTGAAGAACTTGGCGACTAAAGTGGAAATTTTGGAAGCACTGAAGAACGTCGAATCGCGACAGCAGGTTATGACCAAGTACAACGTGAAGGGCAGCACGTTGGGAACGTACATGAAAAATGAACAACAGATTCGACAAGCCTTCGAAAGCGAAAAGTTTCATGCCTCTAGAATGCGGTTGCGAACCACAGCTCATCCCCAGCTCGAAGAAGCTTTGCTCCGGTGGATTACTGACTGTCGCAACGCGCATCTGCCTTTGAGCGGACCTCTCATTATGGCGCAAGGTGAGAAGTATGCTGCAATGATGAACATTGAATCGTTCAAAGCGTCAGAAGGGGGGTTTGCGAGGTTTCGAGAGAGACGCGAACTTGTCTTCAGGAGTGTGTGCGACGAAAAGGCCAGTGTTGACGAAAGCGTGACCACCAAGTGGAGAAATGTGAAGCTGCTGGAGCACATCGCCCCATATGAACCACGTGACGTGTTCAATGCAGATGAAACTGCTCTATTTTTCAGAGCTCTGCCCGACAAGACGGTGACTTTCAAAGGGGACGCATGCATTGGTGGCAAGAAGTGCAAGCAAAGGATAACTGTGCTTCTTGCCGCCAATATGACTGGCACGGAGCGCTTGCCACTACTTGTGGCCGGGAAGGCGCTTAAGCCACGTTGTTTTAAGAACGTCAAAAGCCTTCCATTTGAGTACACAGCGAGCAGGAAGGCATGGATGACATCGGACATTTTTCGCAGCTGGCTGCAGCAGTTGGACCGGCACTTCACGTCGAAGGACCGCAAGATAGTTATGGTTGTTGACAACTGCAGTGCCCATAACTGTACAGTCGAACTGAAGAGCATCAGAGTAGTTTTTTTGCCGCCCAACACTACGTCTCCTTTTTAGCCTATGGACCAGGGTATCATTCACTACGTGAAGTCGAAGTACCGCCAGCACCTGCTAGAGCGAATGATCCTATGCTCAGAAGCTGGAAAGTTGTATCAAGTGGACTTGCTCGGTGCAGTGCACATCATCGCCCACGTGTGGAAAAAGACTCCGCCGCAAGTCATCGCCAACTGTTTTCGGCGCAGCGGTTTTGTGAGGCCCGAGCATGCAGCAGTAGCTGACGATGGCATCGAGGAGGTGTCAGCCGAGTCCACCGACGATGACTGCCCGACTTTCGATGCTGTCCTTCCAACAGATGTGACCTTTCAGGACTACATCGCGATTGATCATGGTGTTGCCACGAGTGGTCTCCTGACCGATCAAGAGATTATTAATGATGTCACAGGAACTAGTGCCACCTAGACGGTATTATAGCCATCGGTAGCCAAGTCAACACCTGGTCGTCATTTTGATATTTGTGGCGAGTGTTGAGGCGAGCCGTTTGTCATTTCGAGTCTCGCTTTAAGAGGTGTGCGTCTGGCATAGTTCAATGGTGCAAAACAGGTGGTGGCCGCTTATAAAAGGAAAGTTGGCCCAGTTGCGGAGTCATCGTCCAACGTTTAAGCTGGGTGGGACTTCAGAGCAGATGAAAAAAATATGCGCTACATGAGAGGCCGCAGCATGGGACAACCCTGAAAGTTTTATTGTGCGCTCTTTTGAGAAGCGCGGCATTTCCAATGCGCTTGATGACACCGAGGATTGCGCACTATTTGAAGATAGCGACAAAAAAGTCAGCAATGAGGGAAGCAGTGACAACGACTCAGAATGAGCGCGCCATCGGACTAGAAGCAGCGTGAAAAATACGACGTCAAAGAAACATGCACAACAGGACTAGAGGCTGCTTGTGTCTCAAGCTATTTGCATTAGCAACCAACTGCTTTGTTTCATCTTCATGTTTAATAAATGTTTTTTGTCTTTGTGAATGCTATCCTCGTTGTTCGTTCAGCCTACATTCGAGGTAAGTTTTTTTCCTGGCTTTGGACTTTAGGGGGTTGACTTAGAATTGGTGTCGGCCTATATTTGAGTAAATACGATAAGTCTTTCTCAGGGTCGTGCCCAAGCACATGCGCCATTGGCCGCTCTGTGAGTGACGTCACCCCGTCGCAGTAATGGTGCCAAGTACGAGCGCATGAGTTTCTACTGAAGGCTTACTCATGGGTAACCAATGAATCCTATGAACTCCCGAACAGTGGGCAACTTTACAAGAAGGTTGACAGCAGAAACGTGAGAAAGCTCGCATGAGCCGGGCCGATGCTGCAGTCTGGGCACAAAAACAGGCCTGGGAGGCAGAGTGCTGGCAGCAACTGTGTACTGATGATCCACCATCGTTCCAAGCCGTGCTGAATCACAAACAGGAATGCAAGTGCCAGTGGCAGGTGGATCTTGCAAACAATGCCACCGAGTTAGCTCGCAATGTCAAACGCTTGCAAAAACGGCACACCAAACAAGCGACCTTGCGGGTACAGCAGTGTCAATGTGATGATTGTGATAGCGTGTTCACTGGGACGAATGCCTGCTTTCGCCGAGAGTTTCTCCGGTGGCACATTGTCTTTGGCTGCGATGGTTGTGTGCGGCATGAGAAGTGAACACTGTGGTAAACCCAAGCCAAATGTGTGTCTAACCTCATTAAGAAGCATCAACATGCAATCAATAATTGTGAACAGCTTCAATAAAGCATTACGTTGAATCCTCTGCTAAACACTGGGGATGAACGTGTCAGCTATTGTTTGTTAACCATTTGTACGGAGTGCTTGAGTGGCGATTTTTATCTTATGATGTTACCCAAAAGTTTACAAACGAAACCGAAATGGCATTGGTAACAGCCTCTTATATAAGAGTAAGACACAGCATCATTGCCATCCTGAGGGGTAATTCTAGACGCCTAAAGCACCACAGGAAGAAATAATCACAGAAAAGACGCTCTTTCTCTGTGATTATTTCTTCCTGTGGTGCTCTAGGCGTCTAGTATTAACCCACAGTATGACGAACCAACTAGCCCAACAACAAGTACTTCTAAGTTTCATTGCCATCACATAATGGCAACATAGCCCCAGTTTTCGTAGGATGCCTTCACGTGTGTGATTTAGCTGTGTTCATTATAGCTTGTTGCCTTGCGAAGTGTGGCTGCTGATGTCTCGCTCGTATGAGCATTCACGTCAAGCAAAAGTTATTTTTCACGGTGGAAATTTAGTACGTCTCCCAACTGTCAAGTAGGACACCACTAAATCTTCGATGGAAATTTTAACTTACTAAATTTCGTCTATGATGTTATCGATTTCAGGGCATCTGCACAAAGTGAAAACTTTCTGTATCTTGTCACAGTTATTAGGGACACTTGAAGACTGATAGTACTGCACCATTCAATTCAATGCTGCTTGTACTGGCGAGTCAGCCCTTTCAATATACGTCTACCATGGCCAGGTGCCCATAATAATTTTGGGAGCTTCAGCTGTGCACTAGCGTAAGGGTGAACAACAGGGCATAATGGTTTTGCACAATTCTATTGCTGTGTCGTGTTCGTTTGTGAGCTTAAAGCCTGTGACTGCAAGTGTCATAAACAAATGCAAGACGCCAGCTGTATGTCAATCAGGAAATGTTTCCACAGACTGGAAACTTGAAAATATCCAGATCTCAAAGATGAGCTTTCTGGCTAGCTGAAGCTACTCTGTGTGGGTAGAGCTTGTCTAGGATGACCATGGATATGCACGCGATCAAGGTGTATACAGAAGTACATAGATTGCCAGGAGAATAAATTTTCCAGTATAAGACACAGTGACACTTTCTCTCTGCTTTTCTTATTGTCAGGCTAAGGGAATTGGACTTCATATTTTGCACTTGTGAATATTTGGTCGGCTTGTATGTAATAAAACATTGGCCATTCCCCTGCCATCAAGCTCTTCAGAATTTTTTGGTATACTCCTGAACTTTGAGTAGTCCAACCAATTTTCATGGCCGTAAATTTCCCAATAAACAGGCTCAACCCCACTGTGAAAAAAAAAAGCAAAAAGCAGCGGCTGCACAATTTGAGGGCCTCGTTTGATCGTGTGCAAAATGCCTTAAAAGTCATTTCTGCAGCAATACAGTGTTGGCTTGTAGAAAAGCGTACTAAGATTGAGAGGCTGTAATAAGACTCTGCACATTTTCAATGATCCCGCCCCTGCGCCAACTGCGCCAAATTCCTCCAAATCAGATTTACTGCACCATCCTGATATCAACGGAAATTATGCCAAACTACGCCAAAGTCGGATTTGGAAGCGTCTATCACTGGCAATAGCCATGCCAGCGCGTCAAACATGTGCACCTTTTTCTCGAGGCCACCAAAAATCTGGGAGCAGCAACACAAAACACAAATAATGCGCATAATAGTTGGTGCGCCTATCAAAAGGTGGCGCGACAATCTGCTCACTTCCAAAGACTGTGTTAGTGAAGTGTCCCGATTTCGATGCAGGGAGTCTATGGGGAGTTTCGCAACTCGTATGATTGAATAGCGCTTTCGTAGCTGTGGGTGGGAACAGGAACTGTCGTTGACTTCCCTACTGTTTGTTGAGACCAGGTTTAAACGAATTGATGAACTGTGTGCTGTGTCACATTGCGGATTGTGGAAATGTCGTCACTGCACAAGGAGATTGGTCAGGCGTAGGAAAGGAGCGCGGAAATTGTTTTTCGATATGGAGGCTGCGCGCTGTGCACAGCTCTGTAATATTCAGAAAGCGTGATCGCTGCGATCTACTCTACAACTTACCGAGCTTGTTTGGGTGTGTAAAAAAAAAGTCGAAGCCTGACTGGCCCTTTAAGTGGAGACATGGCTCTTGGGACCCGAAAATTTGCCCGAAAGTCGAATTTTCAGAAGTGTCATTTTCGTATTCTTTCTACCATCGCGTACCTCTGTGCAAGTTTTCGTTTCAAAATCTTGCGTATTAGCAGTGTAACAGTAAATGAAAAATGCATTGGCACTCCCCTAGCCCTTTAAATTGTGGACAAATCATGCTTATTTCGGCTGCCTGTAACTCTTGAACGGCCTGCTCCAACGCGACCATTTTTGTATCGTTGAAAAGCTCTCGCATTTGGCTTTTTTTTTTGTCCCTCAGTCGGGCAATGCGGAGCTTGCACTTTTACAAACAAAAAGGAAAAAAAGTTGGCATAAAACGTTGTCATTGGCCACTTCCGATTACGTGGCTAAAATGGCGTCACCGGATTGTCTTAAGAGTGCTGCATTTGAAAACCTGGCTAGTTGAGGCGCCATTTTGGCTTAGGTTACAATCGTACGACGAACGTGTCTGGAGGACCAAGAAAGTTCCACTCGGTGTATCATGTCGACCAAAGGAGAGTCAAAATGAAATGAAAAATGGGCTGATGGTATGACATCACGGGTTTCTGCAAGCGATCAGCAAGCCAGCGTCATTGCTTTGGCACGCCACAATGGTGTGGAGGTGATTGCGGTCCGCTCCACAAAGGCACGGTATCACGCTGCTCTGTAACTGATGAGCAAGCGGCTCACAGTGTCGGAACATCCGACATTGTTGGCGCTGTCAGTTGCATCGTCGCTGTCAGTTGCATCGTCGACGCAGGTAATGGCAGTTCTTAAAATAAAGACACGCCGTCGTCGGGCTTTACAAGCGATAAGAAAGCGACCCGCAACGATGCAACTGACAGCGATCTGCCCGAAAAAGGCGGCATTCTTTGCGCCAACTCTAGCCTTGTGCGAGTTCACACTGAAGCTGTCATGAGCAGTGACATAGCCCAAGTGAGTGCTCGTGAGCAGGCCATGCCTGAATGACTTGAGTCGACATTGGCGACAGCGCGAAAGACTGCGGTTTTCACTGATGCAAGCGACGCGTCATCAGCCTCCGCTGTGGACACTGCAGCTTCGTGTTTGTTGGTCGACTTGGAGATCGTGAATGGTCTGCTCGCTGATTTTCTATGGTGCAAATTGTGGTGCAAAGTATGTGGCGGGTGTGTGAATCTAGTAACGGGTGACCGCGACTATGGCCCCGCTAAGAGACTGATAGTGAAGTGCTACTGTTGTGGCGGAGTGATGATGGCATAGAACTCGCGCTGAGTCGATGGTGAAAAGTCGTGCAATGCATTTGAAATAAATATTTTATCCACACGTGCAATGCTGTGTAGTGGAAACGGCCAGGCATTCATGAATGATATTTCTACATCGATGGGACTGTCGCAGTGGGGGTTGAATAAAACGTTTCAATGGCAATTTTTTTTTACATTGTTCCCTGAAGTGGCATTTCTGATGGTGTCATATTAGAGTAAGGATATCTCTGGTTCTACTCAACCAGTCTGAATAATTTGTTTTTGTCAGAAAGATGGTGAATTGACAAGTGCAGTAAGACTAGTACATAGTTACATATTGTTACGAGTGAGAGATGTTTATTGTACAGGCTGGATGATGGATGGTTGCAGAAGTCAGGTCTTGCACAGAACACATTCACTTCTTTTTTCTCAACCCCACTTCAACGAAAATCCCGTATCATTTCCCCCGTTGTAGACGATGCCCACTGGGTGAGTTAGTGTCGCGCGTGGTATGGCTTCAACCCGGCGACATGTACGACGTCGGTTTTCCTGGAGCGATGGCCAGAAGATGTGAGGTGTGATATCATGTACGTAACGTCGCTAAGGTGCGACAAAATGACGAAGGGGCCTGTATAGCGGGTCAGAAACTTTTGATACAAGCCACTCTTGCGATATAGAGTCCACAGCCACGCCATATCACCTTCCCTGTACAACACATGTCAATGTCGCTTATCGTAGCGAGTCTTTTAACGGTCTTGGGCTGCGAAAGTCCAGAGACGCCCAATGTGCCATGCCTTCTCTGCGCGACAGAGTGTTTCTGCAAAGGATGAGTTTTCTTGCTCCGAAAATGAGAGAATTGTGTGAAGGGTAATACTTGGCTCACGGATGTAGAGAAGGTAAAACGGGCTAAAGCCGGCGGTCTCTTGTAGCTCAGTGTTGTAGGCGTAGGTCATAAACGGTAAAACTTCGTCCCAGTTTTTATGCTTGGAATCAACGTACATAGCGAGCATGTTAATGAGCGTCCTGTTGACACGCTCAGTCAAATCGTTGGTCTGTGGATGGTATGAAGTGGCGTGACGAAACTGGGAAGCAGACTGGCGAATCAACTTTTCCACGATGTCGGCTACAAACTTCCGATCACAGTCGCTGATGATGGCACGAGGAGGCCCATGCCGGAGGATGATGTAGCGTAGCAGGAAGTCACAAACGCGATCGTTTGTTGCGGCAGAGATCGCTGCGGTTTCAGCATATTGAGTGAGGTGGTCTACACAGACTATAATCCAACGGTTCCCAGTGATAGATCATGAAAAAGGGCCCATCAAGTCAATACCGATGACCTCAAAGGGAAAACATGGAGGTGGTATGGTATGGAGAAATTCTGGCGGCACACTTGTTGGACTCTTGTACCGTTGACAATGCTCACAGCTGGTCACGTATCTAGCTGTAGCCTGGTGCATGCGGGGCCAGTATAAACCTTTCAGTGTGCAGTGATAGGTCTTGGCAAACCCCATATGCCCAGATGTTGGATCGTCGTGCATAGCTTGCAGCACGCTAGGTCGCAATGATTTGGGGACAACCAAAAGTAGGCGGGCCCTCTTTGCAGCGAAATTTCGCTTGTAAAGAATGCCATCCTGCATGACGAATTGGTTTTGATGCAACTTTCGACAACGGATGAGAAAAAAGGAGCCAGACTACGGTCTTGACATTGTTCTGTACGGAATGCTTCCAAATCTGGAAAACATGAGTCAAGAGCGGCCAGACAGTCGTCTAAATTGTCGGCGTCACATTCAGTCGTGGCAAGGGGAAGTTGCTATAGGCAGGCAGCATCCGCGTGACGGCGGCCACTCTTCAAGCTAAAAATCAGTCATATTCTTGCAAGCGGAGCGCCCATCGTGCAAGACGACCGGTTGAATCTCGGTAGCCTAGTGAGCTATCAAAGTGAGTGGTGGTCTGAGACCATGGAGAATCGGCGGCCATAGATGTACGGGCGAAACTTGTGTACGGCGAAGACAGCTGCCAGACATTCTTGCAACAGTGTGATTGCGCTCAGCTTTATTCAAAGAACGGCTCGCGTAGGAAATGACATGTTCGGCGGCACTGTGACGCTGAACTAATATTGCACTGATACCGATTCCGCTGGCGTCACTGTGAACCTCAGTTGGGGCTGATGCGTCGAAATGACGAAAAATAGGCCCAGAGGTGACGAAAAATAGGCCCAAAGGTGAATAGGAGCTTCAGTTGAGAAAACGATGACTCACACTCTTTCGTCCACTTGAAGGGTACGTCTTTGTTGAGCAGATGAGTAAGAGGCTCAGCAACATCGGCGAAGCTAGGAACAAAGCGCCGGAAATACGAACACAGGCCCAGGAAGCTTCGGAGTTCTCATAGCGAGCATAGTTGAGGGAAAGTGCTGACTGCGGTGATTTTGTGGGGATCGAGCCAAACGCCGTGTTTGTCTACGAGATGACCAAGAACTAGGGTTTCACGATCATCAAAATGGCACTTTTTGGAATTCAAGGTATGTGCTGCTTTCTCAAGGCACATGAGAACGACATCAAGTCGACGATTGTGTTCTTCAAATGTGTGGCCAAAGATTACAACATCATCAAGATAGCAAAGACATACTTACCATTTTAAGCCGGGGAGAACTGTGTCCATAATGCGCTCAAATGTGGCTGGAGCATTACATAGACCAAATGGCATGACATTAAATTCAAATAAACCATCTAGAGTTATAAAAGCCGTTTTTTCTTTATCGGCAGAGTGCATAGGTATTTGCCAATATCCAGATTTTAAGTCTACGGAAGAAAAGTACGAAGCAGAGTGCAAACAATAGATAACGTTGTCGATGCGGGGAAGCAAATATACGTCTTTTTTTGTAACCGAGTTGAGCCGCTGCTAATCTACACAGAATCTCCGAGACCCACCCTTCTTTTTTACAAGTATAACTGGTGCTGCCCAGGGGCTAAATGACTCATGTATAAATTTCTTAGACAGCATTTCTTCCACCTGCTCAGCAATAACTTTACGCTCCAACGGAGCTACTCTGTATGGTCTCTGACGAACGGTATGGGTGGAACCAGTATCAATCGCATGATGAGTGCATGAAGGTGGTGCAGAAATTCTGCGGCTATTGAGTGCGAAATCAAAAACGGATGCATGGTTGGAAAGGATCCGAACTAACGCTTGTCTCTTCTCTGACGAAAGCGACTTATTCACCATATCCATGAGTATGTCATCACTAGGACAAGCCACATCGAATGCATTTCCCTTTATCCTGTTGTTGCTAATGACTGCAACGTTAAGGTTGCTCCTGACATCGAATTCAAACACAGCCAGCCTCATTCCACCAGGCAGTACAATTGGCTTGAAAGAGTTGACCTCATATACCATGGCTTTGCCACTACTTGCAGAAATCATGCAATGCAGTACAACTACATCCTTCTTTGCATAGCTCAGCTGGATTGGGTGAACTATAACGTCAACGTTACCTGCTGTGATACCACAAACATCAACAGGCACTTGAACTATCGACTGGCCAGCGAAACTATGTCATCAACGACTGCGATAGTCTGTTGGCATCGTGTGGGCTCTTCACAAAAACCAGACAGTAAAACTTCGCCAGCTGCGCAATCTACAGTGGCTCCACATTCTTTAGAAAGTCTACATTTGTGGGGTTTAACGTCCCAAAACCACCATATGATTATGAGAGACGCCGTAGTGGAGGGCTCCGGAAATTTCGACCACCTGGGGTTCTTTAACGTGCACCCAAATCTGAGTACACGGGCCTACAACATTTCCGCCTCCATCGGAAATGCAGCCGCCACAGCCGGGATTTGAACCCGCGACCTGCGGGTTAGCAGCCGAGTACCTTAGCCACTAGACCACCGTGGCGGGTCTCTTTAGAAAGTCTATCCCCAGGATAGCGTCATGAG
Source organism: Rhipicephalus microplus (assembly GCF_043290135.1). Classification (NCBI taxonomy): domain Eukaryota; kingdom Metazoa; phylum Arthropoda; class Arachnida; order Ixodida; family Ixodidae; genus Rhipicephalus; species Rhipicephalus microplus. The sequence goes on from NC_134710.1 coordinate 464,005,650, forward strand.
TAGAATTAAGAAGAACTGCGAAATCTGCCTTAAACAATTTAGCGCCGAAAGTAACAGTTGCAGTACAAACTCCCACTGGGTGCAACGGTTCTCCACTCACTGCACGAAACGTTGTCTGGCTTCCCTAAGAGAACATCACTTTCTTGCCAAGACGAGTCTTAAAATTTCTGCTCAAGACAAAAACAGTTGCTCCTGTGTGGACTAATGTGGACTTGGGGAGACCATCTATAAGAACACCGACCCTATTTTGTAGCATGGAAATTGGCGGAGGCATATCTGTACGCAGTGAAAATTGTCCGGCGACCTCACCTCTATCGACCGTGGCGTCTAGTTTCCCGGCAGAGGAGGAGAAGTGAGACGCCAACGACCTGGTGATGGTGACCGATGCTGGCGGGAGGAGGCTTGTGGCGTCACACTCCGCACAGAAGCCCGCGAATGGCTGCGGAATGTCTGTTGGAAGTCGGTTCGGTAGTAGCCGTTAAGTGGCCAGCAATAGTTTCTCAGAGTACTTGCGCGCCATGAGGATGCCAGGGGTCATTGATACTGTGGCATAGGTGACCGATGCTGCTCTGAGCAGAAGCAGGCTATATGTCCACGAACGCCGCAGTAAAAGCACACAGAAGCTTCACGCCCCACTCGCTGCTGAAGATGGTCAGCGGGATAATCTGGCCACGCTGCCCTATCGTGGGGTGCCCTTTGCACGGAGTCATTTCGCGGATCAGACATATATGCATATCGACGCAACTGTACCGGCGTCCTTGAGTTGACGAAGCTCACAGCGTTGATAGACGCAGGCGGCGAGCCGCATGGCGTATAAAAACCGTGGCCATGTGCTATCAGCGGCGCAGCAGCGTCCCACCGATCAAGTTCTTCGCACACTATTTCTCGTATTGTTGACGCCAGATCGCTGGGTGGAAGGACTACGTCGATGCTTGCGACCGTTGTGACATTGGGGAGTCTACCAAAGTTTGCCGAAATGCACCGAGCTTTAAGGGCCTCAAATGTTTGGCGATTTCGGATGATGTCATTGGCCGACTGCAAGTCATCCTTTCCTATAAGGTAGTGATAGATATCCTTCGCAATGCCCTTAAGGATGTCTCCCCAGGGACTCGAGCACGTTGACTCAAGGTCGCTCAGCACGCTTCTTTATCATGGTCGGATCTCCAAAAGACTTCCTGATTTCGTCCAGGAAATTCACCCACGTAGTCAAATTCTCCTCATGGTTCTCGTACCACACCAACGCAGTTCACTCAAGAAAAAGTGGTACATAGTTGCGCTCGCTGGTGGTGTCCCAGTGGTTATACAGACTCACCTGTCGATAGTGCTTGAGCCATTCATTCATCGCCGCCCTCTCCAGCCTTTCAAGAGAACGGGCGCGGTTCCTTCTAATGGTGTCTATAGGAGTTAGGTTCAGCTGGTTGGATTTCGCCGTCAGGGTTCATGATGACTGGTAGCGCCGTAAATCCTGCGAGTCTGCTGCTCCGGTAAAGCTCCAGGGATGTGTCTTCTACCGTACTTGTCCGGTGCTCCAAGGCGTTACCCAGCACTCTCCACCAATTATATTACGGGTAAGAGATACTTATTGTACAGGAGGGATGATGGATAGTTGCAGAAGTCATGCCTGGCACAGAACACTATCACTTATTTTTTCTCAACCCCACTTCAATGAAAGTCCTGTATCAATAATATTAAAGAACATTTATAAAAATAATTTTTTGAAGTTATTATTGGGTTTTACAAATAAATTTTCAGGTGTTTTATTTTTATTCGATTTTGTTGTAAAATATTCATTCTGTCCTGATTGAACCCGTATATCATCCTCAATCACTGTAGTGTTCCAAGAGATTACCATAATTATTTCTAACTTGTCCTGAAATGTTTTTTCTCGCTTTCTGAAAACTGTGTTTTCGATGATGGTGTAGTTTTGGAGTGACAGTATCTCTGGTGGTACTTATTGCAGTGAATCTTGTTTTGTTAGAAAAGGAGACAAATGGGGAGTGCAGTAGGCATGAAATTTGAATGAATAACATGAAAGATGTTTTAAAGAAGTTAGAATTTCTCCAGGGGTAATATTAAAGCATTTTGTTTACAAAGTTTGATGTGCTGTAACTTTGACCCAAATCACTCTAGAGCATTCATTCTTGTAGCACTGCAAGTTCTGACAATACATCATTTTCATATGCCGCTGTCTTATATCATTACCAGAATTCTAGAGAAAGCTCTCCTCCAAATTAGTCAATGCAAAAAACATGAATTTCTCTATATTTTGAGAACTACTTGTTCCACAGAAAAAGTAATTGCATATTTCAAATCAGCATGTCCAAATACATAAAGCGCAGAAGTTTGATGAAAAATCGCCAATAAATAAAAAAAAGGCTTTTTTAAGTGGGGTGTCCCCCCTTAGCGGCGAAACACGCTCTCCGAAGGGGTTTGTGAGATCTAGTCTAAATAGTAGCAAGAAACTGGGGCAGGAATTCATCAGCGGATGTCTTCCATTCCAGGAATGTTGCCAATTGCTGGTTTGAAGAGTTGCGTGGCACGTAATTAAAGCGATTTCCACTTATACCTTCACGCGTGCCGCCAGAATGTCACATCTTCTTCTGGGCATTGCCATTTAATTTTCTGTGCTTGGCCTCCACAGAAGAGCACGTGAATGGTGGGAACACGTTGACACTTTTCCTCTAATATAATTTATGCCTGGATATTCATTCATATAAGCTTTTCTGTAATGCCTGCCACCAGCACATCTGCGTTTGCAATCGCTGTTGTGGTAAATGCCCCCAAAAGACCCTGCCCTTTCGAACTCGAGATTGCTAGGATCCGAGTACAAAATTTTCACATGCTTTTTTTTATTGTCATGTTATTATTGAGAGCATGCTTCCTGGTCGGAGCTGCTGAAATTCGGTTTTAATACTCGCAGCTTTCAGTAGTGAGGCCATCCATCGTTGACGACTCTTGTCGGAAGGCCCACTGTGAAACGGCTACACCATGTTACAAGTACGCCCCTCGCTTTCCAGGGTAGTAGCTAACGGTTGATAACAAAAAAAAGAACATCACGGCATCTCATTCATTGCGTTTTTTTTTTTTTATCCAAAAATGAGAGTGAGGGAGGCTGGTTAGCTCGAAGAGCGCAGTCGCCGGTGCGTTCTATATCTCGAAGAATAATGGGACTCTTCGTAAACTTCTCTGCCAAGAACCTCTGCTTCACGTTTAAATAACTGACATCATGAAAACCGCTTAGGTAACTAGAGTGGTCATTGTCCTTTTAACCAGTGTTTTGTGGAGTTGTGCAACATTGGGCCCAAAGATACAATTTGTTAATTTCTCTTAAGCTTTTAGCAGTGAATGCTATACCAACAAATTGTATTTTTATACAAATAATGAAGCTTGACAAACACCCCGCCTTCTCTCCCCCCAACCCCTCCTGCGCTCCTGCTAAGGGGAACGTAGAAAAGGCACTCTGTACCTGGTCTTTATAAGTGTGCGCGAAGAACATTCCAGTGGATGGCTTGATGCTGATGGCCAAGACCAAATGATAAATAGATATGTGGGGTTTAACGCCCCAAAACCACCTATGGTTTGCCACCAAATGGTTTGCCGCTGTACTTGGTAAAAGAACTTTGCCGACAACACGGGGTGGCTTCCCCGATTTAAGCAGCGCTACAACATTGTTTATTTATTTATTTATTTATTTTATTTAGCAATACTGCTAGCCCCAACTTGGGGCCATAGCAGAGTGGGTGTACATAGTACAACAAAATCAACAGTACAATACTGCAGTCAACACAGAACAAAGCACTTCAAACAACATAAAAAATGTTTCACGAAGAAAAAAAAAACACTAGTCAGATATAAATTTTTCAAATGCCTCGATACTGTCTGTTTCAATAATTTTGCTGTCAAGCTCATTCCATTCTTTGGCAGTGCGCGGAAAAAGGGAATACTTGAAAGTATTATTATTGGGCTGGAAAGGAACGACAGTGTGTTTATGACGTTGTCTGGTAGAGTAACCGGAAGAGAACTTTAAGTATTCACCTGTGTTACTATTTATTCGACCATTAACTATCTTAAAGAAGAACAACAAACGAGAAATTCTATTTCTTTCTGAAGTCCGTTTGAATCCCGCTTTGGCAACTAATTCAGAGACTGATGTTGGGCCGTATTTCTTGAAAATAAATCGGACAGCCTTGTTTTGGATTCTATCTAGTTTATGGATATTGACATTGGTGTAAGGATCCCAGATAATGTTTCCATAATCCAAAATGGGTTGGATAAGAGATTTGTACACCAGAATTTTAGTGTCGTAGGATGAATAGCGAAGAGAACGTCTCAAAAAATGTAATTTCATCATTGCATTATTAGATATGTAGTCGATATGTCGATCCCAGTGGAGGTTGCTACATATATGCAAGCCTAGATACTTGTACTCTGTTACTCGATTTAGGATGTTTCCATCAGCTGTATAATTGTAAACAAGGGGACACTTCTTATTTGTTATCGACATGGCCACACTTTTTTGATAGTTTACACACATTTGCCAAGAATTACACCACTTCATGAGTTTCTCAATTTCTGTGTTAAGCTTAACTTGGTCTTCAACTGTGTGAATAAGTGAATACAACGCACAATCATCTGCATATAATCGTATTTTAACCCTGCAATTATCAACAATATCATTTATGAACACCAAAAACAACAACGGGCCAAGCACGGAGCCCTGGGGAACCCCTGAGCCAACAGGTAACATGTTTGATGGAGTGTCTTTAAAAACAACGTATTGCTGCCGGGATGTTAGATACGATTTAATCCAGCTACACAGTTTCCTGTTTTTTAATAATGTGTTCAGTTTAATGAGCAATTTAGAATGGGAAATCTTGTCAAATGCTTTAGCAAAATCTAAAAAAATTACGTCTATCTGTTTTCTCTCATTAATAGCTGCGGCGAAGTCATGTGTCATTTCAACCAGTTGAGTTACAGTAGAAAAGCCGTGACGGAACCCATGTTGCATTGGTGTTAATATTGAGTAATTTTCCAAGAAAAGCGTAATATGCTTATGAATAAGATGCTCGAGAATTTTACAACACGTGCATGTTAAAGCTATAGGTCGATAATTAGAAATAAGCTGCTTATCGCCATTTTTAAACAGTGGTTTTATCTTGGAAATTCTCCAGTCATCAGGCAAAGTACCCGTCGAAAGGGATGTACAGTAAATAATTAACAAAAATTTAGATGACCACTCAGCGTATCGTTTAAGGAATGCATTAGGTATATTATCGGGTCCATATGACTTTTTCACATCTAAATTAAGCAAGAGGTTAAATATTCCACTTTCTGTTATTTCCAAATCTTCAATCGGAGGTAATGTCTGGAATTTGTCAAATATGGGTATGCTACCATTATCTTTGGAAAAAATGGATTCAAAGTGGGTGTTGAACGCATCAGAAATCTTAGCAGCATCGGATGTGAAATCATTGCCTATGTTAAATGTATTAGTACTTGAGGACTTCGGTGTGATGGTCCTCCAAAACTTAGCTGGTGCCTCCTTTACCAGCGTGCTCAAACGAATGTTATAGAAGTTGAAACGTTCCTGCTTCATCTTTTTCTTAAGTTCACGAGAGAGCATTGCCACTTCAGCGATACGTTTTTGACTACTGTTCTTCTTAATTTGTTTCCTGGCACGGTTTAGTTTTCTTTTAATGTGAATGCTATCACGCGTTATCCAAGGATTCGCAGAATTGATTTTTCGATACTTGACTGGTACAAAGAGCTGAATGCAGGCGTGAATTGTATTTTTGAATTTCAGCCATAATGAATTGACGTCATACTCTTCAGTGATCATACTACTGCAAAGTTCATCGTAGGCTATTTCCAGTCTGTCTAATATCGACGTATCATCAGCAGCTGAGAAGTCAGGAAAATGAGATACGTTAAAGATGGGTTTCTGCAGTAATGAAGAGAACTCTATTAAAACACATTTATGGTCGGAAATTCCCTCAACTATTTCACATTTCGAATCACCACGAATACTTGAACTAACAAAAACAAGGTCAAGCACAGATTTACTAGTTCCGTGAACACGTGTAAAGTCTTCAACTAGTTCGGTTAAACCAAATTGAAATGCAATATCAATTAATGCTTCATTATTATTTGCGTCGCTTCTGTCAGCTGAAAGAGTGTTCCAGTTAATGCCGGGGAGGTTAAAATCACCACACAAAATAAATTTATTGTTATCAGTTGTATTGCAATCAATGTACTTTCTAAGATTCTCTAGTACTTCTAAATCACTCGCTGGTGGTCGGTATACAACACCAACAATCACATTTTGGCCCTCATGAAACAGCTTACAGAAGAGTGCTTCAACGTCTACAGCATCAGACATTCTGGCCACGTTCAAATTTTTCTTGAAGAGAAGGGCAACTCCCCCACCACGAGAGTTGCGATCACGACGATAAACATAAAAATTTGGGGGAGTGAATTCGTTATCATAAACACCACTGTGCAGCCAGGTTTCAGTAAGCGCGATAACATCAGGCTCATGAATTGCCACCAAGTGTTCAAGATCAAGACCCTTATTCACTATGCTTCGACAGTTCACATTAAGCAGCTTTAAGGAATTGCAACCAGTTGTTCGTCATGTATGATGGCGTTTAGGAACACGAACAATAGAACCACTGGTTTCGTCCCACATGTAAAGAACATCATTAATGGACACTTTGTCGAAGATAAGCCTCACTCGCTGTTTGTTTTTTCTATATTCTGCGGTGCAGTCCCACAATTTTGATCTAATATTTCTCACTTTCTGAGAAAAGTCTTCTGTGACATAGTAGTTTGATCCCTTGAGCTTAGCGCAGTTTTTTAGAATTGTAAGTTTTTCACGGAAGTCAAGTAATTTCACGATGACAGGCCGCGTTTTATCAGGCCGTTTACTACCAAGTCTGTGACATCTTTCTATTCCTGATATAGTAAGGCCGAGCTGGTCGAGCAAAAAAGTTGGCAAAACCATTTCTGGCGAAAGCGAAGCTGTCAGCAAATTGGACATCCAGCAGTGGATGACAAAAGGGTGGCTTGAAATCTCCGCAAAGTTTTTTCCCCCGGAAACTTTCAATGCCTGGCGAGACGTGAAGATGGGCACAGTGGTCAACTGCTTCCTCAAGGCAGGCTTTGAGACCGCGGAACTTGCGGAAACCGGTGAAGACGACGAGGAGCATGTAAACGATGCATTTTGTGAGTTGTCCTGCTTCCTGACGGCAGTTCCACACAAAGTGTCAGCAGACGATTTCATGGAAGCGGACTGCAACGTCCAGACTGTCGCGAACCTCGCCGACGAGGACCTTGTAGCTGCAGTCCTAGTGACCCAGGATGCCCAGGCCAACAGCTCATGTGATGAGGATAGTCTGGACGAGGCGCTGGCTACACACATGTACTCTGCCGCTAAAGTGGCAGCAGTGTTCGGCGTCATTCGTCGTTGCATGGGCCACATGGAGGGATCAGGGCTGTCGCACCTGCACAGCCTTAATAAGATCGACAATAGCATCTTCAACTTCATATCAAAAACGAAGAAGCAGGCCAAGTCAAGTGATTTTTTTCTCGCAAATAAATCATTCCGTTGTGACGTGTGTGCGGAAATAGTTGTCATTCTTGAATATGTCTTTTGTAGGTGATGGTTCGCTACAGGTAAGCTCTCGGGGCCTGTATTTTTTATCGAATTTTTTATATATCAAACTAATTCGTGATCCCCTTCGAGTTCTATATATCCGTGTTCTACTGTAGTACTATCAGTAAGTAGTAGTACTATGTGTTTGTGGGTGTAACAGAAGAGCTCTTTTTGCTACTGCAGGTCAGGGGTCAGCACTATGACCTTGTTCTCAATGGCTGGGAGGTGGCAGGAGGTTCGATTCGCATTCATCATGCTCAAACGCAGAGATATGTGCTCAGAGACATCTTGCAGGTAAATACATCTCACATGTGGTTGCTTGGTTACTAACATATACATTTTCTAGCAGATTCGTGAACTTGTGTCTGAATTTCATTGGTGTAGTTTGCTCAAGTAGTATCTTAATACAGGCAATCATCAATTTTTCGGACATGCTCTAATATTCCTATGCTTTCACGGCCCTGTCACATGTCCTGTAGATGTCAGTCTTTAATAATACCAGTATCACAAGGGCACTTTTAGATCAGGGTGATACGGATTTGCTTTCTTCATCGGGATGAACTTTATGGCTGCTGCTACACGGCCCAAGCTAATCCGGTTCGAGCTTGGGTCAGATTAAATGCACCAGGTGGCACTTGCGTGCCGTAATACAGGTCATTGACAAAACTCAGCTTACAATATTTGAATAGAGTTATATATGAATGTGAAAAAACTTTGCATGCCTCTACAAAGTAATTTTTAAGATCATCATTAGGTAGAGTTTCCTTCGCACTTACCTGTATTGCTATGCGAGAATCTTAACCTTCACTTTTATTTCTGATGGCACCTGCTCGTAGCCGTCCAGCCGCAGCAAAACAACAATCTCATTGTATGGGTGAGAGCTTCACTTCTGGCACCTCAGCTCTCCCAGTTGCTCCTGCCAGTGGTCAATTACTGTAAAAGTCGCTTTATTCGACCACGAAGTGAACGTACGCTGCGACGTAGTCGAAAAGTTGGCGACACTCGTAATCAATTTGCTTCGAGGTGCTTTAACTGCTCCAACAATGCAACAGTTGAACTCTGCGTCTGCTTATCATCTGCTCCTCTCATAACTACATGCGGTCAATGCGGATCTTAACATATGCATTAATAGATATATTTTTCCAATTGAAACCATTTAAAATTTCTTTATAAATAAATATCAAGCTTTTTAAACCTCTTTTTGCAGAAGTGTGCTTGATTTTTGTTTCTTTTGCTTTCAACAAGCTGGGCCACGGGGTGCAGACAGCACGAAACCATGATTTTTCAGCCTTATCGCGGATAGTGATAGTCTTGATCTTGATCGGGCCTGATTGTGATTAAAATTGACCGTGTAGCAGCACCTGATTCAGATCATGGTTAATCTAGATCAGCACTAATCGAGATTAAAAATGCCAATGTGGCACCAGTATAAGAATGTCCTAAATTTTCGGTACTCTTTCATGCCAGATTTTTCTAATTTTCTTCCCAAACTGTAGGTCCGAAAGGTATTAATTGATTCTACCAATTTTGTTGCATCTTTAGATTCGTACCCGCACTTTTGTGAGTCACTCCTTTTGTTGCCATAACAGTGTCTGAAAGGCAGCTTTGTTGCAATGCCAAATTGTGCCGTTTTTTTGTGCAGTCTTGTAAAGTGCACTGCACAGATGCGTTGCCTTCACCAATGAAAGCAGCTCGCCATTGCGGTGCCCATGAACGGTCAGGAATGCAGTGAGCACACCATAACAAATGCTTTTACAGGAAATGCGTGTGCACGATACAGCAAGTGCCCTGGCAGTGACGGCGTGTCCTTCGCACTCTGTGTGCTGTACATAACTAGGAACAATCATCTTCAAGCAGAAGCAGATGCAGTTGATAAGCAAAAATTTTCACGCAGTAGCAAGTCATGGAATGTCAGATAAGTTGTCCGTTTTCCTGCCACAGCCCATGTACTCCATGTCATCTTTAAATTCTCCCTGAGAGACAGCTGTAATTTATTTTTCTCTCTTTGCTAGTATATGCAGCACTCATGACTAGACTCAAATTCGCCATTGGTGATTGGCTTCTAGCTGAGCGAGGTTCGTGGCAGGTACTAAAAGTGTTCATAAGAGCCTTGGTGCAAACTAAAATACTTGATAAGTGTAACTGGCAGGCTTGTATTCTCCTGCTGTACCCCATATTTGTGTTCCTAAAGAGTGAAATTTTCGTTAAAAGAAATTATCTTTTTCCCCGTTTTACTGTGTCTGTGTAACTAAGATACTGCTGTAAATACGATGGGCCAAGTCCTCTGGCTACACTTTAGGATTTGCTGAAAATGCATAAGCTGTCATGAGGCAACGTAGGTAACCAAGTTGTCAGATGGTAGAGTCGAGCAGCAAAAAGTAACACACCGGACAGCACTGGAACAACGTTTTGTATCCAACTTGTTGACCTCTTCTCCAGAAGACACATCCCCACTGACCATTTCTATCAAATACAGTTACCTCCCTATTGTTCGTATCCAACCCATTGGCCTCTTCTCCGGAAACTACATTCCCATTGCCCATTGCTGTTCAGTACAATTATCTTCCCGTTGTTTGTATGTAACCCGTTGGCCTCTTCTCCAGAAGCCACATCCCCACTGCCCATTGCTGTTCATTACAGTTATCTTTTCTGGGGAAAGAAAAGAAAAAGCCGTCCCGGAGACTTATGGGTAGCAGAGCACAGGCGGATCATAGTAACGCTTTAAACGTTCGACATACACAATTTTGCACTGCACTGCTGGCGGCGTTTGTCCGAAGATGGTTCTCGGGGCTCAACAATATAATTCATGGGAGACGTGTGCTTCACCACACGGTAGAGACCCTGGAACTTAAAGGGGCCCTGCAACACTTTTTGAGCATGGTCAGAAAACGCTGCCGATTGGTAGTGGAGGCTCTTGAGAACACGTGAGCCAAACGTTATAGCACAGCACGTGGCCTGGAGTTCATAATAAATTGTCAAAGTCAGCTAAAAATTGCTTTCTCTTCTTCAACAAATGACGGAAAATACGAAAAAATGACATGTAAATTGCCCATCTATCAGTCATTGGCTGATTTGAACATGGCGCGCTCGGTTGTTACAGAGATCACCGTGGAAGGCCATCACTTGTCCACGTGTGCCTGTGCGATCGCCCTGAAAAAGCCATGTATTTGAAGGGGAAAAAAAGTCCTCAAGGTCACGAGGCGCGCATTACGTTTTTTCTTTGCCCCTCCCATCCTTCCCTGCTTAGCTTCCAGTGCTTTCGTCAGAAGGAGAAAAGAAAGAATACAATTGCAGTGTGTGACAAATCTTTATCACTCCGCTCGTACTAGATGGATTCTTAAAGTTTTGCGGCGTTGAATTTGTGTGGTAATACTCTTTTCGAGTGAATTAATTCCATGGTTACTCGAGAAAGTGTTTCGGGACACCTTTAAAAGTGAATTTTGGTGACAATCCAGGGCTCAAGGCTAGACTTGTGCGCTGGTACCAAAATTGCCGCCACCGGCGCGGGTGTTTCTACCTCCGGCGGTGGCGCGTGACCGGTGCGGGCCTCATCGGATCGGCAGCGGTGCAGTGCGGAAGGGGGAGTGGGGTATACTGAAGAGTGAGGGGAAGAGAGCAAAGAGTCGTTCAAGTTGAGAAAAATCGAACGAAATTCGCCAATATCATAAAAATATGAACTGTCTCCTTTCACATATTGCTCCTCGCAGGGGCGCCTGCGCAAGTAGGCGTTTGGTGTGTAGCGACACCACGGACCCGAGCTAACGGGGGAGTTTCTACTCTCTCCCACGCCTAGCCGTGCGTGGCTTTGCCGTGTCCGGGGAAAAAGGGATCCTAGGGGTTGAGCCAACGCTGGGTGATTGGACCTTTAAGGCCCCCCGGCAGAGGCAACACACCCCTTTGGCCCCGGCTTCACGTAGACGGCACCCCTGTGCTGACCCACCCAGGGGAATTCGGCAGTCACCTTTTCCTATCTCTCTCCCCTACAACTTCGTCTTTATCTCTCTCTTTTTTAGTCTGTCCTGTCTACTTCTCTCTTCTGTTTACTTCCAATTTTCCTGGTGGCAAGGCTTAACCTTGTGTAATTACTCAACGTTGAGTAGTTATATTTGGTTATAGTGGCAATGTACGGCTGGCGTCTGCAGCCTTATGCTATTAAGTGCTTCAGTGTCCCCTGGTTGGACTCCATGGTGGGTGGTCGCCATTGCTGCCGAAAAAAAAGTACACTACTATGGGAACACCTGCATTTCCCCATCTCCTAGATCGTCTTCCGCTTAAGAGGGGACGCACCGATGAAACATTACTTTTCAACCAACCCAGACAATGCTTTCCGAAATTCCATGTAGTGCACAGCGAAAAGCCAACAAAACAAGCCAGAGCCATATCTCCATTTTTTGTTGTTAAATCTCTGACTGAGCTCTTTGGCCCAGGATACAAGGTTACAAAGATGGCTAGCGGAGACCTTCTCCTTGAGCTGCCAGAAAAACACCACTATGAAAAACTTGGCAGTCTCAAAGCATTTGGTAATATCCCAGTATCTGTTTCACCTCATAGATCAATGAACACCTCACGCGGAGTTGTTTCAGAAGCAGACCTTCTTGAAATGTCTGAACAGGAACTGCTTGAAGGGTGGAAAGAGCAAAATGTCACGGATGTGAAACGAATCGTCATCAGACGCGACAACAAAAAAATACCTACCAAACATATAATACTCACTTTTGCATCTAGCACACTGCCTTCATCTATAGACACAGGCTACATCAAACTCTTTGTCCGTCCCTACATTCCCAATCCAATGCGGTGTTATAAATGTCAATGATTTGGTCATGGCTCGCAGAACTGCCGGGGTCAGGAAACTTGTGCAAGATGTGGTAGCCACGGCCATCCATCTGATAACTGTGTTACTACGCCCCACTGCGTGAATTGTGACGGGGAACACGCCGCGTAATCGCGTTCGTGTCCTAACTGGAAGAAAGAAAAAGAAATCATCACTCTTAAAGTCAAAGAAAACATCACATTCAAAGAAGCAAAACGAAGAGTGTCGCCATTTTACGGCGCAACATATGCTGATGCGGCGCGTCAGGGGGCAACGCCGCACCAGCCCTCGCCACCCCTTCGGCCAGCGTAGAGCGAGCCATCGGCTGTGGCGCCTGCCCCCAAGGCGGCAGCAGTTCAGTCTACTCCGCCTTCAAGCAAATTGAGGTCGGAGACTCCAGGGTCCTCCGGTCTCAAGGCCTCCCCTCACCAGGCGAGGCCTAAAATCCGAACCACCAGCTCGCATGTGCGGGCATCCAGTGCCTCTGAGGAGGCAATGGATACAACGGTACCTTTGGTACCAAAAGAGCGGTGCGCCTCCTTGGAGCGTGCCAAGAAAAATAAAAAAACCAATAACGGGGCCGGACGACCGTCCTGCCACCTGAATTAACGAGCTCACTCCAACACAGGATACTCTTTGTACACACAGCAGCATCTCTTTTGTTTAAATATGCAGACAGAAATATTACAGGGGAACATCCGAGGCCTTCTTCGAAACCTCGATGACTTACAAGAACTCCTCCATGAACACAATCCAAGAGTGCTGTGTGTACAAGAGACACACTTAAAATGAACTAACACAAACTTTTTACGTAACTACATAATCTTCCGAAAGGATAGAGATGATGCCATGCTACCATCCGGTGGTGTAGCAGTTATAGTAAGTCAAGGTATAGCATGCACACAATTACCCCTTCAAACTTCCCTCGAGGCGGTGGCTGTCCGAGCAGTTATTCTAAACAAACTTGTCACTGTCTTCTCTTTGTACATACCTCCGCACCACCGTCTCGAAAAACTTCAATTCCAGTCTTTAATAGACGAACTACCTGAACCTTATCTGGTCCTTGGGACCTGAACGCACATAATGGTCTGTGGGGTGACTCTCGCTGTGATGCCCGAGGTCGCCTCATTGAATAATTCCTCATTTCATCGGGTGCTTGTCTGTTGAATAGGAAAGAGGCAACATACTATAACCTTGCCAACAAAACTTACTCTTCCATAGACCTCAGTATCGCATCTCCTTCACTTGTACTATTACTTCAGTGGAAAGTCATAAATAATCCATACGGAAGTGACCATTTCCCTTTAGTTTTGAGTACACCAATAATAAATGAATGTCCTCCACATGTTCCCAAATCGCTGGTAAACAAAGCCAACTGGGAACAATTTCAAAAGCTTACTCACCTAAATTGGACTGACATTTGCGGGTTAGGCATAGATGAAGCTGTGCAGTACTTCACGGCTTTTCTTACTGACGCAGCAACCAAGTGCATTCCACAAACATCTAGACTCCGGCAAATGACACGTTCCGTGGTGGAACACTGAGTGTCAGAATGCGCGAAAGGAACAGAACAGGGCATGGAGGTTGCTGCGGAACTCGCGGACAGCGGAAAACCTTGAGAGCTTTAAGAAAAGGAGAACGCGAGGCAGGAGAACGCGTCGGCAGGCCAGAAAAGAAAGCTGGCACAAGTTTTTATCAGGGATAAATTCATATAAACAAGAGGCTAAGGTCTGGAACATGGTTCGTGGGTTAGCAGGAAGACAAGTACACTCACTCCCACTCGTAAACACACAGGGTGATAGCCTGGAAGATCAAGCGAACTTCCTCGGTGCACACTACGAGCAGGTGTCTAGCTCGTCACACTACACTGAAGCTTTCCAAAGACACAAAGCAAAGATAGAAAAGCAGAAACTAGAATCCAAGTGCACAAATTACGAGGAATACAACCAACCTTTCAACTTAGCTGAGCTACAAACATCGCTAAACTCTTGCAATAATTCCGCTCCAGGCTACGACCGTGTCACATATGAAATGTTGAAAAACCTGCCGCTCGAAACGCGAAAAACTATACTCTCTCTATACAATGCTATCTGGCTTTCAGGCACCATCCCTGCTTCCTGGAAAGAGGCTATTGTTATCCCTATTTTGAAACAGGGCAAGGACCCTTCCTCAGTTTCAAGTTATAGGCCCATTGCACTAACCAGCTGCCTTTGTAAACTTTTTGAAAAATTGATAAACCGCCGACTTTTATATTTTCTTGAAACACACAATCTGCTCGACCAATTTCAGTGTGGGTTTCGGGAGGGTAGATCTACCACTGACCATCTGGTGCGTATCGAGGCACAGGTCCGAGACGCTTTCGTCCACAATCAATACTTCCTCTCAGTGTTTCTCGATATCGAGAAGGCCTACGACACAACATGGCGTTTTGGCATATTAAGAGACTTGTCTCACCTGGGTGTGCGCGGTAGAATGCTTTCCATAATCGAGAGTTACTTGTCCAATCGGAAATTCCGTGTCCGTGTGGGCAGTATTCTCTTGCAAACATTTGTGCAAGAAACGGGCGTGCCACAAGGTGGTGTACTTAGCTGCACACTTTTTCTCATCAAGATGAATTCCTTGCACTTGTCCATCCCTCGCAATATGTTTTATTGTACATATGTCGACGACGTCCAGCTTGGCTTTAGATCTTGCAACCTGGTAATGTGTGAGCGACAGGTTCAGTTAGGTTTAAACAAGGTCTCCAAATGGGCAGAGGAAAACGGATTCCGGCTGAACCCAGGAAAAAGCACGTGTGTCTTGTTCTCCCGAAAGAGAGGCATGCACTCAGAACCCGACATTGAACTGAACGGCCAACGTCTGTCTGTGAATGCGGAGCATAAATTCCTAGGCTTAATCTTGGACAACAAGTTGACTTTCGTACCACACATAAAGTATTTAAAAACAAAATGTTTAAAAGCCATGAATGTTATAAAAGTGTTGTCACGTACTACGTGGGGTAGTGACAGGAAATGCCTCATGAACCTGTATAGAAGCCTCATTCGCACCTGCTTAGATTAGGGGCCATTGTTTACCCGTCTGCAACTCAAAGCGCTTTGAAGATGCTGGATCCCGTGCACCATTTAGGCATCCGCCTTTCTACGGGTGCTTTTCGCACCAGCCCCGCAGAAAGCCTTTACGTTGAGTCAAATGATGGGTCGCTTCATCTGCAAAGAACTTACATGTCCTTTGTATATTTTCTTAAGGTGAAAGCAGACAAGAGGCACCCCTCATACTCTACTATTAATGATTTGTCGAGCTCCATTCTGTTTCAAAACAGGCCTTCAATGAGGCAGCCCTTCTCTGTTCGCCTGGGGTCTAGCTGAGGACACTGGAGTGTCACTCGAACACAGTTTAATGGCTCCTGTAGCATACCTTCCACCGTGGCAGTGGCAGACTATAGATTGCGATGTGTCTTTCCTAGAAATTACTAAACATGCGCCTATTGCACATATTGGAACATACTTCGTGGAACTTCAACACTACTACACACGTCCCGAGTTCTTTACAGATGCCTCTAAGTCTAACTCCTCTGTGTCCTACGCTGCTGTTGGCCCTTCCTTTTCGGATGCTGGCCCTCTACATCCAGGCACAAGTATCTTCACAGCGGAAGCTTACGCGATACTTGTGGCAGCTAAACACATCAAACAATTACAAATACAAAAAGCAGTAATTTTTACAGACTCCCTCAGTGTGGTAACGGCTCTGCAAAGTCTTAAGAAACAAAAAAACCCTGTCCTCGTTTCACTTTACTCCATTTTATGCACACTCTACACACTCAACCAACATGTTGTAGTGTGCTGGGTGCCAGGGCACCGTGAGATTCAAGGCAACGTGAGGGCGCATCAGCTCGCTGCATCCGTCCACAAAAGCACGGCCCCTACACCCATATCAATCCCGGCCATTGATCTTAAGCCGTCTCTCAAACGAAACCTCAGGGTATACTGGCAGAGCAAGTGGGATACACACACACAAAACAAATTACACGTTATTAAGCCACCCGTTGGTCATTGGCTGTCCGTATCGAAATCGCGTCATACAGAGGTAATACTAACGAGACTCAGGATAGGACACACATACACGACACACACATATCTTTTGTCTGGTGGCGATCCACCATTGTGTGACAGATGTGGTGAAGCATTGACAGTCCTTCACATGTTAATCCAGTGCAAACACTTAGAAACTCTAAGAAAACGACATTTTCCACAGTGGCGTAACTAGATAGGACGGCGCCCAGGGCAAATATATTTCCGCGCCCCTCATTATGCCCGTGATAATGTTTGTTATTATTATTATTATTATTATTATTATTATATAATAATAATAATAATATTAATTATAATAATAATAATAATATTATTATTATTAATAATAATAATAATAATAATATTAAATAATATTATTATTATTATTATATTATTATTATTATTAGCGCTAATGTAGGCTTCCGCGATTGCCTACTGGCGCGCGGCGGGCCATTTCGGAGGCCAAGGGCCACCAGTTCTGATTTCGATGAGCTACGCCCGCGTTTTTGTATAGTATTTTTCTTTTTTTATTCAAACTTCCGGAAGTCCCTTACCCGTCATTGTTCTCTTCCAGTCCACACTGCAAAAATCTTGACGGCACGGGCGCTTCCCAGGCCCAAGTTTCTCGTACCTAAGCTTTCGCGCTATTTGTGCATCCCAAGGAATGCAGGGTGAGTACAAAACAAAGCAACCAGCTAGACACCGCGCCCTCGGGTCTGGTATGGGGGTTAAACTGGTCGGAGTGTTCTGCCGTTTCGCTCCGTTCGCTGTTCCATTGATGGAGGTCATCCTTGTGCGGCCGCATTCTTTCAGGGAAGTTCTTGGTTTCTCCAACGTACGAAGCGGGGCAGTCGGCACATGCTGTCGGGTACACTACGCTCTGCGCTTTTTTCGCAGGTGCGTGTTCTTTGGGCCAAAGGATGAACCTGCCCATGGCGGTGGATGGCATGTGGGAAACGTTGACCCCCGCCCTTCTATTGCTTTGCTGGCGCCCGCGATGCAGGGAATCAACAAACGTCGCCGTCGTGTCACGCTTTCTCCGTCTTTCCTCCAGAGAACTCTGCGAATAAACGCCTTTGTTTAGCCTTTGGTGCCGAGGTCACGGATTATATTCGCCCTTCCTTCCGCCGCTGCGTGGACGATTAGTCGTTGGACGATCGGCTATTTCGTTGGAGTTTTCTGTTCTTACTCAAAAAAGGTGCATTCGAACTTTTTTATTTTATTTTGTTTACGTACGTGGTTGGTTTCAGGGAAGCTTTCAGTAAGTGGTTTGGGAGGCTGGTGGGGTTCGCTGAAACTCATCTAACCCAGTGCTGCGGAGCACAAAACAAAGCTTAGCCGAGGGTCATGGGAAGGCACGGAGGTAGCGCAGCAAAATGAAAATAGAGGATCCTTTTCCCGATGCAAAAGCCATTGCGGCAACCCTTTCCTTCACCACCATCCCCACTTCCAGTCGTACATTACAACCTCGCCCCTCCCCCCTTCCAGGCGGTTTTACGGAAAAAAACATTGACAACCTTTCCAGGGGGCGCCAACCCGAGGACTCGGCTTGGCGCCCCCTCCCTAGTGGCGCCCGGGGCACTTGTACCCCCTTGCCCCCCCCTAGTTACGCCACTGATTTTCCATTACCCTACCGACAACATATACCTTTACACCCAGCAATGTTCGTCGGTAGGGAACCGTTTTTTAGTCATAAATCATTGTTAGGGTTTTTAAAAGAAATTCATAATTTTCATATCACATACCCGGGCATTCCGTAGCATGACCTCTCTAGAGAGGTTTTTGCTGCGGAGGTTACACAAGAAAGCACTTGCCTCACGGCCCTTGGACGCAAGGGTATGAACGAGTGAGGCACTTGTGCTAATGCCATGCATATCCACCATCGTCTTTATTATCACCAACTTTTGTCATCTATTCACACCACACACATCTTTCACGGCATGGTCATCATTTTATTACTTGTATGTTCTTACCTGCCTTATCGCGAGGAATTTTATGGCCCTTATACAGCCGCTTATCATAATCATTGTCCATATTTTTAGTAAGATGAACTGGCGCTCTTTGGCCAACAAATGGCCCTTGCGCCAATAAACACCATATATCATCATCATCATTTCACATATTGCTGTATTGCTAGATTCCGCTTCAATTATGTGCAGCGCACCGGTGGTGTTCCGTGGCTCCGGAGTGTGACGGTGGAAGCCACTTTAATTTTCCTGTGCTGCCCTTTGCCCTTTTCGGCAGGAATTTGATAAGGGCCGGAAAAACCACCATCGCCAGGATGGAAGCTTCCGATGTAAAGAAGCACCTCGCGAGCTTTCCGAGGAAGAAAGCATGCGCTGCCGCATCGGGAAGGGATGCATTGGAGTCGCCAATGTCTGTTCCTCAGTTTTTTACGATGTCAATATCGTCCTACCGACGTTACGAGCAGTTGTGAATATCTTTTGCTTTACTAGCACGCACATAGTCAGTACAGAAAAGGAAAGAGCGTCAGCATGAGCAACATGTGACCTGGCGCTAAAGCGATGGGAAGTTGATATAACCGAACTAATTTCGTCCGAAGGATCAGTAACATCACATATAAGCGCCCGGTGATGGATGAACAATAGCGCAAGGTTTCGTGTGAAGTGCTGTGTAACGTTCGCATGTCCCCTTTTGTGTATGTATTTGACTTAAAGCAGAGCGTGGCTCTTGTTCAAGCTCATCCCATTGTTTTATACCACAGTGACCACAAAGCAATGGTTACTGCGGTGGCAAAGCAAGTAAAAGACGGTATGAAGGGCAAAATTATTTGAAAAAGTGTTTACGCGATGAAATCAGTGTGTGTGTGTGTGTGTGTGTGTATATATATATATATATATATATATATATATATATATATATATATATATATATATTAGCAAGGTGTAATGCACAATCTGATCTGCATACATTGCTCAAGTGACTTCAGGAAAGCATTATTGGGGGGGGGGAGTGGTGAAGGCAGAGAGCTGTATCGCAACACCTATATGAGGATTTCATTTGCTCAAAGAATGAGACACAATGGCTCTTGGTTTTTTTTTTTTTTTAGTTATGCACCTATTTATTTGCATGAGTAAGTGCCATGGTAATAAAGTGTACAAACGCACAGATATATTTATCTGCCTTGGCAAGTGATGAAAGACTCGTATAGAAAGAGTAGAGAAAACAATGTCGTTTAAAGGATACCATGATATGCAAAAGATAGTGCTTAAATAAATATATAACTGTCTACACCTATACACCACCTGTGCTCCGAGAACAAATGTGATTAACGCAATCTGAAAGCACTTAACCGGTATTTCCACTTTTTCATGATCATCCATGATCATTTGAGGCACAAAGTGAAGCATGTGAAATGAAGACTGTAGTAGACCAAGCGAAACATCTGTCTAATCTCATTGAGGAGCACGAACATGTAACCAATAATTACGAAAAGCTTCAGTGCAGCGTCGGCTTCAAACCACTGCTGAACACCGGGACCGTGCGTTTCAGCTTTCACTGGTTAACCATTTGTACGGAATGCTTGGGCGGTGATTTTTTCTTGCTCCTGTCGCTTGCTGAACCTCATACAGATTCATACTATAACCTTGAGGAAAATCGGGAGTTGCAATCGTTCAACTATTGTGTGAATGATGGGATGTACACTGTTAGGATGGAATTGCGTTAGTTAGCAAACTGCCTACGAGTGTTCACAGTTTCAATTCAGTTCTGTGCGCAGCAGCTTCCCCCGGCCTACAGTGTTCACAGGCATGCGTATATGTGTGGGCAGGGGAGCGGCGCAAGGAACGTTATCTTCTTAAAAGTGGCGGGAGCATGCTAGCTTTCTTGGTTTAGGCAACATTGTGTATTTACGGTTGGTATTTGATAGTTTTGGCAAAGTGTTATTCAAATACCGATCCCCATTAATATAAAATTCAAAATTCACCAAGGAAACCACATAGATTTCACTTATAGTCTGTATAATTACGTCTGTTCTAGATGCACTCAACGGGGCTGCAAACGACGACGAAGCTACGTGAACGCCCCTCAATGTTCCGCTGAACCTCTCGGGGTTAAAAAAATCTTTTCTGCTATGTACCTAATGGTCTTTACAGCGGAGTCAGAGATCCTTTATATACGAACCACTGCTTTCACGATCTTTCTGCACATGAGCACAAGCGCCTGCCGTTAGTATAAAAAAATGTGTTTATTGTTTGCTGTTCTATACCGTAACTTTATTTTTATGAATCGATTATGCATATTCCGAGCTCAAAAAAATGTTTATTTTGGCCATTTCGAAAAATTTCTTCATTAGGGTATTTGCTTGCGCCAAATCTTGAGAATTCCTAGCAGTGTATAATACCGTAGCTCGGTTGAACTTGTCCCGGTTTTGGATCAATATCGAGGTTACACAGAGTTCCTTCAATCATCTTTATATTTGGAAGAATGATGGAAGTCTTTTTTGAGAATAAGTTTATGTCACTTTGTTTTATTCCCTGTGAACGAGCGTCGTGAATGCCAAGAACGAAATGCCCCCGAAGCAGATACGAAGCTTTTACATAAATTTCTATCAATCCCATTCTGGTTCGGGAGTCTGGTGACCTGTTGGTACATAGCTTGGAATCTAGGAAACCAGTGTTCATAAAACACATACACAAGGAGACAAATAAGACAACCACACACGCTGAGGCTTGTGGTTGTCATGTGTTTTGTTTTTTTTTGGAGGTTGGGTTCCTCGATTTCAAGCCTTGGTGGTCGCAGCACCGTTCTATCAGCCTCACGTGCCCCACCTAGACATTTCAAAAAATTAATTTGAATGCAAACACACGACACATTCACGCACACACACACACCCTGGCATCAAACATGCACAGCGCTGTGTGTGGGGGGGGGGGGGAGGGGACTGTGCGTGAATGTGTCATGTGTTTGTGCTCAAATTAATTTTTTGCAATAATCTACCAACTAGCCCAACAAGTTTTTCACTCGCGTAGACACTCGCGCCAGATTCCACTATAGGTTTTGTAGTATGAAATTTTACACTGAAACTGTGGTCTTCTCAATCGGCATCAGCTGTGCTCTTGCCGATCACCAAGGACACTGTAGTGTAAAAACACTCGCTGACTTCTGCCGTTTTGGTAAAAGTGGGGACGACCGGTTTGGCCAGAGCCTTCAAGATTGTACAGCGTTCTGTGACTTTACCGCGCGGTGTTAGCGCATTCGCCGCACCGTCGTCATTTAAAAAATAAATATTCATCATATGAAGTACCGTCATACAGCAGACATTCCAAGAACTAAACGAGAGGTGGCACTGCCGGACTGGACTAGAGGAGTGGCACGCGTGCACTTTTTTACGGCCTGGGCTTCGTGTCTAGATCCCACCTTTCACCGCCTCTAGTTCATGGCACTGTGGCGCAACCCCTGCTAAACCTTGCTAAAGCCAAGGAGGTAACGCACAGCGAGTTTAACATGGCAATCCTTTCTGGTCAGATAGTGCTCAGAATGTGTCCTTCTGATACTAGTTTTGTTTAGTAAGCATCAAATTCAAGGCACATTTTGTTGGAGATTAAGTCACTGATACTCGTCTCTATAGGTTATTTCATCAGAAACAACTATCTTTTTACTTATGAATAATGTGCACGAGTTTCCTTCTCAATTAAAAAAAATGCGCACGTGCCAGTCCTCTAATCCAGCCGGGGAGGTGTCTTATCTACTACTACAATGATGAGGACGACTACTACTACTACTACATACATCGCAAACGCACGACCCACGACTTAAAGAGCTGCGCCCCTAAAAAATATGACGAATTGTGGCGCGCCGGTGCCATGTCGCCTTTATGGCACGGCAGTGGCGGCGGCGTGCCCGCTCTTTAAGTTTCGGCGGCGGCTTGAGGAATCTAGGCGGCGGCCCCAGCGCACAGCTCTAGATGGCCGGCACCCAAAGCTGCACTAGTGAGCCAAGATTATAAGATGCAGGCACGATGACAGGATCGTAACGGTGCTTCTGACATTGCTGGTCTTCAGATGTCAATATGGGGGAGAGCTTTTGGCACTCTTCTACAAGGGCAACAGCTTCAGATAAGGGCGTAAATTCTGTGACATCAGCGCTATATGGAAGAATAGTATTCATAATGAAAAACGGCTCGCGTCCAAAAGGTAGAAAGAAGAAAGAAAATTTCATGGTGACCCGCATGGCAGTTTTAAAGACGTATGTCACAAATCGGAGCACATGGTCCCAAGTGCTGTGCTGAGATGCGATATACACCGAAAATGCGATTGAAGCATTTGTCTGGAGGTGATATGCAGTTGTTATGTGCTTAAATATGCAGCATTTTTCGAGAAGAGCTTCTATGACATCAAATAGAAACATTTAGCCTCAGTCTACTGGGGCCCCATGCCGCAGTATGACGTGGCACAGGATAAACAAGGCAACATACGAATGAAGTTTCCGCATAATGGGTCAGATGGGCCCCGCCGCAGTTGTCTCGTGGCTAAGGTACTCGTCTGCTGGCTTGTATGTCGCGGGATCGAATCCCGGCTGAGACAGCTGCATTTTCGATGGAGGCAAAAATGCTGTGGGTCTGTGTGCTCAAATTTGGGTGCACGTTAAAGAACCCCTGGTGGTCGAAATTTCCCGAGTCTTCCACTACGGCCTTTCTCAATCATATGGTGGTTTTAGGACGTGAAACCCCACATATCTTTTTATCAACGTATCGGATACTCAATAGCCACGATTACCTTTCGGCTGCCATCAGGAGTATCCTGTAAAGGACCATAAAGATCTATTCCTACATGATCAAATACATGTGTTGGGTAAGGTAGAAGTTGCATTGGGGCAGGGAAACAGTGAGGAAGATTCTTGCGACTTTGGCATTCGAAACAAGAGTTGACATAATGACTGTCAAATGGGCACATCCTGCACCAGTAATAGTGTAGGTGTAGGCATGGGAAAGTCTTTGTGCACCTACATGCATGCATTGTGGGTCATGTGAAATGCATCAAAGATATTGGAGCGAAGATGCCAACAAACTACAAGAAACCATTTTCGGCCATTGGCAAGGTAATTACAGGGGTATAAAAGTTTATCGCGAATGGAGAAGTTGTGTGCTTGGCAGCACAATGCTTGACTGGCAGGAGGTTGTGATGGCTTTTGCAGGAAGTTGATCATAGAAACCATGCATGGGTCCTTCTTCTGCTCCAAAATCATGTTCGTTGCTGAGAGAGAAGACTCGGCTAATGGGGCATTAGGGCAAATTGTCACACTGTGTAGTGGGGAGCAAGACAGAGCATCTGCATTGGAGTGTGTGCCTCTAAAACGGTAAAGCACGCAAATGTGTTAACTCTTGTGGCCAAATTGCTAATCGAGCGGGACAACCCGAAAGCTCTCTCAAATAAAAAAGCCAGCACAGAGAACGGTGGTCAGTTATGTCAAACGGGCGACCATAGAGGTATGGTTGAGGTATGGCCCAAATTATCACCAAGCATTCCTTTTATGCTACCGAATAGTTTGTTTCAGACTTCGTGAGTGCGCGACTGGCGAGAGCGGTGACGTACTAATAGCCAGCCTTTTGTTGAGCAAGGACGGGGCCAAGGCCGGCACTGCTGGTGTCTGTGCGTATAGCTTAATCTCGATGGTGAAATTTCGTCATGATAAGAATTTTAAGGTTGCTTTGGATAGACGACATTATAGAAAATATGTCATGATTCAGTGTTATACGAACAATTTTCTCAGCCACCGTGGATGATACGAACGTGCAATTGACCGCCGCACGTGAACGGCACAACGCGACTTGTCTGTGGGAGAAAGGCCTATTCACACTCAGCTTTGAAAGGAGTGAACGCGGCAAAACTCTCGGGTATTTCTCTCGCTTCGCCGCTTAACTTACCGGAAAATCACAATGCGAGGCCTACATGAAAAAAATCGGTCTAAGACCAGTGTTTCCCTCATGCGATAGCAGATCACCTTGTTGCTTCACGATTTTGGCTACATCAACTGAACGAGCTCTCAAATCATGTGATGTAAATAACAATCCACAAATTCAACATGGTGGCAAGGGCATCAGCGCTTACTCGCGTCGGTGCAATCGCTAACTACCCGCACAGAACAACAAAGTTTATGGCCTTGGCAAGGACACGTTCATGGAGATCCTGGTTTGGATTACGATCACTCTGAACACCAGAAGTAGAAGAAGGCGTAGCATCAGCGAGTCGGCATACCCTAACGTGTCTCGCTTTTTAATGCCCGCTGAATCCGCTGCTGCCATTGCATCCGCTCGAGTCCTTTCTGCTGCCGTATTTGCTGAAACAATGTTTGTACAGGTGTAGACTGTTTTTTTTTTTTCAGTGCTTTTGATGCATAACTAGACCTCTGTACAAATTTTAATACTCAGGAAACGGGCTAAATGGAATTATTTCTCAAGCGGCAGTGGTAGGTGTTGACATTTCCGATGGGTGCTGATGTGGTTTTGCGGCCGTTCTGGCATTTTCACTTGAATTCTCTCGTGTGAGTGATTTTCTTCATGTTGACTTCGCGGCACATTTTTTCAGTTCTTTGAGCAACGAAGTGAGTGAATTTCCAGTGATTTTTGCCGATTTCCCTCACTTTGATGCCAGCTGTGAATTCACGTTAAGCGCCAGCAGCATGAGTGAGGAAACCACCGCACTTTATTGAGAGGTGTTGAAAGCAGGAAAGTTCAAAGGAATATCATCGACTCTTTTTCAGAAAGAAGTAGTTAACATCAATGAAGTTGTTCATCTTCATGATCAGCTTTAACGTGTTTGGTTCATACGAATTCAGGATGATACGTATATTTTGTGTGCTTCCTTCAAATTCGTATCATCAAGATTCTACTGTATTTCTGTCTGTGCGCCTGGGTCGAAATGCCGAAGTATCACAGGAAAGGTGAGAATGTGACGCAGTGTAGTAAATGCAGCATCGCAATCTGTATACCTGGTCGAAAAGTTTGACACGTAGAAGCTGTGTCAAAGGGCCTATGATAGTGGGGAAGTTGAGTGGATGAATAAGTGAAAGTATGAGCATAACCCAACAAACCTGCCAAGTTTTTTTCATCTTGGTTCATTTTGCCTATTGATGAACCCGGGAATTCCACAGTACCTGTGAGTGCACGCAATCAGAACACCCATTGATGTCTTTGCCATACGCAATCTGCGCTACCTTGAAATGGCAACTCACGTCGCATTAAAGGCAGTAAAAACATCAAATAGGCTTAAAACGTTTTGGCTTTCCTGTCCAAAGATTGTAGTGCTTTGACACGCGCTTTCAGAGCAGCCAGCTGCACCGTCTCGTCGGTTCACACGTGTCACAGGAAGACAAGTTGTTTGGACAGAAATTATTTTGTTATACCCCTCTCACACGTAGCAACTTAAGTGTACTCTGAACGAGTACACTTAGCCGCAAGTGTCATTTACGTGCTGTCACATGAGCAAGTTTAGTGTCACTCGCTGCAAAGTACACTTAGCAAGTGCGTTCCCTAAGCTTACTTCACTGCGACGACTGCGATGAAGTGTGTAGCCTCGGTACCAGTAGCTTGTACAGAAAGACGCTGTTGCTTGAGGCGGTACTCATACTATACTTAAACCATTGTTTTTGTTATGATGGATACTGTTATGTATAAAACAAATTATAAAATACAACAACCTCGCTGCTTTCACCGTCGGGCTGTTTGCGGCCACATCCGCTAGGAAGATGCGGCAGCATGTGCACAGCAATGGCTGCGTTTGTCGTGTTGTTGACTTCCAGGTACACTCATGTATAGGTGAGTTGCTCTCTTTATTTAGGATAGCATGGGCCACAGGTGCTACTTCCAGGAAGACAACGTGGTCCGGTGATGAGACACAGGCGCAAAAGTAACAAATATATGTTGTGCTAAAAATCCTTCAATCGCCACTGCCATCATTTCTAAAGTACTCTTCACTTTCTCGTGTAGCAGCAAACCACCAGAGTGACACTTCGTGAGCGCAAGTACACTCGCTCAAAGTGCACTTAAGTTGCCACGTGTGACAGGGGTATTAGTTGTTTTGATGATGCTAAATTTCGGGGCTATACGCGATCCCCCTTCGAGACTTCCACCTTAGTGAGGAACTCTACCCTCGTGTGTTCGGCCACTCCAAGCCACTACGCTACCACACCGCTGATGTTTATGTGCTTGTGATGTGGACCTCCGCTCCCTTATCTTGTTTTTCACTTTTTTAGTTGCCAAAAAGGGGAGGGTGCAAATAATTAAGCGCGACCTTCCCACCTCCATCATTGTGTAAATCTCTCGGATTCTCTTGAAAATCCTTGAACCTTGAATCCTTTATCTTGGCAGGTATGGGAGAGGCCCAGGAACTATGCAAATGTTGTGTCACGTCACGTTCGAGCATGTCTTCTACGTGCTCATCAATGACTCGGCACTTCCTTTCGAACATATGATATGACCATTGATGCAATGGCACGTGGTCTCCAGTGTCAGTGTACAGTAAAAGTACATTGATTCAAACTCTGTGTGGACGTCCAATGAGTTCGAATCAAACTGAATTTGAAATAATGAAGTTTATTGAAAAAAACAGCAAGAATTGAGATCGGGTTATTCTAAAATCACTCAAAATATTTATTAGCGAAAATAATCCGTGATCATTTTCTGCTTCTCTTTGAATGCGATCATTATAGCCTTGTTTACCATTGCGCAAACGTGGCGGAAGGAATCTTCTTCTCCTTTCTCGAAGCTGAAGAATAGGCACGCGACACGCATAGCCTACATTTGCTCCGAAGCTGGGGGCAGCGTCGGCGCCTCATTCTCTTCATTATTTTTACCTAGATCGACGGCGGGCGCTTCTCCGCATATTCACCTGTACGATGATATCATCATCAGTGATCGTGCCACAGACCACTGCACTGCGATCTGCATTGACGTGGTCGTCAAAGCTCACGTGCTCCAGCGCACCCCGAAGTCCAACAGGGATGACCTCGGCCTCGTGCTTGTTGGGCTCGCAAGCTGTGCTCTCATTGGCCACACAAAAGCCACTGTGACAGAAGGAATTGTCAACAGTTGTTGGCCATACCTGACCCCTGGCCTCCAGCACCAACATATGCAAGGTCGTGAGCAGCGTCGCATCGTAGCCTTTTGTACCAGTGGCACACAACACCAAATGCTCCAACATGTGGTGCCTGTAAAAGCATAGTTCTTAATTACCCCCTGGTCTATTGGTTGCTGGACTGCCATTGTATTTTAGTGGCAGAAACTAGAGATTAATTTCCTTCAAGTCCACATCAACCACACGTGCTGAGCATTTGTCAACTACCAAGAGCACCTTTCTATTAGCTAATTCGAATTTGGGGTCGAGCTCTATTAGCAGGGCTCGTACAGGTCCTTGAAATCCTTGAAAACCCTTGAATTTAAAAAAGCATTTTTAAGGCCCTTGAAATTCCTGAAATTATTTGCCATCCTGGAAAATTCTTGAATCATTGTGAGCAGTGCACACTCATATTGACATCGTGACCTCCTAAATGTAGTAAATAGGTGTGTCAACCTGTCAAACTCCCCATTTCTGAAGCAGTAATGCAGCGTGGGTGCACATTGTCCTATTTTGCAAAAATTCATGTGAAAAAAAGCTAGTTTTGTGGCAAGGGTAAAGCAGTGAATGTGATAGCAAAAAATTTGAGTGTCATGCGAAGAAGGGTAAGCAACCGCATACATGCAACGTGCCGCTCAAGCATAAAGGACGCATGAAAAAAAAAAAGCGCACAGCACGAGTGCTGATGAACAACTGTCACAGCTCGACAATGGAAGCGTGCTGCTTAAGGGGGAACACTGTACTTGAGACTTAATGCCAGATATTTTCATGTATTCATAAAAAAAATTCACAGTATAGTTGATTCTTTCGTGCTGATCTCAAAAATGTAATTACTGTTCCTCTAAACCTATTGGTTTTTGAAATATCTTAAAATTAATTACTTATTGTTTGCCAATATAATGACACAAGAAATTTGTATTGCAGAGCTAGTATTGGCACATGCCTGTGTACTAATGAACATAAACTACACAACGGTAGGAGTGCTTTTTCTTATTTCATAATTTTAGCTAGGCTTGTGGCACCTTGCATATCAGTGTTCCAGACACACCCACTTTATGCTCCAATTTCTGTCAAAAATTAAATTTTTAGGATCTCAATCAAAAATGCATACCTACCATTGTGTAAACTAAAGATACAGCTACATGTCACAACAAAAAATTGGCCCTAATCTGCATGTTACACTGCAAATGTCGTCGATAGGCGATAGTCTTGCGTCTGGAAGAGTGAACAAAACGTTTATTTGATGTTCTGTGCAAGAAAATTCGTGAATGGTATTCTGAAGGCGCTGCGTTAGAGTGCCTCGAGCATGTAGCGGAGGCGAACAAGCGCATCGAGGCACGTTAAAAACGAGCGCCATCTGTCAATTATCTTCAAAAATGAAGGCATGCACGCTTGCGGAAACAGATGCACGCCAGTCTCGGAGGTGATACGGTGTAGAACGCAAAGCGACGGGCAGGTGCCACTACCGTGCAGTCGTAGCAAAGCGTTGGAAACACCTTTTTGAACATCGCGTTGCACTGTCAGCACAGCGCGATAAACGCTACAGTCCTTTGAGTTACTTATTGTGTGCCTCTTCTAGTATAAAGGCAGACATAAAAAATATGGACGTGTTCTTATGGTGCCTCAGATTTGCGCAATAATTGCTTTTTCAATGACAATTGCACAACTATGAATGCTAAAGCTTGAGCAATATTAGTGGGCGCTGCGGATGGGGTGGGTTGTTTGATGTCGTTTAAGGTATCGTTAAGGGCGGATAAACAGACAAATGTACAGACAGACCAAAATTTTTTTCGTAGAAGGTTCTCAAGAAAGAATGACAGTCCTAACTGCTCTGTAAAAAAATAGATCATTTAGACAAGTTCGCAACTGCAGCAAAATTCGA
Source organism: Rhipicephalus microplus (assembly GCF_043290135.1). Classification (NCBI taxonomy): domain Eukaryota; kingdom Metazoa; phylum Arthropoda; class Arachnida; order Ixodida; family Ixodidae; genus Rhipicephalus; species Rhipicephalus microplus. The sequence goes on from NC_134710.1 coordinate 464,035,138, forward strand.
ATCCTGAGAAATTATGCAAAAACTCAAGTCCATTTTGGGCAGAAAGTAGCATGGAAAAGCTCTTTATTTACAACGATTTGCAAATTCAGCTTTCTCGGTAGGCACCAGGCATGTAGTCCTATTTTGCGACACCTAAATGGCGTTTTTTCAATGCTCACTGCATGTTTTCCGCAGGGGCACACTTCTTAGCTGATGCAGTCGCCATGTGCTCGTCTGCCGATTAGGCCGCTTATTAGTTCGGGGATGCCTATGTGTGACGAATGTACGCGCGTAATCCGCGATCCATCGTATAATAAAGCGGTTTTCCGGCTTGTCCAGATTGAGTTGTTGATGTCGCAGACCGAACTCGTGCACTCGCTCATCCATTTCAAGGCTCCAAGAGCAGCGAGGTGTTAGTTTCCTTTTCACGTAAGATTGCCACATTTTCGAATGGAGGCCGCAGCGCAATATGTTCATCGTTGCGGACGCATCGTTACAAGCACTCTATACCTGTTGCCAGTAGCCTTCATTGCACGGGCGGCAAGCACATTCACCAAAAACGGATTGATTTCCTGTTGTTTGCCGACGCGCGGCGAACTCCACTCTGACGACCCGTCTCACAGTTCACGTCCGACAGGGAGAACCCGCGGCATCGGCGCGTTTAGCGATAAGACTGCCCTTCCGTTCTATCGATGCAAAGATTGCTATCTCTCGTAGCTTCACTTCTGTTTTTTTACTTGCCCTCCTGTAACTGTTGAAGCTCCAAAACACTGCCGCTTCCAGCGACGTTGTTGACAACCGACAGGCTCGTGTGTGAGTTAAGCCTACACCGGCGACTCGGCGACCACCGTTGAACGCCGCGTGTTTGCCATCCTCCCTGTCCTGAGTGATAGCGGGGCTCTTTCTGAAGTTCACAGTGAATGAACAATCGTTACACCCTCTTCACAAATTAGTGTGGTGAGGAACTTCTTTACTGCGGCAAACAGTCGACAGCACCATGACAAAATGGCGCATGTCTGTTCGCGTCACGATGAAGAAGCAGATGCCGGAAACGCCACTTGGCCAATTGGATGCCTAGGTTTTGTCACGTGCCGCAAGCAGCCAATAGAATCGCGCGGTAGTGCTTCTCGATGAAGCGTTTTTGCTGAAAAACCGATGAGCAAGGCGAGCCACAGATGGCAGGAAATTGAAGATGAAGAAAAACTCTTCTAAACGAGACCAAGATGACCACGATAGCTCGTGTTTAACGGCAATGGCTCAGCTTGGAAAAAGTGTAACTTTAGCGTTTCCTTCTGCTCAGATTCATCTCACAGGGGTGTTATAAATTGATTTTTTGCCAGAAATAATGACACGAGAAGCTTGAAACTTCTTAGATAAGTGCAAAAATAGTTGCAGATTCCGAAATTGTCAACTTCAAAAAGTCAATTTTTTCGCGATTTTCATCCTTTTGAGACCCGTGTCACCCCTTAAACAAACCAAGAAGGATTCTAGAAAAGGAGACTTGTATCAACAGGATGAGTATTAATTAAGCACTGTCAGAGCTGTTCCTTTATGGTTGTTGAGTAATGTGCTGCAAACCAATGCTCTTAAAGGCCAACTCCAGCGATTTTTGGAGGTGAATGGATCTCAATGAAATTCACAAGGTACGTTCATTTACACGTTTGGGCCATTAAAAGCTTGGTAATTTCGCAGATTTTTTTCAAATGAATTTTATAGCTTGCCTCCAAATACTCACCTTGCTTGCCAGAATTAATGGCAATATTGTGCGGGTGACATAGCTTTGCCTGGGGGAAGTGACCGAACTGATGTGCCACTGCAAGGTCTGCTTGTTTGCTATGAGTTGTGTGGGTTTGGCTGGCGCTTCCTTGGTTAAGCGTGCACTTCCTTTTCCGTGTTGATGGGCATGTGATAGGTGGCAAGTGGTGTTGCGTTGTGAGCTGCACATTATTCACCATATATTCACCATAACAGCTTTTTATCTGATCCCGGCAGACAGCGTGGACAGGTAGTGCCATCTGGCGAGCATTATGCACAATCTGAAAGGTTCAGGCAAATGATTACGTCACACGTAAAAGCCGACTCAGTTGGGTTTCAGTTTCGGTATAACGGCTCTTGGTATTTAAAAATGTTTCAATTGGTTAAGCATTTCAGCTATCGAGCACATGACAAGAGTGTCTCAGGAACATAAAAGCACCATTATCCTGACATTGTCAAAAAATCGCTGGAGGTGGCTTTTAATGGGGTGGTGCCATAAAATTTCAAAGCTATAGCAAGCACCATGTGGGTTTTTTCTATATAGGCGAGGACACTCCACATGAATTGTCGAACTTCGGAAACGGTTAGAATATATTCTAAGTCACTTCTCAAGTGTAGCTATTTGCTCATTCTCCTAATCTAGGCTTATCGCAAGCGTGTCCAACACTGACGTAGCTCTATAAAAAAAGCAACAAAAGTTGTAGTGATGTCACACCAGATCTGTAGTCAGGTGAGTGACTTCTGGGCTTCTACCAGAAGTCAACGTATCTACCGGCAAAGCATCGTGGCTGCTGCAGCAAGCACTGCGTTTGTTTTGCAGGCGCTTGTGTGGCACATGTGTGCGGGACCTGACGATACTCAGCATGACACGTACAAAGCTTTGTGATCACGTGACTAAGTCAGCTACACTGCTACGTACCTGCCCAACTCGGTACCCGCAAACAGGAACTGAAAATTGTTCATATCAATAAGACGTATAATTATAAAGCAAGAATAAATTAATCTTGGTGCATGTATCAGGCTCGGTGGAGCTATAATTAAAGCTTGCAGCAAAGAGTCCGCAAGCCAGAAATATTGTGGCACCACCCCTTTAAGACAGCTCACCAGTGCAAGCGCCCATAAAAAATACATGTGTACTTTTTGAAGTTCTAGGTCGTTCAAGTTTGGTCAGATTTACATGGAGTTTTCGGCACTGTATTCCTTTTTAGTGTATGGAGGAAACGTTGCTGACAGATTTTCTATTCAGGCTTTTATTTTTTTTACAAACCAAAGGCAAATATCCAGAAAAATTGTACTTTTGTAGTCTCGCCCTTTTTTGTTGTCTCCTAAGGACGATAACTCAATTATTAAAATTATTTCCTTTCTTTTTTTTCCTAATTGTTATGGTATAATTTTTATGCAGATCAGTCCAGGGGTCTGCATTGTACACGCTCAAAAAGTGTTGTGTGTGCTTTCTGTATGTATTTAAAAATCGCGCCAAATTCAACAGGTGCGACATGGCTCCACCTTGTGCCACCTATGCTTAGCGATACTACCACCAACTACTTATGTAGATGTATTCATGCCCCGCGGAGAAAAGAAATGGACACGCTGACTGCTTTTTTTTGTGTGTGTGTGTGTGTGTGTGTGTGTGGGACAGGAGAGGCGGGGGAGTGTTGTAATGGTTTATTTCTTCTCGTTTTTGTACTTTCATGCCATCTTTCGAGCATGCGCCACGCGACAATGAAGAGGAATGCTGTGTGTGCACCCCAAAAACAAAGCAGCGTATGGATGAACACTTTCTCAAAGCAGGGTCACCCTAGCAGGTTGTCCAGGAATGCTTGGTATTCAGAGAATCAAAGTAGCTATTCCCTGACCGTGCCTAATCGTCGTATTCAGCAGCGCAGGCGCTCGCTGTGGTGGCAAAAATAACAGCCGTGGCTTCTACAGCAGAAAGACTTGTCCGCGTTTGCTCCCTTTGGGCGATCGCATGACGCAGATTCAATAACAAGCGAGACATCATGACTGTTTACAAACTTCATAAGGAAAAGCAAATAGATTTTCGGATGCAATATATATATATATATATATATATTGTCACGAGGTTGTGATATATATATATATATATATATATATATATATATATATATATATATTGCGCTATATATAGAGTGGGCAAGGTGGCAGCGCGTCTGCAACTATGCGCTACAAGCCTTTTCTGTTTCTTATACAGATCCTGACCCTTGGTTGGATCACGCATGCGTCAACGGAGGGCCATATCTGCTCATCTTTTGACCTCAGCCATGGTAATCATCGCATGGACAGCGCCGTAAAGATGAACGAAAATTCCTGCTGTTTTACGGAGCCACCTTCACTGGAACCGCCCATCCTACCTGCTGACTTCCACGTCACCTTCCGGGGAGCGTCATCGACGGAGAACCTTATAAATTCGCCGGCTTGGTCCTGCAGCTCCAGTGGGCAAAGTGGCAGCGCGTCTGCAACTATGCGCTACAAGCCTTTTCTGTTTCTTATACAGATCCTGACCCTTGGTTGGATCACGCATGCGTCAACGGAGGGCCATATCTGCTCATCTTTTGACCTCAGCCATGGTAATTATCGCATGGACAGCGCCGTAAAGATGAACGAAAATTCCTGCTGTTTTACGGAGCCACCTTCACTGGAACCGCCCATCCTATCTTCTGACTTCCACGTCACCTTCTGGGGAGCGTCATCGACGGAGAACCTTATAAATTCGCCGGCTTGGTCCTGCAGCTCCAGTGGGCAAGGTGGCAGCGCGTCTGCAACTATGCGCTACAAGCCTTTTCTGTTTCTTATACAGGTTAGTTATTTACCTGGAGATAAATCATTTAAAAGTAATAATGTTTTTCTCGTGCTGCTACCTTGCCCGCAATGTCTAGAGCGTATTGTTGTGATTTGCCTGCACTTACTGGATTTATTATCCCTCTGTGATGACGTTGAGTCGAATCCTGGACCCAAGGGATCTAGTGAGTCTGTGCGTGGCAAAGAATCATCATCAAAAAACTTAAGTGATCGCAGCCTACTTCTAGAGGTACTCGCGGGCCAAAAAGAGTTGATGAAGCGAATGGACAAATTTGACAGTTCACAGAAGGACATAACAAACACATTAGCTCTATTTAAAGATCGACTAGAATCATTGGAATGCGGTTTAGAAAATCTATCAGTATGCCAAACCAAGGTTGCTGCTGTTGAGTTGCACGTAAGCACGATGAAAAGTGCCATTACTTCCATAGCAGAAAAAGTAGATGACCTTGAAAATCGAAGTCGGAGGAACAACATTATCATTCATGGTGTCTCTGAACCTCAAGATGAAACACTGCCATCGCTTACTTCATGCATAACTGATGACTTCTTTAAGGGCAAGTTAGACTTAACAGTAACCGGAATCGAAAGATGCCATCGGCTTGGCTCAAAGCGGCCTAATAAAACAAGACCTGTAATCATCAAATTAATAGATTATCGTGAAAAACTGGAAATTTTGAGGAACTCTGTGAAACTTAAAGACTCGGGCTTTTATGTAACTGAGGACTTTTCACAAAAGGTGCGTCAGGCCAGGAAGAATCTATGAGATAGCACAGTTGTAAACAGGGAACGAAATGAACGCGGTAAACTACTCTTCGATAAGGTGTCTGTGAATGGAAAGCTGTTCGTTTGGGACGAGGCCAAGAATGATATGGTTGCCCTTCCCAGGTACGGGCTGAAGTGGCAGGAAAGCCCGCGTTCATTGAAACTGTTAAATGTGAATTTCCGTAGCATTTTGAACAAAGAGCTCGATCTTGAACACCTGATAGCACTTCATGACCCCGACATAGTCGCACTCACAGAAACATGGCTTCATGACGGTGTCTATGACAGTGAAATTGCGCCTTCGGGGTTCAACGTATACAGAATTGATCGTGGTTCCAGAGGGGGTGGAGTTGCGTTGCTGGTTAAAAATATTTACAAGATAGCACGCATGCCTGATGCCCCTGGCGTTGAGGCTTTATTTTGTAAGCTTATCGATAGAAAAGAAAGCCTTGTTATTGGAGTTGTGTATAGGCCCCCTGCCTGAATCCCTGAGGTTTTAGAACAATTACAGCTGTATATTTCGTCTAAAACAAATCAAACTACCAAGCTTATTTTATGTGGAGACTTCAACCTTCCAGGCATCAACTGGTCTTCGTTTAGCGCAGGAAGTTCTGATCCCATTAACGATGAAGCGCTTATTGACATTGCCTTCTGTTTTGATTTAACGCAACTAGTTAGTGATTGCACTCGTGTGCAAGATAACAGTAAATCTATTCTTGATCTTGTCTTTGTGAATGGTAATATTTCCGGAAAAATTGACTGTGAAGTGGTTACAGGTATTTCAGATCACATGGCAGTCTTGGTTGAGCTTCACTCGCTGAAGTACAAAAATGATGTTAAATACACACGTGTGCCAGTATTTCATTCTTCCGACAATGCATCCATCATAGACAGACTGGAGATAGCCTACGACGAACTTTGCGAAAGTGTTAATCTGGGTTTGAGTGATGTTAACGCTCTGTGGTTAAAGTATAAGAACACTGCGCATGCGTGCATACAGCTTTTTGTTCCTTTCAAGAAAAAGAAGGTACATATGTCGAAACCCTGGATTACACGAGATATAATTCACATTAAGAGAAAAATTAATCGTCTTCGGAAATCACTAAAAAAGCACACGAATATCACAACACGTTCTCTGATCCGAGATCTGTCTCGACAACTAAAAAATAAGATAAAGATCGAACAACGCAGTTTTTACGATGTAAAGTTAACTCACATGATGAAGGAATCGCCGTCTCATTTTTGGCATTTTACAAGGCCAAAGTCATCCAATAGAGACACGTTTGTTATAAATAACGTTTGCCCATCAGATGAAACAGAAATAGCCAATGCATTTAACGAACACTTCGCATCTGTTTTACTTGTGATGACAAAACCATCCCCACTTTTAGCAAGTTTAAAGACCTGCCTCCCATTGAAAATCTAGAAGTCACAGAAGCTGGCGTATTTGAATTATTACTGAATTTGAATGTAAGAAAATCTTGTGGCCCAGATGACTTACCAAATGCCTTTTTGAAGAGATATGCTGAATGGTCCTCAAAATTTTTGACAATTATTTTTAATGAATCGTTATCCAGAGGTGTCCTGCCTGAGGATTGGAAATTCTCTAAAATTAAGCCTTTATTCAAACATAGAGATAAACAGTTGGTTTGTAATTATCGCCCGATAGCTTTGACTTGCACATGCTGCAAGTTATTGGAACACATAATACATAAACACATTTCCTGCTTTTTGGAGTCACACTCAGTACTTTCACCAGCTCAGCATGGTTTTAGGCGTGGGTTTTCCACAGTAACACAATTGGTTGAAATTGTCCATGACTTCGCACTAGCCATAAATAACCAGTCACAGATAGATGCTGTTTTTTTAGACTTCGTGAAGGCCTTTGACAAAATCTCTCATTCCAGACTACTTGTGAAACTTTGGGCAGTATTAAAAAATCCACAGTTTTGTCAATGGATACAAGCATACCTGGGATCTCGAAAACAGTATGTTGTTTTTAATTAACATTTCTCACAAAAGCTGCCTGTAGATTCGGGTGTCCCCCAGGGATCAGCTTTAGGACCATTATTCTTCCTTCTTTTTATAAATGACATGGTGGATGACTGTGGCGTTAAAATAAGACTATATGCCGACGATTGTGTTTTGTATAGTGAGATAAATTCAAGTTCAGATCAAAATGCTCTGAATTTTGAATTAGATAAAGTGATGCGTTGGTGCAGGACGTGGCAGATGGCTGTGAATTACGACAAATGCGCTGTAATGACCATAAGTAACAAGAAAAATCCTCTTTTATATACATATACAGTTGATCGTAAATCATTAAATCGTGTCAATGAGTTCAAATATCTAGGTCTTATTATAACTGATAACATTCACTGGGATAGTCATATCACAGCTATTTCTAATAAGGCATTGTCTAAACTTCATTTTTTAAGGAGGTCTCTCAAGAGGGCATCTGCCATCTGTAAGCTCGCCACTTTCAAAGCATTAATCCTGCCAATTTTAGAATATGCAAATATTATTTGGGACCCGTTTACACAGACGAACACACGTAAGTTGGATAGAGTTCAGAGTAAGGCTGTACGATTTATTTTTAACAGTTACGGTCCATCATCTATTACTCAGTTACTTCGCCAAGCAGACTTAAAAGAGCATTACAGTTAGAAATAAAATCGCTCGCCTTAAGTTCATGTTTAAAATTGTCAAGGGTAAGTTACAGAGCCGAACGTGTGACTACATTTCTTTTTCCAGCGGTTATTCTACAAGGCTACGACATCCATACTCATTAGTGCCATTTAAATGCAAGAACAATGTTTTTAAATATTCTTTTTTTCCCCGAACTGTAACAGAATGGAATGAACTCGATAAAGACGTAGTAACGATAGTTGACTGTGATACATTTCAGGCTCTCCTTCAATTGTAACCCTGATGTATTTTGTATTATGAAAGGCTTGTCTGCATTGTCAGTTGAATTTTGTATTGACTGAAATTGTTGTATTTGTTAAGAAACCTTGTTATATGTTTTGTACCACCCTGCTAGAGCCCCTATCATTGGGGTTAGCAGTATTGGAAATAAATAAATAAATATATATGTACAAGCATAAAAGTAGATGTGCTTTCATATAACAACTTGTTTATTCAGCCGACGTTCGACTGGAGCCTTGTTTTTTCAAGGCATAATACTATTTACACATTTTCGTGTCTTCTTATAGCTTCTTGAGATAGGAGGCAAGGGGACAAAAGAAAAATAATAACAACAAAAAAGAAGAAAAAAGAAAAAAAAGGAGGAAGATATGTTAGAAAGAAGCAAGAGGGGCATGACGGGATTAGGAAGGAGCAGGAACTCAACAAAGGCAAACGTAAACGAGCTATGCCATCTTTGTCAACAGTACCTTCTGAGCACCCACCCTTCCCCCAAGTGGACATTTTGACCACCGTTTTTGTATTTCACCCTCCGGTGCAATCGGCTGGCTACTTGCCCTCCTTTGAAGTTTACGACAAATCGGTAGGGAGAGCTTAAGTGCTTCAACTGCCTCTTAGTGGCATTGGAAGATATGAAAGAGCCGGTAATTGTGGCGCCGCTATCAATATTCATTATATGCATTCGCTCCTGTCAATGAAGAAAAAGAAGAAAAAAAAAGAAAAAGGGGGAGAACTGTACGACATCTGGGACCACTTAGGTATCTGTGCGTTCCAGCTGTGCTTGAAGTGGCACACCATTTCTCTATTGTCAGATGTATACGCTAAAAGCTTTGTTAGGGGGTAATATTATTGTTGTAATGGGAGGCTAGGAACAGAGTACTGATTAAGGAGGGGCGTTAGCATTTTTTAGTGATCGTAACGCCGACAGAGTGCCTGGGTGTTCATTTATTCCGTTTTTTATTGTGTTGAGTTTGTAGATAAAGTAAGATTCTCGTTGTTCCCGCTCTTTGATTGTTCGAGAATTGCTCTCCGATGGTGTAACTCTGATGTCATCAAAGCTGTGGTCTTTTAATGTACTGTGTTTTGAAAGTGCAAGGCCTGGAAGGGAATGTACATGTGCCCGATGATTGTTGAATCTAATTCTAAATGGTGTGTCTGTCTGGCCCACGTATTGCATGTTACATACCCCACATGAAAGAAGGTATATGACGTTATCCGAGTCACAGTCCAGTGCACCTCTTATCCTGTGCTTAAAATCCGAGTGGGTGCTTTTAACCACTATTGTTGTCTGCATGTGTTTGCATACTTTGCATCTGCTTTTTCCGCAAAGGCGACACCCTGTTTGAGCTTTCAAGGCTATTTTTGAATTTATAAAATGATCCCTTATACTTTTCAGCTGCCTGTATACCGCACAAGGAGGATAAGTGAAAATTTCGGATAGTCGCACGCTCTGTTACAATATGTTAAAGTGTTTTCTTAGGACCTTGTTAGGTCCTAAGAATGTTAGGTGGTTGTGTTAGGTGGGTTGCTCGTGAATTTTTAGTATGGTGTTGTCGGCATATTTTTAGTGGTGTAGAAGAGTCTGGAGGTTTAGGTTTTCTGCTTTTTTGATGGCGTCATCAATGATAGCTGACGGGTATTCTTGATGAAGAAGTATTTCGCGCATATGTGTCCTGTTTTTGTGGAAGTCCTTTGTGCGGGAGCAGATTCATTGGAATCTGTGTGCTTGGGAATAGGGAATGCTGGTCTTGCAGTATCGCGGGTGGCAGCTTTTGAAGTGCAGGTATTCTTGCCTGTTTGTAGGTTTTCTGTATAGGCTAGTTACCAACGCACCATCATCCATTCGAATAAGTACATAGAGGAAACCTAATTCAGTGTTGGAGTAGGAGTGTGTAAAATAAATGCTGGGGTGTACTTGGTTAAATGCCTGTATGAATTTGAGCAGCTCGTTTTCCGAATGTGTCCAAATCATGAATATATCATCTAGGTACCTTTTATAGATTAAAGGTTTGATATCACAAGATGAAAGAAAATTTGACTCTATATGGCGCATGAATATGTTAGCGTAGTTTGGCCCCTAGTTTGGGGCCATTCTTGTACCCATTGCCATGTCGTTCATTTGAAGGTGGTACTCATTGTTAAATTGAAACCTGTTCGGTTTGAGTACAAGTCTCATTAAGATTTCAACTACTTTTTTGCTTGGATATGCGATAGGGTTGTGAGTGCCATACGATTCAACAAGTGCCCTTACGCCATCGTCATGTGTGATATTTCTGTAGAGTGAATTAACATCCAATGTTTCGAGGAACGCACCTTCTGGAATTTTCACGTCCGATATTTCCCAAAGGAAATGGTTTGTGTCATGCAAGAAGGACTCATGTGTGGGTGATAGGTTTTTGATTAAAGAGTCAGTATAACTGGAAATGGGTTCCGTTAACAGTCCCGTGCCTGATATAATGGGTCTGCCAGGGTTTCCCTCCTTATGAATCTTCGGCAGCATGTAAAAACGACCAGGCGCCAAATGTGCCGTAGTAAGTGCCTTATGAAGCTTTCAATCAATGGCACCTTCACGTGTGAGATCCTATAGGATTGTTACAATGATCTTTTTGCGCTTGGTGGTAAGGTCCAAGTCGAGGTGTTCGTAGAATTGTTTGTCATTTAGTTGTCGCCTGCCTTCTTTGATGTAGTCCGATCTATTCAGAACAACAATCGCGCCTCCTTTGTCTGCTGGTTTAATGACTTTTTTGCAGTTGCTCAAGGCGAGTAGTGCCTCTCTTTCTTTTCTTGATATGTCATTCATACCTTGTTTGTGCACCTTGTACGCCTGTATGACATCTTTCTGAACCCCGTCTATATAGATCCAGATGTCGATCTCTGTTGGCGTCTGGGGTTCATTGCCGCTCGATTACCCCACGAAATAGCGGGTTCTTTTTTTGGGGTTTATCGAAGAAATATTCCTCCAATCGTAAATTTCGTGCGAAGCCGTCTAGGTCTATTGGAAGCGTCAATTCATCATACTTGCCATTGCCAGGGCAGAACGTAAGTCCACGTGATAGTACACCCAGTTATTCATTGCTAAGTTCTGATCAGCCCCTTTACAAGGCTTAACGAAGACATAATTTGTCTCTCATTGAGTATTTGTGGTATCGGCTCGAATTTTTTATGGAAGCACTGTGAGGCCATTCTTTGTGTCTGTGCCAATTTTCATCAATATCTAACCAGAAACAAGAAAGTTCTTCGAAAAAAGCCTGTTGCAAACTTTGACAGGCTTTTTCTCACAAGTGTGTATTTTGGACATTGTGCATTGCTCGTGGAAAGTGTAGCATGGGAATGACTGGACTGATTTTTATGCAGTCTTTTTTTCCTGAATCCCAACACATTTCTTGAGGGTCTGAGAATCTTTGAATTTTGTTGATTGCCCAGTTTTTTTTTTTTTTTGTAGAAGATGACTTGTACATGACACTGTTTTTGGCAATGGGTGTAAGCAGCCATGATGATCTCCATAAAAAAAAGAGAATTGATGAAAAATTTCCGAGATTCTCATACTCAATGGTCTTCTTTTGAATAAAGATCAACATCATTTGCAGTTTCCTGGCTTGTTCTGTTACAGTGCTAGGCTTTCGATGAGCAGACTATATCAATCAAACTATGTAGCATGATGCAACTTGGTAACTACTCAAGGTATTATGATGAAGCTGTATATTTCCCTATTGAAGACACTTTTGAGTATGCATGCCAAGTTTGATTGCTCTAGGTCAACAAACAAAAAAGGTTTTTTTCAATGCCATCTCCCCTCTTAATGGGCGAAAACAGCACTTACGTTGTGTTACCTTATCTTCGTCCCGTCTATCTGTGCACTGTTCTCGCTCACAATGTATTACCAACTAGCCTAACTTTCAGTCATCTATCATTAATATTTGCATGTTCACATGGTTTCAGTGACTTAGCACTTGGGTGTCCTCATGCAGGCATCTGCCACAGGGGCAAAGGCTTCACAAGGCCAGCGTGTTGAGCTATAAAATTCGTTCACCTGTCAAAGTCATAAAAATGTCACAGGAAAAAAACTGTGCAAATAAAGGAAAGACACCACAAAGAAGGAACACTTAAACAGGTCGAGCGCAAACTACCAACTGTTTTATTGACTGTAGATTGTCGGTTAAATAGGGAAACTGAACGTAGCTGTGCAAACCCGCCAAGGTACATCACATGCTAATGCACCTTGTCCATCAAAAAGGACATTTTTGCACTGTAGAGCGATATCGAGGCCTCACTTACACAGCTATCACTCTTCATGTTAATGAAGAACACTTCGAAAACCTCACGAGCACACAAGTTACTGCAGAAGAATGGTAAGTTGGGCTAGTTGGTACTGATCCATAAGGTATGTAACTGCGCAAAAAACTGACGGAAACAAGAAGGAGAGAAAAAGGACAGACAAGCGCAGACTATCAACTGACGCTTTATTGCAAGAACGAGGCAATATATATAATAGGCAGAAAAAAGCAAGAGGGGGCAAAGGGGGAGGAGAAAAAACACGAGGGACCAAATCACCAAACTTAGGCACATCAAGCATAGCACACCCGTCATACAAAACCAAGATAGCTTAACTCCTTATCATGTATGGCCACAGAGGGAACACTAACACAAGACACAGATTTCTTGTGAATATGCGCAGCCTCAATAAGTTCGCGCACTCTTTGGTTCTTATGCCGGAACAACACAGAAGTATCACCGAACAGCGGAGCGCAGCCGCATTTCTTACAGTGGGCTGCCAGATGAAGGCCGGAGTGGCCTTTTAAAGAATTAAAATGTTCTCGAAGTCTAACATTTAGACAGCGACCTGTTTGTCCCACGTACACACGACCGCATGACAAGGGTATGGAGTAGACAACACCGGTGATACAAGATACATAATTATGAATATGACTAACATTGCATGTGTGTTGCTGGACATTTCGCTGATTACAGTTACTGCTATGACCCACATCACAGGCTTCACATCTACAGGCTGCCCAGTGGGTAGGAAAATTACCCAATTGGTTATTTTTTATCGAAAGCTGGTGTTCCCGTAAACGGTCATTTACGCAGTGGGCTCTGTGGCCCACATAAGAATTGCTGTAGGAAAGCAGAATCTTGTATACCACCCCATATTGCATTGCACGATCGGGTTGGCATGCTTCTTGTTACACAGGCTATCGCACTCTTCGCCGCTCGAAATTCGTGAGCACAACCTCGGAAGTTTCTTGGGTGCAGAAAACACCATGCCAACTTCGTTGTACAAACGATCGGTAAAGACCAAGGTGGACAGTGTTTTCTTTGAAACCCACTGTGGTGTGCATTTGTTGCAATTAGAATGGAAATATTGCTGCCATCCAGTGACAGTGACACTTGCCATCCAGGAAGATGACCGGGAGTTGAGCCACCTCTTGGAAGCTCTTGACTCGGGAGCACCTCCTCATGGTGGCATTGCCCTTGGTGAGTAGATTGCACTACCATTTGAGGTTGAGCAATACTGTGACATGCAATTTGATAAATACTCTCATGTGTAACCTGAAGGGATCGGGAGAGTATGTTTCATTTAACAGGAGTTCCATTTATTGAGAGATGAGCAGGGGTGCAGAATACAAATACGAAATCAGTGATATCAGAGGCAGTTGTTCCATTCAAGCAGCAGTTCAGTTTAATAGTTTTCTTAGTTTTCTGTTTACTGAGAGTCTACTGTAGAGGGACAGTCAATGGCTGAATTTTTATCACGCAATCAGCTGTCAAGTTATTCGTGTATAACCTCGAATCACTCAAAAGCTGCTCTCTCTTCTGCTAAACATTTGAGTTTTGCTTGTCTATTGGCATTATTGCTTGCATTTGAGTTTCTTGTGAAAGTAGAGCTTTCTAGAAATAGCTGACCCAAGTGTCCATGCTTGCTTTTAAGACAATCACTTTGCCTGCATTCTTTTTTGTGTGTAGCGCTTTCTTTTGCCTATTTTAGGAGAATCCAAAGCAAATTTAGCCATAAGTAAGAGTGGGGCTTGTTTTGTCGGGTGAGCTGCTATGAAATTTAGGCCAACAAGTTTACGATCAGCCAGAACAAAGGTGCAGTCACCACACAAGGTCTGAACGGGGAGTCACTATTTTGGCAAATTCAGTGGTAAGAAACAAGGTCTCAGCTGAGAGTCACTATGTGGGCAAATTCAGTGGTAGGAACTTGTCTCATATCCACTGGAGCTACTCGTGCTAAGTTCAGCATAGTCATTGGTCGAGTGTGCAGATAGTCACCTTGCCCTGAGTGAGAGCCAAGCTGCTGGTATAAGAGGCCTACCAGTACAGCCCCTGTGCACCGATGGCTTGATTGATGGCTTCCACAGTGATGTCACATCCATGACTCTGCAGTCGATGCTTCCAGTTTACCGCAGCGGAAAGCGCTTGCAGAGACATCCCCATCCCAGTCTACAACGTCTCTCTGATGGAGGTGCCTGCAAGACTTACACAGCTGTAGACATCAATGACATACCACTTCGACCCAAGTGCCACTCTCTTACGATGGAAGAACGGAAAGTTTTGCTGCAGACGCAGCATCCACAAGTGTGTGGCGCTAAAATAGTGGGCATTAAAGACACGGTAGTTTGGAACCTTCTTTCGAGATTACAGAAAAAGTGTCAGCTACTTGCGTCGTCTTCTGCCACTGACCATGTTATGGCGCAGCACACTTGAGACCTTCAGTGACTATCCCAACACAGCCAGTGCTGCCCTCCAGAGTGTTTTGCAGTTGGCAAAACAAGCGGCGGCGTACACAAGACAGACCACCACGGCACAGTCAATGACGCCTGTCAGAGACAATTTCACTACCACTGGGGCATCATCATCCAGTGCCTGTTGGCATGGGATGCCCACCGTGGCACAGCCAGTGTCATCCGCATGAGAACATTTAGGGAGCTCTCTATGTAATTCCGCAGCGTGGTCAAGTGTGAGAGAGACAGATTGGTACTCGGAAATGGCCGCGAGATCGGCTCATGAAAAAAAAGACAATTCAGAGTAAGAACAGCCAGCCCAATGTACAAGCCTTGTTTCTGTTTTTCACTGCACTGTCGAAAAGTGGCGCATACAGTTGATTCTGGATATATTGAACTCGAAGGGGATTGCAAAATAGTTCGATATGTCGGTAATTAGATATAAGGAATATGTGTGTTTAAGGCTTATATCAATTGATTGCAACTATCGAAATGGCTTTTTGAAGTTGCATTAAGCTTTAAATGATTGAAATGATTTAAATTTAAAAAGCTTTAAATGATTAAGCCCACAGTATGCTTAAGAATAGGCAACAGCTTCTTTCACTAGTTGCTGCACTTTATGTCCTGTGAAAATAGTCTGTACACTTGTATTGCCTCTTCAGCGCCATCATGTTCATCAAGTCTTGTTCATTATTCGGGCATTGAAGCTTTCAGAATAAGAAATTCGCCTCTTCAGCCACAACAGCGATGATTGACAGTGAGCTCGGTAAAATGTTCTTTGCACGATAAAATGTGTAAAGGCAGCGTTAACAGTCTTGACAACCGCACAGGTTTACTTCCATGGCACCGGTAATGTCAGCCATGATATCAGCATTGATGCAGTCAGAAACAGGGACGTCATTTGCATGGATGAAGCCACTTTCTGCACTCCCGTCCTAGGTGGCGCCTGGAAATGCTAATAAGTAGCAAAATTCACTGAGGCACCGTATGCCTTTGTCAGAAGCTGTAGTTACTCGCATTAGGAATGCAGTCTTTTTCTTGAAAAATGAGAGCAAAGTCAGGGGTGCATTCATTATGTGGGACAAATTTAAAAAAAAAAGCTTTTGGGATGAGCGAAAAAGTGCGGTAATGCAAAAAAAAAAAAGTTAGGAGGCGTACGCTGTTTGGAAACAGCTTTTTTGTTTGATAAGCGTGAGTCGACATGTTTTTATCAGTGTCTCTAGGTGTAGGCATTTTCAGTCATGCTTGTGGTATCCCCATAACATGTTCTGCGTGTTGAAGTCTCTTATAATAACTAGTAGGTCGTCTCTGGCAGGGCAAAGGGTGTCCCTGAAGAGTTTTGCAATCGTAGACAACTTTTGAAGTGGGCGGCTGTAGATGTTTAAGAATAAGGTGCTTTATTTCTGGTTGCCTTTGTCGACGAGTTCGAGCAGCACATGCAGTAGGTCTACAGCGTATGTTTTATGTTGTATCTACAAGCATGCCTACCTTCGACTTGTTGTCTTGATTTGAATGTTATGCCTGACATCTCTGTAGTTTTTGTCCGGTACCAATCTCTTGTAGGGTAATGGCCCCTGGTGGCCTTGTAAATGAGTGATCAGTTGTGTTAACAGCCCTTCTTTTTTTTGGCACCCATAGCAGTTTAATTGCCAGAGTTACAAGTTTTTTTACTTTCTTGCGCGGTCTAGGCATGTTTAGACGTTCTGGCTAGTTTTGTCAAGTCCGGGATATTTGGTTGTATCTTGTCATGGAGGTTATCTTGTGAAGGTTCTGTCGTAGTCTATTGCTTAGTTCTGTTGGGTTGAGTCTTGCCTCTGGCCTTGCTGTTGTTAGGTGCTTCTATTGCTGCAACTACTGCTCGTGTGTCTTAAAGTGCAGTCTTTGTGAGTCGACCAAACTAAGTGCGTATGTTGTCGAGGAAGGGCTGCAGCTGGACGCCATTATCTTTATCTTCTGGGAATGGGTCTGGCTTTCTTCTTCAATATGCATGCCCATCCGCGAGCAGCTATTTGTCCCTAGGCTACATGTATAAGTCACGTTCGCTTTCTCCCTGTGCTTTTCATCGGCGTCCCCATCGCAAACTGTTGCCTTTCTAAAACTGCATGCATTATGTAACTCCCTTCTCTTGCGTTCCTTGTCCGAAGCACTTTTATCATTTACATTAATCCTGTGCTTACTACACATTTTATCTACTAAAGCGCTGGCGTCAAAGTCGAGCACACTAACCTTTCTTCATAAAACATCTGTGAGCAGTCTTTTATCCTCCCTTACATCACCTTTGGCTTCTATCAATCTCTGTTGGCGGTCTAGAGCTTGCTTTTCTTTAGCACGGATTGCCTGCAGTTCGGCACGCTTTGACTCAAGTTTGGCATTCTGCTCTTTTTTTGCGAGCTCTCGCTTTTCTCGAACACACTCTCTCTCTTCTTCAATGAATTACATTTAACCTACAAACAGACCCCTATACAGACTAAACTGTCCTAAAAATGCAAACTAAGTCCCACTAAGCTTACATAAACTGTCCTAAAAATGCAAACTAAGTCCCACTAAGCTTACATTTCAACCGTGCTACATGCCAAACTGTCCTAGTCAACATCAGGCACCTCTAGCCTCGTAGTTCCACTCAAGATTCGGGCCAATCTTACTTGTCCCTGCTGATTATCTTTGGACCAATATCCTGATTGGTCGTGTCTGATACATGTTGGGAATCTGGACATTGTCTACGAACGTTGCCGATATTTCTTCTGCTGTCAATGTGGTCACCCGTCATTGTCGTTGTCTGATGTCGGTCTTGACGTGGAGGAGGCCTCCGAGGTTAGGCCTAGTAGCCACAGGTCACTGCACGTGCTACACGCTGACGTGGGCAGAACTGACGTGACCCAGTGCTGCACGGCTTACATGGCCATCTGGGGACTGCCTTTGTCCGCTTTCTTCAAAGGGGGCTTGCGCTAGGATTGTCGGCGGTTGCTGTGCGTGGCTTCTGCATCCTGAGCAGCCTCATCATTTGAAGCAAGTCGAGGTCTTTGTCTACTTCTCAGCATGCCCACGTCAGTAGTTGCGGAGTCGCTGTCCTGACGCTCCCGTCACCAGTGCTGGCGATGCGACCTTCTCCTTGCAAGTCCACGTCGACAATGCCAGGTTGTCTCTGCTCACCCGCCGTTCGCAGCTGGGGTCACGTGCTTGGGACCTCACTGATGGTTGGCGCGCTCGGGCCATTTCGAAGCTTGTCTGCTCATCCTCGTCTTATTTTCTCCTACGGGCTCTTGCTCGTGACACCAAATAAGATTTTAACACGAGGTCCTGGTCAACGTTCCCGGTTTTGATGAAATTTACTGTGGATCTAGGCATTAGTGCTAGAATGATGGTTTCAAAGTTCAAACTTTTTCTGCAAATTTCGCGATTTGTGAAATTCGAGCGCACATGAGTAAAAAACAATGTCAATGGCAGTTTTGGTTTTTAAAAACAACTACTATAGACAATGTTTGAGGCAAACATTTTTCTTAACTGTTGAAAACGTTTAGAGGGAAAAAATCACAAACATGGCAAATTAAACAAAATACCTGCATTTAATAAATTTATTGCAACGAACTACCTTCAATGAGGATAAAACTTGGTACATATCAACTTTGGTACTTTTTATTTCTTTTTAAATAAGCTTCGCAGTTTTATCAAGCTTTGTTTTACTACATAATTGTGACAAAACAAAAGGGGTAAGCCAAAAACACTGAAGTTTGAAAATATATTTCTTAGAAAGGCTATTTTTAATCTTTTTCAGTCTCTCTGATTCATGCCAAGGGCCTCATCTACCATTCTATGTAAAAAAGTGTTGCATTATGTGGGTTTCTAACAAACTTTAGTGCGTCAAATGTGACCAAGTCAGCCTTGTGGCCGCAGCAATTGGTTATGGTCTGAAAATTGGGTATAAATTGTTCAAAGTAATAGCATGCAGTGTAATCACAACTAAACAACTCCATAGCAAAGAATTTTCAGCCAGCTTGCATGATACAGCAAGCTTTGTCTTGTAATCAGCCGTTAACGAATTCTCGACAATGGCCACTCGATGCTGCGACTACTCACATTACTTGAGTGCCGCTTTGGCAGCACCATAGAAAACTCATTCTGGCAACAATTAGTAGTGGCAGCACTGCACAAGTGCAACAAAGATGTAATTTTTCGAACCTAGTTGTCAAGAAGGTGTTGAGTACTTTCATGTGGTTTTGTGGTAGAGTGACTCATGCTTGTCCCATTGGTACGAACCCTGTAGATACTTTAAAGCTTGCCGTAAAACCTTGATGGAACGAACTACTGGTTATAACAAACTATAAATAGTCTTTCCATTCATGCAGTGTTGCAAACGTACACCCATAACAAATGTTTATAGTTAGCGAGACCAGTCAGACACAACGTCATTATGATGAGGAACCGGACTCGGGCAATTTCAACACATTAAAAACAATGTATTGGTCTTCCTACAGGGTTAGACAGATTGGTATGCATAGCCTGTGGAGCACCTAGCATACGGGATGTGATTGCCTTTCCAAAGTCGGCAGAAGGTCGTGACCTGATGGGTGGTTCACCCTCACCCATCAGTGCACATGAGAGGCAGCTCTACCACTTGGGCTTTGCACCAGCATAAACCTGCAATGAGTGAGTACCTCTCTACTCTATGCTACTGATGCATTAGACATTGCTCTGTTTTCTCATAAACATAGCCATCATGTACATATGTTCAGACTTTTTTTTTTTTGTGATCTTCAATTGAAGACCAGTGACCCATATGCTGCATTGGGCTCTTGGCCACCTTTTTGTTTACGAGTACGAAGTAACATACTTTTACGTGTATAATTGGTCCCTGCATATAACTCTCATCCCCCACTAGAAATCACGAAAGTAATCGATCCCTGTGTATTGCTGGTAAGGATCCTTCAACACATCATCATGAAGCCAACTTGCATGCCAAAATGCTGTTGTTACTCTCGTTTCCACTTTGTGCATATTTTACGCTGGTTATAAGCGAGAAAATAAGATGGAGTGTAACATGCTGTATTCTTATGTGATTGCTCACCAGTACCTCATGAATTACAGTCATCGTGCATGCTACCCATGGTGTTGGAAATCAGCGGTACTTTAGGTAGTTAGCATTGGTTGGTTGAAATATAGTTTGCAACATGGAATATGTTGGTTAGAATTTCTGTGACCTACATTTTTGTCCTCTGTTGGTGGTGGTTGGGGTCCCCAGGGGCCCGACTTATACGTTGGCTGGATTGTTGGCACTACCTACGTGACATTCAGTCTTGGAGTGGAGGTCTTGAAGGCAGAGCATCCAATGGCAAACACGAGGAGGTTTTGGTTTGTAGAAAACCTTGAAATTGGTAAACTGAAGATGTAGCGAGAACTTATTCACAACTTCCAAAATACAAGGCACTCCCACTTCTATGCCATGGAATTATTCTTAGCGTCTTGTAGCACATGATGTTATGAACAATACCCGATGGAGGGTGTTATCGCGCTGCTGCCTGACTACTGGTGAAATTCCAATGTTGCTGGCATTTGTCTGCACCACGAATGGCTTGTTCTAATTAGGCGACCTTAGAACACTATCAGATGCCAGCTTCAGTCAGAGTGCCAGGGAGCTCCACAGCAACTCCGTTGACACTTGTGCATTTGCTTTGAAAGGTTGGTCATAGCCTTGCTAACTACTCAAAAAGGTCCAATAACGCTTTTGTAGCAGCCTACTAGTCCAAATAGCTGTTTAAAGTTGGTTGGATCGTTGGCAACTGCTCGTAGCTTTTCAGCGTCTCGTCTTTGTTCACAGGGAAATACAGTCTCTGAAGGGCTCCTCCAATTATTCCAAACTGCCCCAAAAGAGAAATGCTGCTCCAAAGTGTGATATTTGTGAGTAGCTGCTCTGAACCTGCTCCAAATGGCCCTGGAAAACAGAAAACAGTGCACTTTAACTCTGTAACCATTCAGCGAGCCTAAATGAAAACTAAAACAAGCTCTATATTATTATCTTGTGTGCAGCTTGTATAGACCTTTTTAATTTGGGCGTCGCCATATTGCCTTGCGGGCGGTGCCCTGTTCTGGCAACCCACTGGTGCATGCGAAGCTCCACGTTTAGATGGAAAGTATTCGCATGATTGCAGTTGCAGTTGGTTTTTTTTTTTTTTCGTTCTGGCGCGCTGAATTTCATCTCAAACAATGTAGTATAGGCAGAAAATGGGTCTTTGAGACGTTCTCAAAAGTTTTGATCCGTTCATGGATCAAATATGACGATATCCGACAGCACAAGCGTGTCGCAAGTGGTCGGTGTCTTGTGTTTTCGGCACTCTTTCTGTTGGAAAAATATAAAAATATTTCGACCCGTTCTAGCAAGGCAAGCAAGTTCTGGCACCCTTTTAGAATACAATCAATTTTTACTTGGACTGTAATAGTTAAGCTCCTTTTCTCACTCTCGGTTTGTTTATGCTGTCGCACAGACTACCACCTGTACATGCGATCGTGCGGGAGCATGCAGTTGCGATTTCTTGACGATAACAGCAGTTGTTTGTTGCTCACAAACTGTTGTCTATCTTTTGCTCAACCTGTAATGATCCCCTATTACTCGCTCGTTTATTTTTTACCAGTGTGGACGAAATTAGAACTGTTTACAAGGAGGGAGGGGCAGGTACACAAAAAGTAATGCTGATGTTTGCATGCGAGCATGCTTCTTTTTTTTTCTTTTTAGAGTCGTGCATATAATTGCATTGCGGTGGTGATAAAGTGAAAATTGTTCGTATCTTCGGCCAATGAAGCACCAAGCACGTCCAGGCTTGAGCCTATGATTGGCATGAACCCCGCAGGGGTGCCTGCGCAAGTAGGCGTTTGGTGTGTAGCGACACCCCGGACTTGAGCTAACGTGGGAGTTTTGACTCCCTCCCACGCCTAGCCGTGCGTGGCTTTGCCGTGTCCGGGGAAAAAGGGATCCTGGGGGTTGAGCTGACGCTGGGTGATTGGGCCTTTAAGGCCCCCCCGGCAGAGGCAACACACCCCTTTGGCCCCGGCTTCACGTAGATGGCACCTCTGGGCTGACCCACCCAGGGAAAATCGGCAGTTGCCTCTTCCTGTCTCCTTCTCTCTCTACATCTTCGTCGTTTCTACTACTTTTGATCTTTCCTGTCCTCTCCTCACTTCTTTTTACTGCCACAATTCTCTGCGGCAAGGGTTAACCTGGTGTAGATATCCAACCTTGGGTAGATATATCAGGTTATAGCGGCCATGTACAGCTGGCACTTGCGTCTCCTTCGCGTCTCGCAGCGTCCCCTTGTTGGGCTCGGTGGTGGGTGGCAGGCATGGCCGCCGAATAAGCTACCAAATTCATGGGAACTCCTAGCCCTCTCACCGCCAATCGCCCCTCCAAGATGTGGCGCACCGATGCAATTTTCGAATTTCTTCCAAACAAGAAAGATAGCTACCCGAAATACCACATCATTCACTGTGAAAGTACAGAAAAGAAAGCTAGAAGCATTTCACCTTTCCTTGTGTCCAGATGCCTTATAGAAACGCTAGGCGCAGGCTACAAAGCCACAAAGACCGCCAGTGGTGACCTGCTACTCGAAATAAAGGACCACGCACAGTGCCAGAGACTGCATAAACTTACATCATTTGGGGATCAGCCTATCACAATCACACCGCATCGAACCATGAACACCGTGAAGGGTGTTGTATCAGATGGAGACCTGATGGGCCTCTCTGATGATGAACTTCTAACAGGCTGGAAAGAAGAAAATGTCATTCAGGTGCAGCATATCAAAATAAGAAGAGAAAATAAAAAAAAAACCCAACGAAACACATCATACTCACTTTCGCATCTAGCACTCTCCCCGCTGAAATAGCAACAGGATATCTTAGACTGCCAGTCAGACCATACATACCCAACCCGCGGCGCTGCTTTAAGTGTCAGAGGTTCGGGCACGGCTCCCAGAGCTGCCGAGGACAGCTTACCTGCGCGAAATGCAGCACCAAAGTGTAGTGGCGGCGTGTGCCGGCGGTGAATGAACGACTAGACGACTTGAGTGCCCATCGGAACAAAAGCCCCTTTATTCCAACTTGCACATGCTTATATACATAAACAATACTGGCGCCACCAGTGGCAGTGATCGTGGAACCGAAACCAAACAGACCAATATACAACACATTCCCTTCCTTAAAAACAGCTATATGGATTAGTGATTTAGTAGTTTAGTGTGTTAGCACATATGCAAAAAAGTATTATACGAAAATACAACCTGTACAATGAACGTAACTATTTAGTACTACAAAAACACACAGTTTACAAAAGGAATCTACCGCACTGGATACGTCCATTTCATTCACTTTAGCACAACTTTTCTTGCTACACCTAGTAGCCATAACGCTTCGGTGGTAGTCTTTTTCTTGGTGGTTGCACCCTGCGTTGTTGTGTGACTCCTCCTGAAGACTTTGCTGACTACGTCGCAGCAGGCGACCCGTGCGCCTGCGCAGCCGAAGGAGACGTAGGTGCCTGCGCAGCGTACGCAGGAGACGTGGGTGCCTGCGCAGCCGAAGGAGACGTAGGTGCCTGTGCAGCGTACTCAGGAGATGTGGGTGCCTGCGCAGAGTACGCAGAAGACGTGGGTGCCTGCGCAGCTGAAGGAGCAACAGCTGAAGTCCTGGTAGTTATCTCTGGCGTGGGGCCCCCGCATGTAGGCAGAGATCCTCCCCCCCTAGCTGTACCGTTTCCTCCCCACGTATAAAGGGCGGTAGAGGCTCGTGGCACCTTTGAGAACTTGGATGCATTCCACGTTTTGCCGTCAGCCAGGCGAAAAGAAGATGGTCCCTTCCTGCTGATCACTTCTCTTGGGTGGCTGAATTCCAGATCGCCTTTAAATCTAGTTGTAGGTTTCTTCACTCTGACGAAGTCACCAACGTTAACTCTGGTTTCTCTTGCCGCCGCCGGTGGATATTATGCGTGATCCCTCTCTTGAGCACTGGGAGGCCGTGTTGACCAGCTCAGACCCAGTCGTCCAGTTAAGGGTCGTGGAGTGGGCCACACAGGTCGCTGCCAACCTTGGGTTGATGGCCATCTAACACGGAATCATCCTCAGTTGCTTTCTGACGAAATAAAGTTTTTCCATCCATCTGGTTTCTCTTGCAGCCCTCCGAGCGTCCGTCTATCGTTTGCTGCTCTGTTGCTTTTGCTTTACCCGCTCACGTAAGCACCGGAGTTCCGAGTTAGGGTCATCAAAGAAGGTTACCGACGAATGCCCGACGACATCCAACGGAGTTCTTCGCAGCCGCCCGTGTAGCAGAAGAGCTGGAGCCCTTGCCGTTGTAGCATGCGGTGTGCATCGGTAAACACCCAGATACTCTGTTACCGCCTAGCGCAAAAGTCGCTGCTCAAGAACCGCCAGTTGAATTAATCTTTTTAATACTCTGTTAAAGCGCTCCACTTGGCCGTTTGCTTGTGGATAATATACGGACGAATGTTTGACCTGGATGCCACGATCCTGAAGAAATACCTCCAACTCCCGAGATGCAAACTGTGGACCGTTATCGCAAATAACCTCTTCTGGGTAGCCTTCGCGCGTGAACACAGCGACTAAGAAGCGTATTACTGTGCTGGTTGTCGTTTCGCTACAGAAATGCACTTCGGGCCATTTGGAATAATAATCTACAAGCGTGATTGCATATCTGCAATCGTAGGGTGCCCTCTCAAATGGGCCTACAATATCCATGCCAAGTTTGAGCCACGGCTGCTCTGGAAAGGGGACCGGTTGCAATGGTGTACCTCGCACATTGACGCTCTTGTCTGCTTCCTGGCATATGCTACACATCTGGATAGCTAGCTCGACTTGGCGGTCCATGCCCGGCCACCAATACTTTTCTCGCAGCCACGCTTTTGTTCGCACCACTTCGGGATGCGACTCATGTGCTGCAGCGATTACCTGCTGCGTGAGTGACGTGGGAACCACAAGCCATTCCCCACGCAAGATAAGACTGTCTACCACAGAATGTTCGTCACGTACTTTGAAGAATGGCTGAAGCTCGGCCGATAACGATTTGTGTGCAGGCCATGACGATTGCACATAGATTTTGCTTTGTTGCAGTGCGCTATCTTGCAATTGGGACTGGTCAAACTGTTCTCTGGTAATGCAGGAAGGAATTTCGAGAACTGATACAACCTCTTCAAACAGCGTTTCTTCTTCCTGGAAAGAGGACGCGGGCAAGCGTGAGAGTGCGTCCGCCACTTGGTTTTGCGACCCCTTGCGGTACTCGACTGTATAGTTGTACCGTAGTAGGCGCTCTGTCGATCGCGCTACCCTCAAGGGGCGCCTTCCTGTTCCTTGGGTTGAAAGCAATGCCACCAAGGCTTGATGATCAGTGAGCAACCTGAATTGGCGTCCCCACAAGTACACGTGCCACCGCTCGCACGCCCAAACACAGGCCAACGCTTCCCGTTCTCCTACCGAATATTTCCTCTCAGCTGGCGAAAGCACTCGAGACGCAAAAGCAACAGTGTGCAGTGTATGTCCATCCACCTGCTGTAGGACCGCTCCAACTCCACACTCTGATGCGTCCGTCGACACAAAGACTGGAAGAGATTCATCGAACATTCTCAGTATAGAGCTAGATGCCAGCGCGTCTTTGGTCTTTCTGAAACTAGCGTCTACCTCATCAGACCAAACCAATCGCTGCCCCTTTCTTAGCAGGACACGCATTGGTTCAATCATGTCAGTGAAATTTGGAATAAACCTAGAAAAATATTCTACCAATCCCAGAAATGATTGAAGGCCTGCTAGATCCGTTGGCCTTGGAGTGTCTCGGATGGATGCAACTTTTCCCTTCAACGGCACAATACCGTTTGCGGTGATCCTGTGGCCCAAGAACGCAAGCTTTGGCGTATCGATGACGCATTTCGTGTTCAATTTGAGTCCTGCCTCTTTTATGCACCTCAGCACTGCGGTAAGATTCGCCATGTGCTCCTCTCTGCCCTACCCAAACACAATGATGTCATCGATATAGAACAGGACGCGCTGTAGCCCTGCAGAATTTTCGACATCATACTCTGAAAAGCAGATGGTGCCGACGCGAGCCCAAAACACATGCGCTTAAAACGAAAGAGGCCGTCGTGTGTTATAAAAGCCCTTAAATCGCGCCTCTCGGGGTGAAGCATGACCTGACGGTACGCTGATGCAAGGTCAAGCTTGGAAAAGTGGGTTGCCCCCACTAGACTATGCAATAGCTCTTATGTATGAAGGAGGGGAAAGCTATCTGTTACGACGGCTTTGTTTACCTGTCGAAGATCTACGCAAAGGCGGATACCTCCATCTTTTGTTTCAACCACAACGATTTGGGACACCCACTCGGATGCCTCTATTCGCTCTATCACGTCCATTTTTTCCAAGCGGCGCAGTTCTTCCGAGACTCGTGGCCGCAGTGAGAGGGGAAGGCGCCTGAGTTTTGAAGCAACTGGCTGAACTGTCGACAGTGTTTTGACGCGATGAACAAAACCCTTTGCGATGCCAAGTCCTGGATTGAAAAAAGCGCCAAACTCTTCGACTAATTCTGATGGAAGGTGAATGGACTCCTCCGCCTCTGTCATGACTGCAGTGTGCTCCGTTCGAGCGCTAGTACGCACCGCTGTCGTTTCGAGGCACTGTAGTGACGACCCATCAATCTGCAGACTGAGCGCCCTAATTGCATCGATACCCAAAAGCGAGGTGCCTTGTTCAACAACATAAAAAAGAAGCTTTGTTGTGCAGTTATTGTACATGACATCGGCAAAGAAGCAACCGCACACTGGAATCGGTTTCTTCGAATAGTTCAGTAGTCTAATTCGAGCAGCTGAAAGCTGCCGACCTGCAAAATGCTGCCTAAATAGGTCATGCGTCAAAATCGATACTGATGACCCTAAATTCACGAGGAAAGTTAAATACGTTTTTCCAACTGCTACCGATACGTAGATTGCGAGACAAGAGAATGTTGTCTTGGCAAGAATGCTCAATACTTCTGTTATCGAACTTTCGTCGTCTACTTCACGAACAAGAGCGGCGTTTCTGTTGCAGACTGAGCGAAAATGACCCATAATACCGCAACCATGACACCGCTTGTTTTTGGCGGGGCAGCGGAATGAAGATGCGTTGTGCCGAGGTGAACCGCAGCGGTAACACTGGCCCTGTTGGCTGCGCGACCGCTTCGAGGGATCGCTGGCAGAAGATGCGGGCGGAGGGGTGTTTTCGCGAGCATTTATGCTCTTAACATCTGCAGTGGCAAATTCTTTGCAATCATTGGTTGCCTGCTCAAACTGCGTCGCTATTAGTACAGCTTTAGCGAACGAAAGAGACGACCCTTCAAGCAGCAACCGCTCGCGCAAGTTTTGAGATAATACGCCCGCAACGAACTGGTCACGCAAGGAATCTTCCTGAGAAGAAAAAGAGCACGTAGCAGAAAGCTCACGTAACGCGGTAATGTACTCATTGATTGTTTCACCGACTTGCTGCACGCGCCTACCGAACCGGTGCCGTTCGACCACAACATTTGTTGTGGTCGTGAAGTGCGCATGCAGCGCTGTGACAGCGGTATCGTACGACGACGCTTCATGCTGTGTCTGAGAAGTGTACTTGACATTTCCCGAATTCGTATCAGAAGTTGGCTCACCGGACTTTGCATTGGCCGAAGACTGAAGCGGTAGTGTGTAAAATATGCGCTGGCCTTCTACGCCGAGGCTGTGGATTAGGAGAGCCTTGCGACGGTCCGGCGCACAGTTCGAAACCCCAGATGCGAGCAGAAAGTTCTCAAAGATGCGGATTCATTGTGGCCCGGCAACAGCAGGGCGGCCAGGCGTGGGCAGGAACGGGGGCGGTGGTGCCAGTCCGGAGACACTCATGGCGCGGGAAACAGTCGGCGAAAATGAGGAAAATCAGACCCCCTCCTAAACGAGCATCCTCGTCGCCAGTGTAGTGGCGGCGTGTGCCGCCAGTGAATGAACGACTAGACAACTTGAGTGCCCATCGGAACAAAAGCCCCTTTATTCCAACTTGCGCATGCTTATATACATAAACAACACTGGCGCCACCAGCGGCAGTGATCGTGGAACCGAAACCAAACAGACCAATATACAACACAAAGGTCATACCGCTAACAATGACTGTCAGCTACAAGTCCACTGCGCAAACTGTGAGGGTGACTATCCTGCATATTCCAGGTCATGCGTGGCCTGAAAAAGGGAAAAAGAAATTATAATTACAAAGTTTAAATTGAACATAAGCTTCCGTGAAGCGCGGCAGCTCGTTTCCCCGCATTTTGCTCGGAACAAATCGTATTCCGAAGTGGTGCGAGGGGCGTCAGCACCACTTCGATTTTCGGCAATGCCTTGGACCACGCCCAGCGTGCCGAGGCAAACGCCACAAGCCCCCACAGAGGGAGCAGCCTCGGCTGCCCTACCCTCCTTGAATACAGCCCCACCGAGGCCCCTGTGAACCCTGGCAGCAGCCAGGGCACGACACAAACTAAAGAGGTCCCCTCGACCTCAAACCTGGTGGGGTCGAACGAAAACAACATTGTCCGTCATCTCTCCTAAGGCGATGGACACATCAACTGCACCGGCGCAGACTGCGCCAAAGGAGCGGTGGGGTTCCCTCGACCGCTCTAAAAAAGACAAAACGGTAATTACAGGGCCTTCTAAAGGTTTTGTAAGATAAGTCACTTTTCTCTTTAGACACCAGCCACACTCATTTCTTACACACAGCACTTCTTTACTCCCATAGTAGAGACACAAATTATACAATGGAACTTCAGAGGACTACTTCGAAACCCCGACGATGTCCAAGAACTTCTACACAAACATTCTCCAAAAGTGCTTTGTGTACAGGAAACACACCTAAAATCTAAGAATACAAATCTTTTGCGTCAATATGTTGTCTTCGGAAAGGACAGAGATGATGCTGTGGCGTCATCTGGTGGTGTAGACATTATTGTTAATCTAGGAGTAGCATGTAGTCATGTACCACTACTAACATTTCTAGAGGCAGTGGTTGTTCGAGCAGTTCTATTGAATAAGCTCGTCACAATCTGCTCTCTATACATACCGCCGCAACACCGCGTGGAAAAACATGATTTCCAGTCTTTAATAGATGAGTTACCAGAACCTCATCTGGTTCTAGGGGACCTGAATGCGCACAGCGGTTTATGGGGTGACTGTCGATGTGATGCATGAGGTCGTCTCATCGAACAGTTCCTCTTTTCATCAGGTGCTTGTCTGTTGAATAGGAAAGAGGCAACATATTATAACCTTGCAAACAAGACTTACTCCTTCATAGACTTCAGTATTGCATCTCCTTCACTTCTACCCCTACTCCAATGGAAAATTATAAATAATCCCTACGGAAGTGACCATTTTCCTGTCATTCTGAGTACACCAACATCATACCAATGTCCTTCACAAGTTCCCAAATGGCTGACATACAAAGCCGACTGGGAACAGTTTTATAACACTACTCATTTAAGTTGGACAGACATATGTGGTTTAAGCATAGATGAAGCTGTGGAGTTCTTCACAGCTTTCCTTATTGACGCAGCAGCCAAGTGCATCCCACAAACATCTGGACTGCCTGGCAAGCAACGCATCCCATGGTGGAACACCGAGTGTCGTAATGCACGAAAGGAGCAGAACAAGGCATGGAGGTTGTTTCGGAATTCGCTGACAGCCAAAAATCTTGACAGCTTTAAGAAAATAAAATCTCAAGGCAGGAGAATGCACAGGCAGGCCAGAAGAGAAAGCTGGCACAAGTTCTCATCAGGGATCAATTGATATACACAAGAGGCTAAAGTCTGGAACATGGTTTGTAGGTTAGCAGGAAGACAAGTACACTCACTCACACTCGTAAACACACAGGGTGACAGCCTGGAAGATCAGGCGAACTTCCTCGGTGCACACTACGAGCAGGTGTTTAGCTCATCACACTATACTCAAGCTTTTCAAAGATATAAAGCAAGGATAGAAAAGCAGAAACTAGAACACAAGTGTACAAACTACGAGGCGTACAACCAGCCTTTCAACTTAGCTGAGCTGCAAACGTCACTAAACTCCTGCAGTAATTCTGCCCCAGGCTACGATTGTGTCGTGTATGAATTGTTGAAAAACCTGCCGCTCGAAACGCGAAAAACATTACTCTCCCTATACAATACTGTCTGGTTTTCTGGCGTCATCCCTGCTTCCTGGAAAGAGGCTATAATTATTGCCATTTTAAAAGAGGGCAAGGACCCTTCCTCAGTTTCAAGTTATAGGCCCATTGCACTTACAAGCTGCCTTAGTAAACTTTTTCAAAAGATCATAAACCGCCGACTTTTACATCTCCTTGAAACACACAGTCTGCTCGACTGATTTCAGTGTGGATTTCGAGAGGGTAGATCCACCACCGACCATCTGGTACGTATCGAGGCACAGATCCGAGACGCTTTCGCCCACAACCAATACTTCCTCTCTGTGTTCCTCAATATCGAGAAGGCTTACGACACAACATGGCGTTTTGGCATATTAATAGACTTGTCTCACCTGGGTGTGCGCGGTAAAATGTTTTCCATAATCGAGAGTTACTTGTCCAATCAAACATTCCGTGTCCGTGTAGGCAGTGTTCTCTCCCAAACATTTGTCCAGGAGACGGGAGTACCGCAAGGTGTACTTAGTTGTACACTTTTTATTATCAGAATGAATTCTTTGCACCTGTCCATCCCCCGCAATATGTTCTATTTTACATATGTCGACGACATTCAGCTCGGCTTCTAGTCATGCAATTTGGCAATATGTGAGCGGCAGGTTCAGCTGGGTTTAAACAAGGTCTCCAAATGGGCAGATGAAAACGGATTTTGACTTAACCCTCAAAAAAGCACGTGTGTCTTGTTCTCTCGAAAGAGAGGCATGCACTCTGAACCTGACATTCAACTGAACGGGCAACGTCTGTCTGTCAAAGCTGAGCATAAATTTTTGGGCTTAATCTTGGACAACAAGTTGACCTTCGTACCACACATCAAGTATTTAAAAACAACATGTTTAAAAGCCATGAATGTTATAAAAGTGTTGTCACGTACCACTTGTTTGTCACGTACTACGTGGGGTAGTAATAGGCAATGTCTCATGAACCTGTATAGAAGCCTCATTCGCACCCGCTTAGATTATGGGGTCGTTGTTTATCAGTCTGCGACTCAAAGTGCTTTGAAGATGCTGGATCTCGTGCGCCATTTTGGCATCTGCCTTTCTACGGGTGCTTTTCACACCAGCCCTGTAGAAAGCCTTTACGTCGAGTCAAATGAATGGTCGCTTCATCTACAAAGAACATGTCTTTGTATATTTTCTTAAGGTGAAAGCAGACAAGAAGCACCCCTCATACTCTACTATTAATGATTTGTCAAGCTCCATTCTGTTTCAAAACAGGCCTTCGATGAGGCAGCCCTTTTCAGTTCGTGAAAGGTCTAGCTGAGGAAACTGGAGTGTCACTTGAACACAGTTTAATGGCTCCTGTAGTATACCCGCCACCGTGGCAGTGGCAGATGATAGACTGCGATGTGTCTTTCCTAGAAGTTACAAAACATGCGCCTATTGCCTATATCCGAAACTACTTCCTGGAACTTCAACACAAATACACATGTCCTGAGTTCTTCACAGATGCTTCCAAGTCTAACTCCTCTGTGTCCTATGCTGCTGTCGGCCCATCCTTTTCGGATGCTGGCCCTCTACATCCAGGCACAAGTATCTTCACAGCGGAAGCTTACGCGATACTTGTGGCGGCTAGACACATCAAACAATCACAAATACAAAAAGCAGTAATTTATACGGACTCCCTTAGTGTGGTAGCGGGTCTGCACAATCTTAAAAAACAAAAAAAACCCTGTCCTCGTCTCACTTTACGCTATTTTATGCGCACTCTACACACTCAAACAACATGTTGTAGTGTGCTGGGTGCCAGGGCACCGTGAGATCCAAGGCAAAGTGATGGCGGATCAGCTTGCTGCATCCGTCCACGAAAGTACTGCCACTACACCCATATCAATCCCGACCCTTGATTTTAAGCCGTCTCTCAAACGAAAGCTCAGGGGCTACTGGCAGAGTATGTGGGATAGACACACACAAAACAAACTACACATTATTAACCCACACCTTGACCATTGGCCACCAGTATCAAAATCACGTCATACAGAGGTAATACTAACGAGGCTCAGGATAGGACACAAGTGCACGACACACTCATATCTTTTGTCCGGTGGCGATCCACCATTGTGTGACAGATGTGGTGAAGTACTAACAGTTCTTCACATTTTAATTCAGTGCAAACAGTTAGAAACTCTAAGAAAACAACACTTTCCATAACCCTACCGACAACATATACCTTTACACCCTGCAATGTTCGTCGGTAGGGAACCACTTTTCAGCCATAAATCATTCTTAGCGTTTTAAAAAAAATTCGTAGTTTTCATATCATATACTCGGGCATTCCGTAGCATGACCTCTCCAGAGAGGTTTTTGCTGCGTGGCTACACAACAAAGCACTTTCCTCACGGCCCTTGGACGCAAGGGTACGAACGAGTGAGGCACTTGTGCTAATGCCATACATGTCCACCATCGTTTTTTATTATCACCAACTTTTGTCATCTATTCACACCACACACACCTTTCACGGGATGGTCATGATTTTATTACTTGTATGTTTTTA
The DNA here is from genome assembly GCF_043290135.1 of Rhipicephalus microplus. Taxonomy (NCBI): domain Eukaryota; kingdom Metazoa; phylum Arthropoda; class Arachnida; order Ixodida; family Ixodidae; genus Rhipicephalus; species Rhipicephalus microplus. The sequence continues at coordinate 464,067,809 of NC_134710.1, forward strand.
CCCGCCTTACCGCGAGGAATTTTATGGCCCTTGTACAGCCGCTTATCAAAATTCAATTGAAAATGAAGATACAGAGGCTATAAGGGTAGTCACAAAAAATTTTATTAGAACTTACAGCTTGCTGCACATACGCTACAGGATGTTGGTAGTAGTCAAGAAAGCTGAGCTCATAAACGCTTTGTGGAATAGTGTGAAAAACACACAGGGACAGAGGCAAGTAAAACAACACAGGCACTAATTTGCACTTTTTGCGCTATTCCTCAGTACATATGTTACACTGGGCCGTAATGGAATGGCAGGTATAATGGGAGGTAGATGTTAGGTTAGCTTACAAATTTTTGCCCCAGTTGTAAGAAAAAATAGTGATCAGAACTGGATTGTGTACAGAAGCCTGGTGAAAGTAGGTGAAACAATTATGGTCTTTATTCAGGCACAGATACACCCAGAATTTTGGGCAAGACACAAAGGTGCAGTCTCCTTTTCCAAACTGGCCCATGCTGTGCTGCTTGCATCCTTTCAGAAGTCTCGTGGTAGTGCACTGAGGACATCCTTGGCCAGTGGGAGGTGTTTCTCTAGATGGTCGTCCAGGTGCACTCTTTCTGTGAAGCATCTATGCAGTTGCAAGCTTTCACAGAAAATTACGCAGAGGCGTTGTACTATTGCCTGTCCATTGTGCATGATGTTTATGTGGAAACCGTGCATTCACTGTGGTCATCTTTACGGCGTGCCAGAATTTGTAATGTACTATTGCTTTGCCCGCATTGGAAAGTGATAACTATTGCACATCTTCTCTAGGAGGTCAGCACCACTCATTGACTTATACCATGGCACAATGACTAGGCACTCAGCTGAAATGTGTGTCTGCTGCTTTTTGTTTCATATTTATATAATTGTTACGGAGTCAGCACCAGCATAGTTGCGGATGAGGTTCAAGCAACGTGGATAGTATGGAAGCATTAATGAACTGGTTGAAATATGCGAGTCTATAAACTTGCCTGTAAGTGAAGCCCCTTGTCACAGAAAAGGCACAGTGTTTGGCCACACGAATGAGCCAGGATAGTTCTGTCTGCAGTAGTGGCCGGCTTTCTAGATTTATGTCGCGATACAATCTTACCGCAAAAGTTGTTTCTGGCGAAAACGCAGCCCTTGGAAAGGCAGCGCAAAGGACTGGGTCAGTGGCAAGCATCAAGATATTTTGCAGAAGTATGCTCGTAAGATGTTTAAAATGAACGAATCGATTTTTTTTTTAGATGTTGCCGTACTGAACGCTTGCTTTTAAAGGGGAGGCTTGCTTAGGTGGTAAGCAGGTGAAAGAGAGGTTATCGATTGCTTTTGCTGTCAAAATTGTTGGGAATGAAAAGTTGTCGCTCCTTGTTATTGGTAAGACGGTTGACTCCCTTAGGTGTGTTGTATGGCTTTGACACAGAGGCCTGGGTGACCTCAACAAGGGTGCGACAGCTGTGCCATTTGTGGCAGCTCGATACAATTCGTCATTGTGCTAAGCTGTGCCAAAACAACCATGAAATTTGCTGAAATTGAGCCACGCTCATCAAAATGCCCGACAAGCCTCAAAATTATCTCAGGTGCGCTAATTTCAAGGAGAAATGAAGGCCACAATGGCCAACACCACTTTGCGTCATCAATCAAAACAAGCATGCAGACCTTAACCTTAAACTACGGGGCAATTTATACTCGTTAGGTTAGGACAGTTGTGAGACGCAATTCATCAGATGAAGTATAAGATAAAGTAACAAATCCACGTGCCCAGCAATTCGCTGATTACAGAAGATACCTACCGGTGGGAGGATGGAGCTTCAAGCTAAAAAAACATGTTTATGTTGAAAATAGACTAGTGGGGGGTAGTTTTGGTGGTGTAGACTGGGACAGAAGTCCCCCTGCCTCTCCTTTTCTCGGAAACTAATGGACTCGCCCACACAGCGAATCGCGCGAGCGTGCGCGTCAACCGGCGTTTGTCTTTGTCGTTCGCTGTGGAAGAGCAACACTCCCTCGATTAGTTTCTGCCGCTAGACACGAGATGGAGATGGATAACGGCAGCGGCAAATGTAAGCGCAACATAAACAATCAAGCAGAAGTCGGCAATGTTAAAAGCCGTTGAGTTTAGTGTCAAGAAAAAAAAAAGTGGCCGAAGATTTCAACGATGTCTTCGGGTGCCACAGGCGACCAGGCCCAGACGTCGTGGGATGCCCTCCTTGACACCGGCAGTGTGCCTGACTGTGACACTTTCTGTATGTTCGTCTGTGCCGATGCTGACGCGACGACAACCGAAGAGTTGTCAGACACGGAAATTGTGCGGAATTAAAACAAAACAGTGACATGGAAACAGTTACAAATGTATCGACACCCCGGTGCCTAATATTAGCGAACCCGACGCCTGTGCAAGCGCTGGATGCGACAAACCTGCTGTGCTGCTTCTTTGGTGCTTACGATGACGTTGAGGACGGACTTGAAATAGCTGCTGCACCTGAAAAAGCAGTCATCCATGTGAGGAAGAGTCAACAAAGTCAATTTAATTAAAGACTATTTTTCTTCGAAGTGACCTGCCAGCTGGTGTGCTGAATTTGGCGGAAATAAAGTGCGTTGTTTTGTGTTATTTTGCTATTTTTGCCTTCTGACGGCCGTGTTTCTCTGCTCAGGGGGCTGCTGTGATATTCGTTGGTGTGTACATTCTCTCTTGCTGGCTAATTGCTGGTAGAAATGGATATTGGCTCTAATGAACTAATGGTTATAGCAAAGTGATTACGACTCCCCTTCAACATCGTTATAGCAATGTTTCACTGTATTTGCTGACGTACCTGACATAAGCGGCCAAGCGAGCTATCGAAGGCATCAGGCTGGCTGACAACAACTATGGAATTGCCGTTACCACACTTTAAGAGCGCTTCGATTGACAAAAATTACTAGTCAACGAGCACATCGACCAGCTTTTTGTATTGTCACTTGTGAGGAGTTTGAAGGAAGTAGAGAAGCTACGGGGGCTGCATGACATTTCATGAAATGATAATAACGAGGACCTATGATCATAGAGCTGGACACATCTTTACTGATCAAAGGGTTAGCTCCGAATCTCACTTCGTTGTTCTCTTCCTTTCGTTCTAGTCCATGCCACTAAGACTATCCCCCGCAAGTCTATTTTCAAGAGCCATAGCCACGAATGCTCCACAGAAAATATGAATTTCCTAGTCAGGAAACTCAGTTATTGCGTGCTAGGAACCTATGTCACATTTTCTGCATGTGAACAAGGTTGACGTGCAGCAAATACCATTATTGTCAGCCACAACGCTGGTTGCCATAGCAACGGCACATAAAACATTTTTCTGCCTTGAAGTTGCGTAGTCCTGGTGATATGCGGTGCTGTTGCCGGGCCAATAGACGTGCGCCATTGTTGCTTTATCTGATCAAATGCACCTTGCAAGTGAGCCGAGTGCTCTAAACCTAACTCCACCAGGAAAGAAAAAAATAAAAATAAAAGTGGGGGCAGGGTGGATTCCAATATTGCTTGGCCTTGATCTAACCCGTGCAGAACACAGTCCTAAAGTCTGGAAAGGATCCTGCGAGCCTCGCATCATATCGACCGGTATCTCTTACATCATGCGTATCTAAGTTGATGGAAAGATTAATATGTACAAGAGTAACTTGGTACCTTGAACAAAAAAGACGATGGCCATCGTGTATGACCGGATTTCGCCCACGACTGAGTGCCCAGGACAGTGTTTTGGACCTATTAAGCCACATCAAGCACCACCACGTCAGCGGACTCTCGACACTCGCCGTCTTGATGGACGTTGCCAAGGCATATAATTGTGGGCTTCAGGCAGGCATCGTGAACGGGCTCCAAGCCATGGGTGTGTCTGGAAATGCTCTTCGGTTCGTACATGAATTTCTCAGAGATCGCTGTGTCCGTGTTAAGGTTGGAAATGTAACGAGCGAAGAGAGACGCGTTTCCCTCGGCGTCCCACAAGAAAGTGTTCTATCTCCCTTGCTTTTTAACGCTGCCATGGCCAGCCTTCCCGACACTCTGCACTTAGCTCTGAAAGCAGTTAAAATATTCATCTACGCCGATGACATCTGCATTTGGATCTCAGGGTACCAGCACAAACGTTTGGCCCGGATAGCACAGAGCGCTATTTCAATCATTGAGCGTCACTTGTTGACACTTGGCCTATCTTTACCAGCGAAAAAATCGACCTTCATGCTCTTCCTGGGAGCGCGACGGAAGTCAACACGTCTGTCGCTGAATATTCGAGGCCACTCAATTCGTTGTGCAACAAGTGTCCGTTTCCTGGGCATTACCATTGACAACAAGCTATTATGGCGACGTGCGGTTGATGGTATAGTCACTGCATCAGTGCAAAGGATCAACGCTCTTCGTCGCATGGCAGGGGTCCGTTGGGGCAACAATCTTATGTCCATGCTTAAATTGAATGATGCGCTTATAACAAGCCGCATTCTTTATCAACTGCCCCTGATATCACCATCACCAAGCCAGTTCGAACGCCTAGAGGCAGTGCACAGAAAGGGTCTTCGCTTGGCGATGGGAGTCCCTCAGGCGGCTTCAAACACGAAGGTCATCAATGAAGCTGAGTCTCTTCCGCTCCGCCTTTTGGAGTCTCAGGCCTTATTGACGCAGCTGTCAAGACTGGGCGAGTCCTTCGCAGGCACGGCGCTTCTCCGGTGGCTAAGAGCAAGAACTGGCTCACATTTCAACGCGGCACTAAACACATTTCGATATTTAGGCTTGAAACTGCCTAAACGGCGCCCTATGGACCCGCCATGGTCTTTTGTGGATGTTGCGTGTAACTTCAGCGTACCCAATCTACCAGCGAAGCGCACCATTCTAGCCGCGGAAGCAAAATTTCTTGCGCTGGACCACTTGAGCACCATGTACCGCAGTCACCTACAAGTGTACACCGACGGATCAGTGTGCACACAAACGGATAGCTGCGCAGCGGCTTTCTGCATACCCTGCCTTGGCGTGTCATGGTCGGGTCGCCTGGATCGCGTGGTTTCGTCCACAACGGTAGAAAGCGCTGCAATCACGGTGGCTTTGCGAAAATTGCGATCTTTTTCTGCACGAGATGTTGTAGTGCTAACGGACTCCAAATCGGCGCTACAAAGACTGCATCGTGGCCTACCTCAAGAAAAGTTTACCAGGCAATCTCTGGCACTAATCAAACACCTAAATGGCAAGAGTATTAATATAAAGTTCCAGTGCATCCCATCCCACGTTGGCATTGAGGGCAATGAAAAGGCTGATGCCCTTGCATGCGAAGCACGTACATCGTTTCCAAAAGTAAGAACTCCCAAGACTTACCAGAACAACAAAGATGTGATACGCAATCATTTCAAGGCGATCTACAAGTTTCCACACCAAGCATGTGTAATTCATGGACTTTCTCGTGAAGAAGCGACACTGTTGTACCGCATAAGAACCGGCTCCGCATACACCCTGGCCTGGTCATTCAAGACTGGGATATATGCTTCCCCGTTCTGTGCCTTCTGTGGTGACATTAGGGTTATTGAACATTTCATTTGGTTTTCCCACAGTTTAATGTGCAAAGAGCAGCGATGATCCGCACCTTGCAAAAAGGCTGTCATAGGCACCGGACAGTTGATGACGTCATCTTTCCTGAAGGACCCGCGGCAACTAGGAGGAACGTGCAACGAATTTTGTTGGTCTCCCTGCGAGACACTGGGCTGTCTGACACGTGGTGACATTTTCCAAACTCGGGAGATGCTCAGGCGGAACAATTGCCGGCCATGCAGGCCAGGCTAACCCCGCCTGCTGCAACACCAACACCAACACAGCCTAAGCCACGTTCGCCACAGTACACCGTTGTCCCGCAGGAAAGTGTATAATGGTTTCGAAGGGGCTGTTAGGTGGGCAAAGCCAAGTACTCGGAACTGGTACTCGGCTTTAGCAAGAAAGCCAGCCTTAGCGTTGTAGCAATGAATGATAATCTGATGAGTATCATCACGGAGTGCGCAGTGGAAGTTGGTGGTACGATAGTTAGACAGGACACTGTTGAGCTGTCCCAGGAAACTAAGTTTCTAATTAAGAAGCGTCAAAGCATGAAAGCCTCAAGTACAACAGATAACATAGACTTGGCAGAGCTTTCAAAGTTGATTGATAAGCGTTAGGTATTAGATGTACAAAGGTATAACATAGAGAGAATTGAACACGTTCTAAAGAATGGAGAAAGTGTCAAAGCGGTGATACGGAAACTTGGGATAGTAAAAAAAAAACCAGATGTATGCACTAAGGGACAACAAAGGCAAAGTAACTACCAATATATATAGGATAGTTAGAATAGCAGAGGAGTTTTACAGAGATCTGTACAGTAGCCGAGACAACCACGGCCTTAATATAAGAACTAGCAGTAACCCAAATGGCATCCCACCAGTAAGGATAGAAGTCAAAAAAGCCTCGGAGGGAATGCTAAGGGGCAAAGCTGCTGGTGAGGATCAGGTAACATCATATCTGCTGGAAGACTGAGAACTGATGGTTTTAGAAAAACTAGCTGCCCGGTTACGAAGTATCTCCTGACAGGAAGTGTACCAGAATCTTGGAAGAATGGTAACATGATCTTAATACATATGAAAGGAGATGACAAGGACCAGCGCCTCCTTTATAACTCAGTGCCTGGTGGATGGGAGGAGAACAAAAGGCGTAGCCGCGGTGCCAGTACCACCATTTATCACTAAGCACCGCCACCCAAACATGGATTTGCCGTATTTCGCCCGCTGCCCGCGCATCACTTGCACAGGTGGGGCTGCTTGATTTTTTTGCGTTTTTGCGACTTGCAGGTTTTTTTTATGAAAATACTGAACAGTGATCGGTTGAAGCAATTTCTAGTCAATCGCTATGCTCTTTAACTTGCTCGCAACAGCATCAATTAATCAAACACAAAACGTTTACAAAACCCGAAGTTGCTGACTTGGCGCTCGGCCATGGAGCAAATATATAAATAACCCGATTCAAAACCAGTCTACATTCCACCGTTAAACAAACCCAACTGGGCCAGTTTGTCGTTTGAAGGTGGCACGTGCATTCCACAAGCCGAATGGGATAACGTTAAATTCATAGTCTATCGGCTGTTATGAATGCTCTTTGTTCATTGTCTTTGTTAAGCATTGGGATTTGCCAATAGCAAGTTATTAGGTCGACAAAAGAAAAGAAGGCAAATGAAGACAGTCTAAAGCATCGTCTATATGAAGGAGTGGCTACACATGTTTCTTAGTAATGCTGTTAAGTCGTCAATAATCTACACAAACTTGCCAAATGCTATCTTTCTTTTTTACGAGAAGGACAGGGGCAGCCCAATGGCTCGCGAACTCCTTAATCACTCCCTTCTGCAACATTACTTCAACTAGCTCGCAAATTATCTTGGGTTAACTTGGTGATACGTGGTTCGGATTTTGTCGTATATGGTGCGCTGATCCTGTATTGATACTATGACAGGCTTGAGAGGCCGGGATCATGGATGTTTTGTTGTTTAAGAAGAAGTGGAACACTTGTTGAGTGCTTAGATTATATTCCCAGTAGGGTTTGGCACTCGCTCAGCACAAACTTCACCTCATTGTTCAAGAGGGCTCACGATTATTGTAGATCGTTCTGTTAAGATGGCGCGCAAGACGCAAATGCTTGATATTATTCCAGGGCTTGCGTGAGGATCAGTGGAAAGACGGAAATATTAGACGGCGCATGTATGAATGCCGATGTGCTTTGCCGCTTGTCAGTTGATCGAGGGCCGACGCTCTGTTTGCTACTATCAGTGCCCATGTGTTGCTGTAATCTGACCTTCAGTTTTCTGGCCACAAGTTCGGCTGAATAAACAGTTTCATCTGAGCATTGGGTCTGTTCCCTTTATCCGCGTCACGACCTCATGACAAAAGCATGAGCTTCATGCCAGAAGGTGAAAGTATAGGCTGGAATGTGTAATTCATGGTCCATAATCTGCAACGTCCTTCAACTATGGACTCTAAGCGATGCGGCACCAAAACATTTTTCTTAACACAGGCCAATAAAAAAGGTTCCGCAACAGCATCAAATTTTTCAACGGTGCCAGAGGAAATGACTAAAACGGAGTCACTAGATTGTGCTGGCATGACAACATCCTCTGCAACACAAAACACATTTTGTTGGCATGCACAAGTTTGAACAAGTCTGGTCATAACTTCGTCGTTTACACCGACAACTCTCCAATTCGACAATGCACAGTTGCACCACACTACTAGACGAAATCTGTGCCTAAAATTACTTCATGCATCGATCGAGAAATAACAGCAAATTTGGTAGGAAATACTCTGCCACACAAACATACATCAGTAGTGCAAACACCAACTGGGCGTAATGCGTCGCCATTAACACTACAAAACGTCATTTTGTTTCAGTCATTTTGTTTCAGTGAACCATAACTTTTTGTCCAAGCAAACCTTTGAAATTGAGCCTCATCACCGAAATCGTTGCCTTGGTGTCTGTAAGAGCCATAGTTGGCACAGTATCCAGAAGGGCATGAGCTTTGTTTTTCGGCATAAAGGCTGCCAGAGATCTATATTTCGGCAGCATACAGTATCTAGCAACTTCACTCCTATCGGCCGCACTGCCTAGTTTTCCAGATGTGGGGATGGACAGTGCCATGGAGGCAATGGAGAATGCTGAGCTCGTGGGGCAGGCAGAGGTGTTCAACTGTGATCAGAGGCTGGTGACTGCTTCCGGAAGTTTCCTTGACTAAATCAACGACCAGTAGGTGGAGGTGGAGACCTTTAAGTCCACAGCTGTAGCACATGCGGGGAGGAGACTGAAATGCATGATGCTGCTGAAAACCCTCAGTTTCATCAGCAAGTACTGGATATTATCCCGATGGTCGTGGTCGCTGGATATTCTCATCGATGAATACATTTAGCAGAACTGTGGTGTTTGATAAGTTCTGCGACACTGCTGGCAAATGTTAAAGCAAGGTTGGCCTGCGAGTTAAAACTTCAGCATGGCTTGGTAATTGTTCACGTTTTCTGTGTTAAAGATGGTTGCCACGACATGGGTGGTAGTTCATCACGAGTCGACAACACCAAATTGGCCTATTTTGTGGCAGCGAAGCAGTTTCTCTCGTACAAGCTGCCGTTGTTTTCAAAGGTCAAATGGTGAAATAGCCTCAATACTCCCCACTGTCGGTACGTTATCCAGGTGGCTAAACTTTGGCGCTGCACAACGCATCTTCAGCATTTCAAATTTATGGTAGTGTTGCGTTACCTGGGACACAGATGCTAAAGTCTCTTTGGCATTTAGAAACTGATACACATCTTCTGCCGTGCCCCGCTTTATCTTTTTCGGACATACTGGGATTCACGACTGTAGGAAGCTCCACAATCTTTTCTGTGTACTTGGTGCATGTCTCCCCGAGGAGCGACTCCCTCCCACGCTTAGCCCTGCATGGCTTAGCCGTGTCCGGGAAAAAGGGGATCCTGGGGGTTGAGCCTACGCTGGGTGCTTGTACCTTTAAGGGGAGATGCGGGTCGAATAGTCGCGGTTTTCTGGAAATTTTTCGCTTTTATTTCTGGTTGTATTGGCATCCTTGGACTATAATCTTTTACTTCTGAAAATATTAAGCTGAAACTCGCACGAGAAAAGATCTGAAAATGTTTCCAAGTAGGGAGTGGTGACGTAAAAAATGCGCGAAAGTCGCCAAAAATTACATAGTTCGCGTTGTCCTGTTGCGAAAACGACGCGTTCGCCGCCATTTGCAATTGTGCACGCATGCTGCGAAGGCCTTCCCCTTCACAGTCCACTAGTAGCCAGTCTCGTATCTTCAAAAAAAAAAAATGAACCAAAAACAAAAAAACAACGCATACATTACGCATTTTGATTATCGCGGCAAGCAGCGCGAGGCCGTCATTAGTCGGCGGTGCGCTCCGCCTCCCCCTCCTTCTATCCTTCCTCGGACAACGCAATCGAGTTGTTCGGTGTTTCTCTGCAGATTTGCATCATGGCAAGCGCCGGGAAGAGCACTCTAGATAATCGAAGGTTCAGAACTTGCCCCCAGTATCGAGGGAATTGGTGTCGGACGCTTTCCAAAGCGACAGCGAACGCCGATGTCACCACTGACCAACGCCCAGACTTCGAATAGGCCCAACTGACACCGAACCCTGCAGTGACAGTGGTTGTGAAATAGCCGCTGCCGTGGAACTCATCAGTGCATCCCAAATGAAGAGCGGATTCTTCGAGAGTGAACGTTGAACGTAGGCCAGTAGGTGCTCTTACTGCCAATATGCTGTTTTGCGAAATCTATGCGCCGACTGCCCTTGTGGTGGGTGCGCGATGCCCAACCTGACGTGAACGGGAAATCGGCGTCCAAGGTAGCTGGAAAGCGCAAAGGGCTTTCGGCATTCCTTGAACTGTGCTGTGCAAATACTGACTGCCCTGAATCTACACTTGCATTCACGCACGCGTCGAGATGTACTACTTCGGCCAGAAACCAAGAGACGAGCGCTCGTTTCAACAGCGGCAGCTCGCATGATAGCTTTGCCGTAAACGCTGAAGGCAGTTCTGGCAGCAGGTGCTATAGGCGCAGGCCTTGACCAACTATCACAATTCTGTGCGATTCTAGGTCTTCCGAGCATTCAGTGCTTGGAAGACCGAATGGTTTCCAAATGGTTTCCTAATAAAAGCCAACTTTCCAAACTTTCAAACTTGGTTTTTTCATTTTCATTTTTTTTTGCTATTTCACATTTTCCCGGCAGTCTTTTAGACACTTATACTTATTGTATAATAACAATACTTGGCACGCATATTCTTAAACACATGCAGAATGCAAATATTTATTTGAAATTGCAATGCATACCAGAATTAGTTGTGAAAATATTAGGGTATTGTTTCAAGGGAGATGGAAAATAATTAGTCATCCAATACGGTTTTTTTTCCTTGGTTCCAATATTTCTGTGACATATCTGGATAGATATTTGCACTTTACAACCTACCTGGAGTCAAATAAGATCAAAGACAATGCTTTTACCAGAAGTTAAGTACATGAAAGAGTACCCGCAAAACATGTAACTTTTTACTATTGTGCGTGGTCTAATTCATTAACTATAGCAGCTACACAAAAAAATGATTGCATATTTGAAATCTCTATAAAAAACTATATTACTAATAAAATTTTCAAGTGCCTATGACTAGAAATAAAGAACAAGTTTTTTCGGGGAGCGTCTCCTCTTAAGGCCCCCAGGCAGAGGCAACACACCCTTTTGGTCCCAGCTTCACTTAGACGGCACCCCTAGGCTGACCCACCCAGGGAAAATCAGCAGTCGCCTTTTGCTCTCTCTTCCTTCCTACATCTTCGTCTTTCTGTCACACTTTTTATCTGTCCTGTCATCTTCTCTCTTCTGTTTACTTCCAAATTTCCTGGTGGCGAGTGCTAATCCTGTGTTGTTGCCCAACTTTGGGTAGTTGTATTCAATTATAGAGGCGATGCATGTCTGGCGACATCAAGTATTCTTTCTTGCAGCGTCCCCTTGTTGGGCTTGGTGGTGGGTGGCCACCGTCGCCACCGAATATAAAATGCTTCTAATGGGAAACCCTTTTCCGCACTTCCTGATCCCCACCTGAAAAGGTGGCGCACCGATGACAGCTTCTTTTTCACAAAGTCAAAATAGACCTTACCTAAGTACCGCGTAATTCACTGTCAGAATGAAAAGAAAACAGTTCAATCCGTTTTACCATTCATTGTCTCAAAACTGCTCACAGATGAAATTGGTCCTGGCTATGAAGTAACCAAAATGGGGAATGGTGGTCTCCTTCTAGAAGTTCGCGACAAGACCCAGTACGACAAGCTCTCCAAACTCGTAGCATTTGTTAACATCCCAGTATCAGTGGGCCCACATGGTCGATGAACACAGTGCGTGGTGTGATATTTGATGATGACCTCTTTGAGCTATTCGAAAGTGAATTCCTTGAAGGATGGCAACAACAAAAACTAGTGAAAGTACAAAGAATAACAATCAGGTGAAATGATAAACAGATCCCAAGAAAGCACATCATAATTACCTTTGGTACAAGCAACCGCCCCAACTTCATTGAAAGGGGTTACTGTAAGCTTCGTGTCATACCTTATGTACCTAATTCTCGCCGATGTTTCAAGTGTCAGCGCTTTGGACACGGATCCCGAACGCGCAGAGGGCGCACTAAGTGCACGAAGTGTGCATCTTGTCAACATGCGTCCGACATTTGCACTTCAGAAGCCTGTTGCGCTAACTGTGAAGGAGATCGTGCCGCCTACTCCTGATCATGGCCTGCATAAAAAAATAGAAATAAATATTAGAACTTAAGGTCAAGTTTAACCTATCATTCCAAGAGGCACGTCAACGGTTTTCTGCACAAAACCATTCTGATCCTTCCTTTGCCGACGTGGCAAGTTTAATCTATCATTCCAAGAGGCACGTCAACGGTTTCTTGCACAAAACCATTCTGATCCTTCCTTTGCCGACGTGGCGGGGAAGTGACGTGTCACGTTTTTCAGCAGCCGCAAGATTCAGACCAAGTGTGACCGCGGTTGGGCTAGAAGCGCCTCCGGCTGGAGCAGCCCGTATTGCTCCGCCTTTTGCTCAAAAGGGCCAGCAGACTGCAAAGTCTGCCGGACCCCGAGCCACTGCAAATGCAGTTAGGTCCGAAACTGCCATGAACGTGCCTGCCAAGCTGGCACTATCCGCCACCTCAGAAGAGATGATGGATACCAGCCACGCTCCTCCGGTGCCTCAGATGCCGAAAGAAAGGCGCAGCTCTTCAAAACAAAACAAGAAAGAGAAACCCCATATTACAGGGCCCCCAAAAGGCCCTGTAACCCAAGGCAACATTTTTGTACGCACAGCACTTCACTATAATAAAAATGGAGACACAAATTATATATTACAAGCTGTATTATACACTGTAAACACTGTATATTTCGAGGTGATCCGTAGCATGACCTTTGTACCGAGGTCTGGGCTGTGAGGACTGGATCCCTGCCATCGTTTTAATATTATGACTTTTCGACATCCACTTTCACTGCGCATATTTCATGCCACTGTCATGATTTCAATACTTCTAGGTTTTTTTCGCATTAGCGCAAGGAATTCTAAGGCTCCTGTACAGTCACATAGGATATCATTGTTCATATCTCTAGTCTACCGAAATGGCACTCTTTAGCCATCAATTGGTCCTTGCACCATAAAGCACCACACATCGTCATCATCGCTGAGGAGCTAGGCCTTTTGGGACAGAGTCTGTTCAGCTCTCTTTTCCTTCAGGATTGACTTCTCGAAGCACTTCTTCAATTTCTCTATAAGTATGTCTCATCTTATCAGTGTGTCTATATGATTCTCCTGCCATGGGAAAGCAGTATTCGTACCTAAGTGAGAGCACGACATGCGAAAGCTGAGCTGCTGAGTCCTAGCCATTTAGCTCACTCACCTTTTTATACTGTTTCAGCCAGTCGTCGACATCTTCAGTGGCAGACAGCAGGGATACTCTTTGTAGTGCTGCGGCAGAGCCACTGACCTCGATGTCCGAGTTCCTGGGAGCAAGTCTCCTGTTGAGGCTGGTGGAAGTCCCACAATTCGATGGCTCTGATGAGGGTCAAAGGGTAGAAATTTCGTTGTTCGGTGCTCACATACCCAACACCTCCACCACTCTTTTACTGGGTTCGTAAAGGACGCTTATTAGAGCTAGACGGCAAGTGTCAGCCAGTACTGCACGTCGTTTTTTTCTTTTCTCTGCTCTGCTGTTTTTGTTGCTGCTGCTCGTTCGTTAAGGAATACACTCACTGCAACAATACGGCATTACAGTTCTCAGAGTGCAGTTTATCAATCTAAACCAAGTCATTATTCCTCTTTAGTGTGCCTTTAAGCTCTTAGCAATGAATGCTTTACCATCAACTTGTACTCTACGAAGTAACGCCTAACGTCATCCGCAAGGAACTGTAGCGGCACGGTGGCCATTTTGAGTGTCTACTGTCAGAAATGACAAGAACAGGTAGAGATGAAGGAGAATAACTGAAGAGTAATCGACAGAGTGCAAACAAGAAAAATATGGGAGGAGAAGAAAAAGAAATAGTACGCGTAGGGGCGTGCTCAGTGGAAAATGAGCAGCCAGCACAGTGGAGAAGAGATTGGATTGTCTGAGAAGACTGGGTCCTGTCCCACTGTTCTCAAGTCTCGGGACCAACCTGAGTTGCAGCCTTGGTGAGCTGTTGTCCACCCACACTCCGCAGTTGTCCAGCTGGCTGGCTGTGAGGTAAGCTGCCGGAACTGGTGAGTGCATGCGACACCGACCTTCAATGAGCTCGGGCTCGCAGCGGCCCATCTGTCCCACAATAGCGCATAAACCAGGGGGTCCTGGTGCACGCTAAAAGCACCTGCCTGCAGTGGGTGTGCCAAAGTAACGATATGCACGCATCTCGCATCGTGCACAAAATGACATGTGGCGCCAGCAGCAAAGACCAGAGGGATGGATGCGGTGACTGTGAGCAACCATAGTGTGGCAGCATGACTGATAGTCATTGTATATAGGCAGCTGACACCTTTTGTTCTACTCATCCAAGAGACATTAGCTACTGAGTGAGCGTAGAGCCTGGCTGCGATGAGACATAATATTTAGTTTGGGAGTATCTGGTTATTATTGCGATAGCAATTATATGGACACTCTCGGCTGTATTTTGCCGTCGACGTCAGTGTCGATGTCATGCATTGTATATGTATACGTATCTGTATACATGAAAATGCAAGAAAGAAAAAAATCGAGAAAAAAGACTGACATGCAGAATCGAACATGAAATCTCTGTGTCGTGAAAGCGAGGCGTTAATCACTGAGCCACCCCAAAGCACATTCTTCATCGTACAAATCACAAGCTAGTTATATCTACCACTTACCGCTGCTCACGAGCATCTAGGGGGGAGGGGGGATTGTGTTTTCACCATTACCAGCAAGATGGCACCATGAGCACGCCTCGCAACATCCTGCGGTGGCGCCCGCTCTAATTTCCTATGCGTACTTTGCCCGGCTTAGAGAAGGGCAGCGACGCGCCCTTATCTCGCGGCGGTGAGGAGGGGAAGGTTGGCCTCGGGCTTTACCTGAAACCATTCTGCTGTAGTTACCGGGTGCACAAAGGTCACTGCAATCATTGCAATCTCCGTTTGCGAAAAGTGCGAGATTTTCAGACACAGCGAAGTAACAAATGAGACGCTTATTCGCGTGCATTCGTACCTGTGAGTACGTTTTGTACATCATTTGTGCACGAGGAACGTGGGGCATGTTTTGATTTGCTTTTTATTCTGTGTGTTACCTTTCAATTTGTAGCTATCGTGTTCATTGCTTCGTCTTTCCAACAAAGCTGTGACTTTTTTATATTTCTATGTGTGTTTGTCATTTGTATCAATAAGTGGAATGAAGTGTGTTTTTGTGGCATACTGTGTCTCATTAAAGTGGCAATTCCGCTGGCTCAAGCAAAACGAGCCGGGCGAAATACAGATCGTGACATCCACACGCTCACTTCCCGTGCAAAAAACTCGCAGCACACGCTGTATTATTGATTCGTATGACGACTTCGTTGTCTAGGAACCTCGGGAACATCTTTTGCATGCTTCGCATGTTTAGCACAAATGGCACGTGGGGACGCACCTCTAAAATGACGTAATAATGGTGTTGCCGCCTTGTGGTTCAAGGCTCAGTGCATATCTTAATATGGCCGCTCCATTGAGAGTAGCACTTTTTGCACAGTCTGTCCACGTTGAGGGCACAACACATAGTAGGGTATGTAGAGCTGTCTGTGATGCCTGCAGAAGTTGTGCACGTGCCACCGTGTGCCCTTCAAGTCAAAGTTCACAGTTGCTGCTCCTGCGACACAAGCCCCCCCCCCCCCCGCATTCCTTCATGCTCCTTAAAGAGAGAAGAGAGCAGGGCCCTCTTCTCTGCATAAGTAGCAATATATGGCAATGCTGGGCCATGGAACATGGGGTGATGTTATCGCATGCGCTCTTCGTGAATTGGAGATAGGTCGGCTCTTCTTATCTCTGCTTCAACCATGTGCGTCGCACCCGCTGGCACGCCTTTATCCACATGTAAAAGACACCATGCATGAGAGATGTTATCCATTTGAACATTGAAAGTGATGGCGATGGCTTAAGTCAGTCAAGAATGTAGATATAATTGCTATCGCTATAAAAACAAACTAGCTTTCGCCTTTGAGTCGTCTGAGGCGAATGCACAAGATACCCGGTGAGGTTTTTGTTTTCTTCACTGCTTCATACGGGGCACTAGGATATTTTTGGTTTACAGACAGCGTACCCTAGCCTTATACAACTTCGTTGCAAAAGGAAGACAAAGTTTCCTAAGCATGTAGTCCACTGCTGAAATCACTTTCTGACACTTTAGTGGAAGCTCAGTTGAAGTGGATCTTCATATTCAGGCAGCTTGGCGTGCTCGTAAACAATATGCTAGGTGAGTTCCTAGCACTTAGACATTGCTGTAGCTTGAAGCATTTGTCTGCTGATAATCACATAGCTGTATTTAGAATGGTATTTCATAAAGTACAATTATATTGAACCAGTATTGTGTTTATTTGCTACGAAAATAATTGCTGAACAAGTTGTTTGCAAATGATGAAGTAAATAGTAAATTAGCCCTTATTTTTGCTAAAACACGTGGGTATGTTGGTTCGCATCCATATTTTCGCATAGCGATACCACAGACCCGAGCTTACGGGGGGGGGGGGGGGGGCTGCGACCTCCTCCTACGCTTCGCTGTGCGTGGATTAGCTGTAACTGAGGAAAAGGGGATCCTGGGGGTTGAGCCAATGCTGGCCCCCCGGCGGAGGCAACACACCTCTTTTGCCCCGGCTTCACATAGACGGCACCCTTGGGCTGACCCACCCAGGGAAAATCGGCAGTCGCCTTTTCCTGTCTCCATTTCTCTCTACGCCTTTGTCTTTCTCTCTTACTTTGTCATCTCCTTGCTTCCTTTTACTTCCACGTTTTTCGGTGGCAAGGGTTAACCTGGTGTATATATCCAACCTTGCGTACACATATTAGGCTATAGTAGCCATGTACAGCTGGACCTTGCATTTCCACTGTGTCACGTAGCGTCTTCTTTTGGGCTCCGTAGTGGGCAGCTGGCGTGGCTGCCGAATAAGCAACATATTACATGGGAACCCCTAATCCCTTCACAACTAATTGCCCCTCGAAGAAGTGGCGCACCAATGCAATTTTTCAACTGTTGCCCACTACACCTGATAACTTCCTCAAGTATCACATTATGCAATGCCACAATAAGAAGAAAGAGCTAGAAATATATCACCCTTTCTTGTATCAAAGGGTCTTATGAAAACACTAGGCTTGGGCTACAAAGCCAACAAGACCGCCAGTGGTGACCTGCTCCTTGAACTGAAGGATAATCAATAATATCAGAGACTGCGTAACTTAACTGTATTCCGTGAGCAACCCATCACCCCGTACCACACTCTGAACACCGTAAAGAATGTCGTGTCAGATGGCGACTATCGCCATCTGATACGAATGGAACTATCGGATGACGAACTGTTGGCAGGCTAGAACAACGAGAACGTCACCGACGCACAGCGTTGAGCACCGCACGGGCCCGGGCCGGCCCGCAGGGCGGGTGAGGCATTGTTGGGTCGGGCCGGGGGAGGCATTGCTGGATCAGCCCGGGCTGGGCCCGGGTACATGAGCTTCAGGCTCGGGTCGGGCCCAGGCCTGAGTCAGGCCCGTATTAGGACGGGTTTCTTATACAGATTGTTTCAAGAAATGGGTTGAATACTTCGAAAAATTACAAAAAGGAGGCATCTCCATTCTTTCTGCGGTGTTCCCTTTACTTTGGCAGAAAGTATATTCTGATGTGTACAAATAATAATTGTGGCAGTGATTAGAGAAACTGAAACAAACTCGTCACAAAATTTAAAACATTTAACTTTTTATTGACGGTGTTTTTGAAGTGAATGGTATATGCGATGTTTCATGTGTCGGTTTCGGTTTTGCCAGCTAAATTAGTCATCTGACTAATTTAGCTGGCACTCAGTAGTGATTACATCGCTCAGTAGTGAATACCACTTGCCACCTTTCCGAAATTTCAAGATGGCTATAGATTACTTGTAGGAAGAACTTTACTTTGCCCATTTTACTTGACCAGCTATCTCGACCAGTTGAAAATTAATTGCCTTGAAGTATTGTTTTTACACATCAGAGAATGCAGATGCCTCCTTTCCGTAGTTTTCAAATAATATTAGACCCATTTTCTAAACCCCGATATATCAATATAATGGCATGTCTACGCTGTTTGGCTTTGTTTTTTTTTGGGGGGGGGGGGGGGGGGGGTTAACATCCTCAAGCGGCCCAGGTTACAGAAGATGCCATAGCTGAGAGCTTTGGCTAATTTAGACTAGCTGGAGTGCATTAGCATGCACTGAAATCTACATGGCGTCTTTGTCGTTATGCTACACGTTTCTTCAAGAGGTGTGCACATAAAATATGTTTTCATTATTATTTATACACCGTAAGAAAAGATTTGCCAGGTGTTACTGCTGGAACAGTAATGGTACGCTATAATAATAATATAATAGTGTATATAGTGTTATAATAGTGTATATAGTATGCGCACACTGCTGACTGGGAAAAAAATTCAAGTATGCAGATATACTCGCATGCTCCCCAAGCCTTACTTTGCCTGCGTACTTTGTAGACTCTTCAACACGACTCTTGGTGAAATGCGACGTGTTATACACTCGCAATTGCTGGTACGTAGTTTTCTCATTGGCTCAGGTATTCTGGGTTTAACATTTGCTCATTATGGCCATGTCAGTTGTAAATAAAATTTGATTTTATAGATCGACACTTTCACATTAAGTGTGTCTGTTTTTTGTTAAAGGTGCAATAAAAAGTTTATTTTATTTGGGTTGAACGTGCTTCGTCTTACTGAGAATTCAGTCAGATTAACTTTCACCTCTTCAGAAAGTGGGAACAAAATTTTAAAAACAATGATCAACAAAAGTTTATGGCCACCTAGGTCAAGCGACTAGTTCACCTGAAAAAAGGCACGAGCGCATTATGCAAAATGGAAAATAGGACTATCGTGGCAACCCTCCTCCTCTCAATTTTTCGTCCTTTCTTTCTATTTGGGGACCTTACCAGTGACATTATGAAAGAAGTTTTCTGTTCATGATTTATTTCTAGTGGGACACCTTGCAACCGGTCTAACCGGTCTTGCAACCGGTCTTGCAACCGCGAGTTGTAAAAGCGGCTCTGCCGCTGTCAAAAGCGAATACATGGGAAATATAGGGAGTTTTGCTTTGTAGAAGTCCTCAGAATTATATGAAGCGCGTTTTTTTATTGCATGTCATAATAAATGACGCTTGCAGAAGGAAAATTCTCAAATTTACTCGATGAACCTGGCTTTCATATAAATCATGTAGACTCAAATTATAAATGTTTTTTTTCTAATTGATGGGTGTAGTATGTTTTGTAGTCATTCTCTGATATAAAAAAACACAAGATCTTGTGGTTCTCACTGCGTACATGGTACAGCACAATTATATTTAATCACCCTGCCATTATTTCCCAGATGTGATATGGTTGTACTTACCCAAAAGTACAAAGATTATACCAGTAAAATCATGACCCTCAAAAAAATTCTCAAGAAAGTCTAGAAAATATCTTGTTTCCGGCAAGTATCATCACATTTACCGAATATCGAACACTGCCTCGTTTAGGCTCCAGGCACGATTGGTTGAAACAGGCTGAGCCGGGTCCAGCCCAAACCTTTCGGGCCCGGTTAAGTACGGGCAAGATTTAAAAACATAGGGCCAGGCTCAAACAAGCCGGAGCATAAAGTTTTTGGGCCGGGCTCGAACCGGAAAAATCGGCTTGTGCAGTCTCTATGGGGATCTTGCGAAACTGAGCATGCTGCGAGTGCAGCATGTAGTCATGTTTTACATGACACGGATAGCATAATTATTATGTTTGGCGGTGTCATTTACCCTCGACGCATATTAACGTTACGTGATACCTTATTTTGTATACGTGGAGATAGCGAAACGGACACAACGTTATGAGCGTAACTTATAGTCAGGTTTTACATAAAATGCGTAGCACATTATCATGTTTATTTGGGCCATTTATCTTCAACGTGTATTCACGTCACATGATATCTTATTTGCTGTATGCGGAACTAGCTAAACAGCCTCAAGTAAGCTGATAGTGTAGTATGTAGTCATGTTTTACATGACACACATAGCATGATTATCATGTTTGGCTGTGTCATTTATCTTCGACATGTATTCACCTCGCGTGATACCTTATCTCGTATGTGGGGAGCTAGTGAAACAGCCACGAGCATGCTGTGCGCTTGTTTTACATGACACGCATAGCATGATTATCATCTGTGGCAGAGTCATTTAGCTTCGACGTGTATTCACGTCAAGTGATACCTTTTTGGTATAGGGACAGCTAGCAAAACAGCCGCGAGCACGCTGTGAGCAATGCATGTAGTCAAGTTTTACATGGCATACATGATTATCATGTTTGGCCATGTCATTTACCTTCGACATGTATTAACATCATGTGATAACTTTCATGGTATCTGCGGAGCTAGTGAACTGGCTGTGAGAACGCTATGAGAGTAGAATGTAGTGAAGTTTTACATGACCTGCATAGCAGGATTATCATATTTGGTCGTGTCATTTACTTTGGATGTGTATTCACGACACGTGATGACTTTTTTGATGTATAAGGAGCTAGCGGAGCTAATGCAAGCACGCTGTGAACATCACATGTATTCATTATATACATGACATGCATAGCATGAGTATCATGTTTGGCCCTGTCATTTACCTTCGACATGCATTCACGTCATGTGATACCTTACATGGTGTATGCGGAGCTAGCAAAACAGTCTCGAGTACTTGGGTCGAAGCATGTAGTCATGTTTTACTGATACACATAGCATGATTATCATGTTTGGTCGTGTCATTTACCTTCGACGTGTATTCACAGCACGTGATATGCTGTGAGCGTATCATGTAGTCATCTTTTACATGACATGCATACCTTGATTATCATGTTTGGCCGTGTCATTTACCTTCAACGAATGTTGACGTCACCACGTGACACCTTATTTGGTATATCTGGAGCTAGTGAAATGGCTGCGAGCACGCTGTGAGCGTAGCATGTAGTTATGTTTTACGTGACATGCATAGCATGAATATCATGTGTGGCCGTGTCATTTACCTTCAACGGGTATTCACGTCACATGCTACCTTATTGGTATATGCGGGGCTAGCGAAGGGGCCTCGAGCATGCTGTTAGTGTAGCATGTAGTCATGTTTTACATGACACATATAGCATGAGTATCAATCACGTTTGGCTGTGTCGTTTACCTTCGACGTGTATTCATCTCGTGTGATACTTTATTTCGTATATGCGGAGCTAGCAAAACGGCCACAGGTACGCTGTGAGTGTCAAGTTTTACATGACAGGCATAGCATGATTATCATGTTTGGTCGTGTCATCTACTTTCCATGTGTATCGACATCACGTTATACATTATTTCGTGTATGTGAAGCTAGTGAAACGTCCGCAAGTATGCTGTGAGCGTAGCATGTAGTCAAGATTTCCATGACAAGCATAGCATGATTATCATGTTTGGTCGTGTCATTTATTTTCTATGTTTTCACGTCACGTGATACCTTATTTGCTGTATGCAGAGCTAGCGAAATGGCCAAAAGTACGCTGTGAGCATAGCGTGTAGTCATGTTTTACATGACACACCTAGCATGATTGTCATGTTTTGCTGTGTAATTTACCTTAGACCTGTGTTCACGTCGCATGATACTTTATATGGTATATGCGGAGCTTCCAAAACGCCCGCGAACAGCCTATGGGAGTAGCATGGATTGATGTTTTACATGACATGCATAGCATGATTATCATGTTTTGCTGTGTCATTTACCTTCGACGTGTATTCACGTTGCATGCTACCGTATTGGTATATACGTGCTAGCGAAACGGTCGTAAGCACCCTGCTGTGAGCGTAGCATGTTGTCATCTTTTACATGACACGCATAGCATGATTATCATGTTTGGCTGCTTCATTTACCTTCGACAGGTATTCACGTGACGTGATACCTTATTCGGTTATGCGGAGCTAGCGAAACAGCCGCGAGCACGCTGTGAGCCTAGCATGTAGTCATGATTTACATGACATACATGATTATCATGTTTGGCCGTGTGATTTACCTTCGACGCATAATCACGTCATGTGATACCTTATTTGGTATATGCGGAGCTTGAGAAACGGCCGCGAGAATGCTATGGGCGTAGCATATAATGATGTCTTGCATGTCGCACATAGCATGATTATCATATTTGGCCGTGTTAATTGCCTTCGACATGTATTCAGGTCGCGCACTACCTTATTTTGTACTGCGGAGCTAATGAATCGGCCGTGAGCATGCTGTGAGAATAGCATGTAGTCGTGTTTTACGTGACACGCATAGCATGAGTATCACGTTTTATAGTGTCATTTATCTTTGACGTGTATTCACATCACATAATACCTTATTTGGTATATGTGGAGCTAGGGGGATGGCCGTGAGCATGCTGCGAGTGTAGTATGTAGTTATGTTTTACATGACACTCATGGCATGATTGTCATGTTTGGCTGTGTCATTTGCCTTCAACGTGTATTGACTACGCATAATACCTTATTTAGTATATGCGGACCTAGTGAAACGCCCTTGAGCATGTTATCAGGGTAGCACATAATCATCTTTTACATGACACGCATAGCATGATTATCATGTTTCGCCGTCTTATTACCTTCGATGTGCATTCACATCACGTGATACCTATTGGTATATGTCGAGCTAGCGAAACAGCCGTAAACAATCTGTGAGCATAGCATGATTATCATGTTTGGCCTTGTCATTCACTTTTCACATGAATTCACATCGCATGATACTTTATATGGTATATGGAGAACTAGCGAAACGACCGCAAGCACGCTGAGAAAGTAGCATGTTGACGTCTTTTACATGACACACATAGCATGATCATCATGTTCGGCCGTGTCATTTACATTCAGCGTGTATTTACGTTGCCTGATACATTATATGGTATATGCCGAGCTAGTGAAACAGCCGCGAGCTTGCTGTGAGCGGAGCATGTAGTCATGTTTTACACTATTTGTATGGCATCATTGTCATGTTTTGCCGTGTCATTTACGTCATATTCACGTCACTTGATCCCTTACATGGTATATGCAGAGCTAGCAAAAGGGTCACGAGCACACTGTGAGCCTAGCATGTACTTATGATTTACATGACGTACATGATTGCCAAGTTTGGCCATGTCATTTACCTTCAACGGGTATTCACTTCACGTGATACCTTATTTGGTATATGCGGAGCTAAAGAAATGGCCGCAAAAAGGCTATGAGCGTAGCATGTAGTGATGTATGACTTGATGCACATAGCATGATTATCATGTTTGGCCGTATAATTGACTTTGACGTGTATTCACCTAGCAAAATACCTTATTTGGTACTGTGGAGCTCCCGAAATGGCCGCGAGCGTGCCGTGAGACTAGCATGTAGTCTTGTTTCACATGACACTCATTGCATGAGTATCATGTTTGGCAGTGTCATTTACCTTCGACGTGTACGTGTTGACAACACGTAATACCCTGTTTGGTATATGTAGATCTAGGGGGATCGCCGCGAGCATGCGGTGAGCATAGTGTGTAGTTTTCGTTTACATGACACTCGTGGTATGATTTTCATGTTTAGCCATGTCATTTGCCTTCAATGTGTGTTGACGTCACGTGATGCCCTATTTAGTATATGCAGAGCTAGTGAAACGCCCATAATCACGCTGTCAGTGTAGCACAGTTATCTTTTTTATGACAGGCATAGCATGATTATCATGTTTCGCTGTGTCATTTACCTTAGACGTGTATACACATCGCATGATACCTTATTGGTATATATGGCACTAGCGAAACAGCCGTAAGCATTCTGTGAGCATATCTTGTAGTCATCTTTGCGTAACACGCATAGCATGATAATCATGTTTGGCCGTGTTATTCACCTTTCACGTTTATTCGCGTCAACTGATACCTTATTTGGTATATTGAAAGCTAGCGAAACGACCACAAGCACGCTGTGAGAGTAGCATGTAGACATGTTTTACGTGACACACATAGCATGAGTATCATATTTGGCCATGTTATATGCATTCGACGTGTAGTCAAATCCCGTGATATCTTTTTTCGTATACAGAGTTAGCAAAACGACCGCAAGAACACTGAGTGTGATATGCAGTTAAGTTTTACATGACATGTATAGCATGATTATCATGTATGGTCGTGTCATTTACTTTCGATGTGTATTTTTGTCACATGATACCTTACTTGATGTATGCGGAGCTAGTGAAGCAGCCGCGAGCACGCTGTGAGCGTAGAATGTAGTGATGTTTTACGTGACACGCATTGCAAGATTGTCATGTTTGGCCGTGTCATCTACCTTCGACGTGTATTCACGTTGCCTGATACATTATTTGGTGTGTGCGGAGTTAGCGAAACGGCCGCAACAAAGCTATGAGCATAGCATGTAGTGATGTTTTACATGTTTACGCTTGGCATGATTGTCATGTTTGGTCGTGTCATTTAGTTTCGATGTGTATTCACGTCACGTTATACGTTATTTGGTGTATGCGGAGCTAGCGGATCAACCGTAAGTGCGCTGTGAGCGTAGCATATAGTCATGTTTTACATGACACATATAGCATGATTATCATGTTTCGCCGTGTCTTTTACCTTCGATGTGTATTCACGTTGCCTGATATCTTGTATGGTATATGCGGAGCTTGCGAAACAGCCGCGAGCACGCTGTGAGCGTAGCATGTAGTCATGTTTTACATGACATGTATGGCATGCTTGACGTGTTTTGCCATGTTTTTTACGTCGTATTTATGTCACGTGATACCTTACATGGTATATGAATAGCTAACGGAACGGCCACGAGCACGCTGTAAGCGTAGCGTGTTATGTTTCACATGACACGCATAGCATGATTATCATGTTTGGCCGTGTCAGTCACCTTCGACGTGTATTCACGTCATATGATACCTTATGTAGTATATACGGCGCTTGCGAAATGGCCGTGAGCACCCTGTGACAGTAGCATGTATTCATGTTTTACATTACATGCATAGCATGATTATCATGTTTGGCCGTGACATTTACCTTCGACGCGTATTCACGTCGCGTGATACCTTATTTGGTATATGCGGAGCTAGCGAAATGACCGCAAGCAGGCTGTGAGGGTAGTATTTAGTGATGTTTTACATGACTTGCCTACCATGATTATCATGTATGGCTTTATCATTTACCTTCAACGTATATTCACATCACATGCTAGCTTATATGCGGCACAAGCGAAATGGCCGTAAGCACCCTGTGAGTGTAGCATGTAGTTGTGTTTTTTTTAAGGCATGGCATGATTGTCATATTTGGCCATGTCATTTACCTTTAACGTGTATTCAAGTCACGTGATACCTTATTTGGTATATGCCGAGTTAGCGAATCGGCTGCGAGCATGCTGCGAGAGTAGCATGTAGTCATGTTTCACATGACTCGCATATGATTATCATGTTTGGCTGTGTTATTTACGATCGATGTGTATTCAGGTCACGTGATATCTTATTTTGTATACACGGCGCTAGCAAAACGGCTATGAGCGTAGCATGTAGTCATATTTTACATGATACACATATCATGAGTGTCACATTTGGCTGTGTTGTTTACCTTCGATGTGTATTCACGTCATGTGATACCTTATTTGGTACATGCGGAGCTAGCGAAACTGCCGCCGGTATGCTGTTAGCGTAGCATGTAGTCATATTTTATATGACACACATTCCATGATTATCATGTTTGGCCGTGTCACTTACCTTCGACGTGTACGCATGTCACGTGATATCTTATTTTTTATTTGCAGAGCTAGCAAAACGGTCGCGAGCATGCTGTGAGCATAGCATGTAGTCATGTTTTACATGACACGTAACGCATGATTGTCATGTTTGGCTGTGTCATTGACCTTCCATGTGAAGTCACATCACGGGATACCTTATACGTTATACGCGGAGCTAGTGAAACGGCCGTGAGCACGCTGTGAGCTTAGCATGTAGTCATATTCTCTCGGTTATTAGCCGTAAGCACAAGAGAGGAGGAAGAAGCGAGCATCACGAGCGGCAGTCTCTGGCGTTTTTCAAGGAAGACGATGTTGCGCCTCTGGTCTTCACCCCACACGAATGTGACGTCTTCTCGGGTGAGTTGTGTCAAAGGTTATGCAGTACGTGCAAAAATCTCAATAAAGCATCAGTAATAGGTGCACAGGCCTAAAAATCTCCTGACTGCCTTCTTGTCTGATGGCGTGGGAAAACTTGCAACAGCGGCTATTTTGTCTGGTTCAGGCCATACATCTTCACTGCTGACTAGGTAGTCCAGCCAATCATATCGCTTGAAATACCGCGTGTAGTTGCTTCAAAAGTGCTCGTCAAATGTCACTGAAAATACAATTACATTGTCTAAGTGTAAGAGGCACATTTGCCACTTCAGGCTTGATAGGACTGTGTGTATGAACCGCTGAAACGTTGCCAGGGCTGAGCACAAGCTGAACTGGAGAACTGGAAAACTCATAAAGACCATCGAGTGTCACGAATGCTGTTTTTTCTGGATCCCTTTTATGAACTTCTATTTTCCAATATCCGCTCCATAAATCCATCGAAGAGAAATACCGTGCATGGCGTAGTCCATCGAGAGAATCGTATATACGAGGCAGCGGGTAAACGTCCTTTTTCCTAACCTGATTGAGCTTGCGGTAATCAACGCAAAAACGTAAGGTGCCGTCTTTTTTCTTCACCAATACTACCGGCGTTGCCCAAGGATTTCTTGACAGCTGAACATTGTCATCCTGAAGCACCTTTTGCACCTGACTTTTTTGGCCTCACGTTCCCGTGTCGCTACTCGCTATGGCTTCTGCCGTATGGGTCTGGCCGTTTCATTTGTAATTATGCGATGTTTCAGCAACAGCATTTGGCGAACTTTGGACGCCGAAGAAAAGCAGTCCTGAAATTCAATAGTGAGCTCCAGAAGGCTTTGTTTCGGCGGGGGCAGTAAACTTGCGCCAACGTCGACGGATGACCCAGTGACATCAGCTTTCTCCACAGTCAAGCAGCCTGCAACCTCAGTGAGCTCCTCCACTTACGCGACTGCCATACTTTTTGGAAGATGTCGTCACTTACTGATGTTCGTAACCAGAACGTGCGTGTGTCCAGAATTGAGGGTTACGACGGCTCTTGCAATAGATAGGCCATGGCTGAATAGCAATGCTAAAATTTGTTCACCGATGTAGTCAAGGTTGCCTGGGTGGCCGCATGTTACAGCTATGAGAGCCCTTGAATAGAATGGAAAGGTCACGTGATCTTCGAAGATGCAGAGATGTTTACGTCGCTAGTCGTTACATCTCATATCTAAAACTCGATCTGGGGACATCAAAAATGTAATTGACCTGTCTGGAATGTCTATGACAGCACCGTATTCACACAGGAAATCCATCCCCAAGATCAGGTCTTTGCAGCACTCGGACAAAATCACGAACGTGGCAATAGCAGCTTAATCACCGATCCTAATTCTGGCGGTGCACTTTCCAGTCGGCGTCATCAGTTGTCCCCCTGCGGTTCTTATGTTTGGCCCTGTTCATGAGGTATTAACTTTTTTAACCCAATCGGCAAGCTTCCTGCTCATGATAGAGAAATTTGTGCCAGTGTCTCCTAGCACTGTCACAGGACGTCCGTCTATGTTAACAGCCCCGCCGTAGTGGTCTAGGGGCTAAGGTACTCGGCTGCTGACCCACAGGTCGCGGGTTCCAATCCTGGCTGTGGCGGCTGCGTTTCCGGCGGAGGCGGGAATGTTGTAGGCCCATGTGCTCAGATTTTGTTGCACGTTAAAGAACCCCAGGTGGTCGAAATCTCTGGAGCCCTCCACTACGTCATCTCTTATAATCATATGGTGGTTTTTGGACGTTAAACCCCACATATCAATCAATCAATCACTCATCTATGTAAACAGCTAGGTCCGCGCTTACGATTTCCTGTCGGGTCAGTGGCGTTGCATTGTTTGTAGTATCGTACTGTTACTGGAGGCATTGCAGCATCTCTACGGGCGGTAGCCTTTCTTACAAAGGTCGCAGCTGTTAGTTTCCCCGATGAGGGCTTGGGGACCTGCCCCAGACAGCGTCGGTGTAACTATGATGGTTCGGCGAAGGTGACGAAGAGCGGGATCGATGATACACAGTGGATGGCTGTGCTTGCGGGTGCACGCTGTCATGTTGGGTATCGAAATGGGGTGATGAAAAAGTCGGTGCATAAGTTGGGTATCTTTGCTCACGATATGGACACATGCGGTAAACATGTCCAGCTTCTCCGAAATTGAAACACAGTAGACGGCAGTCGACGGTGCGCCACAGATTCGTCTTCCGAACGAATGGTTGACTGGTATGCACCCTCGGCAACCAAGTTGCAGGTGTTGGCGGTAGGTAGAATACAGTTTCAGTAGGTGCCTTATATTGCAGAGTGGTCGTCGTTAGTGTCGGAGGCGGCAGTGGTGGGTTGTAGACTGGTGCCGCTGGCGCTTTGCAAGAATGAGCCACTGCAGACGAGTTGTGCGGCACTGGCGACGTAGACGAGTTGTGCGGCACTGGCGACGTACAACGGGTGGCTGCTGCTTAGTTAATATATCGCTGGGCTGGTAGTGATTCGGGCTACGAAAATTATTGCCTTATTTCCTGCCGCACAACATCTCCAACTAAAGCCATTGCACGTTCTTTCGGAGTCGCAAGGAAGCTGCAGATCTCCTCACGAACAACCTCGCAAATAAGTTCACGCAGAGAACCGTCACTGCTGGCCATCAGAGCAGAGACGCTGATTGAGGCGTCGTTGAGTCGGTCGTAATAGCGACACTATTGCTGCAGTACGCGCTCAATAGCTGTAGCCTTTTTAATGGATTCGACAACGGTCCTCGGTGGGTTACCAAAAAGGCCGGCAAACAGCTATTCTTTGACACCTCGCATCAAATGGCGGATTTTCTTGGCTCAGACATGTCAGGGTCAGCCCGTCGAAATAGGCGGGTCATGTCCTCCGCAAACATGGCAATACTCCCATTCAGTTTCTGGACCCGAGACTCGATGAGTTGCTGAGCGAAGTCATGGCGGTCATTGTTTGCGAACGTGCTGAAAATCTGCTGCCGGAATTCATCCCATGAAGACAGCGTTGCCTAGTGGTTCTCATACCACATACGAGCGCTGTCTGCTAAAGCAAAGTAGGCGCGTGAAAGCTTTAGCTCGGTGCTTCAGCAGTTTGCCTTGGGGACTCGCTCATACTGAGCTAACCAGTCCTCAACGTCTTCATACGGCTCACTATGGAATGTCTCCAGAATCTGAGGCTGCTCAAAAGTCAGCTGGGAAGCACCTGCAGTTGCCACTTCTCCAGGCGGAGTGCTTTGCTGGGAAAGTTCCAGGGGACACACCTCAAGACTAATTCCTTGCTGTCGGCGACTGAAGCAGTGGACAGGGGTATCCACTGAAGAAACGGGTTGCCGTGTCGGACTTGAAGTGCTGGACTACGGAAGAGTCCCTAGCATCAGTCGTAGAAGTCCAGCACCTCCACCAGTGTTGCAACGTGCAAAGAACAGGACACAAGGTTTCGTTTCGACATAAACAGCAAGGCTCTGTTCGCACACAAAAACAAAGTGCAAGTGCAGATGCGCAACGTCGTCTTCCTCGAAAAACGCCAGAGACCGCTGCTCGTGATGCTTCTTCCTCCTCTATTGTGCTTATGGCTAATAACCGTGACAATATTTAACATGACACGCATAGCATGATTATCATGCTTGGCCATGTCATTTACTTTCGACGTGTGCTCATGTCACGTGATACCTTATTTGGTATATGCAGAGCTCGCGAAACGCCCGCGAGCAGGCTTAAGAGTAGTATGTAGTGATGTTTTACATGACACGCATAGCATCATTCTCATGTTTGGCTGTGTCATTTACCTTCGACGTATACTCATGTCACATGCTATCTTATCGGTATATGTGCGCTAACGAAATGGCCGTAAGCATCCTGTGAGCGTAGCATGTTATCATGTTTTACATGACACGCATAGCATGATTATCATATTTGGCCGTGTCATATACCTTTGACCCGTACTCACGTCACGTGATACCTTATTTGGTATATGCGGAACTAGCAAAACGGCCGTGAGCATGCTGTGAGAGTAGCATGTAGTCATGTTTTACATGACACGCATAGCATGAGTATCATGTTTGGCCGTGTCGTTTACCTTCGACGTGTATTCACGTCGTGTGGTAACATATTTTGTATATGGAGAGCTAGCGAAACGGCCGCGATCACACTGTGAGCGTAGTATGTAGTCATGTTTTACATAACACGCATGGCATGATTATCACGTATGGGAGTGTCATTTACCTTCGACGTGTATTCACGTCACATGATACCTTATTGGTGTATACGGCGCTAATGAAACAGCCGTAAGCTTTCTACGAGTGTAGCATGTAGTCATGTTTTACATGACATGCATGCCATGATTGTTATATTTGGCCGTGTCATTTACCTTCGAAGTGTATTCACATCACGAGATATCTTATTTGGTATATGCGGCGCTAACGAATTGGCCACAAGCACGCTGTGAGCGTATCATGTAGTCATGTTTTACATGACACACATACCTCGATTATCATGTTTGGCAATGTCATTTACCTTCAACGTGTGTTGCTGTTACGTGATACCTTATTTGGTATATGTGGAATTAGTGAAACGGCCACGAGCACGCTGTCAGCATAGCATGTAGTCATGTTTTACATGACACACATATCATGATTATCATGTTTGTCCGTGTCATTGACCTTCGACGTGCATTAACGTCATGTGATACCTTATTTGGTATATGCGGCGCTAGCGAAACGGCCGTGAGCATCGTATGAGCGTAGCATGTAGTCATGTTTTACAGGACATGCATAGCATGATTATGATGTTTGGCCGTGTCATTTACCGTCAATGTGTATTCACGTCACATGTTACTTTATTTGATATATGTGGAGGTCTAGAGCACTGCACAGGCCTGGGCCGGCCCGAAGGCCCGGGCGCGGGCCGGGTCAGGCCTGGTGAGGCATTGTTGGATCAAGCCCAGGCAGGGCTCGGGCACATGAGCTCTAGGCTCAGGTTGGGCCCGGGCCTGAGTAAGGCCTGAATCGGGCCTGTGTTTCACATACAGGGTGTTTCAAGAAATGGGTCCAATATTTTGAAAAACAATAAAAAGGAGGCATCTGCATTTTATTTGCAGTGTTTCTTTTACTTTGGCAAAAGGTATCTTCCGACATGTACAAATAGTTACGGCATAATTGGAAAAATTAAAACAAATAACTCTTCCCAAAATTTGAAACATTTAAATTTTCATTAAGGGTGTTTTTGAAGTGAGTGGTATATGTGTGTTCGGTGCGTGGGTTTCGGTTTTGCCAGCAGAATTAGCCAGATTTCATCACTCAGTAGTGATTACCACTTGCCGCTTTTCCGAAATTTCAAGATGGCTATAGCAATAGCTACTTTTAGGAAGAACTTTAATTCGCCCATTTTACTCGTCCAGCTATCTCGACCAGCTAAAAGTTGATTGTTTTAATTTTTTTATGCACTGCCGTAGTTATTGCTTTTACACATCAGAGGATGCATTCTGCCCAAGTAAAGGAAATGCCGCTGGTAGAATGCAGATGCCTCCTTTTCGTAGTTTTCAAATAATAATACACACATTTCTTAAAACACCCGAATATCAATACAACGGCGTGTCTACGCTGTTTGCCTTTGTTGTTTTGCAGTGTTTAACATCCTGAAGCGGCCCAGGTTACAGAAGATGCCGTAACTGAGAGCTTTGGCTAATTTAGATTAGCTAGACTGCGTTAGCTTGCACTGAATTCAGAAAATACATAGCGTCTCTGCTGGTATGCTACACGTTTTTTTTTTTTCAAGAAGTGTGCACGTAATATCTGTTTTCACTATTATTTATACACCGTAAGAAAAGATTTGCCAGGTGCTACTGTTGAAACAGCCACCGTACACTGCTAATGCTATAATAGTGTATATAGTATGTGCACACTGCTAACTAGAAAAAAAATTCGAATATGCAGATACACTCGCATGCTCACCAAGCCTTTCTCGGCCTGCGTATTTTGTAGACTCAACGCGACTCGTGAGTCATGAATAATTCAGGAGCTATTGTTGAAGCACTTTAACTGCGAGATACGAAGTGGTTCATGACAGGCGCGCTAATTGATGGATACGTGTCCATTTTTCGTGCTATCAAGGCAGTTGCAAATATTTAGTGCTTGGTAATTACCTAAAAATCTTAATAATTAAAGTGAAATGTCTATCATTTAGAATAAGTGTTTGCTTATTTTTACAGACACCGTGGTTTTCGTATTTCGACAGTAATTCATAAGCGTCCTCAAACGTCGAAGTGCAAGTGTTCTTATGGCGCTCAAAAACGTGTAAGCACTTCCGCGGGGGAAGTAAGAGCTCTATGTAAGAAAAATCATTGTTATGATCTTGTTTTGCTGCTGTACACCTTGAAACAAGGAGGCGGGGGTTTATAGGCACGGCTGCATTGGCACCTTTTACCGGATGAATGCGCGACAGCTCTTGCGGCACCCGGATTTCAGGAATTTCGCATCCCTTCAAAGTTCTTCCTCCAATTTCTGCCATTTTTTTCGATATTAACAGATAAGTATAAGATGCACCAAAGCTGGAAACATGAGCCCCTAATCCTTGGGTGCACGTTAAAGAACCCCAGGTGGTCTAAATTTCCGGAGCCCTCCACTACGGCGTCTCTCATAATCATATAGTGGTTTTGGGACGTTAAACCCCACATATCAATCAATCATGAGCCCCTAATCCTGTAAATAATTTATTGTATACAGTCACGCCCTGACACAAACGAAAGATAAATTTCATTGGTGTCTGGAGACGACCAACCTGCTTTCGTCGCACAGTTTTGCAAGCTGCATAATGTCAAGGAAACTATGCGCCATCGTAGCAACTGTGAACCGAGTCAAATACGACGTGTCGTACACTCACGATTGCTGATACGTAGTTTTCCCATTGGCTCGGGGGTTCTAGGTTCAATGTTTGCTCATTATGTCTATGTCAGCTGTAAATAAAAGCTGATTTTATAGATCAACACTTCCCAACTAAGTGTGTCTGTTTTTATACAAAGGTGCAATAAAAAGTTTATTTTATTTGGGCCGAACGTGTTTGGTCTTAGTGAGAAATCAGTCAGATTAACTTTCGCCTCTTCAGAAAACGTGAACAAAATTTTAAAAAAATGATCAACAAAATTTTATGGCCACCTGGGCCAAGCGACCAGTGGACTCGAAAAAAGACACGAGTGCATTGCGCATGCATGTGAAGTGGTAATGTAGGACTTCCACAGCAACCCTCCTCCTCTCAATTTTTCATTCTTTCTGTCTATTTGGGGACCTCACCAGTGATGCCATGAAAGAAATTTTCTGTTCATTATTTATTTCTAGTAAGATGCCTGGCAACCGCCGGTGGTAAAAGCAGCTCTGCCGGGAGCGAATACATGGGGGGGTATAGAGAGTTTCCGTCCCGTGGAAGCCTCTCAGAACTATCTAAAGTGTGTTGTTTTTTAATTGCTTGGCGTAACAAGTGGTGCTTGCAGGAGGCTTGTCACATTTGCTCGACGAATGCGGCTTTCATTAATTTACGTAGACTTTTATTACAATTGTCATTTTTTTAATTGATGGGTGTATTATATTTTGTAGTCATTCTCTTAAATGAAAAACTCAAGATTTTGTGGTTCTCACTGCATACATGGTACAGCCCACTTATATTTAATTACCCAGCCATTATTTCCTGGAAGTGATATGGGCATACCCAAAAGTACACAGCTTATACCAGTTAAACTCATGACCCTCAAAGAAGTTCTCAAGACAGTCTAGAAAATATCTTGTTTGTGGCAAGTATCGTCACAGTTACCGAATATTCAACAGTGCCTTGTTTGTGCTCCCGGCATGATTGGTTGAAACAAGCCGGGCCAGGTTCAAACCTTTCTGGCCTGGCTGGGTACAGGTCGTATTTAAAAATACCGGGTGGGGCTCGAGTGGGCCGGAGCATGAAGTTGTTAGGCTAGGCTGGGCTCGGGCTGGAAAAATCGGCCCATGTAGTGCTTTAGTATAGCGCATAAAATGAAGAAGAGATAACCAAGAAATTTCAACAAAACACATTATACTGACTTTTGTAGCCACAACACTTCCCACAGAAAAAGTTACGGGCTACCTTAAACTGTCAATTAGGTCATACATCACTAACCTGTGGCACTGCTTCAAGTGCCAGCGCTTTGGTCATGGCACTCAGAACTTCCGAGGGCAGCTAGATGTGCAAAATGCAGCGCAACGGGACATTTCGCCGACGATGAGTGTAACTCACAAGTGCACTGTGCCAACTGTGAGGGTGACCATCCCGCATATTCCAGGTCATGCATGGCCTAGAGGGAAAAAGAAATAATTACTACAAAAATCAAGTTGAACATCAGTTACCATGAAGCGAGGCAGCGTGTCTCCCCACATTTTGCAGGGAACACGTTTTTTGCTGAAGTGGTGCGAGGGTAGCCAGCACCACTACCGCGTTCGGCGGTGCTCCAAACATCGCGTGCATGCAGAGGCAAACACTCCCAGCCCCAGCGGGGGGAGCAGCCTTGGCTGCCCCGCCCTCATTGAACGCGGCCCCACCGAAAGCCCCTGCGAACAATGGCAGTAGCCAGGGCAGCGCACAAGCTAAAGAGGTCCCTGTAGCCTCTGGCTCGGTGGTGCTGAAGGCTTCGTCCATCGTGATGAAGCCCACTTTACGTACAATACTGTCTGGTGCCTCTCCTGAAGTGATAGACACCACTGGTTTATCGGCGCAGACTGTGCCAAAGGAGCGGCGAGATCCCCTCGACCGCTCAAAAAAAAAAATGCCAATAACAGGGCCTGACAAAGGCTCTCAGAAATGAGTCACTTTTCTTTTTCGAGACACACAGCACACACAAACACTTATAAGATGAAGAAAATACTACAGTGGAATGTTAGAGGCCTTCTACACAATTTAGACGATATACAAGAGCTCCTTACTAAGTTTTCTTTAAAAGTGCTGTGTGTACAAGAGACTCACTTAAATCCAAAGCATACGAATTTTCTCTTTCATGTTGTTTTTCACAAGGACTGACGTGAATTTCTCGCATTATCTGGTGGTGTTTCAATTATACTCGACTGCACTGAAGGCAGTAGCCATTCGTGCCATAATTGCAAACTCCTTACTATCTGCTCAATATATATACCCCCACATTACCAGTTACACAAACACGAACTCCAATCATTTATAGACAAGTTGCTGGAGCCCTACCTTATTCTCGGTGATTTTAATGCTTATAGCAGCCCGTGGGATGACTTTCGTTATCGACGCGCGAAGCAGGCTTATTGAAAATTGTATCATTTCCATAAGTGCATGTCTGCTGAATAAAAAAAGCCCACGTTTTTTAGTCTCATAAACAACACTTATTTCTCCATCAATCTTAGCATCATCTCCACATCCATTTTACTTGATTTAAACTGGGCATTGGTTAAAGATCTCTATGGGAGTGACCACTTCCCAATACTTTTCAAAACGCAAATACTGGGAGGATTTTCACAACGCTATTTAAGGTCTCGTGGGCGGACCTGTCTTGTTTTAGTATTGACGCTGCTATGAAATATTTTACTGCTTTTATCATCAATAGAGCTACCAAATTTATACCAGAAACTAGTGCCACCAGTAAAGGTCGTGTTTCCAGGCAAAATGACGACTGCTGCAAGGCTAGGAAGAAACAAAGTAAAGCGTCGGGGTTTCTGCGCGATTCCCCCACAGCAAGAAACCTGATTAATTTGAACATATCAAATCAGAAGTACGATGGACACACCGGCAGGCGAGAAGGAAGAGCTGGCAGAGGTTCATATCTAGTGTGAATTCTTACAGAGATGAGGCTAAGTAAGGTCTAGCAAAGCGTAAAGAAAATAAAAAGTCAACCAACGCACTTCACACCCTTTGTAGACACCCAGAGGGAAAGCCTGGAACTCTAAGCGGACTCTCTGGGAGCACATTTCTAATCCATATCCAGCTTGACATACTAGTCAGACCAATTCCAAAGGCACAAAACAACATGTGAACGACAAATGTTAGATAGTACATCTTCAAATAGGGAAATGTATAATGAACCATTCCGCTTAGCAGAGCTACAGGCAGCGCTGAACAGCTGCAACAAGTTTTCTCCAAGTTCTCATCGCATTACTAATGGAATGTTGAAACACTTAGCCCAGGAAACTCAAAAAACCTTACTCTCCCTGTACAGTGCCATCTGGTTTTCCGGCGCTATTCCCGCCTCCAGGAAACAGGCCATTGGGATTTCTATATTGAAATAGCTCAAGGATCTTTCCTTCATCACAAGTTACAGGCCGATCGCGCTGACAAGTTGCTTGTGTAAGCTTTTGGAAAAAAGGATTAACTGTCGATTAATACATCTCCTAGAGTCAGGCAAACTCCTTGACCCATACCAGTGTGGCTTTCGAGAAGGTCGATCCACCACTGATCACCTCGTACATATTGAGGCGGAAATTTGTGAAGCCTTCGGGTGCAAGCAATTTTTCTCTGACTGTTCCTTGACATGGAAACAGCATACGACACAACTTGGTGGTTCCGAATACTGAGAGATCTATTCCACGTAGGTTTACGCGGTAAAATGTTGGTTATAATAGAGAGTTACCTCTTGAATCGCACTTTCCGAGTCCAAGTGGGAAACGTGCTTTCAAAAACATTTGTTCAGGAAACAGGAGTACCACAAGGTGGCATTTTTAGCTGCACGCTTTTTATTATTAAAATGAATTCGCTGTGTCTGCACATCCCAAGGAACAGGTTTCATTGCACGTATGCAGATGACCTGCAGGTAGGCTTTAGATCCTACAAGTTGGGAACATGAGAGACAGGTTCAGCTTGGTTCGAACAAATTGGCAAAATGGGTGGATGAAAACGGTTTCCTTTTTATTCCTCAAAAAAGCACATGTGTCCTCTTCACAAGAAAGTGGAGCCTACATCCCAATCCCAACATACACCTACAAGGTCAATGCCTATCTGTAGATACAGAACAGAAATTTTTAGGCTTGATTTTTGACAGCAAGCTATCGCTTGGGCCATACATAAAATATATCAAAAACAAATGTATGAAAGCAATAAATGTCTTAAGGGTCCTGTCACGTACGTACATCATTGGGCAGTGACAAAAAATTTCTCCTAAACCTGTACAAAAGTCTTTTACGCACATGACTTGACAATGGAGCCATAGTCTACCAGTCTGCTACACCAAGCACGTTGAAGATTCTTGATTTTGTCCATCATCTGGGCATTCACCTCTCTACAGGTGCATTTCGCACAAGCCCTGTAGAAAGCCTATATGTAGAGTCGAACGAGTGGTCGCTCCGCCTTCAGAGAACTTGTATATCCTTCTTGTATTACTTACATGAAATGCAGATAAGAAACACCTAAAACACTCCACAATTAATCATTTGCCCAGTTAACCGGCTTTCAATGAGACGACTTTCTCACTTTGCTTGAGGGGCCTAGGTAAAGAAACCGGTGTGCGGCTTTCTGAAAACTGTCTAATAGCTCCCGCTGCATATCCAACGCCGTGGCAGTGGCAGCTCATTGACTGTGATTTATGCTTTGTTGAAGTAACAAAATACGCTTCTAGTGAACATATACATTCTCATTTTCTTGAATTGAAGCTGAGGTACTCCTGTCCTGAATTCTTTACGGATGCTTCAAACTCTTTCACTGGTGTGTCCTATGCTGCCATTAGACTATTCTTCTGTGATTCTGGTATTTTGCATCATAATTCAATCATAATTACCGCAGAAGCTTAAGCACTACTGATGGCCAGTAAAGAGAGTAAGGAATTGAAACTTCTATGCACAGTTATATACACGGATTCTTTGAGCATCGTCAGAGATTCAAAATCTCTACATAAACATAAAATCCTGTCTTTGTCTCACTATACACACTTTTATGCACGATACACACACTCAAGCAACACGTAGTAGTGTGCTGGGTGCGAGGGCACCGTGATATCGGGAGAAATGTCTTGGCGGATCAACTTGCTGCATGCGCTCCAGTAAACACTGTCGCCAATACACCCATAGAGGCCCCTGCGCTTGACCTGAAGCCTTTGCTTTGACGAGAGCTTAGGACATGTTGACAGTGATCATGGGATAGGCAAACGCAAAACAAATTACGTGTAATCAAACCGAGACTTGGTGAATCTCGTTAGTCTAGTCTTATCACCAGAACAGTGCCTTTTATCTCCGCTACACACATTTCACCTCACTTTCATGATTTTAATACTTGTATGTTTTAACCTGCCTCAGTGCACGAAATTTCAGGCCTTTTTAAAGCCACGTAGTAGTATCATGGTTCATATCCTGTCATATCGTATCAAACCATGCACCATTGTTCTTTTATCATCATTGTCCATGGCGCTCTTTGGCCAAACATGGCCCTTGTGCCAATAAAACCAACATATTAATAAGAATAACATATTTTCGCATCAGCAAATGAAATGGAGTTCTCTTAAGATGGGGGTTGGGGAGATTGGCTCCAAGAGATTTGCAACGAATAAATATGTTTTTAGCTCTTCACAAGGGGCCCAAAATAATTGTTCAGGCGCTTGAATGTAAATGCAATTAGCTTCTCCACTGCACTTGAGGATGTGAAGTTAACTGATCCAGAGTGCTCGCAGATGCAAAATTTGCTGCTGCAAAGTGCTCTGAAAGTAAAAATTTTACTGCTTCGAAAATAGCTCGATATCAGAAAATTTTGGCAGCATCACCGTAATTTTAATGGAGTATTCACTTCGGTTTTAATCTACACAACAACTTTCTTTGTGATTAGAAATGGTGTTTCTTTCTGCAGCATCGATAACAATGGCTGTGCATTTTTATTGAATTGACACTGCATGTTGCATGCATAGGTCAGCAAACTCGCTCCTGAGCAGACTCACTCAAGACTCAGATCGAGCCGTTAGTCTGAGTCTTGAGTCTATGTGAGTAATATTAGGTGAGTTGAGTGTTGTGATTACGGTTGAGAAAACTTAAGTGAGTCAGAGTGAGCCCGGTTAAGGCGAATTTCGGCGAGTGCGAGTCTGAGTGGTCCTGAATACCAAAATGTATTTCTTGCGCGAGCCTGAGTGAGCTTGTGCGAGTCTGAGTGAGCTGTACACTTTTTTGTTGATCTATAGTTCTGCTTACTCAACTTTAGCATTACTATCAGCCTTGCGTAGGCTCATGTTTATACTTACGCCGACTCACGCATACTTCAAAGCACCATTGCTTATATGCCAGTTTAATAAGTATTGGTCAGAAGCTTAATTTTTGAATATAAGTGGTTTCATGACCTCTCCACTCTTGAAAACTTTTTTCCATAATTTTTGACAAATTTATTTTATGTGAGTCATCTATTTCAATAAAAAAGTGCTTGCTGGATTGCAACCACTGATATCTCATATATAAAAGTACGAAATCAAGAGGCATTGAATAAAGCTTCGATTGCGCGAGATATTGGTGTTACAGAGCATTGACACCACGTTTTAATAAGCCAGTTGTACGTTAATGGACTCATGAGTCAGCTCACTCACTCAGATAAAGCCACAAGTCCAACAGAGTCTGGCTGAAAAACGTTTTATTGAATCTGAGTCCAAGCAAGACCAGTTGAGGAAAGGTTTAGTGAATCTGAGTCCGAGTGAGTCCCAAAGGTAAAATATATTTCGGGAAATTTGCTAAGGCACGTTCCCGGGTTACTGGGTTCATCATTCATATGGCTATAGCACACCATGACAAGGTCACAAAATAGAGAGACACACACGGTGCTGTATGTGTGTGTGTGTCTCATTTGTGTCCTTGTTATGATGCGTTATAGCCATGTGAATATTTCAAGAGTGAGTCTCAGTGAGCTTCATGTGTTTTGCCGACCTATGTATGCGTGTAATATTCATATAGTCCCAGCCAGGCTATGATAGCTATAAAAATTATAACATTTTTTTACACTTTTTTAGATACTAAAAGACTTCCACCTTTAACTATAAAATTTTGAAAATGGCTGCAAAAAACGCTAGTTCCACTGTACAATGACTACTGTAATGCCAGTACATCTTTATAAAAGCGGTGCGGTGATTGGAACCAGCCGATGACGTCAGCGGCAGCGTAAAGAGCGTGTTTGATCTCACCTGCCGGGGTCTTGGAATTTTGAGACAAAGGAGTACTGACACGATTTTTATGCCAAGTTTATTGCTCTAAATAATAATGCTGGTGTCGAGAACCCTGGAAAGTGTGTCGTGCCTGAGAATGTACTCAACATATTTTCAATACTGCTACCTTAAAACAGCAATTTTGGTTTGGGTATCGAGAGGGTAGCTTCGCATCGACATGTCAAGAGAGGTCTTCATGTCACAGGATGACTGCAAGTCACGACGTATTAGCAGCAGCTGCCTGTTCGCTGTCAGTGACATGTGGTTCACGCAAACAACGGCAAAGAAATTGTCGTCCAGAGACTGAGACAGGGCTTTCTGTATTTTAGGCTGCAGGCAGGGTGCAAATTTTGCCAACTCAAGCAACTGTGTTGATTCATGGTAATGTCTATTGCAGTGGGGCTGGCTTACAGATGCTGGGCAACGAAAACATTAAAACCAAAGTAAAATATCTTATACACGTCGTCTGGCTCCAGTATGTTGATAGTGTTGATAATGCACATGAAGGAAACAAAAAATTGTCCAGATGCAGTGAACCAAATTTGATCCATTTTTGCTTTATTCTCAGTATTCAATACAACACTAACTCTACTGCAAGAGGACACAGATTTTTAAAAATTGTTGCACACCCCTGTTAATACAACATCAATGTCCATAAGTGGCCGTCTTGGCTCGTGCTGATAGTTTGTTGATGCGCTCTAGCAATGAAGGTTTTTTCATTTTAAACATTTTAATTTTTTACAGGTACACGTCAGAAATATTGTCGGCGGAGAAAGGCAGGGGACCAAACCTGGGGAAGGAGGACTTCAAAGAAGAAGATTGACTAGCCACAAGTGAAGGAGGATGCACTTAAGGCTGAGGTTGCCGTACTTTAGTTACTTCAATAAAATTATTGGGAAATGCCCACATCGATTGTTTTGTTAGGATTTAGTTGGAATTGTGCCGTGGCAGATGCACACTCATGATACACTGTGCAGAAGAAGGTGGAAATAGGGTCGCAGGCATAGGTTGGCACTTTGAGAGGCTGCTCACTTATACTCACCACGATTTTTTCAGCTTTTGCACTCACATTCATACTCACATCTGCTCACACTCGTAGGTACTCACGAACATTTTAACGACGACTCACACTCATGAGTACTCACTCATATTCATACTCATGACTACTCGCACTCCTAGGCACTCACTCACTTCGTACTCATGACTACTTACACCCATAAGTACTCACTCACATTCATACTCATGACTACTCACACTTATGTGTACTCGCTCATGTTCATACTCGTGCCAACTCACACTCATAGGCCCTCACTCACGTTCGTACTCACGACTACTCAGACACATAAGTATTCACTCACGTTTACGCTCACGGCTACACACACTCATGTAGACCCAATCACATTCATACTCACGCCCACTCGATCACCCTCATGTGTGCTCACTCACGTTTGCAGCTCCGTCGGGCGGTCTAGTGGCTAGGTACTCAGCTGCTGACCCGCAGGTTTGCGGGATCGAATCGCGACTGCGCCCGCTGAATTTTCGATGGCAGCAGAAACATGTAGGCCCGCGTGCTCAGATTTGGGTGCCCATTAAAGAACCCCGGGTGGTTAAAATTTTCAGAGCCCACCGCTACGGCGTCTCTCATAATGTTATGGTGGTTTTGAGACGTTACACCCCACATATTTATTTTTATTTATTTATTTATTTATTTCAACATTCGGGATGCTGAGGGCCGGAGTCAAAAAGCCTCTAATGGGCTTGACTGGGACCACGACCCCTTACAAATGGGCAGCATAGGCAACACTTTTATTGCAGTGACAATGTACAAAAATTTGAGCAAGCATAAAGCATAAAGTATAA
Source organism: Rhipicephalus microplus (assembly GCF_043290135.1). Taxonomy (NCBI): domain Eukaryota; kingdom Metazoa; phylum Arthropoda; class Arachnida; order Ixodida; family Ixodidae; genus Rhipicephalus; species Rhipicephalus microplus. The sequence goes on from NC_134710.1 coordinate 464,110,165, forward strand.
TAGGCATAATAAAGCATAAGCATAATAAAGCATGAAAATTGAAAAGTAATAAACTCAAAGAAATCACCGTAATTATTTCCTTACACATACGATATCAATAAGAGAGTGTAACGATGCAAGAAAAGAAGATCGCAAGATTAGCACCAAAGTAAAAAAAAAAGTTAAAAAAAATATGGGGCATGTGCCCATACGCTTACTACACTTACAATCGGAACAGTCACTCAAATGGAAGACGATATGGCATTCAAGTGAAACGGCAGGAGGAAGCGCAGCATTTCTTTGCCGTAGTTAGTGCGCGTGCGCGGGATAAACCATGTGTGATTGAAATGCGTGTTATAAAGAACTTTGCGGTGGTTTAGGTTGGCAATGGTTCCTAAAAGGTTGTCGCCTTTTAATCCTGCCTGGATTAAAAGTCAATTACTCATGTTTACACTCACAACAACTTGTACAGTGCTAACTTACGTCTACTCGCACTCACAAGTACTCACTCACATTCATACTTACTCTACTGACGCTCTGAGTACTCGCCCCGCTGCGGTGGTCTAGTGGCTAAGGTACTCGGCTGCTGACCCGCACGTCACGGGATCGAATTCCGGCTGCGGCGGCTGCATTTCTGATGGAGGCAGAAATGTCGTATGCCCATGTGCTCAGATTTGGGTGCACGTTAAAAAACCCCAGGTGGTCGATATTTCCGGAACCTTCCACTATAGCGTCTCTCATAATCGTATGGTGGTTTTGGGACGTTAAACCCTACAAATCAATCAATCACTCACTCACTCATGTTCATACTCCTACCCACACTCATGAGTACTCACTCACATTCATACTCACTTCTGACGAAGTACTCACTCACTTTGATACTCACTCCTACCCACTCATGAGTACTCAATTGCGTTCATACTCACTTCTACTCACATTTTGAGTACTCACTCACGAGAGTACTCACTCACGTTAAAACTCACTTCTACTCACACTCGGAGTACTCACTCGTGTTCATACTTCTACTCACACTTGGAGTACTCTCTCACATTCATATTCACTCCTACTCACATTCATGAGTACTCACTCACGCTTATACTCACTTCTGCTCACACTCACTTCTACTCACTCACGGTCATACTCCTACTCACACTCGTGAATACTCACTCATACTCATACTCCCCACCTTCAAATGAGTATGAGTGAGTGTACTCATAAGTGAGTATGCCGAGCTATGATTGACTCCTACTATTTAAACATACAGAGGTTAAAAAGACACTAAAGTGAAACAACAAATCATACTCATACTCCCCACGTTCAAATGAGTACGAGTGAGTGTACTCATAAGTGAGTATGCCGAGCTATGATTGAAGGTCTCCTACCATTTAAACATACAGAGGTTAAAAAGACACTAAAGTGAAACAACGAATCCGTCTACACCGATAGCTTATGCTTTCGGAGTTTCATCATGCTAGTTTTTCTGTGCGAAAATTTTCACAGCGACGTTGAAAATTTGAAACTGCATGCTTTGTTTTTTGGTGACAATCCTTTAATGAAACACACTTAAACCTCACTATAACAAAGTTACATTTTACACGAAAATGAGTTCATTATATTCAAAGATTTGTTATAAAGGCATATTTTAAAACACACTATCTATTGCTAGACTATTATTCATATACTTCGTTGCACCAATGTTTTATTATGTCAAGATGCCTCATATCCACATTTTATTATATCGTAAAATTTGGCATGCAACATGCCTGGACCCCCTCAGAGGATAATGTGCTACATCTTCACCAGCTAAGAACACCATTAAGGGCTCAGATTGGCCTTTGGGACCAAAAAGTTCTTTGGGACAATAAATTCATTTTTAAAAATTGACTTATTTGGTTTCTGCAAGTATTTTTTATCTTTCTGCAAATTTTCACACACCAGGAAGTGGTAAATTTTTTGTAATATCATTCTAACTGTCCAGATTCTTGGTGCTGTTAACATGCAGAACCTGCAAAAATGGGGAACCAACTTCGAGGCTTCTTTATATTTTGCCGGCGCCTGTGTTAGAAGCTCTGTTACGAATTTATGAGCACCTTTATGAGGATTGCAATACATGCGCACCATGATTGTTGCTTTTTAAAGAAGCTGTGTGTTTTCAGTTTTTTCCATTTTTTTCAAAAAAGTAAATTTACGACTGTTCAATTTTGAGGCCTCCATATCTCTGGAACTAAGAAAGGTACAAAAATTTTTTTTGCAAGGGAAATCTGTATGTGTGTAGAATGCAAGTATGGGAGCATAATTCAGAGCACAGTCCTTTTTAATTAATTCTTCATCAAAATTGTAACATGATTCGAACTGCTCTTGAAATGGATAGATTATTTTGCTGTAAAATAACTAAGAAAGGCCTAAAAGCAAAAAAACTCTTGCATACTTTCAATCTATAGTCATTAGGGTATGTTGGCATATCTTAATTATTACTTTTAATTAAGCATTGTTTTTTAACTTATCTCAGGAACAAGATGAGTTACAGGAAAACTAAATGAATATTTGAAATCAGCAGAAAAAACTGCATAATTCTGTGTAGTCTGATCAAGATCACTGAAGAAATTAACAAAAAAAATGTCTAAGACCAGTCTGCCCCGTTAAATATATGGTGTGATTGTAATTGGTGCGGGAGCTTCTAGGAAGCATTGCCCCTCACCTATTGTTTGCATTACTTCTTGCCAAGTGTGTTCTTAGGTCAGGCATGGTGATTTTGATATTGTGGAAGAGCAGTTTACACATATGAAAAAAAGATCTTTTCTGTAGGGTCCCTTTAAAAGTTGCATGGCTTACACAGCCAGTGTTGGCAGGCTAATCGAATTGAACTGCTGTCTGAGTGCAAACAGATTCGCAAATGTACAAGATCAGTAAAAAAAGCTATGCAAGTTTTTAGCACTGTGAAAATTTATGAAATGCTTTCTGAAAAACTCTACAATATTGACAAAAGTGCTTGTAAAGCAACAAAGTTTATGTGATAGCCATGGTTGCTTTAACCTATTAAAGACACAATGGCATATCCACTGTGTCCTATTTTCTTGCTTCTTTGAGTAGTTGAACTTAAGGAAAATGAGAGCCCGTAAAATGCCTGTGGTCAGTACTCTTTTTCATAAACTTGTTTCAAGTTTCACAAGTTGTACCTTAACAAAACGGATTGCTTGTGCTTCATCAAGAACAAAACAATCCTTGCACATCACGAGAAATGTATAATGTGCATAGTTTTGCTCAGAGGTGTAATCGAATTCGGGTGTCCTTTTTGTAGTACAATGGGACTTCGTGAGAGCACACACATACCTAATATTGTGCGGTGCCCCAGAGATTGAACCAGCTATTTTCTCTAAATGTATGCCATTTTTTGTTTGGTTATCGGAACCCCTGAGGCTGCGACAGATGTCGCTGGGAATATGTGAGAGCCCGTTGAGGTTTTCATTGTCCTTAACATGAACACTTAAGAGGCCAAGGGGAATGACAATGCTATGAAGGGTGCTCTCTGCCAACAATAAAAAAATATGTAACGAAAGGAGTATGGGGAGTATAGTTTCGGTTTCAATACCAAAAACTATTTTATTTCATAAACGTCAAGGACAAAAGCATCGTTGCTGTGCTACTGAACGACAACACGGTAGTTTATGTGTTCTATTATCATGTGGCCATCCACTGAAAGGGAAACTAAAAGCAAAAAAATTAGGCAGTTGCCACGTGCCTTGGGAACCGGTATTATTCGGAAAGAAGATAACTGTGTTACAATTTTTTTATTGAGTTAAACATTACAAAAGGACGCTAAAGATATGTACAAATGTTGTGCGCACAGACAAAAGTTAGTCATATGTTTACTGTTGCATAGCGATGCCAACAGCAACATGCATTTTAGCTACAGGCAAAGCGGTAAGCTGATATATGTAGTGCTTGTGACAGCGAAAATGGTGGCCCTAGACAATGCTAGATAAATGAGCTTTAGTGGATGGTGCTTCACTACAAATATCGTAAACTCGACATGACGGCTGTATAAAAGGACTACGTATGATTGATATGTGGGGTTTAAAGTCCCAAAACCACTATTTGAATATGTGAGGCTCTGTGGTTGAGGGTTTCAGAAATTTAAAACAGCTGGGGTTCTTTAACGTGCACACAAATCTGTGCACATGGACCTACAGCATTTTCGCCTTCATAGAAAATGCAGCCACCGAAGCCGGGATTTGGTTCTGTGACCAGCAGGTCGGCAGCCGAGTACCTCAGCAACTAGACCATTGCGGCTGGGCAGTTTGGAGACCTGGCGTGGCTCTGCGGTAGTTGATTGCCACCCGGAATGCTAGGGTTGGATTTTTCCTGGGACCACGGTATTTGTTCTATGCATTTATTGGGTCAATGCTGCCGATGCCCGCATTTAGGGATAAAGCTTCTTAGGTCCGAACTAGTTGGCATTCATCACGCCCCATAAAACGCAAACTGTAACTGAAAACACGCGCAACAAAACACGAGAACGTATCTCTAAACTAATGGCTTTATGTGTAATCAAATATACGACAGCACAATAAATGATCACCCATGACGTCGGTCTGTGCATCCACCCATGCATCTTTCTGTCTGTCTGTGCATTTATCTATCCATCCATCCATCTGTACGTCTGTCCATCCATGCGTCCTACCGTTCATGCGTTCGTGCCTGCGTCCTCCTGTGCGTCCGTTCATTTGTCCGTTGTTTATACTAGTTGGCAACTTCAGTGTAGACATTATGCACCTTAGAATTTGAAGCTTTGCTCACTCGTTGTCATTAACTTCGTGAACATACACTAATTTTTCTTAACGCTCTGGATTGAATTAAAATAGCCAATGTCTATTGGTGCCATTTCTTGGTTGATATAAACTGTCGATCACCTTCAGTGCATTGTGCCTAACTACGTTGATCTTAACCCGATATGGCATCTGTATTGGAGGAATACACTCGTAATGTTTATAAAAGTGTATAGCCATCACTGCATCCCTAGCTGACGCTTCACGAACGTTACGCTCTATTTGAGAAGCAGTTGCGAGACCTGGCGTGGATCTGTGTAGAATACTTGGTTGTCACGCAGAACGCCTGCATTTGATTCCTGCTGGGACCCTGGCATTTTTTTTACACATTCATCGGGTTAGTGCAGCCGACGTCAGCTTTTCTTAACACTCACGCATTAAAATTAGCCATGTGTGTTTTTGCCGTCCCAAGGTAGATATGAAGTGTCAGTCACCTGTTGCACACGCCCACATATCACTGGCCCATACCCACTCGTGGGTATTTGCCACTGCCTGGGGGGAAACTGCTTGTACACGTACGTGATAAGATTGTAACATTCTTCATGTCACGAACAACAAGCAGTATTCAACAAACCATCTTATCCTGTCATACTAATTTTGGTGTACCCCAAGTTAAAGAGGTGATCACGAGAGCACCAAGACGTTGGCGGACAGACAGATAGACAGACAGACAAAAAGTCTCCAAAAGTGCTTGCAGGACAGAAAGAAATGCTTTGCATTCAAAAAAATGTAGTGCCATTGCCAACTTTCCTCAGCAGCTGTTACAATGGCATGGAAGCGGCTGAGCTCGATGACCATTCTGCGAATAACTACAGATATTACATTGCTAAGACAAGGTGATACAGGCCCAAATTTACCCAGATGATAAAAATAGTCTCAGACAACGAATATGGAGTCTGCAACTGCACTGTATGTTAATAGCAAGACACTTACTTGGCGCTGTTGTATTAACAGAGGTGTCAAGAAATCTCTGGCATCTGCTTAGCTTGCTCTTACATTCTCTACTTACCAGAATTTTTATGAAGCTTCAAAAGACAATGCAGGTATGCCACTAACGTTGAAATAGTGTTGCAAGAAGTGTGACGCTACGCTTTCCATTAAGCAGTGATTCTTCAACTTGCTGCACGGGCCAAGAACACTTTGGTATTTGTTCGGCAAGGGTCTAGCATGCTCTCCATTCTTGCATTTGTCAGCTTTTCTATTGCTATGTCGAGGACGCAGCGCACTTTGTAAATAGAGTACAGTGTCATCACTTCTGCAAAAACTCAAGAAATTGAAAATTTGCTTGTGTTGTCTATTGCATTTATTTAAATGAGCAAAATCTCAATAAAATTCAATCATTACTTTTGTAGTTCTTAACTATGAATTACGCAATAAATGAAAATGAAAGCAGGTGGTAAATAGCCCATCACTTTTGCATAGTGATGAACCTATACCCGTCGTGCAATATTTGAGAAGTCTTGCTAGTTGTGCCATTGCAGCATTTGCTCTATTTTTAACAAAGAAGCTGTTTACTGCCCCACCCTACCTTGAAATAACCTCGATGTCTAGAAACCAATCGCCTCGCACAGGTGGGGTGACGTTGCCAAGTCGTGTGTGTGCCGATCAAGAACTGTGCTGCTACAACCCCTGAGCAAAAAAAAAAAAGTAAATAAACCTCTTGTCATGTTAGGACAGTTGCTGCTGTGCGTCCCTCTAAGAAGGTTCATACGCTCAAAGAGGCTGTATTTTGCAAAGCAAGACTCACTGCTACGCCCGGGAGAAACAATGGCAATGATCAGCTGATCACGAGTACACAACTAGAGTTAGTCCCGAGATCAAGAAGTGTCGATAAAGTGATGATCCCGAATATGCTAGCCTTGTATGAACACGGGATACTGTGAATGAAAAGATACGCCAAGGGCGTAGCCAGAGCTTTTTTTCGAGGGAGGTGCCTCAAGGATTTTTGATAGGGCACCCACTTGAAGTGGTAGTATCTCGTCTCTATTCTACGGAGACAGCGATTTAGAGGAGGCAGGGAGGCACGGGCCCGGTATGCCACTCTCTGGCCATGCCACTGGCGGATGCGGCACCATGGATGCAGTCGTCCGGGGAGACGAGCAACACCAAGCTCGTGGCCACGAGTTATGACCTTGAAGCAGCCTAGTTCAACCATGATATACATTCAAACATGAGTACATACCCGTTTTACACATACTAACGGTTGAAACCTAACTGTGACGAATCCCGGACCGAGTATCATTCGCTGACCGCTTAAGCCGTAGTTCTTGTCTGAGGCCTACCGGGTAGTGTATACCATTTGCACAGAGAGATAGCATTTTGCGCTGTAAAAGTTTACTGCACCGCTGAACTTGCAGATTTCACAATGTGCCGCAAACAGTTTTCTGTCGTTTGATAAGTGCGGAAATGGACTATTGAAGTATTGAGCTACACACGATTGCGGCGATGCCTTTGCACATAGTCATCAGGTATAAAAACAAGGACGAGGTGGTGACCATCGAAAAACGTGCTGGTATGATTCATCGTCGATGAAAGGCCTTATAACAGTAAGCATCTCGAGCTATCTGCTCGGACACGCACGTGGCGTAGCGCCACTTTAAGCCTACTGCACACTTTTAATAGGCCCCTAACTGAAAGGGCTAAGCCCAGGATCACTGCCGCCTCATTGTGCGAGACCGTGTTCAAGCACGCACCCGTTTGCGAAAGTGCAAGCAGCTCGCAATCGCGGAGTTTAACGTTGCGGGTCGCGGACACCGAGAAACCTTCCGGAGAGTTTTCAAATTACAGAGAAACCTTCCGGGGAGTTTTCGAATAGGCGCTCCATAAGTTTGTCGTTGTAATTATAGATGCATCTTATGAGCGAGCTTGATCTGGGGCCGTCTGCGCTCCACTGCGCATGTGTCTAGTATCTCCCACTCCTCTCCTATGCTCCCTCTCTCACCTCACAATGCCGATGCTCACTCTCCCTTTCTCTCTTCTAGGCATTCCTCCCCGTGGCATTTATACCCTGATCGCGCATGTGCGTCTCGTCCCCATCTCTCTCCTCTCCTACGTTCCTCCCTTTCTCGCTACGTAGTGCCGACGCAGGCAGCGTATGTGAGCAAGTTTCTTGATTGAAAAAACGAACTGCTCATGCTGCACAACCATTCACTGCCCACCCTGTATATATAAACACTGGATCTTGACCACCAAGATAGTGCCTGTAGGAGATTTATTTTGTGCGATGTTGAACAATGAAAATTCGCAACATTCATGTTAAGTAAAAATTGACTGCAGGTCTCTGTCTAATCGGAGTCTTTCGTCTGTTATTGCCCATTATCAGTGATTGGCATGTCGCAGTAGGAAGCAACGGCTGCGTGCTTTGTGTATCCCAGGTTTCTCTCCTGCGCAACGTCGCCACCAGAGTAATAGGCGTTCGCACATGCTGCTTCGCATCTTTAGGCATGGTTCCCTTATAGTGGGAGGTGGTGTAACTTTTTGAGCCATAGATGATTAAATTCATCACAGGAATATGTTGTAGTGCTAACAGACATGGGCGACGAAGGCGCAGGCATACCGTCGTTGTGTCTTTCTTGCTCACGTTGGGCAGTGCTTGCACTATGAGACATTTTCAAATGGGCATAGCAAAGAATGCTTTCGGGGGGGAGTTCAATTAGATTTATGTTCATGCGTGCAGTTGTACGTAAAAATGACACGAGGCGTTGCTATATAGAAGCTATATTTACACAGGTGGGAGTAGCATCGACTAAAATGGAGGACTGCACGCACAGTGGACAGAGCAGCCCATTTATTTGTCGTCGTATTCTGATCACTGATATAACACCTACATTTTAGAATAACCCCCCGGCGGTAAAAGCACCGTCTCGGTGCACACTAATTACGGTCTTCAGAAAGCAGGCGGTAGGGTTTTAGCCTGCTGACGTGCACTAAATTACTGGGCGTGGTTGCAGGCAGGGTGGTCTCTGATGCAGGAATGATCTCACAGGTGACCTCAGTTACCTTGCGAGCGATACGGTAAGGATCTATGTATTGAGATGACAATTTCTCCGATAATCCAACTCGACGAACTGGGCACCACTGGAGAACGAGAGAACTGGATGAGAAGCGAACGTCGACATGACAACTGTCGTAAATAGCTTTCTGAGGGGCTTGTGAAGCCAAAAGTCTAGAAAGGGTGATCTGACGTGCATGGTCTGTCTGCAGGAGCAATAGCGTCACGTGCATATTCGGTTCACGGTGTTGTAGTATTTGAAAGTAGAGAGTCGAGTGGTAACATTGGATCTCGGCCATAGAGCCAATAAAACAGTGAGTAACCAGTGGTGTCATGGCACGAAGAATTGTACGCGAAGGTCAGGTGAGATAGCGCCAGGTCCCAGTCATAGTAGTCGGAGGACACATACATCGCGGGAATGTCCGTGAGGGTGCGATTCAGGCACTCGGTGAGGCCGTTTGTTTGGGGATTGTAGGAAGTGGTCAACTTGTGCTGCGTCGAGGAAGAGCGCAAAACATCATCGATTACTCGTGACAAAACTGCGCGGCCATGACCCGTGACCAATTGGCAAAGAGCGCCATGGTGTAGGATGATACCATGGAGCAAGAAGTCCGCAACCTCAGTAGCGATGCTGGTGGGAAGGGCTCCAGCGATGGCATACCTAGTCACATAGTCTATAGCAATGGCGACCCACTTGTTGCTCAAGTTTGAATAAGGAAAGGGACCGAGAATATCTATACCAACAAGGAAAAAAGGTTCGGTTGGGATGGAGATCTGTTTTAGAAGTCAAACCGGGGGCACAGCAGGTGGCTTCCTACATTGCCATTTATTGCAGGAGGGCACGTCACGGCAAACAGATCTGGCAAGACCGCACCAAAAGAAGCGGCAAAGAACACTGTCATACCAGCTAGATACACCCACATAGTCGTTCATCGTGGAGCTCCTGTAGCACGGTGGAATGCAGGCGTTTCGGCACGACTACAAGGAGCTCAGGGCCATCTGTTAAGAGGCTACAACAGTACAGCGTGCCATTCAGGAGGACGTACATGCGAAGAGACGTGTCGTTCGGAGCAGATTTGAGATGTTCAGTAAGTGGTCGCAGGGAAGCGTCGCGACGTTTATCATCAATCTGAAGAAACTGAGACATGGACATGACACTGAGACTAGGCTTGATGGCTGATCCATCGGGTTGATCAACAGGGTAGCAGGATAAGCAATCGGTGTCCAGATGGAGACCGGGCTTGTAAGCAACCGAGTAGGAATATTCCTGTAGGCGTAACGCCCAACGGTCAAGTCATCTAGTGTGGTCCTTCAGTGAAGAAAGTCAACATAGTGCGTAATGATCTGTGACGGCACGGAAAGGGCGACCTTACAAGTAAGGATGGCATTTCAAACCGCCCCGCCCACACAAGTACGAGACATTCGATCCTGTTCTATTATACAGTATTGCATTCAGACTTCGAAAGAAGGTGACTTCCATACACAGTTACATGGTCATTGCCCCGCTGAGTTTGCACCAATACTGCACCAATGCCGTGATCACTCGCGTCAGTGTTCACTTTTGTAGGAGCATCAGAATCGAAATATGAAAGAATAGGAAGTTTCGTTAGAGAGGTGATTAGCTGAGAGAAGGCATCAGCTTGAAGAGGGCCCCAACAAAATAGTACGTCTTGTTTAAGAAGGTCGGCGAGTGGCAATGCGAATGCCTTAAAGTTTTTCATGAACCATTGAAAGTAAAAGCAAAGGCCTACGAAACTGCGAGCATCATGGACAGAGCGTGCGTCTGGGAAGTTAATTACAGTGCATCCTTTCACTAGGTCTGGTCGTACGCTGGTAGCATCAGCAAGGTGACTCAACACAGTAACTTGATGAAGACCAAAGTGCCACTTTGAGGAATGGAGCTGCAGGTCAGCCCATCGGAATATGGATAGAATGGTTGAAAAACGTTGAAATTGTGTTGTGAAGGTAGGCGAGGAGATGAGCACATCGTCCAAGTAACACAAACATGTCGACCATTTAGATCCTTGAAGGAGCCTGTCCATCATTCTCTCGAAGGCGGCTGGAACATTGCAGAGACCGAAGGGCATGACCTTGAATTAGTAAAGACCCTCAGGGGTAACCAAGGTGGTTTTCTCTCGATACATGTCATTTACAGCAGTTTGCCAGTAGCCATATTGGAAGTGGAGAGATGGAAATAAGGTGGCGCCACGGAGGCAATTGAGGGCATCGTCAATGCGTGGTAGAGGGTACACGTCTTTTTTGGTAATTTTGTTGAAGTGGCAATAATCAATTCAGAAATGCCGTGAGCTATCTTTCTTCTTTACTAAAACCACGAGAGATGCCCAAGGGCTCCATGATGGTTCGATTATGTTTTTCGTAAGCATTTTGGCCACTTCTTTTCGAATCACTTCTCGCTCGAACGCTGACACGCGGTACGGCTGATGGTGAATGGGTGCAGAGTCACCAGTGTTGATTCGGTGAGTCAAAATTTTAGTCTGGCCCAAGGGACAACCGTCGGTGTCGAAAATGTCACTGTATGAGGTCAAAACCTGGCAGAGAGCATCGGCCTGGTGAGGCAAAAGCTCTGATCCAATCATGTTTCGAAAAATAGCATCGTCTGAGCTGGGTGACCGAATGACTGCGCCTCGATCGAGAGCAGATACAGCGACAACACTTACATCGTCGTCTGCTATGGCAGTTAGGAGCCATCTTTAGAAAGATGGCTTTTAATTACGTGAATATTCTCAAGGCATGCATTGAAGAAGCTTTTCTTACAACCAGAACATTGAAGCCTCTCATTTACAAAAGATTCTTGGACGATATATTGATTATTTGGCACCACAGAGAGAAAAGTTTGCTGTAATTCATAGATGATTTTAATTCAACTCACTCATCAATCTCGTTTACATTCACCTACTCCAAGTCAACTATAAACTTTCTTGATGTTATGGTTCAGATTAATGAGAAACAAATTTGCACAAACTTATAAAAAACTAACGGATCGTCATCGGTATCATCATTTTAAGAGTAGCCATCTGTATCACTGCAAGACAGCCATTCCATACTCACAAGCACACCGATTTTTACGGAGCCACCGTGAGTGGTCTACTGCCGCGGAAAGAACATAAAAAACATTCTAGTGAGAGCTAAGACGACTGAGTTTCAAAGCAGTGAATCGGATTGTAAGTCATGCGGAAAACAATGTTGCCAAGTCTGAAAACACATGGCCACAACCTGTTTTGCCAAGGCTTCATCCTCAGACTTCACATTCAAAATTAAGGACTCGCTAAATTGTGACAGCCACAGTGCGGTGTATATGCTGCATTGCAACGTCTGTGGCCAGCAGTATATCGATCAGGCTGGTACAGCGTTCAGACTATGTTTCAATAACGACAGAGCCCACGCACGCACTCTGCCAAATCTCTCTTTTTCCAAGCATCTTAATTTGCCAGAGCACTCGTTCGATATAATATGGGTCACCCTCTTCCAGTCAGGCTTCCTTGGGATTCGTGAACGGGAACGAAGGAAGTCAAACTTCATCTACAAATTTCAAACGCTAAAACACAACATCAATGAAAGCATCAGCCACCTATCATTCTTTATGGCGTGCAAGAATGAGACGGGACATCAATGAAGCCTGGTATAGCTATTTTGTTATTCTTCAACATGCTCTAGGGAATCGCCCAATAGTTATCTGGGGGAATAGACCAACTGAGCATCTTTCCATGTTCTGTTCGTACATGTATTTTGTTTATTTTTTTACTAATATTTTAATCTTTGTATTACTTTTTTGTTTGTTTGCATTTCCCCAAGTTTCCAGAATTGTGCGCATATCTCTCGCACTATATGACCTATTCCATTATGCTTTGTTATTATTTGTTTTTTGTTTTAATTTTACATTTCACCTTTTTTTAGATTTTTGCCATTCCGTTCAGCTTATTTTCGCCCTATTATTCGCTAATGAAAGAGCCCAATCAGCACCAGCCGGTTTTAATCACAGGTGCTTCGGGAAGTTGTACTAAAGGGTGGGATACATGCACGCCGATATATTGACATGTGTCTTTTGGCCCAAGATTTAGCCTGTACTTTTAAAACGACCTTGTGTTTTCGCACCATATTTGCCCTGAAATCTGCCCCCCCCCCCCCCCCCCCATATGAAACGTGTCCGTGTAGTTTCATCGAAAACGAAACATCTGTTTCTCCTTTTTCCTAAGTGATCACAGAAGAGGCCGTATGGGGGGGAGAACTTCTTAGTTGCACTTCTTTGAGGTGAAAGGCCTCAAAGACCTGCAATTGAAGCGAACGTGAAAGAACAGGAACCCAACGATGCCCATCATCATTAAAAAATGTATTGGTGTAGGACGTTGCTTTCAATCTTGAATCGCCTGAGCTGTCAGCGCAGTTTGGCGTTACGTGATGTAGACTTGCTGCAGAGGCCTTCAGCAATGTGCTTACAGTCGAAATCTTGCTGTTGACAGGAGGCCAACAGAGTGCATTGAGAGGAAGACAGTGGCACAGGAAAAGTGAGTTTCAATAACATTGGTTGACGCTTTGCCTCATCATGATGTGACGAGGCGTGAAAAGGCTTTCTTGGACTAGATGGTAGTGGGAGAGGGCAACGAGAAAGGGCATCGGTGTCTTGGTATTTTTTCCCAGATTTGTACACGACGTCAAATGTGTAATTCTTGTAGCCGAAGGACCCAGCAACTAAGGCGTCTTGAAAAATTTTTTAACGATGATAACCAGCACAACTCGTGGTGGTCTCTTATTACAGTAAAATGCCATTCATAAATATATGGGCGGAATTTCTGTACCACCCAAACTACAGCCAGGCATTCCTGTTCAGTGATCGAATAGTTTCGTTGAGGATCTGTGAGTGCGCGGCTGGCATAGGCGAATACTCTTTCGCGACCACTTGTGTCATGCTGTATGAGGACAGCACTGATGCCATGGCCGCTAGCCTCAGTGTGCAGGCAGGTAGGGGCATGCTCGTCCAAATGACAGAGGACAGGGTCAGATGTCAGCACTGCCTGGAGGGTGTTGAAAGTGATGTCAGGATTGGTTGTACAAGAGAAGGCTGTTCCGGACGTCAAAAGCTTGTGTAGTGGCGACGCAATAGAGTCGAAGCCGCAAATGAAGCGGCAAAAATAAGAGGCAAGGCCTAGAAAACTTGGTGTTTGCTTTGGATTGTCAGGCCAACTAGGTGACCTAATACTTTTAAGTTTTTGCAAGCAAAATGGCATTTTTTGTATTAAGTTGTAGCCCAGCGTTAGAAAGACACGTCAGAACTTCATCTAGCCGCTGAAGATACCGCCAAAAAGTGAAAGAAAAAATTACGATATCATCCAGATAACATAAACAGGTTTCCACTTAAGGCCACGAAGAGCAGTGTCTATCATACGCTCAAATGTTGCATAAGTTGAAGGGCATTACATTGAACTCGTAGAGGCCACCAGGTGTTGAAAATGCCATCTTGTCCTTGCCTGTTTCGTGCATAAGTATTTGCCAATGCCCTGAGCTGAGCGGAAATTGAGGGTTGAGAAATATTCAGTGCCTTGGAGGGGCTCAAGCGCATCATCAATCCAGCGCATGATAATATTTAGTGCTCAATAATCTATGTATAAACCTACCAAGTCATCCTTTTTTCAGACCAGCACAATGGGCGATGACCAAGAACTTGACAATGGTCGAATTTTGTCATGTTTCAGCAAGTCGAAGACGTTGTCCTCGATGATTTTGCACTCCGCGGCAGACATGCGGTATGGTCTGCGGCATGCAATGGAATTACCCTCAGTTTCGATGCAGTGCTCTTTAACGTACGTGCACCCGAAAAGGTTGGCATGCACGTCAAAAGAAGCACTGCGTTTTCGAAGTAGTGTCAAGAAATCATCCTTTTGCACCGCAGAGAGATCAGGATTTATGGTGGCGGTTAAAGCAGTAGTTGTCACATGGTCTTCGTTAGCAATAGGCGACACTGGTACATTGTTATGAAGGAGCATTAGAGCAAGAGTTTTGGTGTCACCAAAGCAGGCCAACTGGGTACTTCAGGCAGAATTATTGGCAAAGATGTAGGGTTACAGGCAGTCATCAACGCTTCGCTGTCACTAAACCTGACCAAGCAAGTCACAATATTGATGTCACCATATATTGAGCGATCACACGGAACGAGAAACACATCCTCATTATGATTATATCGAACATTAACGAAGACATTCTCGTTGCCAGATGGAATGCGACAATTGGCCACCGTGACAAAATGTATTTGGTGAATGTCATCATCAGATGAAAATTCTGTAGGCGTCATATGAACTAGCCGCTTGTGGCAACATATCATGGCCGACGCTGAAGAAAGTCCCATCCTAATATAAAGTACCTGCCAGCAAAATTTTCTTGAACCAAGCATGGTAAATCATCAGTGGCAAAGCTTACCATGCTTGGAAAGTTATTGGAGGCCAAGATAGTATGTGCTTGGGAAGTGTTACAAGCATACCATTGGCCAAGCAAAGGAAGGCCATGCTTGGAAAATCATTGGAAACATCCATTTCCATGGTTGGCACTGTGTTGGAATACCATGCAATAGCCAAGCATGTTCTTGGCGTGGGAGCCAAGCATTTCAGCCAGTGCAATTTCTGGCACATTTATTTTGGTTTTTTGTCTTGGCTTCAATTTGATGTTCGGCTACTTTTTTCTAGATTTTTGCATGCCCCCTGCTCCCCCCAGGAGAAGTAACTTGGCAAATATTTCTGGTGCTTCAGGTTTATTTAACATATAATATATAGAAGGCAGTATGCCATTTTTCTATTCTTTTCTGACCTCTTGTTACTCTGAACTGTAGCTTGGGCTTCTCTTGGAGTCATTTATCATAGTGGCATGCCTTCTTTACTAAGGTGCACCTCCTTGATCTGACAAAGCTGTTTCGGTGTAACACAAAGATGGCTCGTGTTTTTTTTTGTTTTTGTTTTTTTTTTTCAGTTTTGTTGAACAAGATTTGTCTCATCTCTAAGGTAAGAGAAAAAACATCATGAGGTCCTCTTGTTTAATAAGCCCTCTTTTAGGCAATCGCTTTCACCAATTTTGAACAAAACATACAGCAAGAACATTTTAGGAAAGCTAATTAGTTATGCATGATTATGAGGATGACAGCACCTGCTCAGACAGGAAAAAATAGTTGTTGGACTGCATGATACATTCTTATTACTGAAGTTGCATGCATAATCATGCGAGAACCCCATCAGTACGAAATAAAGTAAGGAAAAACAATTTTTTAAAAATTCATCTATCCTCGCAACCTTTTTCAGAACATATATTCTCTCAAATGAAAAACAGGTAATTTTTTTCTTATAGCAATATGGAAGCAGCATCAGCGCAGAAGCACTGTTTAGTATCCTTGTTTTTTTTTCTTTTATGTACGTGCCTTTTATATTTATAAACATTACTGAGGTAGTCAATGCACCTTAATTTACGAAGGTTATTTTTGTTGTGTAGCTTCTGTCGTCAATGCTTTATGGTGCAGCCTCGCACATTCCTGTCGCGCGCTAGCCGACAACACCTCGAGACATGCCTGCAGAACGTCGTTGACATCGACGGTGTACCAATGGAAATTTTTCCGATTGTGAACGATCTTGGCATCATACTCCTAGACCACGATGCCGAACTCTACTTTTCGGCGGGTAATTGTGCCAAAGTGATAGCATTCTTGTGAAGTTCGCTCAGATGCATGATGACAACATTTCTTCGCTTTCCGTTGTTTTTTTGTTTTTTTCATATGGCAGAACATTGCGGGTTGTATGCGCGTCGGGCAAACTTGCCACCACTGACTCGACAAATGGGCGTGCTACGCCTATAGTACGCCGCAAGACCACGCGATATTGACGATGCAAGCAGCCAGTGCAGCAGCTGCCGTGCTTCGTCAGAGCGCCGATCGAAGCCCTGCTCTCATGGCAACTCTGATGAAGTGCTGTGGAGCGGAAGAAAGACGAGGTTTTTATTGATAAATATAAAGAGAATTTCGGCAATATCGGCAAAAGGCGCTTGATATTGTAGTCAAAATAACGAACGACAACTCAACTTCCTCGTAGTACCTAGTTGTGCGGTTACGATCGCTGCGCACAAGTTGAGCACCGATTTGACAAAACACTTTGTCCAGTCTCTCGTCTTCGCTGTTGGATTCAGACATTTCTATCGCTAGGTGGAATTCCTCCATGCTGACAAGTCAGGAGCTGCAAATCTGGTCACGTAGCAGCAGACTACAGGTGTTCACTGCTTGCACCTCAACAGCGTTTGACACTAAGCGGTGGCGCTGCTGATGCATTGCATTTCCACCCCGAAGTGGGTGCGGAGACACCTAGCTACACCTGCTGCACCAGGTGTCGGCACCGGCTGCACCTTTTTGTATGCGGCGCCATGCTCTTTTTTTGAACTGAATAGACCTTTTGATGGAGGTGAAATGCTGGAGGCTCGTGATTGTGCAATGCCAGTGCTTGTTAAAGGACACCAGATGATCAAAATTTCTGGTGCCCTCCACTTCACAGCCCTTATAATCATATCCTTGTTTTGAGACAGTAAACGCCAAGTGTTGGTATTGTGATATGTTCACATTTAATAAATATGTTGTCTGTGTAGCAGATATAGGTGAAAAGATTACAGGAGACCACTTCAAGAGCTCTCAATTCTAACGGTGCCATTAAAATGTTGGTGTAGCAAAAGGGGTTCCCATACTTGTGCCAAAAATATGTTAGTTGAACACAATTAAAAATAATTAAGTTAGAAGACTAATTTTAGTAAGAGGAAAGCTTCGGGATAATCATTTGCTTGCTGTGAGTAACTGCTCTTTCAATCCCTTCAGTGATAGCTATATTCATAAACAAAAAGCAGGCAATTAATGCTACCAGAGTGGCCTGATCAGAGAGTGGGTTTGATTAGTAGCTGAATGTATTATTCGAAAGAAATAAAGTATATCTTAAACCAAGGATGGAAGGATAGATGCTATGTTAGATAAACAATGATTTTAGAAGTTCTGATAACAAATCAGTAGGCATATTGTTGTTGGATAGTAGAGGTCTGCATTGGTATTTGTGTGACCAGTATTTCACTTACGGCAACATCATGAATCTTCAATAAGGTAGAAGTGGCCTGCCTGCTTGCTTGTTTTTAGGCATCAAAAAGTGGTATTAAGAAGGTGTGATTAATTCCTTGTCTAAAAAATCTGTTATATTGTCATCACCTATGCCAACCCAGTAATTGCTTCCGAAGCAACCTACAATGCTAAAGCACCTGTTTGTGGTGTCGACATAAATCGAACGCTTCGTGATGAAAACAAACGAAGGCTGCACAACCTGTTGCTAGAGCTCCATACCTGCTTTGTACTTTCATAGAAAATCTCTCAGACATCAATTACAAAACACAGCATAATCACCTAAAATGATGCACACCCTATACAACAACAATGTTACAGCGTTTCACCAACCGAACGATACACATTCCAATTCCAAGTGGGTGAAGTAAATGCTTCAAGACGGCATAATACCGTCCTCAAAAGGCTCATGGTCATCACCAGTCGTCGCCATAAAAACGAAGGGATGTGAACTTTGCTTTGTGTCGATTATTGGAAGCTTGACAATGTCACACAAAAGGACATGTATCTGTTGCCTCGGGTGGAGGATTCTCAAGACAGGCTGAGGCGAGCAAAATACATTTCGGCGATCGACCACAAGAGTGGTATTGGCAAATTGAGGTCGATGAACTGGACCTTTAACTCCAGACAGTCTGTACAAATTTCGAGTGTTTTCTTTCAGCCTCTGTTCTACTCTAGCCACATTCCAACGAATGATGGATACCATTCTCTCTGACCTCAAGTGGAAAAAGTTGTTTTGTCTACCTCGATTATATGGTTTCTTTGCAGAAATGTTTGACGAGCACCTTCGTTGCCTTCAGAATGTTCTCAAAGCTCTTCGATCGGCTCACCTCACCCTCAAGCCACAAAAGTGCCATTTCGGCTATAAATAACTACAATTTCTCGGTCACGCTGTGAGCACGGCTGGGGTTCGGCCGGATCATGAGACTGCTGCCATGGCCGCTTTTTCAGCTACAACAGACAAGAAAAAGTGTTCTACTATTTCTTGGTTTGTGTCCGTATTACCGCCGCTTTATTGAAAATTCTCTAAGATTGTGAAGCCACTCATCAGACTTAAACGCGTGACGACACATCATTTTTCCATTTCTGTAGGCTGATGAACAGAAAAACTGCAGATATATCTCTTTTCAAAAACTTTTGGACCTAAGGGTTGTTTACTGACCCTTTGAGACATGCAGGTCAGGCTAGAAGCACTCTTTGCTGGGCTACACGGTTCATGTTCGTGTACAAGCTACAAAGGTATGGCTGTCTTGAATGACGAAAAAATGAGGGAAGGGGTCGAGGGATGTGCAAACTTACGACTGTCTATTATTCATATCCTGCATCAAAAAATATAGACACAGGCACGTGCAGCAAGCTAGATACACATTGAGCGCATACTACCCAATCACAATCTGTGAACTACCTTTCTATCTCTGAGAGAGACGATAAATAAATAAATTTCTGAATAAATAAATAAATAAAGTATGTCTGACACGTAAGGGCGTAGTCATAGGGTGGCACACCAGGCTCGTGCCTCTCCCTCTCTAATATTTGACTCTAAACCAAGGATACCCTTGGTTTAAAGCCAGTTACCATGGAAAGAATACATCGCCTAGGCAGGCCCAATAAAGATAACAAGAGGCCGGTTATTCTAAAGCTACTTTACTAGCAAAACAAATCGATCATACTAAGAAAAGGCTACAAGCTTAAAAACACTAACTACTCTATAGGTGAAGATTTTAGACAAGCTTAAGAGCACTAATTACATGCGACAATTTCAGTCGTAGGGTGAGAGAAAAGAGAAAGAAATTATGGGAAAGTGCGAGACCAAACCGTAAAAAGGGAGAAAAGGTGTCATTAGTTTTTGACAAACTACAGACAAATGCAAGCACTTTTGTCTGGAATGACGAAAGAAATGAAAGAACTGAAATTCAAAACAAAAAGGCTGAAGAAAGTGGACCACTAGCTCGAAGCTACAAATGTTCACAGAAGTAAAATTATTAAACGTAAACGTGAAAACTATTGTCAATAAAACTGAAGCATTAAAAAATGTGCTGCTCGAAAATAGCCCTGATATAGTTGCTATTACAGAAACATGACTTTCAGAAAACGTATACAGCCACGAAATAGCACCGCCAAACTACTCAGTCATCCGTAAAGACCGACCAACTAGACGCGGTGGCATAGCTCTTCGGAACAAAAAGCCCTTACATTTTGTCTTGATGCCGGACGTTCCAGATGCAGAGGCAGTGTTCTGTAAGATTATGTGCGGCAACACTTTAATACTTACTGGCCATTTCTACAGAAGCCCTTTGTGTGGACACGAAAGTGTTGTTGCTGTCCATGAGTTTAAGCAGAATCATGCTAGTAATCATGTTATTCTTATGGGAGACTTCAATTTACCTGATATTGACTGGAATACCATGCATCACACTTCACAATTATTCAATGCACTCATTGATTTGATGCTGAATTTCGGAATTCATCAAGTAGTAACTTTTCCCACACAAACACAAGAAACAAACGCCAACGTTCTAGACTTAATACTCATTAGTGGCAACTTTCGCATGGTGAAGTATACTTGGATATCCTGAATGTTATATTCGATCACGACATGCCAAAATGCCAGCCACCCCTGAGTTTCCATGCCTGGTTTTCAAAAAGCAGATGATTCAGCCATACTTGCCTTCTTAGACCATGAATAAGAATAATTTTTTTTAATGGCCAGCGATAGGTCTGTTCACATTAATAAGCTCTGGCTTCTATTTAAGCACATAATCTTGCACTGCGTGCGCTATTATATTCCGACAAAAAGTAAAGAGTCACTAAAAAAGAACCCTTGGATGACACGTGATATTATTCGTGTCAAGCGCAGAATAAAACGCATGGCACGTAACATAAAAACAAAATGTGCAAGCACACATAAAGATCTTAACTACAGCGTGCCATCGACAATCTCAAGGTAAAAACTAGGTTAGGGAAGCACAAATACTTCAATGAAACCTTGCCTTACTTTATCAATAACAACCCTCATCAGTTTTGGAACTTTTTTTGCGGACCCTCCGCAGCGAAACCACATCGCCAACCAGAAGCAAAATTGGCACTTGCTGATAAGTTTAACCAGTACGTTCATTCATTGTTCACTAAACACAAGGACAAACTTCCATACTTGCCATCTACATCATTTATTTCTATCGAATCATTGATGATAAGCGACTCCAGAATATTCAATCACCTCCTTGCTCTGGGTGTCATAAAAGCGAATGGTCCGGATGGTATCCCAAATGAGTTTTCAAAGAGGTATGCATGATGCAACAGCGAATATATTGGTCTTATTTTCAACTAGTCATTTTCGATGTCAGACCTACCAGAAGACAGGAAGATAGAAAAAATTATACCGATTCTTAAGTCAGGAGACACTAATGTACCAGCCAATTACAGACTGTTTTCACTTACCAGCACATCATGTAACATTCTGAAACATATTATACTTAAGCATTGAACCATATATTTCGAAGAAAACATTTTGGTAGATGTTCAGCATGGCTTCAGAAGAGACCTATCGACAGTCACTCAGCTAACAGAAGTCGTTCACGATCTCGCATAAGGTATCCACAACTAGAACCAAACAGAATCTACTCTTATTAGATTTCAGTATAGCGTTTGACTACATGTGTCGTACCAAATTAACTGCCAAAATTAGCTCTGTCATTGGTGATAGACCCATCACTACATGGATAAAGAGCTTCTTGTCCAATCGATCACAATTTATCATTATTAAAAACGTCTCATCTGCTCCTGTGCCTGTGATTTTGGGCATCCCTCAGGGCTCAGTAATGGGCCTGCTGTCATTCTTAATTTTTATCAATGATGGAGCAGGTAACATTGAGTGTAAATTAAACTCTTCGCAGACTGCAAAACATGTAGAGAAATACGCAATAGAGAAGATCACGTTCTGCTCAATAACGTACTAACGAAAATCCCCAAATGGTGTGATGCATGGCAAATGAGCCTCAATACAAACAAATCAGTCTGCATGACAGTAACACGGAAAAAGTGCCCGTCACTCTTTCCTTATGAGCTTAACGATCACCTCGTAACTAGAGTAGAACAGCACAAGTACTCCAGCATAACAATAACATCAAACCTTAAATAGACATTGCACATTAACAATGTTACTTCTAAAGCATTGAAGAAATGCTTTTTTTCTTAGAAGGTGTTTGCGACTGGCACCAACTAACGTGAAACTTGTGGCTTAAACGATATTTATTGAACTTGTTCTTGAATATGGTAACGTCGTATGGTTTCCGCACACTGAAACTCATACATGTAAAT
Organism: Rhipicephalus microplus; assembly: GCF_043290135.1. NCBI lineage: Eukaryota > Metazoa > Arthropoda > Arachnida > Ixodida > Ixodidae > Rhipicephalus > Rhipicephalus microplus. Next base: position 464,132,411 of record NC_134710.1, read on the forward strand.
TGTAAGGCATTCATAGAAGGGAAATTAGATTTATTCATAACAAATGCCGTAGCAGTGACTCGCTTACTTTTCTACTAACACAGTCAGGGATTTCAATCTTAACTTCGTTTCAAGAAAGTTTGAAGAAGATTCGTTTGAAGAAAGTGGGTGATCTATGAGAAATTCTCAGTTTAAAGTGGGTCTTTCTTGACAACCGAGTTTAGCTGCTTTATTAAAAACTCACTAATCACATTTCGCCCGATTCCTCATTCACTCACAGTCGTCCTGAACGAAACATCCAGCTTATGCATCTTGGCCATAAAGAACACAAAAAAGGTGTTTTTGCTAGCAGCAATAGATCATTCTAGATTTGCAAGTTCCAAGTCGTTACATGGAGCCACTACCCTGCTTTTCAATACTCTTGCTTTGCTGGCTTTTCCTGTAGACTGCCTGTCCAGCCTTGATGTAGTATGAAGCTACATCCTTTGCCACGAAGGCACTGCTTATGTCCTCTTGAAGTAGACACAAATTGTTGCACTGGAAGATTGACACAACTCCTGGCTAAGGAATCTTCTGTCGCAGAATAGGTTTTTCCCTGTTCTACCTAGAGCTTCCACACTCTCTTGTACAGTCCCCAACTGACACATTGGCTTTTCTAGCAACTTGTTGGTTCTATGCCAATAAATAAATGAGCCAGTAAAGGACGTTTGTGGCTAAATTTTTGGCTGTTGCTGTGTACACAGCGTATATTTTCTGCAATGTGCACATTTCCCAGCCCAGTGAGGCCTTCTCGGTTTGTGCGAGTGGGCTTTTTGAGTATGAAAAGGCATCCCTCAGCTTCAGGTTCTACTTTGCCTCAGTTATGTGGGCTGCTGAACGCTTGGTATCATGAAACTTCAGTGCCAGCCACTTCAGGTCTAAACTAAACTGCACAAAGCAGGTAGAAAAAAGTACGCCAGCTGCCACAATTTATGATTTCACATACGGTACTTGCTTAACATGACCGAATGAAGATGTGGCTTCCCCAAAAAGGGCACTCACTTCTTAGGGAACATGACCTTTTGGGAAAGCCATGCCTTCATCAGATCGTGCTAGCGAGTATGTAAAATTCGTACTGTGGTGGCAGTTGCACTTTTTTTTTTGCCTCCTTCATGCGCTGTGCTTTGGTTCGAACCTGGAGTGGCTGGTGCTGAAAAAGTTTCACAATGCCAAAAGTATTTATACCATAAGCACGATAACAAGTGCCTAGTCAGGCATGTGCTTTCAATTAAAACACATGCTTAAAGTGCCCTGATGGAGCATGCATTTTCAGTTAAACAGGTGCACCTTTCAACAGGGCCACTCATGCAAAGCAGGTCAGCATGTCTGTTAGGTCTTGCGTGCTCCTGTGCACGCCATGTCAGAGCCTGACTGCCGCGAGGTATCGCTAATCAAGACTGGCTGCAGATCTGATACACTGTCGCATACGTGGCTTTACATCATTCCGCTAGATGGTCCAGATATGTTTCTATGTTGCTAGAAACCTGTTGAAAAACAGTCAGTAGTGCAACTACAATACGTAAACAGTAGCACTTGTGATGTGAGTTGAAACTAACCTGCGATGTGCAACAGCTCGATTATGCATACTCTTCTTCTTTATCACTCTTTATGACCAATGTTATAAAGAAGCTTCCTCCAGTTACCTCCAATGGCACAATGCTGTGCAAGTTTATTCCATCTTATACATGCAACTTTATCAATTCATCATCTTATGAGCTCATCTCTGTCTCTCTCAGCTATTTTCCCCAAGTTTTGGTAGCCACTGAATCTCTCTAACTAAAAGCACTTTGGCTTGGGCGGGTTGGTACATAATTGGATAGGCTAGGCTTCAGCGGAGTTTAGATGAAGACAAATGTAGACACACAGAACGCTCATACACAGAGCGTTCGTCTGTTATGTGTGTCTCCATTCGTCTTCATCTAAACTGCACTAAAGCCTATCCAACTCTCTAACTGGTTATTTTTCTCTTCCTCTCATTGCTTGACCTGCCAAGGTCCACCTTTTTTGAAATGCCGTCTAGAATGTCATCTAGACCTGTTTATTTTCTAATGCAGTGGTTCTCAAATGAGGCTCTGCTAAGCCATTTCTATGATCCGCAAAACTGTCACCCGCATTTTTCTATTAGGCGTGACTGTGCCACGTATTGTTGAACTGTCCAAATTGAAGTTATGTGGTACGTTTGCTTGATGCTTTTGGTAGCATTAAAAGGTACTTGTTTCATGCTCCAATGGTGTTAATTTACTTACGTACCCCCCTCCTCCCTCCCCTCTGCTGCAAGGGGTCTCCCATCACTTCCACCAGTCCACAAGGGGTCCCCGGCACATCCATGGCTGAAAACCACTGTGTAAGGCAGCTGGTAACATTTCGCTTGATGTGAATTTCGGAGGCAGCATTCACTGCGCACATCGTGTCAATGACTGAAAACGTCGCCGCCAGTGCTAGCAGATGTAGTATCACCTGCGAGTGCAGTCACCCCAATACTATTGCTTGTCCATGGAATCCGTCTAATGCAGCGTCGGCGTTTGTGCATGAGCTTTAACTCTTTTGTTACCACGAGAAAATAGTTGTTTTTCATGTGTCTTGGAAAAAAAGTTTTGGCCAGTTTGAAAAGTATTCCTGCGCTCGTTACAGTATACCAAATTATGCATAATGAAAGGCTATTTTTAAAAAAATGTGATTTGTAAGCAAAAAATACAAAATATATAAAATTTTCATAATTGTGCATTTTTTCATTGTGATAAACAAAGTCATTAAACACGTTATATGAGCCAAAAAACTCAAAACAAAGGAAATTCAAAATGTGCACTTTGAAGATAAAAACCCCAAGAATAGTATAAAAATAAGCAATGTTCTCTAAAATCTTTCCACTGACATAGACAAAAGAAATCTGTACCAATGTACTACTTCATTCCTCATGTCATGCAGTGAATCATTTCCTGGTATTCTGATTTGTATTTCTTTTTACAATATCTGTAAGGCCTTCTGTTTGCACCATTTCAAAATTTTCTTATATGAAAAAAAAAATTTTCCATTGCTGAGGGCCTTAAATATCTTCTTTATAGGGCCTTGAAAGTTCTAGAAACTTTCTCCATTGAAACCTGTACGAACTCTGAAACACCCTCCCCCAATCCCTCCAAATTTTGTGCAGTTATGTTTCAATGTAGAGAGGGCGGGGCACTTTTTGGGGATTTCATGGTAAACAAAAATTGTGAAACAAAAAAAAGGGGGTTTCAAAATAAGAAAGCAAGTGTAAAGGGGCATTGGCTAACAAAAGAAGAAATATAATTTGCATGAACAGCAATGTAAAATGTGCGCATATTCTGATTGCGCTATGCAATTTGTAGAATTTAGATTTTATCTACAAAGTATTTATTTAGTGCTTTGCATATATGTGACATTTGATTATTTGCAACTACTGGTTAGATATTTAAAAGCTCATTTATGAGGACCAGTTCTCGTTTTTTTCCCTTTTAATTGAAGATATAGCTAGCAAGGCGTACCAACAAAGCACTGCAGTGGCTTCTGGTGTCGTTTAATGCCATTGGGCATTATTTAGTGTCATTTCTAGAAATCCACTATTGTTGGGTGAATTTTCATACAACTAGTCACTTCATACTGTGTTGTGTAGTACTATACTTCCTAAGCTTGCACCATGACTGCATATAGAACAGCTTGTTGTCCACATACTATCGTATACGAAAAGTGATCATTATGAAAAGACATTCATTAAAAAAGACGCCATGATGAAACAACAACCACAACGACTTTGGTGAACGAAGCTATCAGTTGCATCAACACACCAACACAAGCAGCTGTCCACCGTCAAAAGGCATCCGACAACGTTAAGATGTAGGCGTGGCATTGCAGAGCAGTGTCTTACGCTATTCTTATCATCTACTAGTCGTGGCTGGCTGATTTTTCTGATAACAGAGACAAACCGCCGCTCTGACTAGTGATCACACTGGCCAAGCGTGAAAAGAACCAAAACCATTGGCGTCACAAAAGGCATTATAGAAAGCTTCGTGAACGCAACTGAGCTTCGGCTTCAGATTGCTTGCGACTCGGAAACAAACCAGTGGCAAAAACAGGGCAATCTCCACGATCTACTGTACTCCTGACCAGTCCAGATAACACCTAGGGTTTCAATGAGAGCGAGTGTCCCTGCTCTCGTTCAACCGCTCGCCGTTGGTGCCGTTACCTATAACCTGTTGGTCAGCTACTCTACGGCAATTTAGGCAGCGCTGCGGTAACGCCAGCATTCTGTGACGAACTGCTGGCATATATGTGACCGTTTCCTTAAACTTAATCGGCTCATCAAGTAAGCTATTCTGAGCGGTTAAGTATTTGTTGCACATTGGTTGACCAACGTGGGAAATCGTAGACCTGCGTGCTGTACGACAGCATGAGGACGGCCTATGTGGTGACTCGTCCACCCAATTGCAAATAATTTTTGAGTCGCTTCTAGTATACTTATTTCCAAATTATTTTGAATTCATGCATAGTGATTACACATCATAAGTGCTCTGTTATCTAAGATATCGTTGTGAGTACTGAACCATAAACTGCCTAATAATTTACAATGACTCTGTCTATCCCAGAAATTGAGAAGGCGTGGCTTGGGAGCGAGATCATTTCTCTATTTTCATGATGATGATGTGTGATGTTTCATGGTGCAAGGGTCATTTGATGGCCAAAGAGCGCCAGGTCGTGGGTCAAGAGAAGCGAATAATGCTTATGATAAATGGCTATTTAAGGGCCTTAAAATTCCTCGTGCTAACGGGGGTAAAAGCATAGAAGCAGTAAAATTATGACAGTGACATGAAACATGCGTAATGAGAATGAATGGCTAAAGATCACTATAAAATCATGGCGGAGATGTATCCACTGCAGCAGCGACCTCAGTTCAGAGGTCATGCTACGGAAGGCCTGAGTATATGACATGAAAAGTATCGAGGTCTCTTGAGAGTCCTAACAGTGATTTATGTGTAAAAAGTTCTTCCTTGCCGACAAACATTGCAGGGTGAAACGAAAACTGTTGGGGAAAGTGTCGTTTTCTTAGCATGTGCAATTCTTTGCGCTGGACTAAAATGTGTAACGCAGTTAGTGCTTCGCCACATCTCTCACACAAGGGTGGATCGCCACCAGACAACAGGTATGAACGTGTACTGAATGTATGTCCTGTCCTTAGTCTTGTAAGTGTTACTTCTGTGCATTGTGATTTTGATAATGGTGGCCAATAACCAAGTAGCGGCTTGATAACATGCAGTTTATTATGAGTGTGTCTGTCCCACGTGCTTTGCCAATAAGCTCTGAGCTTTTGTTTTAGAAAAGGTTTCAAGTCGAGTGCAGGAATCACTGTTGATCTACTGGCAGCTGTTTCTTTGGTGGTTGCAGCCAAGTGGTCCGCCAAAACATTTCCTTGTATCTCACGGTGCCCTGGCACCCAGCAGACTATGACATGTGTATTGAGTGCATACACTAAGCACATGATTGAGTAAAGAGAGATGAGAATGGGGTTTGTTTGCTTTTTGAGTACTTTAATGGCTGTCACAATGCTTAGGAAATCTGTGTAGATAGCTGCACTTTGTAATTTTAGTTGTTTTATGTATTTAACAGCTACCAATATAGCATAAGCATCGGCTGTGAAAATTTTGGTTTTCGGGTGCAGAATACCAGCATCCAAAAAAGATGGACCGACTGCTGCATAGGAGACAGAAAGGCAGATTTTTGAGGCATCAGTATGGAATTCTGGGCATGAGTATTTTTGCTGCAGTTCTAAGAAATGCGTAATAATGTGTGCATTGGGCGCGTGCTTGGTGACTTGTATAAAAGACATATTGCAGTCTATCAGCTGCCATTGCCAAGGCGAGACATATACAGCGGGAGCAGCCAAATCGTGTTCAAGAAACGGCGCACCTGTCTCTTTGGGTAGAGTCCTTACACGAAGTTGGTAGGGCTGTCTTAAGGCAGGGCGGTTGTTAAACAGGACAGAACTGTACAAATTATTGATGATGGAGTGTACGGGGTGTTCTTTGTTGGCAATCACCTTGTAGAAAAAGACAAAAGATTGGTAGGATCGTTGCAAGTGGAGAGACTATTCATTCGAGTCAAGGTACAAGCTTTCCATGGGGATTGTGCAAAAAGCACCAGTGGCAGACGAATGCCTAGGTGATGGACAGAGTCGAGCATCTTCAAGGCCGTTGGTGTCACAGACTGATAGGTTATGGCCCCGTAATCTAGGCATGTCTGTACGAGGCTTCTATACGAATTGATCAAACACTTTTTGTCACTACCCCAGGTAGAGCGTGATAAGACTTGTAATATTCATCGTATTTGAGCGAAATGTTTTTAGATACTTTATGTGCGGTATAAAGGTTGACTTGGTGGAAAAGATTAGGCCTAAGAATTTGTGTTCAGTGTTTATCGAAAGACGCTGGCCATGTCGTTCAATGTGAGGTTCGGAATAAATGCCTCTCTTTCTAGAGAATAAGACACACATGCTTTTTTTTTATTCAGCCGGAACCCATTTTAATCTGCCATATTAAAATCCTGTTCAAACTCAGCTGCGCCTGCCGCTCACACATAGCCAGGTTACAAGACTTGAAGCTGAACTGGACATCACTACATAAGTGCAGTAAAACATACTCCTAGGATTGGAAAGGCACAATGAATTCATTTTGATAATAAATAGCGTACAGCTCAGTACACCACCCTGGGGCACCTCTGTCTCCTGAACAAATGTTCGGGACAAGACTGTGCCTACTCGAACAAGGAATGTCCGATTGGAGAGATAACTTTTGATTGTACTCAGCATTCTACCCCGTATACATAAATCTGAGAGGTCTCGAAGTATATCAAAGCGCCGTATTGTGTCATAAGCCTTTTTTATATCTAGGAACACAGAGAGAAAGAATTGTTTGTGGAAAAAAGCATCTCGGATCTGTGCTTCAATACGTACCACGTGGTCAATGGTGGACCTACCTTCTTGAAAACCGCACTGGTACGGGTCAAGTAGACTGTTTGTTTCAAGGAAGTGTATAAGTCGGCGATTGATCATCTTTTCAAAGACTTTACAAAGGCAACTGGTTAATGCGGTGGGCCTGTAACTCGTAACAGAGGACGAGTCCTTGACCTCTTTTAAAATGGGAATGACGATGACTTATTTCCAAAAGGGAGGGATGACGCCAGAAAACCAGATTGCATTGTACAAGGAAAGTAATGTTTTTTGAGTTTCTAGAGGCAGGTTTTTCAACATGTCATAGATTATACGGTTACATCTTGGGGCGGAATCACTGTAGCAATTAGTTAATACAGTTCTCAACGAAATGAAGCAACTAAGGCTAAAGGTCGATGCGTTAGAAAAGGTTCAGGCCACCGGAATTACGGCTAGGGACAGTACAGAACTAGCTCTTCGCGATATGTCTGAAAAGCTGAAATCAACTGAACATGAGATGAAGCGCCTAAGTCTAAAAGTTGTATCACTTGAAGAGGCACAGTCTTCGGCAGGTATGAATTCTAAAGCCACACCTGCAGACACACTGCGAGGATTTACGGATCAGCTTACAACAATATCTTCACGATGTGATGAAGCCGAAAATAGGATGCGTCGATCCAACCTACTCTTTTTCGGTTCGGAAGACAATGCTAATGAAGATTGGGCAGCTTCTGAACAGAAAATTATTAAGTTTTCTTCTGAAAAATTGCAGCTTACACTCACTGGTACTCAGTTTCAAAGGGTTCATAGATTGGGTAAACATGATAAAGGAAAGTGTCGACCAATCATTGCCAAACTTACCTTTTTTAAAGATAAGGACCAAATCTTGTCGCGTGCCCGAAATCGGAAGGGCACTACGTTTTCAATACGCGAATATTTTTCATTGGCAACGTGACAAACCCGCAGAAAGCTAATAGAATTTTCCAGAACTCAAAATAAGCCATTTAAGCTTGTAGTAGACAAGCTGTGCATCGAAAACGTTACTTACGTCTATGACGCCGTCACTAAGTCAGTTATATGCTCAAGCTAGAAGTAAACGTACAAACGTTTAGGAAGCCGGAGCTGCATGAGCCTTGCACTCCTCTATCACTAACAGTATTATTCACTAATATTAGAAGCATCTTATCCAAACGTAAAATAGTCTCATTTTATATCGATGATAGCCTTTCTGATATTCTTGTCTTCACTGAGACATGGCTTAATGCTGACTTTTACGCATTTTTACGCATGCTAACCGATACAACGTCTATCGAAGCGATCGTCCAGACAGAAGGGGTGGTGGTGTTCTTATAGCTGTTAAAAAAACCATCACATCTTACGCCGTCGCTTCCTATTATAAGATGTAAATTATATGGGTAGTTTGCACAATTCATTTCACAAGGATGTTGCTCGGCAGCTGTTATCGTGTTCCTGATTGTCATCATTCTTTCTTAGAAAAGTTGCGCAGCAGCATTGATTCTGCCATCGAAATCTGTGAGGCTCGCATCGTTTATCTATTCGGTGACTTTAATCTACCATTTATTAACTGGGAGCAGCTGTCATCTTCTTGTAAGTACTCAACTGACTTCATTAACTTAACTTTATACTTTGATTTGGCTCAGGTTGTCACTCACTCAACTCGCGGTTTAAGTACAGTTGACCTCGTTCTTATAACTGCACCTGAAACTATAGACCACGTAAACTATTTGAATGGCTTTAGTGACCACAAACTGCTGCAAGTTGATCTTTCTATCTTGCCACCTTTTGCAGGAACCGAATCAAAGAAAATTAGAGATTATAATAAAGACAATTATGAAGCCATTGACAGGAAACTTGAGTCTTTCCTTGACAATGTGCTACTGCCTTCTTTTTACAGTCGCTCAGTTGAGGAAAACTGGGTTCTTTTTAAGAATGAGATTTCAGCCCTAATAGAAAAATACGTGCCGTTGATAACGATTTCGAATGATAAAACTAATCCATGGTTCATCAAGTCTTTGCGCAGACTTAGAAACAAAAAGAAGCGGCTTTATCGGTCTGCAAAAAATTCGCGTTCACACACGTCTTGGGATAGATACGAGGAATGCCTAAAGAAATATTGCCACGAAATTACAACTGCGAAAAATAAATACTATTCCCAGGATTTGCCTTTACTCCTAAAATCTAATGCGAAAAAATTCTGGAAAGTATTAAGTTGTGATCGGGACGATAACTTCATTTCATTACACGATGCAAATAACACTTCTTTTGCCGACACTGAGTGTCCTCATGTCTTTCATTCATTCTTTTCATCCGTGTTTACTAGCGAGCATGCTCATCTTCCAGAAATTGTTGAATGCGATTACTCATTTATGTCACCTATAGATATCACAATTGAATGCATAGTTAAAATTATTAAAAATCTGAAGATGTCATCATCTTCTGGTATTGACGATATCAATTCAGAAATATTTAAGAACACTGTTTATGTGTCTGGCACTATCCTGTTTCACATTTTTCGGCAGTCACTCACTACAGAATGTTTCCTTTTGACTGGAAGATAGCGAAAGTAGTGCCAGTCTATAAAAGTGGTAGTAAAAGTTCATCTGGAAATTATCGCCCCATTTCCTTGACGTGCATATGTTGCAAGATGCTTGAGCATATCATAGCTTCTAACATTTATGTGCATCTAGAATCTAACAATTTCTTTTTCTCTAACCAGCACAGGTTCCGAAAGGGTCGTTCTTGCGAGACTCAACTGTTTGAGTTCACCACCGACCTACTTTCTAACATGAACAGTAATCTACAGACAGATTATTTATTTCTTGATTTTGCAAAAGCATTCGATCGTGTTGCTCGTTGTCGCTTGATATTAAAACTGTCATCACTAAAACTTGATTCACTCACGCTAACATGGCTCAGAAACTTCCTAACCACCAACAATTCACTATCGCCAATAATCACTTTTCATCACTTTGTTACGTTTCCTCTGGTGTACCACAGGGCAGTATTCTTGGTCCCTTACTTTTCCTCATCTACATTAACGACCTGCCTGACAACTTACCCTCATGCATGCGTATATTTGCCGATGACAGCATTACCTATCATCCCATCCGCAACAATAGCGATCATCTAACTCTTTAAAAAGACCTCGAGCATATAATTGAGTGGTGCAAAACATGGCAGATGACACTTAATGTTTCCAAATACAAACTAATCACCTTTAGTCGCAAATGTGATAACTTTAATAGCTAATACATAATTGATAATAGCATTGTAGAATGCACTGATCATTACAAATACCTAGGCATAAACTTAACTTCTACACTTTCGTGGTCCACACATATCACTTCTATTTGTGCCAACACATCAAGATCATTAGGTTTTCTGTGCCGAAATCTATACAGTGCTCTTTCCGATGTGCGCAAACTGGCTTATCTTGCTCTAATCCGTCCTCAACTGGAGTTTGCGTCCTCCATTTGGTCACCATATCAACAATACCTCATAGATAAGTTAGAATATATACAGAACAGAGCTAGTCGATTCATAGCGTGTAACACAGATTAAACATAGCCTTGCACTCGAGCAACTGAAAATCTGCCGCGACATCTCACTTATATCACTATTTCACAAACTCATCCACACCAGCTTGATGCCATCTGTTCACCTAAATCTAGCACATCGAACTTCGAACAGACTACATAACAGCTTTAGCTTATCACGCATGTACGGCAATACTAACGCTTTCAACCAGTCGGCTCTTCCACGAGCTATTCGTTTGTGGAATGATTTGCCAGATGATCTTGCATCCGAACAAGACCACACAAAGTTCTATCATACTCTTTAAAAATACTTATGCACCAAAAACTGCTCTATCGCATCTGCGTAATCATCAGTGTTTATAGGACTGTTGCCGATGTTTTTGCAGTATTGCTAGGTTGTAGTTACTGTCATAATATTTTTTTTTGTATTTCACCTTCAAATACCGTAACTCACTTTTCTAGTATGTATTTTGCTTACATGTTCATAAGTTGAACCGCATTTTCTATTATATTCAATATTTGCCTATGTATGTGTAGATATATATGTATATATTTTTTCTAACATATCTGTACCCCACCCCTTACACAATGCCCCTCGAGGGCTCTGTAAGGTACTGTAAATAAAGATGCCTGTAACTCAGCCAAGCAGAATGGCTGATTATATGCCTCATATTTAGAACATTTCGTGTCTAGTTTACGTTTTTCCACTCTTGCCTTGTAGCATTGGAACTCTGGGGAGTAGTGTGAAGAGCTGGAAACCTGCTTCAAGTGTGCGCCCAGGTAGTTTGCCTGGTCTTCCAAGCTGTCACTTTGTGCGTTTACTAGAGGAAGTAGATATGCTTGTTTTCCTTCTACTCTTTTCACCCTGTTCCATACTTTACCCGCTTGTGAACGAGGTGATGCCCGATAAAAACATAAGCGAACTTTCTCTTCTAGCTTGTCAGCGTGTCTTCCTGCCTTGGGACCTAATGTTCTTAAAGTTTATAAGATTCTCGGACTTCGACGAGTTTCGAAGCAACTTTCATGCCTTGTTTTGTTTTTCCGTGCATTATGACACTCTTTGTTCGATCATGAAACATGTCGTTTGCCTGAGAGTCCGCTTGTTTGTGGAATACAATTGGTTGCAGCGTCATCCAAAAAAACAGTGAAGTAATCCACGGCAGCCTCTATGTTTAACTCATCTCATCTCATCTCGTCAGGCTAAAAACATGAATATCGCATGAATCGGGCGAAGCAATGTTGAGGTGGTTGTGACAGGCCTGAGCAAACTTAGCTGAACTGGGTAAAGTGCGACTTTCTGAGTGCATTATTCAGCAAGAGGTAGTGTTACGAGCAGCACTTCTTAAAGTAGCATGTCTAGAGGCTGCAAAACTAAACAAAACAATGAATTCATATAAAATACTGCAATAAACAAGACTTATCTTGTTGACTCCCCCTGTTAAAATCACCCCCTCGTCCCAACTCACTTCATTGAAGAGTTGGTAACCCTAGCCCATAATGCCCTTTGCCAAAAATGAATGTTCCACACTTGCCACTTGATCTATTTACGGCACTGGCTAAGACTTCTATGGAACACATAAGCACCTAATGTAGGGAACGTGGAAGCGCCTTCCTTCGTTGCTCAATTTGTCAAGCATCAGACTCGTGATCCGACGGTTAAGAGGGGGGGGGGGGGGGGGTGCAAGTCGCACCAAAAATAAGGGTGATTTTTTCGTCCACCTATATCAATTTCACATTTTGCTATTATAACAACACTGCAGTTAAAATATCGATTATTGTCTGGTATAATTTTTCTGCCCTAATTGTCTGCTTGATTAATTTGTACTTTTTCTTTCTTGTAATGTTTTATTTTACCTATGTTTATAAACAGTGTTTGTAGACACGCTCGTATATGCCTACTGCTATATCGAAAGTATCCCCTCCATTTAAAATACTTGAGTTTATGTATAGGCTTTTATTTTGTCTAACTAGGGCCAGCTTTTGCTACCATTCTGTGTTCTGTTGCCACCACTACCTCTTCCTGATGTAACGGCGGGATGGGAACTTAGTCATGACTATCAGCTAGTCACCTTTTTCTCAAACCCCCCCCCCCCCCCCCCATGAACACTTTATTGGTGGGGAATAATTATAATATTCTTAATATTAGTATAATATTCATAATGTAAAACAAAGGAAATTAGGCTGTCGAAAAAATTACCAGGCCTTTCTGTTATTAGGTTTGTTTGAGAGGCTAACTGGAAGGCGGCCCCGCCGCGGTGGTCTAGTGGCTAAGGTACTCGGCTGCTGACCCACAGGTCGCAGGATCGAATCCCGGCTGCGGTGGCTGCATTTCCGATGGAGGCGAAAACGTTGTAAACCCGTGTGCTCAGATTCGGGTGCACGTTAAAGAACCCCAGGTGGTCGAAATTTCCGGTGCCCTCCACTACGGCGTCTCTCATAATCATATGGTGGTTTTGGGACGTTAAACCCCACATATCAGTCAATTAACTGGAACGCGATGCGTTTTTGTGCGACACCTTATGTGCTGGAAGTGTAACATTAAGTAAACGCGTACAGCGGCAAACCTAATTTGTAAATATCATACTATATATGCATAAATTATCATTGGTGGATGTGGGTTCAGCTAAACTTCTCAAGCTTGTACTCTGCTCATTGGTGTATTAGTGTCAGAAAGAAGAAGGTAAATATGCCTGTTCGACTCCATATTTTGTTTTGAATAACTATATATCTACTTTTTAATGAATATCCTGGTCACAGTGATGTAGCACTGTTCCAGTGTTTGTGAAAATAGGCCGGCTGTTATATTTTGTACATGCTGAGTCTCAAGTTTATGTGTTCTTGCATATTCTTGTATTTTTTTCTATTTTTGTATGGTGATTTTTCTCATTTTTTATCCAATGTTTATTAGAACAAAGTGTACATTAGCTATAGGCTGGAATACAGAAAGTGTAAGACAGCAATCCACGAAAAGTACGATGGCAACAGTCTGTAGAGAACCCATATACTAGTATATAGAAGTAGTTTATTGAGATCTACAGACATTTGTCTTGAGATATTTAATTGACAAATGCGAACTGAAGTGTATTTATATAAACCTATATATTTTGTCCATAGACATTCTGCAAACATTGATTTTACGTTAAATATTTATTAGCTACAGAGTTTCTATAGCAAGTCATCAGACTGGACTTTTTTTTTTGTAGTCTCTAAAAAACCAGGGGAGTTACATATCTATGGGCATTCTACATACGAGTCTAAGAATTTGTTATATAAATTTCAATTGATTTAATGAACAGATGCATACCTGCCAAGTCTTCCGGGTTGTCCGGTAGACACCCGGATTTCGACCGCTGATTCCGTTTGTATAGTTGTCATGAAAACCTCCTGAAAATCAATGTTTTTGTGCGTGATCTGGCCGCATTGACAAAAATGCAGGTCGGTCCACTCCAGGCTTTTTGCGAACGCACCGCATTTTATTATAAACCAATTTAGGAGGCATTAGTCTAAACATACAGTAGTCTCAGTGATGTGAAACTGTGGCTGATACGAATTCGTTAAATGCCCCAGCCAAATTCCATTGTGTTCACTGGGCCATAATTTTGATGTTCCGAACACTTTTCCAAATTTCAGCATGTGGTATAAACTTTAGTACCGAAACCAGCAGACGAAGGTGAATCGAGAGCAGCGTGCTTGAAGCTTCAGAAGTATGCGTGCGACCACCACACGCATTGTCTTTTACAGTGCATGTGGTTTTTGCCACAGCCACTGTGGACGAAACCACGGTCGTTCTTGACACAATGATGTATGGCGACGACACTGACAGTACACCGAAAGTGTGCGCGCGTCCAATGCTCGGCCAGTCAAAGCAACACTGCTCTCTGCAAACTGTGGACAAGACCATGGGAGATGCGATTATAGAAAGCATAAAATGACTTCGTTTTGAAGGCGCGAGCACAGCCACTGCACGCGGATCGAAAATGGATACAGTTTGCTGCAACCACCGTGCACAAAACGACTGTCACAGCAACACCATAGTGATCTACGAGCTCCGAGAACATGTAGCTAATGCAGCGGTAGATGAAAGGAAGTAAACACATGAAAAAAAAAGCCTAGAAGCCTTTTAGTGTTCCTGTCCAAAGAATCTAGTGGCGAGCAAAGCCAAAGTTTTTACACGCGCTTTCGTGGCAGCCAGCTGGGCTGTTCATCTGTTCACGTGTGTTCCAGGAAGACATACTCGAGTTGTTTTGATAGAAATAAAAATTTTGCTTCTTGATTTGATGACGCGGATTTTCAGGAGTATTTGCGCTGCCCGTTGAACTGTCACCTTAGTGGAAAACCTACCTTGTGTGTTCAGCCGCTCCAAGCCATTCATTACAAGACCGCAACGCCGCTGTTGACGCTTGCGATTGGGAACCTCCCCTTTCTTTTGTTTTTGCGGATGTCTTTTTTTCTTTTTTCTGGTGTAAAAAAATGGGGGCAAATAATCCCGCGTGTCCATCCCCCCTCGACCCACCAACCCTTGTTGCAGAAATCTCCCAGATTCTGACTCCTTAAACTTGGCAGCTATGCAGACGTCTACATATATTAAATGAATAAGCTCAAAAAATTTTTACTGGCTACCGTAGTGATTCCAGCAATGTACCGCGATGCGAAGGTTTGTTGACTGAAAGCATGCGCGCAGTGCATGAGCGAGAGCTTGGATGAGTGCATCTATCTCTACCCATGAAGTTCCAAACTGCTCCACGCGTACCACTGTTAAGTTTCGTTGGGCACTAATGGCACTCATGCTTTTAGTGACCCATGCTACAGTAGTCAATGTCAACTGCAATACCTCTGCTTCTGTTTTTGTTCTGTTTTCTAGTATTTTTACAATTTGAAAAATGAAGCAGTAGCAAAAATATCCCCTTATAGTAAGATCAGGCAGTGCAGCGAAACCGGATGTGCAGGTGTATCTGTCGTAACGACAGGAGGGTTCAACTATGCCGTTGCAGTGCTTGGTTCGAAAGTGTTGTTTGGTGGGCTAGTTGGTACGTACTTAAACTCAATGAAAACTACTCAGAAGTCGAAAAATGACAAAAAAAGACATGTAGAAGCAGAAAAAGTGGACATACAAGAGTGGCTAGTGCATTATTGCTTCCCTGTGTACCGCGGACCGTGTTACTGGTCGCGTGTAAACTTTGTGTTTGTAAACTTTGCGTGTAAACTTTGTGCACTGTACCACTCCTGCCCTGGCTGCCAAAGGGTGGCTGGCAGTATTGAATAAACAAAAACAAACAAAAGTAACAATTATTTCAGGAAAGGCTCCTCCTTCTATTCGGGGGGGGGGGGGGGGGGGGGCAGGCTATCGTAAGACGTTAATTACCAGTGTGGCTGAATATTTGTTTGAGTCAGAAACACACGAGTGATTGTCATGTCCGAGGCCAAAAGAAGAATCTAGTGGTTAGGCCGCACCTACGAGGTAGTTCACACAGGTTGAAAAAGGTTGTTACCAACAATGATGTCAGAGTGGTCTCTTCCGCATCAAGCTAACTCGCAGGCCTGTGTAAGAGGGTTGCGCATCTCGGCACACAAATGAGATGTGGATGCAGCATGAAACATGTCAAGAGATGGTGTGCATGCGACTTGTGCACCGTATTCGCAACTGCATAAAACACCCCGTGTGCTGGCAACACTGCCAAAAAAACAAAGATGGCTACGCCTAACAGGGTCGACGCAGTACTTTTTCTTGGTGCTGTGCTGAAGTTTTTTGATATTGGGGTCTTATCACGTTGCATCGTCAGAGACGAAAGGGTGCTGGCTGCGGACCGCCTCATTTTCATAAGCATAAAGGATTTACCTGGCCAAGTAACTGAGGTAGTTGTGCCGTGTGTGCCAAGATTAAGTTTTTTAGGCAAACAGTATCAGCTTTACTTCAAGTTGAGAAACCTGTCTAGCAAGCCCGATGATGAACAAGGGAAGTGCTAGTGTTGCGGGCCTCTCTGAAAAGTGCTAGCAATTGTGCTGCACTGCTACACCACTGCACGCATGGCCTCAAAAGATTACGACAATTACACTGCGACTCGTGCTGCCGATTGCATACGTCCCATTGAGTTCCATTGACCTTTCAAAAGCTGAATACACATGCTGTTCACTTGACTACAAAACAGAGCTATGCCTGGGCCAGTGTATCATGGGATAAGGCTAATAGTAGTTTCAATTGTAATGGGAGTGCTCCTTGTTTTCATTTGCTGATCCATGTTTTGGTTCTGTGCTTCTGAACACTCGCTTGTTCAGTTGGCAGTGCTTGATATTCAAAGCTGATATATACACACATGCTACACACGCTACGAATGGGTGAAGACATGATATATATTTATATGCACGAACATACATACATACACACTCTCTACGCACATGCCACCTTCGTGTGTGGGTTTGCGTGTCTATAAACACACATGTGAAATCAGGTACGTTAGTGGGGAACGATCACAGCACGTTAATTTAAGAAAGGGTGGCACAACTTCAGCAGAAAACAAGCATAAGCGAAAAATAGTTACAAACGTAACTCGAGAAATTTTCGAAGCGCTTGCTTATCTATAAATGAAACTATACTCTGCAATAAGAGCAGCCCAAATATTGATAACAATGCAATGAATGTACTAAGCTAAATAATGGTGTTCTCAATAAAAAATAATAAGTCGCCACAAACGAATTGATTAAAACTAAGTGCCATAGCTCTGTCACTTTTTTCCAATCCATTAGCTAGCTTTCCACCATGATGCCATGCTGATGACCTCAGATGGATGACGCTCACCCGCAGCGAAGGCTGGGCCAAGAACCGGGCGGCAAGATACTTAAATGAAACTAAAATGAAATTAAAGTTAATCTGAAAAATTATTTTAGAAATAATACTGTCAATAAACAAAAATGTTTGCTGAGCAAGCGGTCAAACCATCTCTTGTTCCTGACAGACATAACTACAAAATATAGACTGAAAATATGAAAAGGTTAGGGTTCACTAGAATGGTAGTCTTTTAGTTGCATCGATGTAGTCAAACACAGTGGAGCATATATCCCTGTAGCAGAAACCAAATGAAGTGCCGCCGAGTGACAATAGTACTGGTACATTTACTTGTATTCCTAGCTTTTGTAATGGGGCTACTAAAAATCTTTTTCTCTGACAAGAGTAACGTCGGCAAAATAAAAAGAAATGTTCAATTGCTTCAATTTTTTTGTTGCCATGCTCTGCAGCACACTGCGATGATCTTTAGACATCTCCTTTTTCTATTTCGGGTTCGCAAGTGCGATATGGCAAAGATAAAAAAACTATGCGGCCGCTTTTCAATGCGCATAACGTGGTAACATACAGTCGAACCCTAATACGACGAAACTGATGGGGCGTAAAAAAAATTACCTTGAAGCAAAATTTTCAATGTGGTGCTATCAAATATATATATATATATATATATATATATATATATATATATATATATATATATATATATATATATATATATATATATATTGCTGATCAGAGCTAGCAAAACAAAGGAACGTTTATTCTGCAAATTTAAAAAAAAATGTGCGCTGCTTTCTATTCTTTCCCAGCAGCGTCACGACATGATTCTCACCTATGCACAGCAAGGCCATGGTGAAAAGCACGCTGAAACAACGATAAAACCACCTTCATGAACGAACCAAACAGTTGATTTAACACGTCAACACCAACGGCTGTCCACCGTCAAAAGTATCCGACAACGCCGAGATGGAGGCTGGGTATCGTGTAGCAGTGACTTTTGCATTATTCTATGCCATTCTCATCGTCCATCACTCGCGGCTAGTTGATTTTGTTGATAATGCGGACGAGCAGCTGCTCTGATTAGTTACCACACTGGCCAAGCGCGAACATAATGATAAGCATCGGAACTAGAAAAAGCATCGTTCTGCGGTTGCACCCTACAGCTGCGTGAAGGAAACCATGAACTGAGCGACTGAGCTTCAGCTTCGGATCGCCTGTGGTCACCGTGCCTCTGGTTCTAAAGCAAGCCAGTGGAAAAAGCGAGCCAGTGGAAAAAGCAGGGCAGTCTCATTGCTATCGCAATCGAGCAATGGCGGCGCTTTTGCTTGTTTAACACATAGAGTTTCTCAAAATTAACTAGAGGGCACTCTGGCGCTGCGATCGTTCAATGACCATGCTACAGTGGCTGGAATTGGAAAGTGTGATGAGCGGCAAGCGGCGCCTACGGAGCTCACTGAAGCCTCCGCGGAGGAGCCGCGTGAAGGCGCGCGCAATCGTTTATACGTAAGGTCCCTAGATGAAACAAGTTTCCAAGGTAGCGACATCTTTCCCTTTCCTCTTCGCCTATGTTTCTGAAGCGCCCCCTAGAAGGTTTAAAACTTTCATCCCAAAGTAGAGGTGTGCGCCGACTGGTCGGCGCGCCGCCGCCAATAGTTTTCGCCGCGCCGTCGACGCGAACTGATCGGCGCGCCGCCGCCGCCGACGTTTTTCATCGGCGCAATCGGCGCGCCATTTATGCGCCAGTACTGACTTTTCACAGATTTGTCTTCTTTTTCATCGTGATTTATAGCTTCGTTTCACATTTTATGTAGCCAGTAAAAACCAGGCTTCTTAGTTATCTTCATCCAGCTTCAGAGACCGAGAGTACCACTATGAACAGCGGAACGAGTTCGGCGGCCGCTGCATGAAATGACATATTGAACAAATTGACAAAAAATAAATGTAACAGTTACAGTAAAGCATAGACACTGCCATCTTAAGCTTAGAAGCAATTTATCTGTTTTTTGTGTCGTAATTAGCTATGATTATGGTGATACGACGTTGAATATAATGGCCCAGCGTTTTGATGCGTGCGAGTTCGCCATAGCACAATTCGAATATTCATACGGATGGAAAACGGCATCATTATCAGTCCAAGATGGCCGCCTATAATTGTGCCCGAAACAGGGCGTACATAAAGAAGAAATTAAGTGGTAGCAGTGCAGCACGAATGCAGCACGTTAGATGAAGGGAGGAGGAGGAATAAATGAGGAAGGACATAGAGGTTAGGCGTTAGATGAAGAACTACACAAAACCCCGAAGGATGAAATCAAAAGGGAGAAGTTTAATGAAGATTAAAAGCGTCGAGGCATAATACATGCTCGAACCTACTCAGGGTATATCAGCACCTGTCCGCGGTGTTAAAGTTGATAATTTTCGAGGATGACCACTTATACGCAGCGTCTGAACATGCTGCAGAAAATATTCACCATCTGTTTTATTTTTTAACTTGTCTGTTTGTACCGGCCTTTTAAGACATCGGATACCCGCGATGAAGATGCCAAGGCAGTAAGATGGCAAGAGAGAGAAAGAAAGGCTGGGGGATTAACCATATCTTGGCATCCGGTTTGCTGCCTAGCACCGAGGGTTGAGAAATAGGGGCAAGAAAGGGCGTGTAGAGAGACAGAAAATAAAATGCATGTGCACTCAGGAGTAAGATGGCAAACTTAACAGAGTATTTATTACATTCTGTACAGACAGGGCGAGAGGTTTCTTGCGAATGAGCTGGGTGGCTCACTATAAACTGTACGTTTTGACTTAATCAGGGAATGGGTCCAGAATGCGCTGTCGAATCACGAGACACACACACCATTTCTGACGGTGCCGCTCACCCTCGCTCAAGTCAAGGTCTTTGATTGGGGCGTGGCCACCACACTGCACCTGTGACACCAAGAAACCATTGTAGTCGTCTCGTCGAACGTCTTATGGTGTCGGAATGCCACCTCACTTCCCGGCTAAGATGGACAGTACACGGCGGACAGCAGGCTGGCAGCCCTTCGGTGACTTGTTTTATGAACAAAGAACGCGGCCCTCCCCCGTCGGCCCAGGCGCCGCGCGTAACAGCGGCTATCCAGTGGTGAGAAAAGGCGTAATAAGCTTGTCTGAGACAACCAGTTTTGAAAAGAACAAAACAAAATTTTAAAAAACTTGCCAGTAGACAATTTACAAAAGACGGCTAGATTCATCAAAAATGCAGACCGACATTTAAGCGACATGTCATATATGACATAGTTCAGCAAACTGGTTTTCATCACGTACGTAACTTGAACGGACCTACTGGCACTGGGAAAGGTTAAGAATGATTGTCGCTGACAGATGTACTTCTGTTGCGAAGGTAATGCTCAGAGTCAACCAAATAAAACTTAACATTATATTCAAGTCTTGATAAAAAAATAAGTCAAGTGAGAAAGCTCCTCAGGTGGCCAAATAATAAATTACTTCACCATTCTTTATGAAGAAGTAATTTGCAAATAAATAATGCAACCGCTGTTTCAACGACATTGAATGACGTGACCGCAATCAACGGTGTGTCGTCGCCATAAAACGGGAAAGTTATATGTGGACACGATCGGGCGAATGCGGCGGAGAATGAATATGTCACGTAATAAAAGCGATGTGATGTTGCACATTTTCATCTTTACAACTCCGTGCCCTTTTGCTTGCTCGTGATGTGTTCGAAGGAGCTAGCCAAGTCTTAGGTAGAAGTCAAGCAGAGTAGCCGGGGCTGATAAGAGCAACGTTTATGTTCACTATTTACACACTAAAGGTAGCATCATGGAAGCTTGATGAGAGCTTCTGAGAGCTGGTTCAGAGCGTCTCGGTGCTCGCATTTTAAGCCGTGGTCTTCCTAAAATTCTCTGCAGGGGAAAACAATAGACAGTTTGCAATTATCTACAAGGCAGCTTTCTGTAAGGTTAGTTTTCCAACCATAAACTCTCGTTCACAGACGGCTTTTCTCGCTCATTTTGTTTTTGCCATTCACCTTTTTGAGATCTTGTGCTCGCATGCCTTTGCTGGAATTCCGAGAGGTGATATTTGTTGTACTCGCGTGCTCGCGTGCACTCGCTGGAATTCGAAAAGGTAAAGGCACCATGAGGGAGAAAAGCAGTCTGTGAACGAGAGTTTTTGGTTAAAAAATAAACCTTTAGGAAAGCCGCCTTGCATATCACTGTAAACGGACAGACTGCATGTCCATTCAGTCCAGGGCAGTCCAAAGAAATTGCGGTCTTCATCTCCGTCCCCCAAATGGTGGGGGTAGTGGTTAGAAGAAGGCGCCTAATTTCTGCAGCCCAGCAGGGAGCACGGCGCAGCGAATAAAGATAAAAAAAACGAGAAGGAGAAAGAGAGAGAAAGTCAAACACTGCCTTCTTTTCTACCCAGGAAATAGAAAGGATGCACGTTCAGTTCGTCACACGGCGAGAGAGAAACACAACGTAGGTCATAATGCAATAATACGCACAGCACAGTGCAATAACGTTGCATCGCACGTGCAGAATAGGGCCTGCAGCGCTAGGCAGGCTAGGGCCTGGGGGAGTGGAAGACTTGAAAGCACCACAGAGTGTGGGAAACATACCTGACGATGAATCCCAACCTCTCGGCTAATTATTCAGCGCGTCTCGTGGCACGTCGAACAAATCAAGCTGCCTCGATTTCCGGCAGCTCTTCCTAGGCCGTCAGTCAGCCAGGCGTGTCCAAAGAGTTTTTGACGAGGGTAGCCAACAGCCCTAAAGAATTCGAAGTATGACTTTCGTGTTGTCGCCTCTTTTGGCGCACCTCGAGAGCGTAGACCCGGAACAAATCAGGGTAGGTGAGGTGACTTTCCGCGAACCTTACCTGCTTTCCAAACCAGTTACTGCATGCAAGCTTCCCCTGAATGGATGAATGTGTGGTTGAAGAAAAAGAAAAAGACACTATCTTTCCTTGCTAGACCACGGCTCAGTCCCTTGAAGGGAAAAGGGAGAGTGGAGAAAATAGTTTAGAAGTAGGTAGGAGGAGAAGGTTTGGAAGAACGTGACAGTCATGGCTGCTAGAGCAGAAAGAGAATAGGGGCCGTCGGCAGGGCACTCCGAGTCTTACAACTTGGAAATGTGGAGTTTCAACCATGTACGCAGATACCTATGGTCATTCCCACGAGAGAAAAAAAATCTGGATCACCTTTCTTGGGCTAGAATACAAAAAACTAGCTAAACGAGAAAACTAAAATAGGTAAAGAAATAACCGATAATCTAACCACCAATTGTCACCACAGCTGCAGAAGGAAAGAAGCAAAAACGTAATCCGCGACCTCGGCACCAGTGGCTACACAGAGGCATTTCTTCGTAGAACACTGTTTATAAGAAAAGACACGGGAAACACGACACCAATGGCGCGGCAACGACGCCACGTGTCGACCAAACTTGAGCTCACGGAACAGGGAACGAAGCACAATGGCAGAACACTGCGAGACCACTCGCAACATATTTGCGTCATGAATACCAGTCCCGAGGGCACGGTGTACAGCTGGTTGGGTTGTATTGTAGTCTTTCTGAATTCCTTGAAGTGCACAAAGAGCGCGAAAGGTTGGGTACAAGGAACATGAACATAGAAAACGACTTTGCCTTCAAGCCTTTTGCAGTGTGTACTGGACGAACGTAGCGACGGGTGACGAAGGACAGGAATTCAGTTCTTATGCGCTTCAGAAATGACTATGAATGGAAAAGTTTTTGAATGGGAATGAAAAAAAAATCATCAAAAACATGGGTGTTGCTATGTCCGTGCAACAGAACTGCAAGCCTGTTGGAAAAAGATGGCAGCAATATCTCATAAAGAGACTGGAGAATTAAAAGCCTCTCTGATTGCCGAGAAGTAACAGAATTCTTCAATCACGTTACAGCTTGAATAAATTGACTTCAACGAGTGATGAAGGATCACGTATGGCATGAACGGTGCGTTTCTGCCTCCTTCCTTCTTGAAATATGGCCGCGACAATTTTCATGGTAAACTAAATTACGCAGCCACTGTTTAATTGGTAGCAAATGACATGACAAAACCCATGATCTGTGTCATCGCTACATTTTAACAAAACTTGAAATCCTGCCAGATGGCGCATTGCTATCGGGAAATTTCGAGCGCTAACTAATGCCTCCACGCGACGTTCACAAGCACCCGTCCTGTCTCTCTCATTCTTGTTAGCGCCTTGTTTGGCGCTCACAACTTTCCAGATCGCCACATTTATTCAAAAAAAAATTGAAGTGGCATCTCAGGGCACAAGCAGTTCAACGAAATAGAGAGAGAGAGAACGGGCGCTCGATTGCTCGCGAATCGTGCTGCTTTCTCGTCTTTGAAGCCACATTAATAATGAATCCGGAGCTTAGCTCTTATTCTCCATTGATTAGGTACATAATCATAGATCAAGCACAGTGTGGATTCCGATGTCATGTATTAAAGGTGACCTGGAGTGGCACATGTGTCACAACATGCTGCAAAACCCAATTACATGCCTTCGTACCGTCATGCTCGTTTAATACGAACGTTTGTATATTGGACTACAGAAACAACATGAAAAGGCCGAGAAATATTTAATTCTTCCGTTCGTTAGTAATGTACTTCGTTATGCGTTTTTCTGTTCTCTGGGAGCATATCACGAGAGTTGTGTAGCATGAATGAACATAAATTGCTGTTTCTATTTCACCACAGTCGTTGAACGGTGTACTCTATAAACGCATCATCTACAATAAACTTCGTGCCAGCACAATGCATAAAATGCTCAATTACATCGCCCAAAAAAAACGCGGATTTCACCGAAAGAAACTCGTAAACCTCATTAGATATTCAAACGTCAAATTTAGAAATAGCACTGGCATGAACGAGATTAACTCCATGGCCAAATTTCACTGCAAAAAGCGCTTGAATAACTGCACCTTGCAGGTATGCAATATACATTGCATGAGGTTTTAGAAGTGTGGTGACATTATTAGTTAAGGTTACATTGTTTTAGCGTTGAATTAGCTTTTTAGGCACGTTTACTGTGCTTTTAGAGTTAATATTTCACCTCATCGGTAATTTAGTGACGTCATTTCATTTCCACATATTTAAAGGAGAGTTATGAATAGTTGATATCCAAGCATTTTTTTTAAAGATATGTGAATGGTGTTTATCAAAGGACCAACCCTAGAACGAGTGCCGGGGAGGAGAGGGGGGGGGGGGGAGATATGAACAGTTTATAATTTGAAAAATAAAATTTTCGGCTTTACAAGCCAGAACGCCAATACGACACCAAGGCACGCCATAGTGGGAGGTTTTAAATATTCGAAACCATAGGTCGGCAAAATAAATAGAGCCTACACATAGACTCTCTCAGTAAATAGGCTTTTATCTTAGGACTCACTATAGGGCCCAACCTATAGCTGAAATTTCAGTGATATATAGGCCACCAAAAATATTTTTCTCTCGAAAGAATTTTCGCGATAGACTGATTTCAATGGAGTAAATCAGCCCGACTTTTTTTTTTCGAATACACCTGAGATAGTCGATAAAACGTTTAGGACGTTTCGCGGGGAACGACCGATCAAACTTCACGTGGATACCTATCACTTTTCCTCTCCACTGTCTCTTTCTAAGTTCATGTCCTTCCTTTCTTGACATTCAACTTCACAGTATTTTAACAAATCCGCATCATATTGGTTCTATAGAAGAAAATAGCTTGTGGTATACGCATCTTAAACAAAACTTGGCCGTGCACTTACACCCCATCTCACTGTTTTGTATCAATCATTTCACCGTTCTCATTTCACTTACGGTATTGCCGCGTGGTTGCGACGTCAAAGAAGATGGTACGTGGGTTGCTCAAGACGACACTTTTTATTGAGTGAACATGTGCATAGGAAAGTGCAAAGTGCTCGAAAATCGCGCTTTACACAGATAGCGGTAATCAGAGCATTTGTCGTTGGTAATATGATCTGCGCGAAGGTACGTCGCCATTTATACACGTAGCATCCATATCGTAGGTGTCTCAAGCTTATCAGAAAATTCTAAAATAATCTAGAGTGTTCGCAGACAGCCAAGCGTCCTTTGCGCAAGGCAACTGATTAATATGTGGTGTTTAACTTTTCAAAACCACCACATGATTATGAGAGATGCCGTGGTGGAGGACTCCAAAAATTTTGACAACCTGGGTTTCTTTAACATGCACCCAAATCGCAGCACATAGGCCTACAGCATTTTCGCCTCTATCGAAAATAAAGCAGCCGCAGGTGGGACTTGATCCCGCGACCTGCGGGTCAGCAGCCGAGTACCTTAGCTACTGAACCACTACGGCAGTGCCTTTGCGCAAGACTGTGACATAAAAATAC
The DNA here is from genome assembly GCF_043290135.1 of Rhipicephalus microplus. Lineage (NCBI taxonomy): Eukaryota > Metazoa > Arthropoda > Arachnida > Ixodida > Ixodidae > Rhipicephalus > Rhipicephalus microplus. The sequence goes on from NC_134710.1 coordinate 464,158,067, forward strand.
AAGCGAGCGTGGCAGTATAATAATGTTGCGATAAAATTTCAGCAGATGCAACATGTTTCACTGTGGATGCCATTTTCATACAGAACCGTCATCGGGTGGCCACGCGTTGCACGGTGGATCGACGTCTTTAGGTATTTTGAGTAGGCTAAATTTCTACCTACAACATACGGCGTGACGACAGCACTCACGTTGACTGTATACATTAACGAAACGAAGTGCACTCTTCGGTGGGATGATATGCATATCATTAAGAAGCTGTTGTGTATTTCTTAAAGGTCGAGATCATGAATGGTCGAGCAACCCTTCTGGATGAAAGGAATATATTCATTTAATGTTTACAGCCAGCCTGTAGACCGCAACAACTAAAGGTGTGGGCCGACATCACTCCTGTAAGTCTATTTAGTGATGTATCCGTTACAGTAAAAAGTAACTAAATACGTCACTAGTTACTCAAATAAGAAAAAGGGGAACGTTTCACGGCTCCACGTTATATATATACATAAAAAGGTAACGCATTACCGTTACCGTAACCGAAAAAAACAGAACGAATGTTACCTCTGCCGTAGCTCCGGAGTCATCAGTTTTAATCAATGTGTTTTTGCTGCAGAAACACACAACCATAATTTTAAATCTCAAATTTATGTTTCACACATACTAACCCAAGCAGGGATTATACTCGAAATGTTCAATTAACGAGAATTATTTGTACAAATGTACTGAACCTTAGCAATGTCATATAGAAGCTTATTGATGCCTGCACATGTGATGGCTTCTGACTCTGCAGTGACACCGGATGAAACCATTTTTTTTTCATGGGAGCATTATACACAAAGTGAGGTCCAATAATCCACGGTATTCATGGAGAAACTATCACTGAACTCTCAAGAAATTCACAAATATCGGCCTTTTCTTGATCCTTCAGCACCTCCAATAAAGCAAGTCTAAATCGCCACTGTTGGATCTAGCCACCGGATTGGCCCGCCGCGCGCCAGTAGGCAATCACGGATGCCTACATTGGTGCCTTTTTATTAGAGGGGGGGGGGGGGGATTGGGAGATGTCGTGGGGAAAAGGGGGGGGGGACACTTACAAGTTTGTGACACCAGATGTGCCTTGCAGAGACTTAAGTCTAGAAAAATCACGTCTTGCAACACACATCTTGCAATAGCAGCCTTTTTTAATATGTTGCAGGTTTTATTTTTGATTATATAAGAATTCAAATCATGCCTAGAAATCAAATATACAAAAGAACAAAGGTTCCCAGAACTCGTAATTGCATTGTTTCATTGTGTCTTTTCCGGAACAAGTCGAGAGTGGCAGTTGCTATTTCGATTTCTCACACATCTGATGGGTACTGAGCACGTGAACACGCTTCAAAAAAGCATTGAAAAGTTGAATGTTTTATACATACTTATCAAGCATTCTTATTTGTGACGTTTTTAAGAGAAATTTTAATGGGGCCCACTTGCAAGGGGTGTTCCCCTCCCCTGACCAAACACCAAGGGGTCGGGGAGTCAACGTTCTATGCAGGCGTGGTCAACGGACGCCCAGCTCGTGACCAGTATGGGCTGTCTATCTGAGCAAATATTGCATTTGCTCTCATCTGCACATACGACCATCGACAGGTTTTTGTCTTGGGGGGATGCAAACCCTTCTTTCAACTTGCATCACGACTGAGGGAGTAGGTCGTGTTGGTGTCGCTAGAGTGGGTAGCAAGTGCTGGTGGAGCTTGAAGGGTTCAAGTGTCCTTTTTGCACCACCCGCCTCGCCCACGCCCATGTCTACACTTCATTCATTGAACACCGCGCTGAGAACTAGTTGAATAAATGCGCAGATTTGTTTCCTTCCGCATCCTATACCGCTGCATAAAAAATTCTCACATTGCGAAAAGTAGGTATTTTGATTCGTTTGAAGGAAAGTTACATTCAAAGCATGACAGATACTCAAAAAAGCGGTTTCATGCAATCGTAATAAGAAAACTCGAAGCAGAGGTGCTTCTTCTTTTGTGCAGCGTACAATGTAAAAGTAAGATCAGATCCGGAAAAAGCGAAATGAGTGACGTGTGTCACTGCTTGCTCATTGTTCAACGAAAAAAGGTTTCATGAAGTATGACGTTGCCAACAACAACAACAACTTAAAACAACATCTTAAATTAAAAAAAAGCAAAGTGCTGCACATTTACCGTAGAACATGGACATAGATTGAAATACGCGTTATTTTTTCATGAAAGCGAAATAAAAACTATTTTACAAAACGCTTTGCATTCATCGGGATGTCGACACAACTGTGTAGTGTCATTTATGCTATTTCGATTAAAATTCCCGAATTTCAACTAATTCAGTAACCTGTGGCAGAAGAGCCTTTTGAATTTTCAGTTTCGGTTTTTACGCCGCCGACGCCGCCGCCGCCGACGAAAATTGGCCGCACGCGGCCGCCGATGAAAAAACCGGCGTGCGCCGACAACGCCGCCGCCGCCGACTCTGTACGACCCCCACGCCGCCGCCGGTCAAAATCGCCTCGGCGCACACCTCTATCCAAAAGCGAATGTTCGGGTTCTGTTGCTACGCTGAATAGATGTAAATGAAACAAAATAGAACGAAATAAGACGTACAATAAACAGTTACCTTTATGAACATAAACGGCACAACACAAGAGCAAGCGGGATGTGCGTTACTCAACCGGCAACGTTGTGCAGTTCTATACTTTACACCACTAGCCATGGCGTCTCGCGTAGTACATTTTAGTTCCACGGCCACGGTATTTCGTCCAGTTCTAACTAGTCCACTTCTCCGATTGTGTTTTGTTCGTGCTGTGACACAGTGAACGTGCTTCTTGCTGGATCCTGTAAGTGGCCACAGGGCGTGGCGTTGTGACGATTGATTACAACCGGCTTGTGCACACGCAAGAAAAAAAAACTACGACCAGACTGGTACGAACACTCGTCCAGCAGCACTGCGATGACGTTTTTTTTAATGTGCCCATTTAGACAATCGTGATGCCAAGTGATTCTGATGCGGTGTTGGGAACTTCCTGAAAAGTGAGAGTTCTACTGGTGAGGTGTCTCGAAGCAGTGCGTTTCGGCTTAAGTGCGAACTGGTCAAGAGTGAAATGTTTCTGAAAATGCGTTGATTACAACCTACTGCTGCTCTGTATACGTGCATACCCACACGTATTTGTACCAACTGGCATGCACTAGACACGCATTAGACGCGCGCCTGGCGTTTCAATAAAAACTGACAAGTGAACTCGCTTCGCATATCCGCGTCGACATACGTTGATGGAGTTGCACGAAAGCATTCGCGTGAAATGGTTCATAGTTGCACTTCATGGTGCGCTTCATCTCGGAAAGCACGAGGTCAGTTGAGGAGAGCGAAACAATTTTCTGTTGTTTACGACAACGCAGCATTGCTGAAAAACGCAGATGTTGCATTGAACGAGCATGGCGAAACAATCTTGGTCGACTTAGCGCACACCGAAACGCTCCTCCTCTTCAGTTTATGTTCTGGCTACGATTTTGTCTTTGGTCACGGCGAGAATCCGGCTGGAGCCATATGCGCATGCGTACTCGTTTTGAACCTTTTGCATAATAATAAATAACACATACATCCTATGTGACATCAGTGCATAATCTATCGTCGACTGCAGCCTTCCTACCTCCCATGTTGTTTGCCCTTCACACTTCTCGGTACTGTTGCAAATGATCAAATCAAGCCTTTCACACAGATCGATGATCATTTTGCCTGTCAAGTCGGTATACCCATCTATATCTTCTATGTGCGCATTCATGTCTCCTAGTATAATTATCTCGCACTCTCTTCCTAACTCCTGAATGTCCTTTGATATACACTCTACCATTGCCTGGTTTTTCTCTCTGGCCTTTGCTCCCGTCCACAAGTACACGAAACCAAGGAGTGTCATTTGACCTGCAACTTTCCCTTTAAGCCATAAATGTTCCTTGCACTCCTGCTTGACCCTTTGCCAGTCTCTACTTTTATGAATGAATGCCCCAATAGCACCCCCCTTTCTGCTGCCTTCTGTTCTATTACAATATTCCCACGCGTAGTCCGTATTGTTCGGAGGTTGTTCCATGTCCCGGAGATGTGTTTCTACAAAACCGTATACCATCAGCCTCTCTTCCCTTAGCTGTTCTTCTATCTCTTCCCGCTTCAGCCTGTTCCTACCACCCTGCATGTTAATTTACCCTATGTCTGAATTAGCTCGGCGCTCGTGGCTACGTCTATTTATGCCCCGGACTCTACCTATCTTAGACATCGGTGCCCTTTTGGAATCGTATCTGTCCATAACACCTGTCGAAGAGTCTGCCTGGTTGTTTTCCTCGTTACTAGCTATCCTGCACCCCGAAGGGCTCGCTTGCCCCCAAAAAAGCTACTGCGCGTCCTGCAAGTCGCCAACCCACCTCATGACCTAGCCGCCCATCGAAGTGAATTCTGTCTCGTTGAAAACCACCGCACCTATGCACCTCTCTGTTTATTTCCACCACCTCAAAGCCTTTCTCTCGATTCATCCGCCATATCTCTTGGTTTGCGTTGACAACCGCTCTTTGCAGGTTGCTATCACGCACCGGTACCTCCGGTATCGTGCATATCACTACCTGTACCTTAGGAGAAGTGGCGCGCATTTCATCGACGCCTTTCGCCAGTGTGGCTGCTAGTCCTGCTGTATCTTCATTTAAGACATCGTTTAAACCGCCTGAAATTATCCCGAGGTTTCGTCTATCAGCTGTAGTTTTGAGTTTTGCGCTCGCTTGCCTCATGACTGCTTCAAGCTTGCGTCCTGGGAACGCCCCTACTGCAACCCTCTTGTCAGCTCTTACCCACTCTTTGATGGCTTCTGTGCATCGATTTAAATTCGAGTCCCCGGCGATTACCACATGCTGTGACTTTTCAGCTGGAGCGTCCTGCACTTGGGGGCTACTTGCACCTGTGACGCTGGCTGCTTTGTCCCCTCCCAGCCCCACCACTACCTCGCTGAAGCTGGGCCTTACGACAGTTGAACCGGCTAAACCTGTATTTTCCAAACTTGCCTGCTCTTCCTTCTCCACCGTTCTGGTTCCCGGTTCCCTACTGTTCTCTCCATAGGCGGCTTCTTTGTTCAGCTTCGCTAGTGCTTCCTCGGTGGACTTCAGTCTTTCTCCCATTGCCCTCGTTTTCTTTTGCTCTGTCGCCAACGCAGTCTCGAGCTCATCGATTCTCACCAGCAGTTCACTTTGGGCAACCATCATTTTCTCCATTTTTTCCTCGACCTCACATTGCCTACACTTCGCGTCAGCCTCTTCTCCATCCGCTTCTACGCTTGAGTCCACTTTCAAACCCACTCCACATCCTGAACACTTTACAGTCTTTTTAACCATGTCTTTCTGACACCAATTGTCCCTATACTCGATAAATATTAAACTCGAGCCGTGCACTACGAAAAAAAGAAAGTCTAAGCTCTACTACAAAAATTTGCGTGTTCAATGTACGCGCACCTCCCCCACGAGGTGGCAAAAAAACAACAAAAAAATTTCAAACACACACACCCGCACTAACTAATAAATATCTGGTGACTGGCCCCCGAAAAAGCCGTACCATAAAATAAGTGCTACGAAGATTTCAACCGCTGCCTTATAATTATAAGTACAAGCTCAAAACATGCAAAAACACTTATCTGCGCAGTCGATCCGGAGCGCTCAAAAAACACGTCCATCCACGTTGACAGCCCGAACTTCTCTCGTGCCTAGAAATTGTGCCTAAAAACAGCGCCATCTGGTAGGTGTTCCGTGACAGCGCTAACGGGGTCAACCTTGAAAGGAGATACAGTTGAACTCCGCTACAAAAACGCTACTTCAACGAAATTTCCGCTCCGATGATAAATTCGGAGCGGAAAATTCATTTATGGCTAAAAGGAAAAGTGGCAGGTCAAATGACACTCCTTAGTTTCGTGTACTTGTTGATGGGAGCAAAGGCCAGAGAGGAAAACCAGACAATGGTAGAGTGTATATCAAAGGACATTCAGGAGTTACGAAGAGAGTGCGAGATAATTATACGAGGAGACATGAATGCGCACATAGAAGATATAGATGGGTATACCGACCCGACAGGCAAAATGATCATGAATATGTGTGAAAGGCTTGATTTGATCATTTGCAACAGTACCGAGAAGTGTGAAGGACAAATAACATTTGAGGTAGGAAGGCTTCAGTCGACGATAGAATATGCACTGATTTAACATAGGATGTATGATAAGCTCATGGGAATGCACATAGATGAAGGTGGCTCCAGAAGTCTGGGTAGCGATCACAAACGTATCAAGCTAAGTTTTGGAAAAGCAGTGAAAGTGGGAAGGAGACAAGATGAGCAACTACAACAAAATTTTTATCCAGAAAGGCAAATTGAAATAGCCACTAAACAAATTGAGAAAGTAATCACGGAGGATAATAAGACAGTGTGGACATACACGAATCTAATTAGACTCTTTGAGCTAGAGCTTGCTAAGATGCGTGACAAGTCACCCCGGAAAAGAAGACACAAACACAAAAGTTGGGGGGATGAGGAAGTTAAGAGAGCCATAGCAAAACGTCACGAAGCCTCTAGGGAACACAGACATGCTAAGCAGCGGGGTGAACCGACAGATGATGTTGAAAGAAAATGGGCAACCTTTCTAAACTGTAGAAAGGATGCATCCCTTCTGATCAATGAAAAGATTAGAAGGAAGGGAGCTCAGTGGCTGGCAGAAGCACATAAAAAAGATAGAAAGGCAGCTGCGAAATTTTGGAACCATCTAAACTCCCTAAGAAATGAGACGAGTCTAGAGCAGAGTTTTATAACTACAGCCCAAGGTGCTAGGCTAGAAGGGGATGTAGCTATTGAATATATAAGAACGAGGGTGACAGAAAAATTTCAACAAAGAAGTACTTTATGCACCACAATAGACAAGGACGAATCAAATGGTGCAATGGCTCCATTTTCACAACAAGAGTGGGAAAGGGCTGAGAAAAGGGTTCCTAGTAGTACATCAACAGGCCCAGATGGCATTCCAATTAGGCTGATAAAGACATTAGGCTCGAAGTCTAAGCAGGCTTTGAGAGAGGCAGTGAGCACAATAATAATCGATGGTGAAGTTCCCGATGGATGGAAACTTAGCAGGATGAGCATGATCTATAAAGGAAAGGGGGACAAAGCTGACATAAACAACTACCGTCCTATAACAGCGACATCAGTGGTCTACAGGCTGGCGATGCAGATTATAAAGGAAAGACTGAAGGCGTGGATAGAGGATGAGGGGGTGCTGGAGGAACTGCAGAATTGGTTTCGGAAACACAGGAGGTTGGAAGACAATCTGTTCTCACTGACGCAGTGCATCGAAATAGCCGAAAAAAAAACACAGGCCCCTGTGGATAGCATTTTTGGATATCAAGGAAGCGTACGATAGCGTGGTTCAAGAGGAATTTAGGGGAATACTGGACACACTAGGCGTGGAACATGTAGTCACCAATCTTTTAAAGGGTATCTATAAAGGTAACAAGGTAGTTATAAAGTGGGAAAAACAGGTATCCAAGCCTGCAGAGGTAAAACGGGGGCTTAGGCAGGGGTGCCCCCTGTCGCCCTTATTATTCATGATGTACCTACAAGGATTAGAGGCAAAATTAGAGGGAAGTGGACTGGGCTTCAACCTCTCTTTAGTCAAACAAGGGAAGCTTATTGATCAGGCTCTACCAGCATTAATATACGCAGATGATATAGTGCTAATGGCCAACAACAAGGAATATTTGCAGAGATTGATGGACATCTGCGGTAATGAGGGAGATAGGTTAGATATTAGATTCAGTAAGGAAAACTCAGCAGTCATGATTTTCAATGACAATGAATGTAGTGAGCTTAGAATACAGGAGGTCACGCTAGGGATAACAGATAAATACAAATATCTGAGCGTATGGATAAGCAATGGGACCGAGTATCTGAGGAAACACGAAATATACGTGACGACTAAAGGTAACAGGAATGCAGAAGTCATGAAAAATAGGGCACTGTGGAATTACAATAGGTATGATGTTGTGAGAGGAATATGGAAAGGGGTCATGGTTCGTGGGCTGACATTCGGCAATGCGGTCTTGTGCATGAGATCAGAAGTTCAAGCAAGATTATAAATTAAGCAACGTAGAATAGGTAGGCTTGCTTTAGGAGCTCACGGGAATACACCAAATCAGGGAGTACAAGGTGATATGGGATGGACATCATTTGAGGGCAGGGAAGCTTGCAGCAAGATAAAATTTGAGAAGCGATTGAGAGAAATGGGGGAGAGCGTTGGGCTAGGAAGGTTTTCAGCTACTTGTACATGAAGAATGTCGATACAAAATGGAGGAAGCGAACCAGGAAGTTGACTGGTAAATACTTAGAAAACAGCAGGTGGCCAAACCAAAAAGAACTATCGGTTAAGCAGAAAGTGAAGGAAACTGAGACTGACATGTGGAGAATGGGCATGATTAAGAAATCCGCACTAGAGATCTATCGAACATTTAAGCAGGAAATTGCCAAGGAAAGGATCTATGATAATACTCGGGGTAGTTCTCTACTGTTTGAGGCTAGGACGGGAGTACTGCGAACCAAGACATATCGGGCCAAATACGAAGGGGTAGACACAGTATGCAGTGCGTGTGGAGAGGAAGAAGAAACTGCCGAACACTTGATAATGTTCTGTAAAGGGCTTCATCCTATAGTTCAGGATGATGGCGCAGAGTTTTTCAAAGCACTGGGGTTTAGGGACCGGGAGGGTAAAATAAACTTTAAGCGGGTAGACTTAACTAGAAGGAGGTTATCTGATTGGTGGCTAAAGTCAAGGCACGAGTGAAAATTAAACTCTTCACTGCAAAGTACGAATCCTTAAACTCACTTTTTAAGGAAAAAAAATGAATATAGTTTTTGGTTCATTAGGTATGACAGCTTGGTGGCGCTAACCACCGCCCGATCTAAAGGGTACAGCCATATCCATCCATTCATCCATCCATAGGCTGTTTCCCACTCTTTTTGTGGAAATGGCGCAAAGGCTCCATTTCCACAAGAAGAGTGGGAAAAGGCTGTGAAAAGGGTTCCTAGTAGTACATCAACAGGCCCAGATGGCATTCCAATTATGCTGATAAAGACATTACGTCCGAAGTCTAAGCAGATTTTAAAAGAGGCAGTGAGCAAAATAATAATCAATTGAGAAGTTCCCGATGGATGGAAACTTAGCAGGATGAGCATGATCTATAAAGGAAAGAGAACAAAGCTGAAATAAACAGCTACCGTCCTATAACAGTGACATCAGTGGTCTACAGGCTGTTGATGCAGATTATAAAGGAAAGACTGCAGACATGGATAGATGATGAGGGGGTGCTGGGGGAACTGCAGAATGGGTTTCGGAAACACAGGACGTTGGAAGACAATCTTTTCTCACTGACGCAGTGCATCGAAATAGCAAAAAAGGAACACAGACCCCTGTGGCTAGCATTTTTGGATATCAAGGGAGCGTACGATAGCGTGGTTCAAGAGGAATTGTGGGGAATACTGGACACACTAGGCGTGGAAGATGTAGTCACTAATTTTTAAAGGAGATCTATAAAAGTAACAAGGTAGATATAAAGTGTTTTAAAGGTATCTATAAAGGTATCTAAGCCCACAGAGGTGAAACGGGGACTTAGGCAGGGGTGCCCTTTGTCACCCTTGTTATTCATGATGTACCTTCAAAAATTAGAGGCCAAATTAGAGGGAAGTGAACTGGGCTTCAACCTCTCTTTCGTCAAACAAGGAAAACTCATTGAACGGGCACTACCAGCATTGATGTAAGCAGATGATGTAGTGCTAATGGCCGACAACAAGGAAGATTTGCAGAGATTGGTGGACATCTGCGGTAATGAGGGAGATAAGTTAGATTTCAGATTCAGTAAAAAATCAGCAGTCATGATTTTTAATGACAATGAAGGTAGTGAGTTTAGAATACAGGAGGTCGCGCTACAGATGACAGATAAATACAAATATCTGGGTGTATCGATAAGCAATGGGGCCGAGTACCCATTGATTGGTTTGTGGGGTTTAACGTCCCAAAACAAACATGATTATGAGAGACGCCGTAGTGGAGGGCTCCGGAAATTTCGATCACCTTGGGTTCTTTAACGTGCACCCAAATCTGAGCATATGGGCCTACAACATTTCCGCCTCCATCGGAAATGCAGCCGCCGCAGCCGGGATTCGATCCCGCGACCTGCGGATCAGCAGCCGAGTACCTTAGCCACTAGACCACTGCGGCGGGGCAGGGGCCGAGTACTCAAGGGAACACGAAATATACGTGTCGACTAAAGGTAACAGGAATGCAGCGGTAATGAAAAACAGGGCACTGTGGAATTACAATAGGTATGATGTTGTGAGAGGAATATGGAAAGGGGTCATGGTTGCTGGTCTGACGTTCGGCAATGCGGTATTGTGCATGAGATCAGAAGTTTAAGCAAGATTACAAATTAAGTAACGTGGAGTAGGTAGGCTTGCCTTAGGAGCTCACGGGAATACACCAAATCAGGGAGTACATGGGGATATGGGATGGTCATCATTTGAGGGCAGGGAAGCTAGCAGCAAGATAAAATTTGAGAAGCGATTGAGAGAAATGGGGGAGGAGCGTTGGGCTAGGAAGGTATTCAGCTACTTGTACATGAAAAATATCGATTCGAAATGGCGAAAGCGAACCAGAAAATTGACTGGTAAATACTTGGAAAACAGCAGGGGGCCAAACCAAAAAGAATTATCTGTTTAGAAGAAGGTGAAGGAAGCTGAGACCGATATGTGGAGAATTGGCATGATTAAGAAGTCTGCACTAGAGATATTTCAAACTTTTAAGCAGGAAATGGCCAAAGAAAGGATATACGATAATACTCGGGGTAGTTCTCTACTGTTTGAGGCCAGGACGGGAGTATTGCGAACAAAGACATATCGGGCCAAATACGAAGGGGTAAACACGGTATGCAGTGCATGTGGAGAGGAAGAAGAAACTGCCGAACACTTGATAATGTTTTGTAAAGGGCTTCACCCTGTAGTTCAGGTTGATGGCGCAGAGTTTTTCAAAGCACTGGGGTTTAGGGACAGTGAGGGCAAAATAGACTTGAAGCGCGTAGAGTTAACTAGAAGGAGGTTATCTGATTGGTGGCTAAAGTCAAGGCGCGAGTGAAAATTGAACTCTTCGCTGCAAAGTACAAATCCTACATCTCACTATTTAAAGAAAAAAAATTCTAGTTTTTGGTTCACTAAGTATTACGGCTTGGTGGCGCTAGCCACCGCCCAATCTAAAGGGTACAGCCATATCCATCCATCCATCCATCCATCCATCCACCGCTAGGTAGCGAGCGCGCACTCAGTAGTTGGAGCACTGAACACCTACCACAGGTTGGAGCACAGAAATTGGAGTCGTGAATAGCTTTCCGCTTAGTTGTGATAAATAAAACAGAGGATAGTCTGGTCAATGTAATAACGTTTTTTTGCGGGAGCATACAAGTCTTCTACCCTCTGGAGCTAGTGGCAACCTTTTCATACATTGTAAGCAGTGCAGTTACCGATGTGTCGAAATGTATCTATTGTATAGGTAAGACCGCCGAAATGCAGCGTGAACGAGAATTGATTGAGGTGCAAAATACCTGGATACTCGGTTAGGAAAAATATGTAAGCTTAGCTTCTGTATTTTTGCTAAGGCAATAGTCTGACTTACTTGAACATTGGTGACTTGGATGGGTAAGGTTAATGTAGGGTGCTTTTTCGCATGCTCGGTACTCACTTAGAAGGAGGCGCTTCTTGGAAATAAACGCCAGTTGTTGGTGGCCACCTCTGTTCACTGTCTGTGCTTCTGCCTCTCAGTTTTTCAACACAAAAGTGTTTGATGCCGGGGTCCACCACAGCTCTAAGGCTGGCGTGTTTCCGTCACGGTTATGATGTTGTAAAATACTTACACTAGATTGCAAAAAAAATAGAATCACATGTAAAAGTCGCAAGGTGTCGAACCAGCATCCTCTCGAACTGCAGCGCGTGGCGCTAACCACTACGTCACAGTAGATACGTAGGAAATAGTGCGACCGACAAGCCATCTACATACACCATATACCACTTTGTAGTCCTCGGAGCTCTACCGATTCAGCGCGTTTCCATCATCAGTAGTGAGATTACGCGACGCGTGCACATTGGGCCTCTCTAGAAGTTGGGCCTCGCGTTTGAGAGCGTCGCCTCCACAGAACGTGGTCTTTCCTGCGCGCGCGCTTATCGAACTCTAGCGTCGAGAGAGCACAAGGTAAGACCGCCAAAATACGGCCACAGCACTCACTGTTATGGCCGTATTTACGAAAGAAGCATGCTACTCGCACACGAAGTGAGAATTGTGAGAGTTCGCGCTTGTCTTGTAAATACTTGTCCGTTCGTTTCATGGGCTGTTCTTGCTGATATACAGGGCACTTTGAGTGTTGAGCTGTGACATTTGTTAATATGCGCTCCTCCTGTGTATACTCATTTAGTGCGTGCTTATTGCTTGAAGTGTTAACTGCAAGTTTTGAGCTGCTGCTGCTTGCCATTCTTAGCATATTTTGTAATTTGTTGCTGTAGCATTCATTTCTTCAACTTTGTGGTGAAACAATGTACAGTAAACGCTCACCTACCTATGTGAAGACAGGTTTCACTTTCATATTTTAGCAATTCCGAGAAAGAGGGATCAGTCACATTTTTTCGACGTTTTAATGGCTTCGAGTTTAGGCTGTGGCTCGGGCCCAAGCTCTGCTATTCGTGTTTCATCTGATACCGATAAACCTTTTTTGTTGTGTTGTTTGCTTTTCACACGTAATATGTGACCTTTTTCTCCTTCCAGTTTTCGATGAATCCGTCGGGAAGATCTGTGGAATGATAATTTCAACCACATCTTTGACCGTGTTCATTGAACGGCGAGCCCGTGCAGGTAAGTGAACTCATCCATGGATGCCACAAGGTATGTTACTTTCTCTCTCATACTGGGTCTTGTAGCTTACTATGATAAACAGGTTGGCATGATTCGTAGTTCCATCTAGTCTCTGCGAGGCATTTTGATGTGTGAATACATTAAAGACCCTTTTCTGCTCGCTTATCAGTATTTTCACAATGAATCATGAAATATGAAAAATGACATAAATAAAACCAAGCTTAGATTGGTGCATCCCCTATTTGGTAGGCGATTAGTAGAACAGTATAACATGTTTAAGAACTAACAGTGGCAGTTGCAACGGCATTCAAATGAGGACACAGTATTTGTTGTGGTGGTGCAAGTCTGCCATGTCAACAGTACACAGCGCAGCGATGTGTGAACGCTCGACTGGTAGCCAAAATCAGATAAAGTTGCATAGCAAGCCATGCGGTGCTCAGCGTCTGTTGTCAAGACATCGCAGTGTGTCTTCTTCACACTTGCAGCCAATTCTTTTCGCTCGCTTGCTATGGGCTTTCCCAATACATGTTGCGTTTGATGGTAGGTATGGCTTTCTTTATTCACTTTGACGCAGGCACGATGGAGGTGAATTATACAGTGCCTGTTTTGACCATCCCTTAAAAAGCCAACTGTGGTGATTTTTTCACCATGTCAGGATAACCCTTTCAGTCACGAATTATTATATTCCCTGCGAAAAAATTCCATACTCGCAGGTTTTGCAGTTTCCCAGGTCGTCTGGGAAATCCCAGGTCGTCTGGCTATACTGAAGCTCACATTGTACTGTGGTGTTGAACATGCCATTTTCTTGTAAACCAGCCACTTGGTTTCAAACCTTTATGCCCACCTGTAATATTATCCATTGTTTGAACTCGTCAATCTTTGCCGAGATGAAATGAAGCAATTTTTTTGTATCATTGACTTTTTCCACTAAAGCCAGGTGATTCATTGAGCTTTGGATGTTCATGAAAATATGGGTTTGAGGTTGGCTATGAGTATTAGGTGAATCAACAGCTACTGCACGTCGGGCATCGACACTTCGTTTTGGCACTTCCTATTTTAGCATCGAATGATTTTTCCGCTGGAAAAACACACTGCAGCGACCCGGCTTCTCTACGAACATGTAACTGATATGGAATGCAGGTATGGGGCATGGACACTATTTTGAGAAAAAGCATAAAACCACAGAAACATTGTCAAGTCTTAAAAAAAACATGCATTCATCAATCACTAACGTTTAGTAGGCTCAGCAGCAACATGGTAGGCGTATTGTTGGTGCAGTAATAAAAAGCGTTTTGAATGGGCCGACCTGTAAGAGCAAGGTTCCAGTTAGCAGGTGCTTCTGCGACCTGCCCACCTATTATGTGTCGAAGTGCTGCCACATTACATTTCAGTTACACTGAATGTTTTAAGATTTCATCTTCACTCCTTTGATGAAGAAAACATAGCTGTATATGTTCAGTAGTCGTTTAGCGGTGTTACAGACATGTGTTTTGCATTGAATTTAGCTGGGTTTATAAAGTGACCGAACATAGAATTTGCTATAGGCAGATCGCGCAGAGGCTGCTTGTTCAAGACTGTTTCCGTTGTACTATTTATGAATTCCCTACAAGTTCTTAAGATTCCCACAATTTTCCACCCCGCCGCGGTGGTCTAGTGGCTAAGGTACTCGGCTGCTGACCCGCAGGTCGCGGGTTTGAATCCCGGTTGCGGCGGCTGCATTTCCGATGGAGGCAGAGATGTTGTAGGCCCGTGTGCTCAGATTTGGGTGCACGTTAAAGAACCCCAGGTGGTCGAAATTTCCGGAGTCCTCCACTACGGCATCTCTCATAATCATATGGTGGTTTTGGGACGTTAAACCCCACATATCAATCAATCCCACAATTTTCTAGGCTCATTGTGAGTTTGCAAAAAAATTGTGAACTGTCAGCACCCTCTCTCTGTCTTGGGGAAGTGGCATCGAGCGTCAGCCCATTGGCTTGGGCACAATGCTGTCACTTCTGTTGCGAAGTAGTTATGCTATGACCGTGGTGCAAATTTTGTCACTATAGCAATAGTGAAATAAAATTTTTTAATTAGCACAGCTTTTGGGATAAGTTCAAATCGATATACCTAAGTTGTTTACACAATATTAAGGGGTAACACAGCTAAGAACTTATGAAAAACAAAGTATGTGTCATACTTATAAAAAATTGACACCGACGGCACGACTGCTCCACCTTTTTCCCCTTAATGGAACAGCCTAATACCCACAGTGATGATACCTGTGCCCAAGATGGCGCCGTCGTTTTCGTCTATACTCCACACATTCCCGCCTACGCCAGATCCAACACGCTGAGTCAATACAAAAGCACTTTGAGCAATGATAATCATCAAATGGCTTGCATCAAATTCAGTCGTTTGTGGTTCGGTAGTCCCAAACGTTGGAGCAGTTATTTTGGCATTCGCTTTGATACGTCTGTGGCGATGTACAGCTTTCATTTCTCTTCTTGCTCTTAAAGCCTCATATGCAGATGCTACCAAAGTGTCTCGACATACTGACCTCGTAGATTTTGTATATACCGTCATAATGAAGTTACATCGCATAGGAAGATACACTGCTGGCGATTTCTAGAGCAGAGAGTGCATGATCAGAAATATGCATATTAATTTTGAGAGCCTCCAAACCCTCTTGTGAGGTCAGTTTACAGCTTACACCATGTTCTTGATGCTTCAAAAGCTGCGCTCACAAAGTGGGTGACGGAAATAAAGTTCGTCGCGCTGGCCTCACCAGTCTGGAGGTTGTCACTATCAAGAAAATTTTGCGAAGGGCGGAGGTGTACCATTGAGTAGTCGGTAGGCTTTCGGGGCTACCCTTTCTACGTCCGTGTCTAAACCTTGCGAAGCTGAAACCGTTGTCACGAAGGGCTAGTCACGACGGATACACAGTAGACTAGAGGGCTCCCATTTTGCGAGCCTCCAGACGATGCCTGCATGATAGCACTGGGCACTCACATTCCGATAGGTTTTTCTCATCCTGTATTGCTTTAATACTTTTTCCATCTTATGAAGGCCTTTTAGTGCTTCTTCACATTACGATGTTTCGCAATCTTTGGTGTTGAGTACAGTGATGTACTAGTCTCAGCTCTATGCTTGCGCTTGCTGCGCCTAACGGCTACTGCATTTTTTTCGGGACACCGGAGATGACACGTCGTCCATGTCGGGGTACGAGAACACAATTTCGCTGGGGCTGAGATGTGTTCAATCGAGCGGCGGTTTGCACGTTATTAGATTGACAATGTTAGAAAGCTGTTCCCATTGATCTTGCTCAAAAAAAAATGAGTTCGTTGTGACTCCACCAACAGCTTTATTTTCGTACATGCCATCACATGAAGTTTCATTAAAAGCATCTCCATCTCTTTTCCACCTGCAAGCCCTTTTTGCATATTGTATGCTTTTTGTGGGCTTTGAAACATTGTTTCATAATTTGGAGACTTAGGCATGGCTTGTCCCGCTCTCTGTGTGGGCTTGGATTCATGTGCGCTCTTAATGGTTAAGGATGATGACTTCTCCTGCTTGGTGCTCTGCACTTTGTTTTCACAAATGCAGATCTCTGATGACGCAGCTTTTTTGGTACTATGTATGATTGAGACCACTACACGTTTCTCTGTGCGCCATTGGTTCTACGACAATATGGTTTCCCAGCTGGCATCTTCGTTGGAGTTGGGGCTACACGCTCTCAAAGTGCTAAAATTGGGATTGTGTTTTTTGGTGTTGCCTTTGTTCATACCTGTCGCCTTACTCTGTGGTCCTGAAGTGGTCTTTATACCAAGATTACATTTACTTCGCATCAGTCATTTCTCAGTTCTTGATTCCAAGTTAGATGCGTGGCAGTCATGGCTCGTGGCTGGAATGCGCTTTTGCTTTCTGTGAGGTTCTAGTACTGCATTAGCCTTTGATGTTAAACTGAATCCTGGATCATGATGTGTTGCAGCACCTTCATCATTATCCCAAACCAGTCTTCGTCTAGCTTTGCAGCTTCGGGCTCCCCAAAAATAATTTGCCTGAGTGCTTTTACCAGCGCTGTATTCGTCTTCATGGTGCTTAGATGAATCGCAGAAGCTGCACTTGGGGGTTTTTGGGAATTCGCCGTTTAGAACTAGAATTTCTATCGTTCTGGCCGTTTTCCTTTGGAAACAACTGGGGATTAGAGTTTACCATGTTTGCTACGTTTTTTCTTGTTTTTTGTACAAACGGGTCCACTGTTAAAGGGAACATTTGCGTGACCAGCATGCTTAGATTTCGCTATCTTACAGAATCATAGCAGCTTAGATAAGCATAAGACTACTGGTGATTGAAAGTTTTGACTCCTCTTGACAGACTAGTCTTGCATAAAAAATGTTTCTTAATCCACTTGCTATTGGAGGGCCAGGAATATTGATGGTGTGCATTAGAGTGTTCCTTTCAACACTAGTCCATACTGTACATAGTATGGCGATGTGCTGGTATTTATGGTGCATAGTTGACTCGCAGCAGCTGCACTTACGTCCTTCAATATTTCGCTGACCTATCCTCGACTTGCCACTTTTCTGCTTGGAAGCATTTGGAAGCTGCTATTGACAAGGACTACGACCATCAGCGCCTTCATTTATTTAAGCATTGGCGAACCACATTCAGTCATACGCCCTACCGGTTTCATTTGGTATCGTGTTTAGTATAAGTTCAAGGAGTAATTTGAGGTGTCAAACCTGTGAGAGTTTAAGGCTTGACGCGAAGCATTAGCTCGTAGGAGGAGATGTGAGTGCATGGGTCATGAAAGTTAGCCAATTGACAGACATTTACTGCCGTCACTTCAGGGGGATAGGGGATATACATAAGTATTTCTTATGTATTTCAGCGAAAAGCGCTGCCTGCGTCATGTTATTGAGACAGAAAATTTGCGCATGCAGTATATAGGCGTTAATAGACACTCATCCCACTTTGTTCATGCATTTAGAGAGTGTTTTTATATGTATTTAGTCTCACCGCAGTATGTACTACACTTGGAGAGCTTAGGATATCCGACCATAAAGACCACCACCCTGACATTTTGCTAACGAAAAAAAAACAATAAAATATTAAGGACGCTATGCACAAAATGAACGTTCATGGTGTAATCTATATAATAACATACAATCATCGATTTCACCGAAAACTCAGTTACAAATAAACTATTGAATTAATTAACTGAAGCGCCATGTACTCGACTTCAGGTCGTTCTCCGAGGTGATTCTGGCCCATGGCAGTGCGCGAGCTACGCCGAGAGGCTCAAGCGCTCACGTTGGCGCGCGTACAACAGCACGACTCCCTCTAGCTACGTGTGCAGGTGTCGCTGCTGCCAACGGGTCCCTGACATGCTTCGAGTTGCGCGCTCATTCGGGCGTGACCCGCCACGGTCGCGCACGCGGCCAGAGCCCGTCGTCGCAGCGGGACACTTCTGATAGCTCCGCAGACGCCACTGCACAGCAGCCCGCACAGCTGTGCGCTCGGCGAGACTTAAATCGCAGCGCAGACTGGCTGGCGCAGCGTCCTGGGAACAGTGTGACCGTGCACCGCCTCCTGAACGATGCTGTCGTTTGCCAAATACCACTCTCCCCATCGTCGTAACTGAAGTCCAACTCAGAGCTGCACGTTGGGGCCTCTGGTTCTTGACGTGCTTTTGACGATTCTTGTGGAGCGGGCGAGAAACCCTCGCAGTGGTTGGGTCTTGGCTTCGGGTCAGGCATGGGGCCGCAGGCGAAAGTATCGCCGTTCGTGGGCCGCCTGTTGACGTCATCAGTGCTGGGGAAACTGGACTGTTGTTGGCGCTCTATCTCAGCAAGCGTAAAAGCAGGCGGCCTGTATATCTGCATCGTCGGCTTGGTTGACCTTTGGGGGCTAACCGCCTTGAGTTCTTTATTAGCCCTAGCAGCGTTCTTCAATGCGAGCTGTTGCCGTTGCTCCATTTGCATCTGTTGGATCTTCTTTATGAAACCGTGGCTCATGTTGAGTCCTGGTGAAGACCACTGTCCGACAGAAGTGTTCTGCCGGCCCAGTTTTTTGAGCATGGCCAATTTCCCGTCTCGCGCTTTGGCCTGCATGACTGGTGTGTTGTTTTTCAGCTAAACCGAAACAACTGCCGACGCGTCAAGGCAACGCCTCCTTTAGAAAGATGCCTGCCCAAAAACGGTAGTGTCTGTGTTTCAAGGTGGGCTCCCAGACACGACCCCGGCCCTCGCATACCAGCAGCTACTAGAACTGGATGATGTGCATGGCTTTTAGTCGCTCTTGACATGCACATTCACCAAGTAGTTTTTGTAGGAATGTCTTTTGGGTGGGAGTGCTTGAGCCAAGTCTCTGAAGAAAGTTGTTCGTATGGCTATGTTGCCGTCAACTGAGACGGAAACTCCTCAAGTGAGATGGGAACTCCTCAACATTTGCAAGGTCCCCCGCAGGGGCGCCGGCGCAAGTAGGCATTTAGTGCGTAGCGATACCGGAGGCCCGAGCTGATGGGGGAGTTTCAACTCTTCCTCACACCTAGCCAGGCGTGGCTTTGCTGTGTCCGGAGAAAAAAGGATCTTGGGGATTAAGCCGACGCCGGGTGATTGGACCTTTAAGGCCCCCCTGGCAGAGGCAACACACCCCGTTGGCCCCGGCTTTCTGTAGACGGCATACCTGGGCTGACCCACCCAGGGGAAACCAGCAGTCGCCTTTTCCTATCTCTCTCTCTCCCTACATCTTCATATTCATCTCTCACTTTTTATCTGCCCTGTCTTCTACTCTCTTCTGTTTACTTCGAAACATCCTGGCGGCTAGGGTTAACGCTGTGCAAATAGCCTACCTTGGTCCAGGCGCATCGGGTTATAGTAGCGTTGTAGGGCTGGCGTCTGCAGGTTTTAGCATCCGCAAACTTGTAGCGTCCACTCCTTGGGCTCCGTGGTGGGTGGCCGCGAACGCTTCTGAAGAAATTTAAGCAGGCATGCATAGGGCTTTTCCTCTGTTAAGTGATACTACCGCCTTAAAGCGCCTACGCACCGAAGACTTTTCGGTTTTTTCAACCGATCAAATAGAAACTTCCCTCATTTTCATGTTATACATGGTGAGAAAAGTGGGAAACCAGCCAGAACTGCATCCCCCTTTGTAGTATCCTGGTGTCTCACAGAAGTTCTCGGGCCGGGCACAAAGTTACCAAAATGGCTGAAGGAGACCTCCTCCAAGTTCGAGAAAAAGAACAGTTTGACAAACTACACAATGTTTCAACTTTTGGTGACACCGATCACTGTAGCACCACACAAATCAATGAACACAACTCGTGGAGTGATATCTGACGCTGATTTGCTTAGCCTGTCCTGGAGGGGTAGAAGAGTCAGAATGTGACCAATGCACAAAGAACTATCAATAGAAGCGACAACAAGCAAACACCAACAAAACACCTTATACTCACGTCAAATGAAAACATCACATTCAAAGATGCAAGAATAAAAGTGTCGTCATTTTATGGCCCCACATATGCTAATGCGGCACGTCAGGCGGTACCGCCGCACCAGCCCTCACCACTCCTTTGGCCAGCGCAGAGCAAGCAGCCCACTTTGGCGTCTGCCTCAAGGCGGCAGTTGTTCAGTCTACTCCGCCTACTCGCGGACAGAGACCGCACACTCCAGGGTTCTTAGGCCTGACGGCCTCGTCTCAACAGGCAAGGCCCACAATTCAAACCACGAGCTCACACAGGTGGGCATCCAGTGCCTCCAAGGAGGCAATGGGTACGACAGTAGTCTTGGTGTCGAAGGAGCGGCGTGGCTCGTTCGAGAGCGCCAAGAAAAATAGGAAGCCAATGACGGGGTCGGACTATCGTCCTGCCACCTGAATCAAGTTCACTTGAACACAGGATATTCTTTGTACACACAGCAGCATCTCTTCTTAATATGCAGGCAGATATATTACAGTATAACATTTGAGGCCTTCTTCGAAACCTCGATGACCTGCAAGAACTTCATGAACACAATGCAAGAGTGCTGTGTGTACAAGAGACACACTTAAAACAAACACACACAAACTTTGTACGTAACTACGTAATCTTCCGAAAGGATAGAGGTGATGCCGTGCCATCATCTGGTGGTGTAGCTGATACTTAGTCAAGGGATAGCATGCACACAATTACCCCTTCAAACTTCCCTCGAAGCGGTGGCTGTCCGAGAACTTCTTTTAAACAAACTCGTCACCAGCTGCTCTTTGTACATACCACCACACGACCGTCTCGAAAAATGTTAATTCCAGTCTTTAATAGACGAACTACCTGAACCTTATCTGGTCCTTGGGGACCTGTATGCACATAGCGGTCTGTGGGGTGATTCTAGCTGTGATGCACGAGGTCGTCTCATTGAACATTTTCTCTTCTATATCGGTGTGTGTCTGTTAAGTAGGTAGGAACGAATGTACTATAACATCGCCAACAAAACATACTCGTCTATAGACCTGAGAAGCCTATCTCCTTCACTTCTACCTCTACTGAAATGAAAAGTCATAAATAATTCATATGGAAGTGAATATTTTCCTTACGTTTTGAGAACACCAACATTATATGAATGTCCTTCACATGTTCCCAAATGGCTGATAAACAAAGCCGACTGGGAGCAATTTCATAACATTACTCATTTAGGTTGGACTGACATATGTGGATTAGGCATAGATGAAGCTGTGCAGTACTTCACAGCTTTTCTTACTGACGAAGCGGCCAAGTGCATCCCCCAAACATCTGGACTTCCCGGCAAGTGACGCATGCCATGATGGAACATTGAATGTCGAAATGCACGACAGGAGCAGGACAGGGCATGGAAGTTGCTGTGGAACTCACCGAGAGCGGAAAACCTTGACAGCTTCAAGAAAATAAATCTCAAGGCAGGAGAACGCGTCGGCAGGCCAGAAGGGAAAGTTGGCACAAGTTTTAACAGGGATCAATTTTATAGACAGGAGGCTAAAGTCTGGACCACGGTTAGTAGGGCAGCAGGAAGACAAGTACACTCACTCCCACTCGTAAACACACATGGTGACAGTTTGAAAGATCAGGCGAACTTCCTCGGCGCACACTTCGAATGGCTGTGCAGCTCGTCAAACTATACTAACGCTTTCCAAAATCACAAAACAATAATTGAGAAGGAGGAACCAGAACACAAATGTACGAAACACGAAGCATACAACCAAGCTTCCGGCTTAGCTGAGCTCCAACCATCACTAAACTGCTGCAGTAATTCCGCCACAGGTTCTGATCGAGTCGCGTACGATATATTAAAAAACAACATACCAATCGAAACGAAAAAAAAAAACCTTAGTTTGCTTGTACATTGCTATCTGGTTTTCCTGGAAAGAGGCTATTATCCTAGAAAGAGGCTATTGTTATTCCCATTTTAAGAGGGCAAGGACCCTTATTCAGTTTCAAGTTATAGGCCTATTTGAACTTACAAGCTGCTCTTGCAAACTTTTTGAAAAATGATAACTGTCGACGTACATTTCCTTGAAACAAAAAATTTGCTCTACTCATTTCAGTGAGGTTTTCGAGAGGGTAGATCCACCACCAACTACCTTGTTCATATCAAGGCATAGATCAGAGACGCTTTCGTCCTCAAACAATATTTTCTCTGTGTTCCTTGATATTGGCTACGATACAATATGGTGCTTTGGAATATTAAGAGACCTGTCCCATCTTGGTGTGCGTTGCAGAATGCTTACAATAATGGAAAGTTACCTGTCAAACCGGGCATTCCGTGTCCGAGTGGGCAGCGTTTTTTCCCAAACATTTGTCCAAGAAACAGGAGTGCTGCGAGGTGGTGTGCTTAGCTGCACACTTTTTAATATCAAAATGAATTCTTTGCACTTGTCCATCCCTTATAACATGTTTTACTGCACATACCGAGGACGTCCAGCTTGGTTTCAAGTCTTGTAATCTGGCCATGTGTGAGCGGCAGGTTCAGCTTGGTTTGAACAAAGTCTCCAATTGGGCAGAAGAAAATGGGTCCCAACTGAATGTACAGAAAAGCAAGTGTGTTTTTTTCTCCAGCAAAAGAGGTATTAATTCGGAGCCCGATATTCAACTGTATGGGCAACGTCTTTCTGTTATTACTGAACACAAATTCTTAGGCCCGATCTTGTACGCCAAGCTAACCTTCATACCACACATCAAGTATCTAAAAAACAAGTGCATGAAAGCCATGAATATTCTAAAAGTGTTGTCTTGCACTACATGGGGAAGTGACAAGCAGTGTCGGATCAATTTGTATACAAGCCTCTTGTGTACTCACCTAGATATTCGAAACGTATTCAACCATTGCTTGTGTACGTCGTTGTACCCATCTTGTTTAAGAAACGCCAAAGTTTTGCCGGTATATAAAGAGGGCGATCGCTCTGATCCTTCAAGCTATCGGCCCATATCTGTGTTAAGCATTATAAACACCATATTCGAAACGATTCTTGAAAAACGAATGCGCCTATTCTTAGAAAAATATAATGCTTTTTGCCTGGAGCAGCATGGATCTAGATCACACCATTCCACATCAACAGCTGTGTTATCATTACCACAGAAGATTAACAAAGCACTGCACAACAACCTTCTTGTGGCAGTTGTCTTCATTGATTTAAAAAGGGCATTTGATACCGTAGACCATAATATTCTGCCTATGAAATTAAAACACTATGGATTGCGCGGCAAAGTTTTTAGCCTCTTTTCTAACTACGTTGATGGACGTCATCAAATGGTCAACATGCAAGACCTTACGTCGTCATTATTAAACATAAAGACAGGGGCACCTCAGGCGTCGGTCCTGGGGCCACTGTTCTCACTATATGTAAATGATTTGCCATGCATACTCAAATCGGCCGAGTTGATAATGTACGCTGATGACACAGCTTTAATAGTTACCGCCGATAACATAGCCGATCTAGAATGTAGAGCTAATGAAGAACTAGAAAATATTTTTAGGTGGTTTACAGTAAACAAATTAACATTCAATGCAAAGAAAACCAAACACACCATTTCTCACTCCCGTTACCGAAATGTAAACTGTGAGTCATTTCGACTTACAATGAACAACTGCCAACTTGTGCATGTAAAAGAATTTAAATATCTCGGTGTAGTGTTGAAACCCAAATACACTGGAAAAAACAAATTAACTCTGTTTGTACTAAGCTAGCATCTGGCTGCAGTATGCTACTGGCTGCTAGAAATTATTTTAGTAGAAATATTCTGAGTCCTTTATTTTTCGTTTGTTCATAGTGATCTATCATACTGCTTAGACTCATGGGGATGGACCTTAAAAACTTACCTTGATCCTATCTGAATATTACGAAAGTGTGCACTTAGGATAATAGATTATGCGGCATATAATGAACCCAGTGCGCCTTTGTTTCACAAGTTGGATATTGTACCTTTTGATTACTTACGGCAGCCTAAAACAGTAGTCACCATCAATAATGTTATTGCACATAGTGTACCTTTTGATGTATCTATCTTTTCTTCCTCGTCACGCGTCACTAGATGCATGACATAGCGGAATTTTAATCTTCCATCTACTGAAAACGTGTATGGTGAACGCTTTCTACTGTTCGTAGGAGCTAAAGATTGGATTAACATACCACTTCAGATGAAAGATTCTAGGGCTTTCTCGAGCGCACTAAAAATATTTGCTACATGTAGATCAATAGTAATGACCATGTACTAAGCCTTACACTTAGGTTGATGTTTTGTCTGTACTTGATTATTTCATTATTTATGAACGAAGTGCAACAATGTGTTCTATATACATTTCTGTAGGTTCTTTCAAGCATTTACGTCACCTCAAAACGTTGAAAAATCAACGTTTTTTGAGGTTCTGATTTTTTATGTACAAATTGTATTCTGCTTGTATACTTTCTCCCATTAGACCCCCTACTAGCCTATGGCTACGGGTCTAATCAGTGTTGTGGATTTCCTGAAATGTAGTCATAACAACCTCAATAAAATGAAATAAAAACATAGCAATGGGGCAATAGCATATCAGTCTAGCAATGGGGCAATAGCATATCAGTCTGCGACACCTACTGCCCTTAAAATGCTTGACCCTGTTCATCATCTAGGCATTCGCCTCTACGGGTGCTTTTTGCACTAGCCCTGTGGAAAGCCTGTACGTGGAATCAAACGAATGGCCGCTTCACCTACAGAGATGTTACATGTCTTTTCAATACACTCCAACCTCATTATAACGTAACGGGTTATAACGAAATAGTGGATATAACAAAGTAAATAAATTCCCCTTGAAAGCTTCATTGAGAACCATGAATTTTAAACCTCATTGTAACAAAATGAAATTGACCTGTAAATGTATATATTAACTAAATTAGTCTATCAAATCATCATGAAAAAATTAACCGTAGTGTGTTAACAATATCGTTTTCTGCGGAGTTAGACACTCGTTTGGCGCGGCTCTTCCAAACTCCCATCCCGACCTTACGGCCACAGCACATGTGGCCGAGAGAGCCGTCTTCCTCACACAGCCGGTGGAGAAGATTGAGGAAGCGCTCAGCAGGTCACATGACCGAGAAACGGCGCCACGGCGCAAAGCGATTTCCCTCTCACTTACACGCCTTAAAGACGACTGCAACGACACTTCTAACATTGTGGGCAACGAGTGCGTCTCCGCTGCTACTCTCTGCACCAAAAAAGAATACTCTCCACGACAGCTTTTTTTTTCCTCACCGCGCGCGGCCTGTAAAGGAGAAGGGTCTCTACGTGCAGAGATGGAGAAGGGCAAAGCGTGGCCCAGGCGCGTCGCAGATCGGCATTTGAGAGGATGTGTAAGTATATCGTTTTCTGCGGAGTTTCACGCTCGTTCGGCGCGGCTTTTTCGAACTCCCGCGGCGACCTTACAGCCATGCCACGCGCGGCCGAGAGAGCCGTCCACCTCACACAGCCAGCGGAGAGGATTGAGGAAGCGCTTAGAGGGTCACTTGACGGAGAAGCGGTGCCGCGGTTCAAAGTGATTGCCCTCTCAATTACGTGCCTTAAAGACGAGGGCAACAACACTTTGAACGCTGTGGGCAATGACTGTGTTTCCGCTGCTACTCTCTGGACCAAGAAAGAATACTGTCTGCGACAGCTTTTTTCCTTCTCACCCTGCACCGCTTCGAAAGGAGAAGGGTCTCTGCCTGCCAAGACATAAAAGGACGAAGTATGGGGCAAGTGCGTCGAAGATCGCCATTTGAGAGAGGGTGAACAATCCGCCACAGTCTTTTTCCTTTTCGTTCTTTGTGTGCGGCGTTGAGAGGTGCGGCCGCGGGATTGGGCATAGTGCTGAGAGTATTTTCGGAGCGTGGTATGTTTAAATTAGCCGTTGCAAGTGCTTCCACTTTTGAAACACAGGGCGTTTTCGCCCGTTCGAATACACATAGATTTGATGGGACCACAGTGTGAGTTCGAATTAACCGGAGGTTCGACTTAAGCGGGTTCGAGTTAGTGAGATCGGGCTGTGTTTATTTACCGTTGCATGTGTGGTCGCGTAGCGCTACATCGGGCCGCGAGGTGGTTTCTTTCTTTGCATGCTCATAGGTGTGCACCCATCTGAGCATACATTGGCACAAACTGTTATAATTGATATAACAAAATCTTGGATAAAACGAAATAATTGTGGCTCCCCTTCAACTTCGTTATAATGAGGTTTGAGTGTATTATCTTAAAGTGAACGCACACAAGGAACGTTTTTCACATTCCATAAATAATGACAGGTCAAGCCTTGCTGTGTTTGACAAACCGCCTTCTATGAGACAGCCCTACTTAATCGGTGTGAGGGGCCTAGTGAAAGAAACCGGTGTGCCACTTGAACACCATTGGATGGCTCCCGCAGTTGCCTGCCACTGTGGCAGTGGCAGGCGATTGATTGCAACGTCCCCGCAGGGGCGCCTGCGCAAGTAGGCATTTGGTGTGTAGCGACACCACGGACCCGAGCTAACGAGGGAGTTTCGGCTCCCTCCCACGCCTAGCCGTGCGTGGCTTTGCCGTGTCCGGGGAAAACGGGATCCTGGGGGTTGAGCCAATGCTGGGTGATTGGACCTTTAAGGCCCCCCGGCAGAGGCAACACACCCCTTTGGCCCCGGCTTCACGTAGACGGCACCCCTGGGCTGACCCACCCAGGGGAAATCGGCAGTCGCCTTTTCCTATCTCTCTCTTCCTACATCTTAGTCTTTTCTCGTCTTTAAATCTATCCTGTCTTCTTCTTTCTTCCATTTACTTCTGATTTTTCCTGGCGGCAAGGGTTAACCTTGTGTAATTACTCAACCTTGAGTAGTTATATTTGGCTATAATGGCAATGTACGGCTGGCGTCTGCAGCCTTATGCTATTAAGTGCTTCAGCGTCCCCTGGTTGGACTCCATGGTGGGTGGTCGCCATTGCTATCGAAAAAAAAGTACACTACTATGGGAACACCTGCATTTCCCCGTCTACTAGATCGTCCTCCACCTAAGAGGGGACGCACCGATGACATCTCAATTTTCAGCCAACCCAGACAATGTTTTCCCAAATTCCATGTTGTGCACAGCGAAAACCCAACAAAACAAGCCAGAGCCATATCTCCATTTCTTGTTGCTAAATCTCTGACTGAAGTCTTTGGCCCAGGATACAAGGTTACAAAAATGGCTAGTGGAGACCTTCTCCTTGAGCTGTCTGAAAAACACCACTATAAAAAAATTGGCAGTCTCGTAGCATTTGGTAATATCCCAGTATCTGTTTCACCTCATAGATCAATGAACACCTCACGCGGAGTTGTTTCAGAAGCAGACCTTCTTGAAATGTCTCAACAGGAACTGCTTGAAGGTTGGAAAGAGCAAAATGTCACAGATGTGAAACGAATCGTCATCAGACGAGAAAACAAAGAAATACCTACCAAACATTTATTACTCACCTTCGCATCTAGCACACTGCCTTTATCTGTAGACACAGGCTACATAAAACTATCTGTCCGTCCCTACATTCCCAATCCAAGGCGGTGTTTCAAATGTCAACGATTTGGTCATGGCTCGCAGAACTGCCGGGGTAAAGAAACCTGTGCAAGATGTGGTAGCCACGGCCACCCATCTGATAACTGTGTTACTACGCCTCACTGCGTGAATTGTGACGGGGAACACGCCACGTATTCGCGTTCGTGTCCTAACTGGAAGAAAGAAAAAGAAATAATCACTCTTAAAGTCAAAGAAACATCACATTCAAAGAAGCAAGACGAATAGTGTCGCCATTTTACGGCGCAACATATGCTGTTGCGGCGCGTCAGGGGGCACCGCCGCACCAGCCCTCGCCACTCCTTCGGCCCGCGCATACCGAGCCGGTGGTTGTGGCACCTGCCCCCAAGGCGGCTATAGCCCAGGCTACACCGCCTACTCCCAAACAGAGACCGGAGACTCCAGAGTCCTCGGGTCTCAAGGCCTCCCCTCACCAGGCGAGGCCCGTAATGCGAACTAACAGCCCGCACGTGCGGGCATCCAGTGCCTCCGAGGAGGCAATGGATACGTCGGCACCCTTGGTGCCGAAAGAGCGGCGTGGCTCCTTGGAGCGCGCCATGAAAACAAAAAAGCAAATAACAGGGCCTGGTGGTGGCCCTGTTAAGTGAACTCAAACTCCCCCGTCTAAACAGCCACTCGCTTTTCGTACACACAGCATTATTTTACATTCACCATGAACACTCAAATTATACAATGGAACGTCAGGGGCCTTCTCAGAAGCCTTGACGACATCCAAGAACTCTTACACGAACACTCACCAAAAGTGCTGTGTGTACAAGAAACACACCTTAATTCAAAACACACAAATTTTCTTCGTAAACACGTTATTTTTCGAAAG
The DNA here is from genome assembly GCF_043290135.1 of Rhipicephalus microplus. NCBI lineage: Eukaryota > Metazoa > Arthropoda > Arachnida > Ixodida > Ixodidae > Rhipicephalus > Rhipicephalus microplus. The sequence continues at coordinate 464,186,861 of NC_134710.1, forward strand.
GACCGTGATGATGCCATGACATCATCCGGAGGTGTTGCCATCATAGTGGAACAAGGAACTGCATGCACACACTTACAAATACAAACTTCCCTTGAGGCAGTGGCTGTTCGAGCACTTCTTTTTGATAAACTGATCACAATATGCACTATTTACATTCCTCCTATCTATCAGCTGCAAAAACGTGATTTACACTCCTTAATTGATCAACTTCCGGAACCTTATGTTCTCCTTGGAGACTTTAATGCGCATAGCAGGCTATGGGGTGACTCTCGGTATGACGCGCGAGGTCGACTGATCGAACAGTTTCTTCTCTCGTCGAGCGCGTGTCTCCTAAATCGAAAAGAACCAACCTATTATAATCTCGCCAATAACACCTATTCCTCCATAGACCTAAGCATGGTATCTCCATCTCTTGTGTCTCTACTCCAGTGGAAAGTCGTCGGCAATCTGTACGGAAGTGACCACTTCCCCGTAGTTTTGAGCACAAATACAATAACTGAGCCTCCACCGCGTGTTCCCAAGTGGCTCATAAACAGAGCCGACTGGGAACAGTTTTATACCATCGCTCGTCTAAGTTGAAATGACATATGTACTTTGAACATTGATGTTGCTGTCAACTTTTTCACAGCGTTTTTAATTGATGCTGCGACAAAATGCATCCCACAAACAAATGGACACCCTGGAAAACGGCGTGTGCCATGGTGGAACTCTGAATGCCGAAACGCGCGCAAATAGCAAAACAAAGCTTGGAGGCTGCTTCGGAACTCACCGACAGCCGAAAATCTTGACACCTTCAAGAAAATAAAGTCTCAAGCTAGGAGAACGCGTCGGCAGGCCAGAAGAGAAAGCTGGCAGAAGTTTTTGTCAGGGATCAATTCTTACACACAAGAGGCCAAAGTCTGGAACATGGTCGGTAGGATAGCAGGGAAACAAGTACACACACTTCCACTCGTAAACACTCAAGGTGATACCTCAGAAGATCAGGCAAACTTCCTCGGGGCACATTTTGAACGGGTATCCAGCTCGTCCCACTATACTGACACTTTCGAAAAATACAGAACAAGATTTGAAAAGCAGAAACTCGAACACAAATCCACTAGATACGAGACATATAACCAAGCTTTCAGTCTAGCGGAGCTCCGAACATCTCTAAACTCCTGCAGTACTTCTGCCCCAGGTTCTGACCGTGTGATGTATGAAATGTTAAAAACCTACCAAACGAAATCCGAAAAACCTTACTTTGTTTGTACAATGCTATTTGGTTTTCTGGCACTATTCCTACCTCCTGGAAAGAGGCTATTGTTATTCCCATTTTGAAAGAAGGCAAGGACCCTTCTTTACCCTCGAGTTATAGGCCTATAGCACTTACAAGCTGCTTGTGCAAAGTCTTCCAAAAAATGATAAACTGCCGACTTGTACATTTTCTTGAAACAAATAATTTGCTCGACCCATTTCAGTGCGGGTTTCGAGAAAGTAGATCCACCACAGACCACCTTGTTCGTATCGAGGCACAGATCACAGACGCGTTCGTCCATAAACAATATTTTCTCTCTTTCTTCCTCGATATCGAAAAGGCTTATGATACTACATGGCGTTACGAAATTCTAAGAGACCTGTCCCACCTTGGTGTGCGCGGAAGAATGTTTCATATAATCGAAAGTTACCTGTCAAACCGGACATTCCGTGTCCGTCTGGGCAGTGTGCTCTCCCAAACGTTTGTCTAGTAAACAGGCGTGCCACAAGGTGGTGTGCTTAGTTGCACACTTTTTATTATTAAAATGACTTATTTGCACTTGTCCATTCCCCGCAATATGTTCTATTGTACATATGTCGACGACGTTCAGCTTGGCTTCAAGTCATGCAACTTGGCCATGTGTGAACGGCAGGTTCAGCTGGGTTTAAATAAGATCTCCAAATGGGCAGATGATAACGGATTTCGACTTAACCCACAAAAAAGCACGTGTGTCTTGTTCTCTCGAAAGAGAGGCATGCACTCGGAACCCGACATTCAACTGAACGGGCAACAACTGTCCGTCAAAGCCGAGCATAAATTCTTAGGCTTAATCTTGGACAACAAGTTGACCTTCGTACCCCAAATAAAGTATTTAAAAACAAAATGTTTAAAAGCCATGAATGTTATAAAAGTGTTGTCACGTACTACGTGGGGTAGTGACAGGAAATGCCTCATGAACCTGTATAGAAGCCTTATTCGCACCCGCGTAGATTATGGGGCCACTGTTTATCAGTCAGCAAATCAAAGTGCTTTGAAGATGCTGGATCCCGTGCACCATTCGGGCATCCGCCTTTATACGGGTGCTTTTCGCACCAGCCCCGTAGAAAGCCTTTACGTTGAGTCAAATGAGTGGTCGCTTCATCTGCAAAGAACCTACATGTCCTTTGTATATTTCCTTAAGGTGAAAGCAGAGAAGAGGCACCCCTCATACTCTACTATTATAGACTTGTCGAACTCCATTCTTTTTGAAAACAGGCCTTCAATGAGGCAGCCCTTCTCAGTTCGCCTGAAGGGTCTAGCTGAGGACACTGGAGTGTCACTCGAACACAGTTTAATGGCTCCTGTAGCATACCCGCCACCGTGGCAGTGGCAGACTATAGATTGCGATGTGTCTTTTTTAGAAGTTACTAAACATGCGCCTATTGCCCATATTCGAACATACTTCTTGGAACTTCAACACAAATACACACGTCCTGAGTTTTTTACAGATGCCTCTAAGTCTAACTCCTCTGTGTCCTACGCTGCTGGTGGCCCTTCCTTTTCGGATGCTGGCCCTCTACATCCAGGCACAAGTATCTTCACAGCGGAAGCTTACGCGATACTTGTGGCAGCTAAACACATCAAACAATCACAAATACAAAAAGCAGTATTTATACAGACTCCCTCAGTGTGGTAACGGCTCTGCACAGTCTTAAAAAACAAAAAAAAAACCCCTGTCCTCGTTTCACTTTACTCCATTTTATGCACCCTCTACACACTCAACAGACATGTTGTTGTCTGCTGGGTGCCAGGGCACCGTGAGATTCAAGGCAACGTGATGGCGGATCAGCTTGCTGCATCCGCCCATGAAAGCACCGCCATTACACCGACATCAATCCCGGCCCTTGATCTTAAGACTACTGGCAGAGCAAGTGGGATACACACACACAAAACAAACTACACGTTATCAAGCCACACCTTGGCCATTGGCCACCAGTATCAAAATCACGTCTAACAGAGGTAACACTAACAAGACTCAGGATAGGACACATATACACGACACACACACATCTTTTGTCCAGTGGTGATCCACCATTGTGTGATAAATGTGGTGAGGCAATAACAGTTCTTCACGTTTTAATTCAATGTAAACATTTAGACACTCTAAGAAGACAACACTTCCCACTATCCTACCGACACATATACCTTTACACCCTGCAATGTTCGTCGGTAGTTAACCGCTTTTAGTCACAAATCATTATTAGCGTTTTTAAAGGAAATTCATAATTTTCATATCATATACCCGGGCATACCGTAGCACGACCTCTCTAGAGAGGTTTTTGCTGCGGTGGCTACACAGGAAAGCACTTGCCTCACGGCCCTTGCACGCAAGAGTACTGACGTGTGAGGTACTTGTGCTAATGCCATACATGTTCACCATCGTTTTTCATTATCACCAACTTTTGTCACCTATTCACACCACACACCTTTCACGGCATGGTCATGATTTTATTACTTGTATGTTTTTACCCGCTTTACTGCGAGGAATTTTATGGCCCTTATACAGCCGCTAATCACAACCATTGTCCACATTCCTGTCTCATGAACTGGCGCTCTTTGGCCATCAAATGGCCCTTGCGCCAAAAAACACCATATATAATCATCATTGATTGCAACGTGTCTTTCTTGGAGGTTATGAAGCATGCACCAATTGCACATATTCAGACATACTTCCTAGAACTACAACAGAAATACACATGTCCCGAGTTCTTTACGGATGCTTCAAAGTCACACACTCCTGTCTCGTATGCAGTGGTTGGCTCATTCTTTTCGGATGCCGGCGTTCTGCACTCTGATACAGTGGACTCCCAATAAATGAAACACGCTTAAACGAAAATGCCTCATTAACGGAACTAAATGGGCCCATATGGCTTGATTTCTATGTTGTGTACTAAATTCTTCGGTTAAACGAAACAGTGATTACTGGTCACCTATTGTTAAACGGCACAAACTCTAAACACAGCATACACTCGCTCAAGCAAAGGTAGTCTCACAACTATGGCAACACCTCGAAACAAGCCAATCCAGTAGCCATTCTCGCTTGTGGTGGCTGTGGGAGTGGAGTCGACGAGTCAGTTGTGTGTTAGGCCTATTTGTGCGGCTAAGTGAGGTAGATCACGGTGTTATTTCAGTCAGATAAAAAGGAAGCGGCCAAACCATGCACTCTTGCTTGAAAAAGAGCTGCAAATTTTTCAGGAGCTTCATCAAAGTGGCCTGCTCAAGACGGAGGTGGCGAAAAAATAGAACACCCGAAATTAACGCTGTCGCGGTCCTGCAAAGACAGAGAAAAGTATTGAAGGCGCTTTAGAGAACGGGGCCCATACATCTATGCGGATGCGAATGAGGACAATGCCTTATAAAAAACTCGAAAAAGTTCTGTTTTGCACCGAGTTCCACCGAGCGTGCACCGAGTTTGCCCATAAGCGGACCGATTCTCGAGCAAAAAGCACGAGAGATCACCATGCAAGTGGATGTTGAGAACTTCGTCCTAAGCGACGGATGGCTCAGCCACTTTAAAACACCCCATGGCCTAGTCTTCGAAGCGATCTCAGGTGAGAGTGCTGCAGTCAACAGGGACATTTGCACCGACTGGCAACAGGCACGGCTTAAGGAAATTTTGATGAGCTTTGAGCCACGAGATGTCTTCAGTGTCGAGGACATGGGTCTTTTTTATAAAGCGCTTTCATCAAAGACTCTCACCTTCAAAGGCGAAGCCTGTAGTGGAGGAAAACACAGTAAAGTTTGCATCACTGTGCTGGTGGGTGCGATCATGGCAGGAGATGAGAAATCGAAGCTGTTGGTAATAGAAAAATCAAGGCACCCACGTTTGAAAGGCGTTTAACACCTTCACGTTGTGTACTATGCGAACGGGAGAGCGTGGATGACCATGGCTATTTTAAAAAACTGGCTATGGGAGGAAGACTCAAGATTTACGAGGCAAAGCAGGAAGGTTGTCTTCATCGTGAAGTATCGGACAACCCACGGTCAGGCTGAAAAACTCCAAGCCATCACTCTGGAGTTCTTGCCAGTCAATGCAAGGGCAGTGATTCAGCCGATGGATCAAGTAGTTATTCAGAACATTAAAGTTCATTATCGCAGAGAATTGCTCCACCGAATGCTGCTTTGTGCAGACAGAGGAAAAGGCGACAGCATCGATTTATTGTCAGCCATCCACATTTTGGCTCATGCCTAGGAGCAAGTAGAGGCAACAACAATACACAGATGCTTTCATCATGCTGGCTTTCAAGTGCAAGAAGCAGTACCTGATGAAGAAGAAAGCCCTGCTGATGCCGACATTGATGCAGTATTCAGTAAGGCTGAGCCGTCTGCCCCTTTCACGCGACAAGACTACAAATCAATTGATTAAAATGTTCGTACCTGTCGTGAGGAGACTGTCGAGGAAATGATTGCCGAAGTGCAAGATGAAGATCAACAGTCCAGCAATGAATGTGATGACAATATTGCCAGTGTGGTGGTGCCACCAGACCGATAAGCTAAAGAGGCTGTTGAACGTTTGCAGTGCTATTTTGAGCATGCTGCTTGTCCAAAATTTCTGGCTAGTTTTCAAGCATATATGCGTACCTCGTGAAAAAACAACTCAAGCTTGCGAAACAAACCATCCTTCACTTCTTTTTTTCTCCTACTCATCCTCACGAGTAAGGTGAGGTTTTTGCAATTTGAATAAAGTTTTTCATTCACTGAATAGGTGTACTTTGCTTAAATGAAACTTCTGATAAATAGAACAGTTTTATGGATCACCTTCGAGTTCCGTTTATGAGGAGTCGACTGTACAAACATTTCCACTGGCAAAGCTTATGCGATACTTGCGGCCGTTAAACACATTAAACAATAAAACTACAGACGGCAATTATATATACATATTCTCTCAGCATAGTAAAAGCTCTGAAAGCTTTTAAAAAGCACAAAAACTCTGTCCTTGTCTCGCTTTATTCGCTCTTATGCACAGTCTACTCATCCAAGCATTATGTTGTAGTCTGCTGGGTGCCAGGACACCGTGAAATGCAAGGCAACGTTCTGGTGGACCAGCTAGCTGGATCCGCCAACAAAATTGCTACCAATGCAATGATACCGATTCCTGCAATCTAGTTGAAACCTTTTCCAAAGCGAAAGCACAGAGGTTATTGGCAGAGCGCGTGGGACACACGCACAGGTAATAAATTGCATGTCATCAAGTCGCAACTTTGTCATTGGTCGCTAGTATCAAAATCACGCTACACAGAAGTAATACTTACAAGGCTCAGAACAGGACATACATACACTACACATTCGTTTATTTTGTCTGGTGGGGATCCACCGTTGTGTGACAGATGTGTAAGTACTCATTGTTCCTCACATTTTAGTCTAGTGTAAACAATTAGACACGCTGAGAAGACACTTTTCATTACGCTACCAACAACAGATACCACTTCATCCTGCAGTCTTCGTCGGTAGGGAACCACTTTTCACACATACACTGTTGTTGGCTTTTCTGAAAGAACTCCATACCTTTCATGTAAGAGTACTCGGGCATTCCGTAGCACGACCTCTCCAGAGAGGTCTCCGCAGCTGTGGCTACACTGAACATAGCACTTGCCTCATGGTCCTTGGACGCAAGAGTGTGAACTTTCGAGGCACTTGTGCTAATGCCATACATGTCCACCATGGTTTTTATTATCACAAACTTTCATCATCCATTAAAACCACACACTTGTCACGGCATGGTCATGATCTTATTACGTCTCCTTTTTACCTGCCTTAGGGCGAGAAATTATACAGCCTTATACAGCCGCTAATAACAATCATTGTCCACATCTCTTGTCCCATGAAGTAGCGCTTTTTGGCCATCAAATGGCCCTTGCGCCACAAAGCACCAAACATCATCATCAAACTGTTGAGATTTCGTCGCGGCGCGGTCGCCTAGACTTTGTACCGCGTCATTCTTAGTGACTTGCATGCCCGATTTCGCGGTCATTTGGTGGTGGTCTTTCGCCTCGTTGTCGGGTTGCCCGTATATCTTCCTCCTTTTTAGCTGTAGTTTGCACCCTGACCGTCAGCTCGCATGTGGTTTTGAATGTCAGCTTCATTTCTTCTGAAAGAGATTGCTGAACCACTCATCAGCATCACCAAAAACCAATTGTGCATGTGTCCTTTCCTCAAGCAGAAACTTCTCACTGAACCCACAGTTCCAGGCTGATCTATGCAGAGAGGCTAACTAGTTAGCGAAGATTCCCCACACTCTTCAAAAAATGGAATGACCGTCGCTTCATTAAGGGGTGATGTGCCTATATTTGGCTTCAAATTGAGAACTTTTCTCTATTTTGCCGTGGAGAAACGATTTCACCCATTAGAAATTAAGGTGGGTGACCGTGGAGAAATTAAGGTGGGTTAGCGAAGCAACTAGCTCCAGTGTGTGTGTTTATTTTCATCTCATAATGAGTACACAGCACTGATAATCACAAAGAATGGCTGTGCTGTACTTTGTATTGAACGACATTACAATGAAGTCAAGCGGGCAAACCTACCGTGATGAAAACCTCCCAAAACGGAACGACCAAACTTATAAGATTCGCTGGGCTAGCAAGACGGCGTCCACTTCAAAAGAAATCGTTACTATGGAGTAGTCACCCAGAGATGGCATGCTAATCTTACTGTCATTATTTTTCGAAGATTCACTCAGTGTGGCAAAGTTATCTACGCGTTTACGGGGCAATAGAAAATGAGATTGGCCTTCAAAACTTACACTCAATCACAGCAAACAAATATAGTGCAGCAGCTCATAGATATTCAACATAGAGAAAAAAAAGCTAAGGAGCGGTCCTTGCAATGTGAGCTGCAGAGTGAAAAGTGTGGTGGAAATCACTTGTTTTTTAAGGTGGCTTATGGAAATAGGTGGCCACGCCCGCATCTCATGTCCTCTGCATCACCACCCATATGACCGTGTTGTTGATAATCAGCTGGAGTTCTGAGTGTTCATCTTTATGCAGCTGTTGCACTTCAAAAATGATGCATGTGATAGAAATCTACAGTGAGCGTTGGTATTCACGGTTGTGAGTAACATTATCTTTTCCCGCATTTCTCGAAGCTGCTCTATTTTTTACCGGTTCCCACGGCATATAAGACAACTAAACAACACAGAACACAATAGCTTTCTCCGGGATAGTACGATACAGTCAACGTCCTTGAGGAGGCCAGTAGGGACAGCAAGGGCCAATATTGGCAGGGCGTTCAGCCCTATCCTTTCTGGTCCTCCACAAGCGTTGTTACACCAAGTCTTGCCGTGGCCGCTGAGTCAATACAAAAGCACTTTGAGCAATGATAATCATCAAATGGCTTGCATCAAATTCAGTAGTTTGTGGTTCGGTAGTCCCAAACGTTGCAGCAGTTATTTCGGCATTCGCTGTGATACGTCTGTGGCGATGTACAGCTTTCATTTCTCTTCTTGCTCTTAAAGCCTCATATACAGATGCTACCAAAGTATCTCGATATACTGACCTCACAGATTTTGTATATACCGTCATAATAAAGTTACATCACATAGGAGGATACACTGCTGGAGATTTCTAGAGCAGACAGAGAGTGCATGATCAGAAATATGCATATTAATTTTGAGAGCCTCCAAACCCTCTTGTGAGGGCAGTTTACAGCTTACACCATGTTCTTGATGCTTCAAAAGCTGCGCTTAAGAGGTGGGTGACGGAAATAAAGTTCGTCGCGCTGGCCTCACCAGTCCGGAAGTTGTCACTATCGAGAAAATTTCGCGAAGGGCGGAGGTGTACCATTGAGTAGTCGGTAGGCTTACGGTGTGAACAGTGTGACCGTGCACCGCCTCCTGAATGATGCTGTCGTTTGCCAAATACCACTCTCCCCATCGTCGTAACTGAAGTCCAACTCAGAGCTGCACGTTGGGGCCTCTGGTTCCTGACGTGCTTTTGACAATTCTTGTGGATCGGGCGAGAAACTCTCGAAGTAATTGGGTCTTGGCTTTGGGTCAGGCATGGGGCCGCAGGCGGAAGTATCGCCGTTCGTGGGCCGCCTGTTGACGTCATCAGTGCTGGGGGGACTGGACTGTTGTTGGCGCTCTATCTCAGCAAGCGTAAAAGCAGGCGGCCTGTATATCTGCATCGTCGGCTTGGTTGACCTTTGGAGGCTAACCGCCTTGAGTTCTTTATTAGCCCTAGCAGCGTTCTTCAATGCGAGCTGTCGCCGTTGCTCCATTTGCATCTGTTGGATCTTCTTTATGAAACCGTGGCTCATGTTTAGTCCTGGTGAAGACCACTGTCCGACAGAGGTGTTCTGCCGGCCCAGTTTTTTGAGCATGGCCAATTTCCCGTCTCGCGCTTTGGCCTGCATGACTGGTGTGTTGTTCAGCTAAACCGAAACAACTGCCGACGCGTCAAGGCAACGCCTCCTTTAGAAAGATGCCTGCCAAAGAACGGTAGTGTCTGTGTTTCAAGGTGGGCTCCCCGACACGACCCCGGTCCTCGCATACCAGCAGCTACTAGGACTGGATGATGTGCATGGCTCTTAGTCGCTCTTGACATGCACATTCACCAAGTAGTTTTTGTAGGAATGTCTTTTGGGTGGGAGTGCTTGAGCCAAGTCTCTGAAGAAAGTTGTTCGTATGGCTATGTTGCCGTCAACTGAGACGGAAACTCCTCAAGTGAGGTGGGAACTCCTCAACATTTGCAAGGTCCCCCGCAGGGGCGCCGGCGCAAGTAGGCGTTTAGTGCGTAACGATACCGGAGACCCGAGCTGATGGGGGAGTTTCAACTCTTCCCCACACCTAGCCAGGCGTGGCTTTGCTGTGTCCGGAGAAAAAAGAATCCTGGGGGTTAAGCCGACGCCGGGTGATTGGATTTTAAGGCCCCTTGGCAGAGGCAACACACCCCGTTGGCCCCGGCTTTCTGTAGACGGCATACCTGGGCTGACCCACCCAGGGGAAACCAGCAGTCGCCTTTTCCTATCTCTCTCTCTCTCTACATCTTCATATTCATCTCTCTCTTTTTATCTGCCCTGTCTTCTACTCTCTTCTGTTTACTTCGAAACATCCTGGTGGCTAGGGTTAATGCTGTGCAAATAGCGTACCTTGGTCCAGGCGCATCGGGTTATAGTAGCGTTGTAGGGCTGGCGTCTGCAGGTTTTAGTATTCGCAAACTTGTAGCGTCCACTCCTTGGGCTCCGTGGTGGGTGGCCGCGAACGCTTCTGAAGAAATTTAAGCAGGCATGCATAGGGCTTTTTCTCTGTTAAGTGATACTACCGCCTTAAAGCGCCTACGCACCGAAGACTTTTCGGTTTTTTCAACCGATCAAATAGAAACTTCCCTCATTTTCATGTCATACTTGGTGAGAAAAGTGGGAAACCAGCCAGAACTGCATCCCCCTTTGTAGTATCCTGGTGTCTCACAGAAGTTCTCGGGCCGGGCACAAAGTTACCAAAATGGCTGAAAGAGACCTCCTCCAAGTTCGAGAAAAAGAACAGTTTGAGAAGCTACACAATGTTTCAACTTTTGGTGACACCGATCACTGTAGCACCACACAAATCAATGAACACAACTCGTGGAGTGATATCTGACCCTGATTTGCTTGGCCTGTCCTGGAGGGGTAGAAGAGTCAGAATGTGACCAATGCACAAAGAACTATCAATAGAAGCGACAACAAGCAAACACCAACAAAACACCTTATACTCACGTCAAATGAAAACATCACATTCAAAGATGCAAGAATAAAAGTGTCGTCATTTTATGGCCCCACATATGCTGATGCGGCACGTCAGGCGGTACCGCCGCACCAGCCCTCACCACTCCTTTGGCCAGCGCAGAGCAAGCAGCCCACTTTGGCGTCTGCCCCCAAGGCGGCAGTTGTTCAGTCTACTCCGCCTACTCGCGGACAGAGACCGCACACTCCAGGGTTCTTAGGTCTGACGGCCTCGTCTCAACAGGCAAGGCCCACAATTCAAACCACGAGCTCACACAGGTGGGCATCCAGTGCCTCCAAGGAGGCAATGGGTACGACAGTAGTCTTGGTGTCGAAGGAGCGGCGTGGCTCGTTGGAGAGTGCCAAGAAAAACAGGAAGCCAATGACGGGGTTGGACGATCGTCCTGCCACCTGAATCAAGTTCACTTGAACACAGGATATTCTCTGTACACACAGCAGCATCTCTTCTTAATATGCAGGCAGATATATTACAGTATAACATTTGAGGCCTTCTTCGAAACCTCGATGACCTGCAAGAACTTCATGAACACAATGCAAGAGTGCTGTGTGTAGAAGAGACACACTTAAAACAAACACACACAAACTTTGTACGTAACTACGTAATCTTCCGAAAGGATAGAGATGATGCCGTGCCATCATCTGGTGGTGTAGCTGGTACTTAGTCAAGGGATAGCATGCACACAATTACCCCTTCAAACTTTCCTCGAGGCGGTGGCTGTCCGAGCACTTCTTCTAAACAAACTCGTCACCAGCTGCTCTTTGTACATACCACCACACGACCGTCTCGAAAAATGTGAATTCCAGTCTTTAATAGAAGAACTACCTGAACCTTATCTGGTCCTTGGGGACCTGTATGCACATAGCGGTCTGTGGGCTGATTCTAGCTGTGATGCGCGAGGTCGTTTCATTGAACATTTTCTCTTTTATATCGGTGCGCGTCTGTTAAGTAGGTACGAACGAATGTACTATAACATCGCCAACAAAACATACTCGTCTATAGACCTGAGAAGCCTATCTCCTTCACTTCTACCTCTACTGAAATGAAAAGTCATAAATAATTCATATGGAAGTGAATATTTTCCTTAAGTTTTGAGAACACCAACATTATATGAATGTCCTTCACATGTTCCCAAATGGCTGATAAACAAAGCCGACTGGGAGCAATTTCATAACATTACTCATTTAGGTTGGACTGACATATGTGGATTAGGCATAGATGAAGCTGTGCAGTACTTCACAGCTTTTCTTACTGACGAAGCGGCCAAGTGCATCCCCCAAACATCTGCAGTTCCCGGCAAGTGACGCATGCCATGATGGAACATTGAATGTCGAAATGCACGAATGGAGCAGGACAGGGCATGGAAGTTGCTGTGGAACTCACCGAGAGCGGAAAACCTTGACAGCTTCAAAAAAATAAAAGCTCAAGGCAGGAGAACGCGTCGGCAGGCCAGAAGGGAAAGTTGGCACAAGTTTTAACAGGGATCAATTTTATAGACAGGAGGCTAAAGTCTGGAACACGGTTAGTAGGGCAGCAGGAAGACAAGTACACTCACTCCCACTCGTAAACACACATGGTGACAGTTTGAAAGATCAGGCGAACTTCCTCGACGCACACTTCGAATGGCTGTGCAGCTCGTCAAACTATACTAAGGCTTTCCAAAATCACAAAACAATAATTGAGAAGGAGGAACCAGAACACAAATGTACGAAACACGAAGCATACAACCAAGCTTTCGGCTTAGCTGAGCTCCAACCATAACTAAACTGCTACAGTAATTCCGCCGCAGGTTCTGATCTAGTCGTGTACGATATATTAAAAAACAACATACCAATCGAAACGAAAAAAAAAAACCTTAGTTTGCTTGTACATTGCTATCTGGTTTTCCTGGAAAGAGGCTATTATCCTAGAAAGAGGCTATTGTTATTCCCATTTTAAGAGGGCAAGGACCCTTATTCAGTTTCAAGTTATAGGCCTATTTGAACTTACAAGCTGCTCTTGCAAACTTTTTGAAAAATGATAACTGTCGACGTACATTTCCTTGAAACAAAAAATTTGCTCTACCCATTTCAGCGAGGTTTTCGAGAGGGTAGATCCACCACCGACTACCTTGTTCATATCAAGGCATAGATCAGAGACGCTTTCGTCCTCAAACAATATTTTCTCTGTGTTCCTTGATATTGGGTACGATACAATAGGTCGCTTTAGAATATCAAGAGACCTGTCCCATCTTGGTGTGCGTTGCAGAATGCTTACAATAATGGAAAGTTACCTGTCAAACCGGACATTCCATGTCCGAGTGGGCAGCGTTTTTTCCCAAACATTTGTCCAAGAAACAGGAGTGCTGCGAGGTGGTGTGCTTAGCTGTACACTTTTTATTATCAAAATGAATTCTTTGCACTTGTCCATCCCTTATAACATGTTTTACTGCACATACCAAGGACGTCCAGCTTTGTTTCAAGTCTTGTAATCTGGCCATGTGTGAGCGGCAGGTTCAGATTTGTTTGAACAAAGTCTCCAATTGGGCAGAAGAAAATGGGTCCCAACTGAATGTACAGAAAAGCAAGTGTGTTTTTTTCTCCAGCATAAGAGGTATTCATTCGGAGCCCGATATTCAACTGCATGGGCAACGTCTTTCTGTTAATACTGAACAGAAATTCTTAGGCCCAATCTTGTACGCCAAGCTAACCGGCATGCATGGCGCATTCCCTCTACTATCTGATCGTACCGGCCTAAAGCGGGTACGTACCGACGACATAAATCTCTTCAACCAGCCAACAGAAACTTTTCCCCATTTCCACGTCATTCACTGTGAAAAAACCGGAAAGCAAGCCAGGACCGTATCTCCTTTCGTAGTTGCCAGGTGTCTTACGGAAACTTTCGGGGCTGGATACAAAGTAACCAAAATGGCGAGCGGAGACCTTCTTCTAGAAATTCGGAACAAAGCACAATTTGTAACGCTAAACAGCCTCTCAACGTTTGGTGACGTACCGATCACCGTAACACCACACCGATCCATGAACATCACTCGCGGAGTGGTATCTGATGCAGACTTACTTGAGCTCACCGAGACTGAACTTTTGAAAGGGTGGAAGAGCCAAAATGTCAATAATGTACAGAGAATTATCATCAGAAGAGATAATAAGGAAATACCAACGAAACACTTGATACTCACGTTTGCATCCAGTAAACTACCAGATTCCATTCAAACAGGGTACACAAAGACATCTATCAGGCCGTATATACCAAACCCTCGTCGTTGCTTTCAATGCCAGAAGTATGGCCATGGCTCTAAAACCTGTCGTGGTCGCCAGACTTGTGCACAATGTGGAGTCCTAGGCCACGTGTCTGAGAACTGCAAACAACCGCCACACTGTGTAGACTGCGAAGGAAACCATGCCGCATACTCACGCTCCTGCACATACTGGAAAGAAGAAAAAGAAATAATTACATTGAAGGTGAAGGAGAACATTACGTTTAAGGAAGCACGGCGAAGAGTCGCTCCATTCTATGGACCTACATACGCTGATGCGGCGCGTCAGGGGGCACCGCCACACCAGCCCTCGCAACCCCTTCGGCCCACGCAGAGCGAGCCGTCGGCTGTGGCACCTGCCCCCAAGGCAGCTGTAGCCCAGGCTACACCGCCTACTCCCGAACAGAGACCGGAGACTCCAGAGTCTACGGGCCTCAAGGCCTCCCCTCACCAGGCGAGGCCCAAAATCCGAACTAACAGCCCGCACGTGCGGGCATCCAGTGCCTCCGAGGAGGCAATGGATACGTCGGCACCCTTGGTGTCGAAAGAGCGGCGTGGCTCCTTGGAGCGCGCCAAGAAAACAAAAAAGCAAATAACAGGGCCTGGTGACGGCCCTGTTAAGTGAACTCAAACTATCCGTCTAAACAGCCACTCGCTTTTCGTACACACAGCATTATTTTACATTCACCATGAACACTCAATTATACAATGGAACGTCAAGAACTTCTCAGAAACCTTGACGACATCCAATAACTCTTACACGAACACTCACCAAAAGTGCTGTGTGTACAAGAAACACACCTTAATTCAAAACACACAAATTTTCTTCGTAAATACGTTATTTTCCGAAAGAACCGTGTTGATGCCATGACATTATCCGGAGGTGTTGCCATCATAGTGAATCAAGGAATTGCATGCACACACATACAACTTCAAACATCCCTTGAGGCAGTGGCTGTTCGAGCAGTTCTTTTTGATAAACTGATCACAATCTGCACTAAGTACATTCCTCCTAGCTATCAGCTACAAAAACGTGATTTACACTCTTTAATTGATGAACTTCCGGAGCCTTATGTTTTCCTTGGAGACTTTAATGCGCATAGCAGGCTATGGGGTGATTCTCGGTATGACGCGCGAGGTCGACTGATTGAACAGTTCCTTCTCTCGTCGAGCGCGTGTCTCCTGAATCGAAAAGAACCAATCTATTATAATCTCGCTAATAACACCTACTCCTCCATAGACCTAAGCATAGCATCTCCATCTCTTGTGGCTCTACTCCAGTGGAATGTCGTCGGTAATCTGTACGGAAGTGACCACTTCCCCGTAGTTTTGAGCACAACTACAGCAACCGAGTGCCCACCACGTGTTCCCAAGTGGCTAATAAACAGAGCCGACTGGGAACAGTTTTATACTATCGCTCGTCTAGGTTGGAATGACATCTGTACTTTGAACATTGATGTTGCTGTGAACTACTTCACAGCGTTTTTGATTGATGCTGCAACAAAATGCATCCCACAAACAAATGGACACCCTGGAAAACGACTTGTGCCATGGTGGAACTCTGAATGCCGAAACGCTTGCAAACAGCAAAACAGTGCTTGGAGGCTGCTTCGGAACTCACCGACAGCCAAAAGTATTGAAACCTTCAAGAAAATAAAGTCTCAAGGCAGGAGAACGCGTCGGCAGGCCAGAAGAGAAAGCTGGCAGAAGTTTTTATCAGGGATTAATTCATACACACAGGAGGCTAAAGTCTGGAACATAGTCGGTAGGATAGCAGGAAAACAAGTACACACACTTCCCTTCGTAAATACTCAGGGTGATACCTTGGAAGATCAGGCAAACTTCCTCGGTGCACACTTCGAACAGGTATCCAGCTCGTGCCACTATACTGACACTTTCCAAAAATACAGACCAAGAATAGAAAAGCGAAAACTCGAACACAAATCCACTAGATGCGAGGCATATAACCAAGCTTTCAGTCTAGCTGAGCTCCAAACATCTTTGAGCTCCTGCAGTACTTCTGCCCCAGGTTCTGACCGTGTGATGTATGAAATGTTAAAAAACCTACCAAACGAAACCCGAAAAACCTTACTTTGTTTGTACAATGCTATTTGGTCTTCTGGCACTATTCCTACCTCCTGGAAAGAGGCTATTGTTATTCCCATTTTGAAGGAGGGCAAGGACCCTTCTTTAGCTTCGAGGTACAGGCCTATTGCACTTACAAGCTGCTTGTGCAAAGTCTTCGAAAAAATGATAAACTGCCGACTTGTACACTTTCTTGAAACAAACAATTTGCTCGAGCCATTTCAGTGCGGGTTTCGAGAGAGTAGATCCACGACAGACCACCTTGTTCGTATCGAGGCACAGATCAGAGACGCCTTCGTCCATAAACAATATTTTCTCTCTGTGTTCCTCGATATTGAAAAGGCTTATGATACAACATGGCGTTTTGGAATTCTAAGAGACCTATCCCACATTGGCGTGCGCGGAGGAATGTTTCACATAATCAAAAGTTACCTGTCAAACCGGACATTCCATGTCCGAGTTGGCACGGTTCTTTCCCAAACATTTGTCAAGGAAACAGGCGTGCCACAAGGTGGTGTATTTAGCTGCACACTTTTTCTCATAAAAATGAATTCCTTGCGCTTGACCATCCCTCGCAATATGTTTTATTGTACATATGTCGATGACGTCCAGCTTGGCTTTAGGTCTTGAAATCTGGCAATGTGTGAGCGGCAGGTTCAGTTAGGTTTAAACAAGCTCTCCAAATGGGCAGAGGAAAACAGATTCCGACTGAACCCACAAAAAAGCACGTGTGTCTTGTTCTCTCGAAAGAGAGGCATGCACTCGGAACCTGACATTCGACTGAACGGTCAACGTCTGTCTGTTAATACGGAGCATAAATTCCTAGGCTTAATCTTGGACAACAAGTTGACCTTCGTACCACACATAAGGTATTTAAAAACAAAATGTTTAAAAGCCATGAATGTTATAAAAGTGTTGTCACGTACTACGTGGGGTAGTGATAGGCAATGCCTCATGAACCTCTATAGAAGCCTTATTCGTACTCGCTTAGATTATGGGGCCGTTGTCTATCAGTCTGCCACTCAAAGTGCCTTGAAAATGCTGGACCCCGTGCACCATTTGGGCATCCGCCTTTCTACGGGTGCTTTTCGCACCAGCCCCGTAGAAAGCCTTTATGTTGAGTCAAATGAGTGGTCGCTTCATCTGCAAAGAACCTACATGTCCTTTGTATATTTCCTTAAGGTGAAAGCAGACAAGAGGCACCCCTCATACTCTACTATTAATAACTTGGCGAGCTCCATTCTTTTTCAAAACAGGCCTTGAATGAGGCAGCCCTTCTCAGTTCGCCTGAAGGGTCTAGCTGAGGGCACTGGAGTGTCACTCGAACACAGTTTAATGGCTCCTGTAGCATACCCGCTACCGTGGCAGTGGCAGACTATAGACTGCAATGTGTCTTTCCTAGAGGTTACAAAACATGCACCTATTGCCCATATCCGAACATACTTTCTGGAACTTCAACACAAATACACACGTCCTGAGTTCTTCACAGATGCCTCCAAGACTAACTCCTCTGTGTCCTACGCTGCTGTCGGCTCATCCTTTTCGGATGCTGGCCCTCTACATCCACGCACAATTATCTTCACAGCGGAAGCTTACGCGATACTGGTGGCAGCTAAACACATCCTACAATTACAAATACAAAAAGCAGTAATTTATACAGACTCCCTCAGTGTGGTAACGGCTCTGCACAGTCTTAAAAAACAAAAAAACCCAGTCCTTGTCTCACTTTACTCCATTTTGTGCACACTCTACACACACAAACAACATGTTGTAGAGTGCTGGGTGCCAGGGCACCGTGAGATCCAAGGCAACGTGAGGGCGGATCAGCTCGCTGCATCCGTCCATGAGAGCACCGCCATTACATCTATATCAATCCCGGCCCTTGATCTTAAGCCGTCTCTCAAACGAAACCTCAGGGACTACTGGCAGAGCAAGTGGGATACACACACACAAAACAAACTACACGTTATCAAGCCACACCTTGGCCAATGGCCACCAGTATCAAAATCACGTCTAACAGAGGTAACACTAACAACACTCAGGATAGGACACACATACACGACACACACACATCTTTTATCCGGTGGTGATCCACCATTGTGTGATAAATGTGGTGAGACATTAACAGTTCTTCACGTTTTAATTCAATGTAAACATTTAGACACTCTAAGAAGACACCACTTCCCACTATCCTACCGACAACATATACCTTTACACCCTGCAATGTTCATCGGTAGGGAACCGCTTTTTAGTCACAAATCATTATTAGCGTTTTTAAAGGAAATTCATAATTTTCATATCATATACCCGGGCATACCGTAGCACGACCTCTCTAGAGAGGTTTTTGCTGCGGTGGCTACACAGGAAAGCACTTGCCTCACGGCCCTTGGACGCAAGGGTATGAACGAGTGAGGCACTTGTGCTAATGCCATACATATCCGCCATCATCTTATTATCACCAACTTTTGTCACCATTCACACCACACACATCTTTCACGGCATGGTCATCATTTTATTACTTGTATGTTCTTACCCGCCTTATCGCGAGGAATTTTATGGCCCTTATACAGCCGCTTATCACAATCATTGCCCATATTTTTAGTAAGATGAAATGGCGCTCTTTGGCCAACAAATGGCCCTTGCGCCAAAAAACACCATATATCATCATCATAAATGCCAGAAGTATGGCAACGGCTCACAAAGCTGTCGTGGTCACCAAACTTGTGCACAATGTGGAGTGTCAGGCCACAATTCTGACAATTGCGAAGAACCATCACACTGTGTGAACTGTGGCGGAAATCATGCCGCATACTCACGGTCTTGCTCATTTTGGAAAAAAGAAAAGGAAATCATCACATGGAAAAAAAGAAAATATCACATTCAAGGAAGCAAGACGAAGAGTGTCGCCATTTTATGGCGCTACATATGCTTATGCGGCACGTCAGGGGGCAACGCCGCACCAGCCCTCGTCACTCCTTCGGCCAGCGCAGAGCGAGCCGACGGCTGTGGCACCTGCCCCCAAGGCGGCAGTAGTTCAGTATACTCCGCCTCCTAGCGAATTGAGGCCGGAGACTCCAGGGTCCTCTGGTCTCGAGGCCTCCCCTCACTAGGCGAGGCCTAAAATCCGAACCACCAGCTCGCACGTGCGGGCATGCAGTGCCTCCGAGGAGGCAATGGATACGTCGGCACCCTCGGTGCCGAAAGAGCGGCGTGGCTCCTTGGAGCGCGCCAAGAAAACAAAAAAGCAAATAACAGGGCCTGGTGACGGCCCTGTTACGTGAACTCGAACTCCCCGTCTAAACAGCCACTCGCTTTTCGTACACACAGCATTATTTTACATTCACCATGAACACTCAAATTATACAATGGACCGTCAGGGGCCTTCTCAGAAACCTTGACGACATCCAAGAACTCTTACACGAACACTCACCAAAAGTGCTGGGTGTACAAGAAACACACCCTAATTCAAAACACACAAAGTTTCTTCGTAAATACGCTATTTTCCGAAAGGACCGTGTTGATGCCATGACATCATCCGGAGGTGTTGCCATCATAGTGAATCAAGGAATTGCATGCACACACATACAACTCCAAACATCCCTTGAGGCAGTGGCTGTTCGAGCAGTTCTTTTTGATAAACTGATCACAATCTGCACTATTTACATTCCTCCTAGCTATCTGCTGCAAAAACGTGATTTACACTCTTTATTGATGAACTTCCGGAACCTTATGTTCTCCTTGGAGACTTTAATGTGCATAGCAGGCTATGGGGTGATTCTCGGTATGACGCGCGAGGTCGACTGATTGAACAGTTCCTTCTCTCGTCGAGCGCGTGTCTCCTGAATCGAAAAGAACCAACCTATTAAAATCTCGCTAATAACACCTACTCCATCATAGACCTAAGCATAGCATCTCCATATCTTGTGGCTCTACTCCAGTGGAATGTCGTCGGTAATCTGTACGGAAGTGACCACTTCCCCGTAGTTTTGAGCACAACTACAGTAACCGAGTGCCCACCACGTGTTCCCAAGTGGCTAATAAACAGAGCCGACTGGGAACAGTTTTATACTATCGCTCGTCTAGGTTGGAATGACATCTGTACTTTGAACATTGATGTTGCTGTGAACTACTTCACAGCGTTTTTGACTGATGCTGCAACAAAATGCATCCCACAAACAAATGGACACCCTGGAAAACGACGTGTGCCATGGTGGAACTCTGAATGCCGAAACGCGCGCAAACAGCAAAACAGAGCTTGGAGGCTGCTTCGGAACTCACCGACAGCCAAAAGTATTGAAACCTTCAAGAAAATAAAGTCTCAAGGCAGGAGAACGCGTCGGCAGGCCAGAAGAGAAATCTGGCAGAAGGTTTTATCAGGGGTTAATTCATACACACAGGAGGCTAAAGTCTGGAACATGGTCGGTAGGATAGCAGGAAAACAAGTACATACACTTCCCCTCGTAAATACTCAGGGTGATACCTTGGAAGATCAGGCAAACTTCCTCGGTGCACACTTCGAACAGGTATCCGGCTCGTGCCACTATACTGACACTTGCCAAATATACAGAACAAGAATAGAAAAGCAAAAACTTGAACACAAATACACTAGATACGAGGCATATAACCAAGCTTTCAGTCTAGCTGAGCTCAAAACGTCTCTAAACTCCTGCAGTACTTCTGCCCCAGGTTCTGACCGTGTGATGTATGAAAAGTTAAAAAACCTACCAAACGAAACCCGAAAACCTTACTTTGTTTGTACAATGCTATTTGGTCTTCTGGCACTATTCCTACCTCCTGGAAAGAGGCTATTGTTATTCCCATTTTGAAAGAGGGCAAGGACCCTTCTTTAGCTTCGAGTTACAGGCCTATTGCACTTACAAGCTGCTTGTGCAAAGTCTTTAAAAATTGATAAACTGCCGACTTGTACACTTTCTTGAAACAAACAATTTGCTCGACCCATTTCAGTGCGGGTTTCGAGAGAGTAGATCCACGACAGACCACCTTGTTCGTATCGAGGCACAGATCAGAGACGCCTTCGTCCATAAACAATATTTTCTCTCTGTGTTCCTCGATATCGAAAAGGCTTATGATACAACTTGGCGTTTTGGAATTCTAAGAGACCTATCCCACCTTGGCGTGCGCGGAAGAATGTTTCACATAATCAAAAGTTACTTGTCAAACCGGACATTCCGTGTCCTAGTTGGCACGGTTCTTTCCCAAACATTTGTCCAGGAAACAGGCGTGCCACAAGGTGGTGTACTTAGCTGCACACTTTTTCTCATAAAAATGAATTCCTTGCGCTTGACCATCCCTCGCAATATGTTTTATCTTACATATGTCGATGACGTCCAGCTTGGCTTTAGGTCTTCCAATCTGGCAATGTGTGAGCGGCAGGTTCAGTTAGGTTTAAACAAGCTCTCCAAATGGGCAGAGGAAAACGGATTCCGACTGAACCCACAAAAAAGCACGTGTGTCCTGTTCTCCAAAAAGAGAGGCATGCACTCAGAACCCGACATTGAACTGAACGGTCAACGTCTGTCTGTTAATACGGAGCATAAATTCTTAGGATTAATCTTGGACAACAAGTTGACATTCGTGCCGTACATCAAGTATTTAAAAACAAAATGTTTAAAAGCCATGAATGTTATAAAAGTGTTGTCACGTACTACGTGGGGTAGTGATAGGCAATGCCTCATGAACGTCTATAGAAGCCTCATTCGCACCCGCTTAGACTATGGGGCCGTTGTCTATCAGTCTGCTACTCAAAGTGCCTTGAAGATGCTGGACCCCGTGCACCATTTGGGCATCCGCCTTTCTACGGGTGCTTTTCGCACCAGCCCCGTAGAAAGCCTTTATGTTGAGTCAAATGAGTGGTCGCTTCATCTGCAAAGAACTTACATGTCCTTTGTTTATTTCCTTAAGGTGAAAGCAGACAAGGAGCACCCTTCATACTCTACAAATAATGATTTGTTGAGCTCAACTCTGTTTCTAAACAGCCCTTCGATGAGGCAGCCCTTCTCAGTTCGCCTGAAGTGTCTAGGTGAAGAAACTGCAGTGTCACTTGAACACAGTGTAATGGCTCCTGTAGCATACCCACCACCGTGGCAGTGGCAGACTATAGACTGCGATGTGTCTTTCCTAGAAGTTACAAAACATGCACCTATTGCCCATATCCGAACATACTTTTTGGAACTTCAAAACAAATACACACGTCCTGAGTTCTTCACAGATGCCTCCAAGACTAACTCCTCTGTGTCCTACGCTGCTGTCGGCCCATCCTTTTCGGATGCTGGCCCTCTACATCCACGCACAAGTATCTTCACAGCGGAAGCTTACGCGATACTTGTGGCAGCTAAACACATCAAACAATTACAAATACAAAAAGCAGTAATTTATACAGACTCCCTCAGTGTGGTAACGGCTCTGCACAGTCTTAAAAAACAAAAAGCCCGGTCCTTGTCTCACTTTACTCCATTTTGTGCACACTCCACACACTCAAACAACATGTTGTAGTGTGCTGGGTGCCAGGGCACCATGAGATCCAAGGCAACGTGAGGGCGGATCAGCTCGCTGCATCCGTCCATGAGAGCACCAGCACCGCCATTACATCCATATCAATCCCGGTACTTGATCTTAAGCCGCCTCTCAAACGAAACCTCAGGGACTACTGGCAGAGCAAGTGGGATACACACACACAAAACAAACTACACGTTATTAAGCCACACCATGGTCATTGGCTGCCTGTATCGAAATCGCGTCATACAGAGGTTATACTAACGAGACTCAGGATAGGACACACATACACGACACACACACACCTTTTTTCCAGTGGCGATTCACCATTGTGTGACAGATGTGGTGAAGCATTAACAGTCCTTCACATTTTAATTCAGTGCAAACAATTGGACACTGTAAGAAAACAACACTTTCCATCACCCTACCGACAACATATACCTTTACACCCTGCAATGTTCGTCAGTAGGGAACCACTTTTTAGTCACAAATCATTGTTAGCGTTTTTTAAAGAAATTCATAGTTTTCATATCATATACCCGGGCATCTCGTAGCATGACCTCTCCAGAGAGGTTTTTGCTGCGGTGATTACACAAGAAAGCACGGGCCTCACGGCCCTTGGACGCAAGGGTATGAACGTGTGAGGCACTTGTGCTAATGCCATACATATCCGCCATCGTTTTTTATTATCACCAACTTTTGCCATCTATTCACACCACACACCTTTCACGGCATGGTCATGATTTTTTACTTGTATGTTTTACCCGCCTTACCGCGAGGATTTTTATGGCCCTTATACAGCCGCTAATCACAATCACCGTCCACATTCCATGTCCCATGAACTGGCGCTCTTTGGCCAACAAATGGCCCTTACGCCAAAAAACACCATATATCATCATCATGCAGCCAATGCACGAGCGGGAAGAAGGGGAAGACGAGTCGGGGGCAGATTGAGATCGAGCTGGCTAGAGTGCAGATCCTGGGTGTCGCGCGACTGCGGTGTCGGGTTCCGGACCCGACCGCGTGAAGTCAGACAAGGCCAAGACGCTCCAGCAGCCCACGGTATACACGGAGGTACGTGGCCTTCCAGAGTTCCGGCCGTGACAGTTCAAGGTCATATCCCAGGTGTTCGTTCCGGCCGTGACTGTTTAAAGTCGCATCCCAGGTGTCCGGGCTTCGACTCCAATCCCAAAACACCCGTGGAGGGTGGAACCTTCCGTGTGGTAATCACACTACTCGAAACAAGCCAGCATCAGCCAGCGGCTGCAGTTCTTGCTAAGACAAGGGCTACCTCGTCTTCTGCCAAGCGTCGCCGTGCTGGTCAGCGCGTGACTCCACCTGCTTAGACATCGCCAGCGTCTGCCGCCTCAACCCACCAAGCTACCGCCACCATCAACGTCACCGGTGACTGTTGATTTTTATAAACATTATAGCTGGACAACACACAGGTCATGTTTTTATTTGCCAGCTTAGACTCGGTGTCTGTCAATTGCAACTTCATCTCTTTTTTTCTCGTAAATATGCTTAAAGGTTCTACATTTTTTACACCTTAGGCGGCTTCGTCATTTTTTAGCTCCGAGGCTTTCCCTCCGAGCAACAATTTATTCAATCGTAAACCTGCATCACAAAAGGCATGGTTTGATCATTTGCAACAGTACTGAGAAGTGTGAAGGGCAAATAACATAGCAGGTTGGAAGGCTTCAGTCAACGATAGATTACGCACTGATGTCACATAGGTTGTATGATATAAGCTCAGGGGAATGCACATCGATGAAGGTGGCTCCAGAAGTCTGGGTAGGGATCACAAACGTATCAAGCTAAGTTTTGGAAGAGCAGCAAAAGTGGGTAGTAGACAAGTTGAAGAACTACAGGAAAGCTTTCATTCAGAAAGGCAAATAGAAATTGCTACTAAACAAATTGAGAAATTAATCACTGAGGATAATAAAACAGTGTGAACATACACAAATATAATTCCCCGCAGGGGCGCCTGCGCAAGTAGGCGTTTGGTGTGTAGTGACACCACGGACCCGAGCTAACGGGGGAGTTTCGGCTCCCTCCCACGCCTAGCCATGCGTGGCTTTGCCGTGTCCGGGGAAAACGGGATCCTGGGGGTTGAGCCGACGCTGGGTGATTGGACCTTTAAGGCCCCCCGGCAGAGGCAACACACCTCTTTGGCCCCGGCTTCACGTAGACGGCACCCCTGGGCTGACCCACCCAGGGAAATCGGCAGTCGCCTTTTCCTATCTCTCTCTTCCTACATCTTAGTCTTTTCTCGTCTTTAAATCTGTCCTGTCTTCTTCTCCCTTCCATTTACTTCCGATTTTTCCTGGCGGCAAGGGTTAACCTTGTGTAATTACTCAACCTTGAGTAGTTATATTTGGTTATAGTGGCAATGTACGCCTGGCGTCTGCAGCCTTATGCTATTAAGTGCTTCAGCGTCCCCTTGTTAGACTCCATGGTGGGTGGTCGCCATTGCTGCCGAAAAAAGTACACTACTATGGGAACACCTGCATTTCCCCGTCTCCTAGATCGTCTTCCGCTCAAGAGGGGACGCACCGATGACATATCAATTTTCAGCCAACCCAGACAATGCTTTCCCAAATTCCATGTTGTGCACAGCGAAAACCCAACAAAACAAGCCAGAGCCATATCTCCATTTCTTGTTGCTAAATCTCTGACTGAAGTCTTTGGCCCAGGATACATAAAGGACATCATTAACAAATTCTCACCAGTAGCCTTTTGCCTCCAAGAGACAAATCTTGGTGCAAAACACAGCCACTTCCTAAAAGGCTTCAAAGTTGCCCGAAAGGACCGCGAACATTGCAACCGTCTTTCAGGAGGAGTAGCCATAGTGGTGCAGGGCAGCACTCCTACGCGAGATGTCCAAATAAACACATCTTTCGAGGCCGTAGCCGTCACCATCCTATCATACAAAACCATCACCATCTGCTCACTGTATATCCCACCTCACACCCTTTTCACCACCAAAAACCTAGAAAATCTAGTGGAACAGTTGCCAAAACCATTTATCTTAGTTGGGGATTTCAATGCTCATTCAACCCTTTGGGGTAGCGACAAAACTGACGCAAGAGGGCAAGCCGTGGAAGATTTCATTTTAAGAAATGACATCTGCCTTCTTAATTTCGGTGCTTTTACCTACTTTTTACCAACCTCGCGCACTTTTAGTTGCTTAGATCTCGCCATGTGTTCATCGTGTATATTTATTGATTTTAAATGGGACGTCGTCAACACATCTTATGGCAGTGATCATCAACCCGGCATCATAAAACTCATACCATCTTACCCAACTCTAACAAGCAGGCCACGCCGGTGGAAACTACAGCTCGCGAACTGGCCAGTTCTCACACAAAACGCTAAGCTCGATGAAGTTTTCTCATCGGAGCTTTCTGTTGAGAAACTAAACGATGAGTTCGTCAAAGTTTTAATCTTAGCAGCAGAAAAAGCAATACCGCAATCATCCGGCATCGTACCCAAGAAATTCAACCCTTGGTGGACAAATGAGTGTACTGATGCCAAAAAACTACAAAATAAGGCCTGAGGAATTCTACGAAGATATCCCACCTACGCCAACCTCATCAACTTCAAACAGGCAAAAGCCAGAGCCCGATTTATTCGAAGACAGGCAGAAAAGGATTCATGGCAAAAATACATATCATCAATTAACAGTTCAGTCACATCTAAACACATCTGGGACCAGGTGAGGAAGTTCAAGGGAGAGTACTCCTCCTACACAATACCACTGCTTAAAAGTCCAGACACACAATCAACACTAGAAGACCAGGCCAACCTATTAGGAGAACACTTTTATAAGGTATCATGCTCAGCAAATTACACCAATACATTCCTGAAATATAAAGAAAATGCAGAAAGACAAAGATTGCCTACTAGCAGTACCTCAAATGAAAGTTATAACCTTCCGCTTACGCTGCACGAATTAAACAGGGGGCTCTCTGCCGGTGAAAAAACGGTAACAGGGTCTGACCAGATACACTACGCAATGTTGGCACACCTATCCCAAGCATCCGCGCGGGCACTTCTGCAATTCTTCAACAAAATATGGGACTCTGGCATAATGCCTGAAGATTGGAAAAAAGCCATAGTCATACCATTCCTAAAACCTGGTAAACCCCCAACAACCCCAAGTAGCTACAGGCCCATTGCATTAACAAGTTGCCTTGCAAAAACTTACGAAAGCATCATAAATATTAGACTTACCTTCACTCTGGAATCGGAGCACCTAATAGACGCACACCAGTGCGGGTACAAAAAGGGCTGTTCCACCACTGATCACATTGTTAGGCTGGAACAAGAAATACGACAAGCATTTCTACACAAACAGTTCTGTCTCTCGGTCTTCTTTGACCTAGAGAAAGCATATGACACAACTTGGAGATACGGAATTCTCAGAGATCTAGCTAACTTAGGGATTCGCGGAAGAATGCTGAACTGCTTACACGATTTTTTATCGAATAGAACTTTTCAAGTACGTTTGGGTACGGTACTGTCACGAACATTTGTCCAAGAATATGGTGTACCACAGGGCTGCGTTTTGAGCACCACCCTGTTTATAGTAAAAATAAACTCCATCAACAGGGCTATACCCCGTACAGTCATGCACTCCATCTATGTTGATGATCTACAAATTGCATGCCGAGCCTCCAGCCTATCATCCTGCGAAAGGCAACTCCAAATTACAATAAACGGCTTACGAAATGGGCTGACCAAAATGGTTTCCGCTTTTTAGCCCAAAAAACCACAGCTGTTCTCTTTACACAAAAAAAGGACTGTTTCCTGAACCCGCGCTCAAACTATACAACATCAACATGTCGGTGAAACAAGGACACAAATTTCTAGGAATCACAATCAACCGAAAACTAAACTTTCTGCCACACATTAATGCACTGAAAACTAAGGAAAACAGAGCACTCAATGTGCTCAAAGTACTCTCCCATAAACACTGGGGTTCCGATCGATTCCTTGTACCGATCCCTTGTACGCAGCATTTTAGACTACGGATGCATAGTCTACGGCTCGGCGCCAAACTCATACATCCGCCGTCTTGACCCTATACACAACCTCGGTCTCCGTCTGTCAAGTGGTGCTTACAGAACATCACCTGTGCAAAGTCTATACGTAGAATGCAATGAGCCCCCTCTATGTGATCGAAGAGCATTACTAACCTTGTCATATGTTTTCATTCGGGCTGTGCTCCAAATGAAATGTAGAAACTAACCTCATCCTATTAACGCAGTGCCTACAATTCTTCCAAATATGTAACACAATTTCAAGGTGCACATGACAGAAACGGTTAGAAATCTATTATTGGCTCTTGTTGAAATATTGTTGCACAAGAGCAGACTACACATAGAGAACGTACAACATGCCTGCTCATGTTGAATGTTCTTACTGGTCTGTTTTCTTTTATGCACTAAAATTTAAACAGCCAGACTACTTTCACTGTGATGTCCTTATGTTTGGCTTTGCATAGTTTTATTAATATTATTATCGGGGCATTTACATGCCAAAACCACAATATGAATATGAGCGCACTGTAGAATAGAGCTTTAGGAATTTCAACTATCTGGTGTTCTTAAATGACATTACACCGTACAATTGTCGGAAAGCTGAACTCGAACGCTACGCAGCGTGTCTTGGACTGGTTTGACTGAGGCCAGCCGCAAAACACTGGAAACTGTTGCCAAGATAATAGCTCAGTAAGCTTGAATTGTATGTCGGCATGCATGCGAAAAACCTCGGCAACAAAACTCAAAGCTGCGTGGCGCTGGTGTCAACCAAACTGCTTCAGGACATGTTGTGGAGCATTCGAGCTAAGCTTAATGTGGACTGTACATGGGCCTCTGGCATTTTGCCTCGGTCGAAATGAGCTCTAGCTTTGGCTGCTGATGTTGAGACGGTGAATGAAAACAAGCCAGAATGAGGAGCATTTTTTACATGCTCACGCTACCATACTTGTTAGAAACAGTAATTCTTACTGCGATGAGAAATTTTTTGACAACTATAAAAGCTCCATAAATTATCTCAAATTTTGGTGGCTGCAGAAACCATACACAATGTTTAGATTGCTTCTAATGCAGTGACATACAAGAATTTGCAGAGCTTGTACTAAGGCGCTCGAGGCTTGAAACATCAAAACTGGACGATTGTGAAGACTTATCTAGTTGCTTCTAGGCTTTAGCTAGGTGATGCTAGGTTGTTCTTACATTGATTCTTAGATCAGAGATGCCCATACACAGTCACAGGCACGACACGGCAATTCAAATTCCAGAGACGGAAACTTGCCCTGAAACTGAGCGTCCACACCTCTTATAGATTGAAAGGCATGTCTTTAGCACAGGCGTGTTGCTGCGGGGTCTTCTCGCCACTGCTGTTGCCTTTCTCATTTCATAGTATTTTCTTATAGGGGCTCAGGGGTTTTCAGTTTGCGGTTGCTTTGAAGCAATTTGTTGGGCTAACTGTTGCCTTCATCATTAATAGTGGACCAGAGGCGAGTCGTGACATTTTCCCAATTTCTGTCACACATACCCATTTATGATGATGATAGTTTTCTTGTAGGCTGCACAGAGGCACATACCTGTTACAATATTAGTTTTCTGCCACCGACTTGCAATTTCCTAAACAGCTTCGCTGATAGAAGTCTAAAGGATCGCAAAAGCCTGGTGAGGTCATGCTACGATGTAGTCTCTGAATTATGTTAAGCGTCTTGTTTTTTAAGAATTACCAGAATCTAAACATCTTCTGAAGTAAGATAGTTAACAATACTTACAAAGCTTCAGGCTATTTTCATTAAAACTTGCATTTTGTTCCTGAGTCAAATTTCTGAGCTTACAAAACACAACTTGGCCCAAAATTAAAGTAATCATCTACAGTTTGAACACAGCCCTGATGAAGTTTATAGAGCTTGGCCTGAACCATGCAGTTGTATTAATCTGTTCCAATTACTCTACTGTTACCCGTACTGTACCAGCTAGTGTTGCTTAGATAAGGACTAACTCAGGCATACATAGTGTATACCTGCAATGCACAATCACTAGAATATACTTGTAGCACTGAATGCATACATTTAAATATAACTTCCAAACTGCTCATCATACTTCAGCCCACACACATTACCAGAAGTCTGTCGACCTACCTCTTGTTTGCACCATGACCCACTCTTGCTCCTTTGCTAGACCACTCAGGACTGGAACGGTCTTTCCAAGAGCATCACCATCATTCAAACTTGGATAGCTTTTGCGAAGCCTTAGCATCTTTGTTTTATTTACATTAAGTGTTTGGCTCACTCCCGCATATAAAGCATTGGCACCTCAATAAAGAAATCGCATTACTGTTTTCACAAACTTTTGTGAGTCGCCAGTGTTCTTGGGAATCAGCAGGGGCATGCAAACTTAAATCATCCTTTGCCCAAGCCACACCAGCACTCCCCCATCACAATGCCACCCCCCCACCAACACTTAACTCAATCATGCCGACGTTCATGGTGGTTTGGCTATTAAAGTACATACCACAGTGATGTGTGAGAAACTTCAAAGCTACTGAAAATACATGACCAAAATACAGCTGTACATGACATTTCAAGCAGTAAAACCAGTTCATAAGCATGCATAGAATAGTTGCAATATCAATTGAAGAATAGCCACGGATTGACTGTACTATATGTTATTGTAACTATCATTATCTGGTGTCAATTTGCAAAAACCAATTTCATTTCCTAAATTAAGTAATGTTTTCTCTGTATGTTTTCTCTGTACATCATGAAGTATTTCTCTGCAGCAAAATTTTGTGTTAATTGGCATTTTCGGCAAATAGTGATGGCAAAATTACATGAACATTGCTGGAATGTTTACCTGTTATGTTGATTTTTTGTGCAATTTTAACCTTTCTTTAATGTTTGAAATATAACATTCAATGTTCAATGTTTCTTTGAATGTTGCACTAATGTTCCACATTCAACATTATTTTAACAGTGTATTTCTAATATATACTTAACGTTTTACATACAACAAATAACGTTATACGTTTCATGTAAAACGTTAAGACATTGATGTTTGAAAACGTAAAACGTTTCTTCAACAATTGCAACAAAAATGCAATGTTACCTTAAAGTATTGTGCTACCTGGGATGCCTGGTCCATGTCCATTTTTTTATTGGTTTCGACTATTATATCCTTAACCCCAGTTTGTTTCTTCAGACACTCTGCTCCTTTTTTGACTTTCAAGGTTAGACTTATCGTTTTCCTTTTCATCGCTCGCTGCGTCATTCTCAATTTAAGCTGAACCGTACACTCTAAAACTAAGAGAGTGCTCTCTTTGGGAGTACTCTCTTTAGGAAAGTACTTTTTGTCCCATATATCACCCTCTTTTCTAGAGTAAATCACCTCTTGCTGAGGCAGAGTAGTGTGATTCTCCCATAGTGGCTCAAAGCACCCCCTCCCTTCAAGAGGGTAACATAACGCTGCACGAAGCAGAGTAGCATGACCCTTCCAAAGAAAGCAGCAGTAAACATCGCAACAAAAAGCAGAAGTTGGGTCGCAATCGGGCTTTTTAACTGTTTTTGATAGATTTCCTCATGCGCGCATCGTAAAGGTGGCTAAATACGAGCCCTATAACAAGAAGAAAAAAAATTAAAAATTGTGCGAGGGGTACATACCTGAACCGGCGACCTCTGGACACATTGTACATTGTGAGCCGGTCGTAGTAACCCCTACCTCACACTGAAAGACGATACTTCAGCGTATAAATGTTTATGTGAAAAGTAATGTTTTGATTTTTCTGCTTTTTTGCAGATTGCGTGCAAATTTAAGTGCCTCCGCGCTTCTAGCTAGCTTGACTGTAACTAACGTGTTTAATGTGGTTGTTTTGTGCTACGTTAAATGAGAACGTCTATCCGACGAGTTTTATTTTATTTAGCGCCACTGATTTTGTTTACGGCATTTGCACTGACCCGCTAAGATATGATGGTTTTGGGACGTTCAACCCGACATATCTATCACTAATTCGCTGAGTGGTTATTCATTTATGCGTATGAAGCATGCTACTCATGAAGTGTACGCTGAACAACTTAGCACGTTTTTCTCACTTCCTTGGATATAGTTTAAGTCATTCTCGTTTGCGTTTTTGTTCACGTTCTACGACTAAAGCCACAATTCATCACGGTATAGCCGTACCGTACGTTGGGCTTACAGCAGCACCCCCGTGTGTGACGGTTGTAGCGAAAGACGTGAATATTAATGTAAGGAGAACGTCATAGTTGTTTGCGTTGAGTTTCAATTGTGACCCATTGAATAAGATAATATTCGCTTATTTCACTGCCCAGATACGAAGCTAAAAACGCCGATAATAAGAGTTCCAAATGCCCCCAGTGTGCTGACATTCACTGGTGTGGGCTGGAAACGCTCTTCTTTTTGTAAATAGTCTCTAACGCTTCAAAAACAAATGCAGTATTTTTACTGCATATATGTGTGGGTATTAGTTAGTGCTAATCACTAGTGGTGTGCCGATGCATCTAAATGTAATCAAGAGCAGGAGTATAAGCGCGTTTTCTCTCTCATGCGTGAAGAGTATATTGTTACCAATAAATATAGCACCTGACACTATAGAGACTACTTATTTATGGCGAACCTGTGCCCGTAAACTCAAAACTAAATGGTCAGCCAAAACGTCGCTTCCTCGCTGTTTCCAACTTCGTCGGTCTCTTCTTCTTCACCTCGAGTCTCGTGCCGGTCCTGTGGCATAGCATCGTGGCGCGTGCAGGACGGCGTTTTATGGCGTGGCTTTCTTGCTACTTGTGTGGCGGCTTTTACGAACGCGAATTGTTGCACGCGTCTTCTGCAATGCTAGAACTGTGGCATTAATGCCCCTCTTAGCACGCATCGCCCCGATGTGTACAACCGGCTGACAGTTTCTAAACAATAGGACTTGTGCTTGTGTTAGACGACGTGAGTCAATTCACTTGTTCAGTTCCTGTCGTATTACGGTTTCATTCGCACTACATGTACAACTTCCGGGAGATTCCTGCGTCGTGTTGTGTATACTTCACGTTCAAAGATCACTTCATAGTTTGATGGGCCTAGCCAACGAAGAACCCTATAAAGGCTAAAATGGCGCCGCATGAGCTTTTCTGAAAGGTCACATGCACATACAGGCGTCCAGACGCACACTTGTTCTCCAGGGGAGTAGTGAACGTGCATTCGTCTTTGATTGTAACGGTGCGCGTCGACCTCCTTCTGTGGAAAGGTGTGGTTCCATGCTAGTTGTTGCGCGTCTTCTGCCCCTTTACATATTCGCTGATGTCAGGGTCCTCTTAATTTGTGCTGTCGACAGGCAGCATCGCGTCTAATGTCGTTATTACTGTCTGACCATAAACAAGTTGAAATTGCGTGAAGTGGGTTGTCTCTTGTACTGCGGTATTGTATGCAAATGTAGCATACGGTAATATGGTGTCCCAAGTCTGATCCTCAACGTCCACATATATCGCGATCATGTCAGCAAGCGTCTTGTTCAGCTTTTCAGTTAAACCGTTAGTTTGCGGATGGTACGCTGTAGTTCCTTTGTGGTCGGTGTGCGTTAGTTTCATGACAGAACGTATTAGACTGGCAGTGAACGCAGTTCATTTGTCAGTTATAAGGACTTTACGTGCGCCATGTCGCAGCTCTATCCGGGTCACAAAAACTGATCCACTTCATTTGCCATTCCTTTTGTGAGAAATGACGTCTCGGTATACCAGGTCATGTAGTCGGTTGCTACAACTATCCAGCGCTTCCCGAACGATGACATAAGAAATGGTCCTAGCAAATCCATTCCGACCTACTCAAATGGGACTTTCGGTGGCTATATTAGTTTCAAAAGACCTACTGGCTTTAGGAGCGGTACTTTGCGTCTTCTGCATTCTCGGCATGATCTGAAATAGTGCTGTACTGAGTACATCAATTTTGGCCAGTAATATCTCTGGCGGATTCTTGCCAAAGTCCTACTAATGTTCAAGTAACTTGACCATGGGTCATCATGACACGCTTCTAAAATTTCCGCTTGCATTGATGATGATATCAGAAGCGGGAACGTTTCACTGGTGTGTTCGAAGTTTCTCTTGTAGAGAACGTTGTTGCGGAGGACGTAGGAACGTAGTCGACGGACGAAAACTCGCGGTACTTCAACTAGCTGTCCCTTCAAGTATTGAATGAGCAGAAGTAATTTTTGGTCCATTCGCTGATCATGAGCCCTCTCCGACACATTCACAGCTCCAAGAAATTCGGAATCTTGTTCATGCTCAAGAGATGATCTGGACTGGTGCTCGTGACAAGCAATCTGCGTCATTGTGCTTGTGGCCAGACTTGTAGACTACGGTGATGTCATATTCCTGTAGACGCAGGCTCCATCTAGCAAGTCTTCCAGAAGGATCCTTGAGGTTCGCAAGCCAACACAATCAATGATGGTCACTGATACCTCGGAATGGCCTACCATAAAAATACGGATGGAACTTACTGAAGGCCTATATAACTGCGAGACATTCATTTTCTGTAGCTGAATACATACAGTGAGCTTTCTTCAGAGTGCAGCTTGCGTAAGCAATAACTTTTCAATAACTTTTTCTTCTCCGTTCTGCCGCTGAACAAGAATAGCACAAAGGTCAACATTGTTGGCGTCCGAATAAATGTCTGTTTTGGCATTTTCATCAAAATGAGCGAGTATGGGAGGTGACTGCAAACGCCGTCATAACTCAGAGAAGGCGTCTTCTTGCTCTTGCTGCCAGATGAATGGTACACCTTCCTTCGTAAGCCATGTCAGTGGTTCCACCATCTTGGAGAAGTTTTCAACGAAGCGCCTATAGCAAGCACAAAGTCCCGGAAAACGTCGCATAGCCTTTTTGTCTCTTGGCATCGGGAAATTTTCAACCACATTGATCTTAGCCGGGTCTGGGCGGTTACCGTGAGAACAAACAATGTGCCCGAAGAACCGAAGCTCACGGAATTCAGAGTGGCACTTTGTGGGTTTGATCGTAAGTGCAGCCGTGCGAATAGCGTTCAGTATCATTCTCAATCTCTGTACGTGCTGCTCAAACGTAGTGGAGAAAATTACTACGTCATCAAGATAGAGAAGGCATGACTGCCATTTGAGGCCGGAGAGCACACTGTCCATCACCCTATGGAAAGTAGCTGGAACACAGCACAAACCAAATGGGAGTACTTTGAACTCGTAGAGTCCGTGGGGTGTCACAAACGCCGTCTTCTCACGATCTCGTTCGTGGACTTCCGTTTGCAGTACCCGCACTTTAGGTCCAAGGTTGAAAAAAGTGAGCATTGCACAATTTATCTAACGTATCATCGACTCGTGGGATTGGGCACACGTCTCGCTTTGTGACGAGGTTGAGTTTTCTGTAGTAAACACAGAACCACAGGGTGTTGTCCTTTTTCTTCACAAGTACTTCCGGCGATGCCCATGGGCTTTTGGAGGGCTGTATGACATCGTCATCGAGATTCTCCTTTACTTGCTTTTTTATCGTCTCTGTTTCTTTCGGAGCTACTCGTTATGGATGCTGAAAAACTGGTCTAACATGTCCTTCGATTACAATGCGGTGCTTTGCTGCGGGTCGACGTCCGATAAAGATGACTTGCCTCACCACAGTGGTAGCAGAGAGGCTGCTGGTCTGCCTTGCCCAATACATCATTTTTAGGGGGTATCGCTTCTGGCGTGGGCGGGGACGTACTGCAAGGAAATGTCGGTGACATAACGGGAGCTTGTACAAAGTTCGGGCGTCTGATGTCTTGCCGTACGACTTCACGTACAACGTCCGCGATGGAAGGCATCACGGGAGGACTTTGGGTGAGTTGCAGTTTCTGGAGGTCCTCCTTAACGATAGCCCTCCCCATTTCCCAGAGGACGCCAACGTTGGTGGGGAAGATTGTTGACTCCGCCCTAACCGAAGAGACGCCGCAGTCTTTGTTGTACAGTCGCGCACGTTGCTGTAGTGTCCTTTTCATGGTCGTTGCCTCGGACCGGAACACCACCACAGTTCGCGGTGGATTACGCACCAGGCCTGCGAAAATTTCTTCTTTTACTCCGCGCATTAGGTGCCACAACTTTTTCTCGACGGTCACGTTTTGGTCGACTCGGCGGAAGAGCCGTGACATGTCTTCTATGTACGTGACCACGCTCTCATTATTCCGTTGGTTCCTCGCCTGTAGAGCAGCCTCTGCCTTCTCTTTGTGGTCCGTGCTCGGACAGGTACGATTACATCTCGTCGAAAGTCGTCCCACGACAGCAAGGACGCTTTGTGGTTCTCAAACCACGCACGTGCTAAATCTTGCAGGGCGACGTAAACGTAGCAAAGTTTCCGGGCTTCGTCCGCGCAATTAAAACGTACAACGTGCTAAAAGCCTTTGAGCCAGTCCTCGGCAATAATTAATTTATTTATTTCAGAACTACTGCCAGCCTAACACATGATGCCTTAGGCAGGGGTGGGTGATACAAAAAAGGAAACAAATATGAAGATACAATAGGAAAGAAAACACGTCACGTAGAGCTACAATATCAAGAACTAGTTCATCAAAGCAAAACGCCAGTACTTACAAAATTGTAGTGGTTTACACTTACAAGTACAAAAAAAACTATGATGACAAAGATCTGCTCATACAGACTAAGAAACAAACATCATATAACGGTCCAAAAATCGGCAATACTTCAAAAATACAACACATTGATATGAAAAAAGTGATAGAAAGCGGAACATAAATGGAGGCCTGTTCAGGATGCGCGGTGGAATAATAGAGAGCGAAGCGCAAAGAACGATCAAAGTCAAGTGGGTTGCTGGTGTTTAAGTTTTTCCGTGAACGACTGAATGGTTTCGCAGTTCACCAGATCGGCCGAAAGAGCATTCCAATTAGTGACAGTGCGCGAAAAATGAGTTTTTAAAGGCTTTTGTTTGACAGGAATATTCCTTCAGTTTTTTTGGATGCTCGGAATCAGTTGATCGGCGGTGAACTGTTTTTACGTACGCATGCTTGTCCATGTGTAGTTTGTCGTGGTAAAGTAGAAACATGTACTTAAATCGATCGTGTTGCCGTGTTGCCGTCTTGCCTGCAATGTATCCAAGTGAGCTTTTTTTAACAGTTCACTGGGTGACGTAAGAGCACTGTAGCATTTATATACAAATTGGATTGCTTTTCTTTGAATTATTTGAATTATTTTAATATTTAGTTGGCTATGAGGGTCCCAAACCACAGATGAGTACTCGAGGATCGGACGAATGAAAGTTTTATATGCCATTAATTTTAATTTTGGGGTAGATTTGCGTGAAGAACTTCTTAGAAATTCTAATTTCTGTAAAGCTTTCTTTTAAATGTAGGCAACATGTTCATTGCACTTAAAATATGCACTTAGTACAACCCCTAAATATAAGTTTCAACAAACAATAGTTTTTGACCATTGATGGAATATGAGTGTTTAAAAGGAAGCCGCTTGCGCGTAACGGTCATAGCTACCGTTTTCTTTTCATTGATTTTCAATTGCCACACTGCACACCAAGAAGATATTTTTGTTAACGCTGCGTTTAAGAGAACCTGGTCGTCAGCACTGCGTATTTCCTGATAAATTCCTGCGATTTCCTGAAATTGCGGGTATCACCGATAACCAACTGTTCCGTGCTGCCTTAGCCAATATTGTATATGCAGAAATATCTGATGTTTAATCTGTGTTTGTGTGACCACATTGTTGCGATAATACTAATTTGTTTTGTCTTTCCTTTTCCTTTTTATGTACACAACGTTTTTTTGTAACCATGCTACCTCATGTTATGCCTTTGTTCTGTACCACTCCCCTCTGTAATGCCTCTGGCCCTGAGGGTATAATAAATAAATAAATAAATAAATAAATAAATAAATAAATAAATAAATAAATAAATAAATAAATAAATAAATAAATAATGCAATCATCTGCAAATCACTTAATAGAAACCGGGATATCTGTGGCAATGTCGTCTATAAAAATTAAAAAAAGAAGTGGCCCAAGCACAGAGCCCTGAGGGATTCCCGATTTCACTGGTCGTGAATCAGACTGAACGTTATCTATAAAAACTATTTGATTTCGGTAAGAAAGGTAGGCCTCAATCCATGAAGTTAATGTTCGGTTTTTAGTATAGGTTTAAGTTTCGCGAGAAGTTTTGTATGCGACACGCGATCAAATACTTTTTCGAAGTCTAGGAAAATCATGTCAATCTGGCCTTGTCTATCTTAAATAGCTGCAATGTCATGAACGGTTTCCAACAGTTGTGTGACGGTTGATTGATTGATTTGTGGGGTTTAACGTCCCAAAACCACCATTTGATTATGAGAGACGCCGTAGTGGAGGGCTCCGGAAATTTTGACCACCTGGGGTTCTTAAACGTGCACCCAAATCTGAGTACACGGGCCTACAACATTTCCGCCTCCATCGGAAATGCAGTTGTGTGACGGTTGAGAATCCTTTTCGAAAGCCGTGTTGTCGGTCATTGATTAAATTATTTTCCTTGAGAAAAACTGAGAAATGCTTGAATATAATATGTTATAATACCTTCGCACATGAGCAAAGCTGGGAAATCAGTCTATAGGCGGAGACGAAAGAAGTGTTAGGTGATTTCGGTATAGGGATAATTTTTCCGAATTTCCAGTCATCTGTTAGCGCGCGCTGTAACAGTGACTTCTGAAGAATGATGCACAAAAACTTCGAGCACCATTCAGCATACCTCACAAGGAACGCGTTAGGTATGCTATCAATACCAGGCGTCTTTTTGGGATCTATGTTAAGAAGCAGAGACAAGATTCCTTCCTCAGATATTGCAAGGTTACTTATTGGTGGGTTATAATGAAGTGTTTTTGAACATAGACTTCTTCCATCGTCATCAGTAAACACTGAACCAAAAACGTGTTAAATGATTCTGCAATAGTTTCTTTATTAGTTACGATAGTCCCATATACACATATATTATGAAAACGCTTCTTCTTTGGGGCAAAATGCTGCCAAAATTTTCCTGGCGATGACAGCAAGAAGTTTTCTAAAGTGACGTTATAGTACTGATCTTTTGCTTCCTTGATACTGTCTTTTATATTCTTTACGCACGTTACTAAGTTTTAGCATGGTCGACGGAGTGGGGTTCTGACGATGCTGTTTTCTTATCCTATTCGCCTTACGCCCCAAACGAACAACTGGCATAGTAATCCCTGAGCTAACATTTTTTATTACTTTCACTTTTTCTGGCACAAAGTCTTGAACGCACTGCAACAGCAGGTTTTTGAAGAAACACCAAAGTTTGTTAACAGTACAAGTACTACATTCAGAAAGTAAAGTGAATCGAGAAAAATGTAAGTATAATGTGTTCAGTATTTCTACGTCTTCTGCGCGCGAGAAGACAGACACCACGCATTCTTCCCTCTTGCCTTTTGGAACGTCATTAGGATTAATGCCCATGTAAACCAATTTGTGATCGGATATTCCATGAGGCACATTGGTGTCTGCCACACGATGCAGCATGCTGTTGCTAACGGAAAAGAAGATCCAGAGTTGTAGCAGTAGCATTGTGTACGTGGGTTGGTTGCTTAACTAGTTCAGTTAAATCATGAAAAAAGACTACAGCGACTAAACGTTTTGCTGCATTTGAAGACGACACAGGAAAATCAGTATCCCATATAACTGAAGGAACGTTGAAATCACTGCCAACTATTATATTACTAGAGCAAGTGTGGACCATGCAAAGAAATTCATTAGGCTTATCAAAGAATGCTTCGTCTGTGCTTGGGGGGCGGTAAAAAGCGCCGACTATGAACTTAAGATCACTGAGGAAGACCTCTGGTTTACGTGGTGAATCCACGATCAGGTAAGATGGAGATGGCATCGACTGGTTGGCCATTGCAGTGACGCTTGTGCTTGAGGTCTCCACAGGTCTTGCTGAATCAAGACCTGTCGAACAGATCTTGTGAATCAAGACCAGCTCATCATTCTTCACGCTATGTTTTTGCTCCTCAGTCTTCTGCACCAAGTACGCACCAACTAGCCCAAAAACAAGTCTTTTTGAAATGTTATCCTGTCTACAGCAATGATCCTGACTACGGGCGTGCGTGTGCCGTGTGCGCTCTCGAGCTTCGCAGGCAGCCGTCAGACTGCACACTAAGCCAAATCTCTCCCTCGTGGGGTAGAAATGAGGTTGTCGCCAGACGAGCACCCTTTGCTTCTTATTGGGTGTTCAAAAAAGGATGCTGAAAAAAGGTGCAGAGCAAAATTTTTAAAGGGTGTAGTGGGTGCACTTTTTGACTAAGGGTGCTGTCATGCCATAACACCGTTGCGAATGTGTGCTGGAAGGGTGCTCCACATCGATGCACCAGTGGGCCTAATCGAGTATTGATAATAAAGATGGTTAGAAATGCAGAATGCTCTATACTCTGTAGACCATGCTGTGTGACAGGCCACATACGGTTTGTTAATACATAGGGTTTGTTAATACAGTGACAGCTCAAGGTGGTGCTTCTGCATCATCGTCTTTTAAAACTCAATGGCTCTGCAGTGAAGCTACTAGTAAGCTGGCTGCTGTGTTTTGCTTTTTCTATGTGTAGGCAAATAGAGAATCCCGCACTGTTTTTGAGTAGTGCGGCAATTGTGCCTTACCCTGTCGTCTAGGTGCTGCTTCTCGGTTTTTTTTGCTGCTCTGCATAGAACAAGCCGGACGTACTGCACTTCTTAAGTACAGTGCTGA
The DNA here is from genome assembly GCF_043290135.1 of Rhipicephalus microplus. Lineage (NCBI taxonomy): Eukaryota > Metazoa > Arthropoda > Arachnida > Ixodida > Ixodidae > Rhipicephalus > Rhipicephalus microplus. The sequence goes on from NC_134710.1 coordinate 464,227,452, forward strand.
ATTTTAGATAAGCTTGCACTGTTGCAAGAGCAAAGTTACCTTCACCGCAAAATAAGTGTGATTCGGCGAGCCCACCGTTCTCCAGTAGTCAATCAAGTGAAGGCCCCACTTACTGTTGTCTGTACATTTGTGTTCTAGTTACCAAAGTGCCCTCGAGAAGCGGCTGCATGGTGCAATGTTCAAGGTGGAAGTAGACAATAAGTAATTATATACTTATAGCAAGCTATATTGAATAAATGTATGTGTTTCAATAATAATGAAATTAATCCCGGAGTGCGCATATGGCCTAGGCTACCCATTTTTTACCAGTATGAGTGACATCTATCCAAGGCCTTTTCGTGCACACATGCATGCCCAATGTATGGATGCTTGGTTACCATACATACATGCATGTGTGCAAATTAAAAATTCATAAGGTTCCAATACTGGTGATCATTTCAGCACCCATATATTCACTTTAAAAGACACACATATATTTTGCACTAATTACAGTTCCTTACCACATTGCGCTCGTTTAAATTATGTGTAGCAGAAGTGATATATTGTGCATGTGAAAATACAACATATTAGGCCCCTAAGAAAATTTACGAAAAATAAATTAACATAAAGCAGATAGTCACATCACTACTTAATTGTACATAGCATACAACCCCAAAAGATTGACAACAGTAAACATGAGATATGACCTACTGCACTGATTGTAATGGTGAGATAAGTGTGAGTGAGGATCAATCTTCTGTTTTTCTAATTTCTTTCTTATGACTAGACATCTTTTTTTGTGACGAGACTTCTGTTTTAACTTTTAACATTCTGACTTCCTTCCTTGCATAGTAGGTAACAAATAAATTACTTAGAACAATAAAATTTAAGTTAGAGGCACCAGCGGTCAAAAGGTACATATTGAGGGTGTTGCCAGTGCCCACACAATTGAAAAAATGGATAGGAAAGTAGGTGTGTGGTAAAACATGTGGGCTTATATAACATGCTTTTGTCATCATGCTAAAACCCTTGACTACACAAGCTTGCTCTCCCGCACGGGCATCTGCTTTCGCAGGCGTTTGGTGTGTAGCGACACCATGGACCCGAGCTAACGGGGGGACGGAAAGGGTTTCGACTCCTTTCCACGCCTAGCCGTGCGTGGCTTTGCCGTGTCCGGAGAAAAGGGGATCCTGGTGGTTGAGCCGACGCCGGGTGATTGGATCTTTAAGGCCCCCTGACAGAGGCAACACGCCCCTGTGGCGCCGGCTTCATGTAGACGGCACCCCTGGGCTGACCCACCCAGGGTAAATCGGCAGTCGCCTTTTCCTATCCCTCTTTTTTCCCACCTTCATCTTTCTGTCACACTTTTTATCTGTTATGTTACCTTGTTTCTTCCACTTCGAACTTTCTTGGCGACGAGGGTTAACCTTGTGTAGGTATCCAACTTTAGGTATACACATTAAGTTATAGCGGTGATGCAAGGCTGGCGCCTCCAAGTGTTTGTGAATTAACCTTGCAGCGTCCCCTTGTTTGGCTTGGTGGTGGGTGGCCACCATCGCCGCCGAAATAAATACTCTCTGCATGGCAAATACTTTTCCCCCTTTCGTGATCGCTCCCTCAAAAGGTGGCGCACCGAAGAAGCAATCAGCCTAACCAAACCAAAGCAGAGCTTCCCAAAGTATCACGTCATTCCTAGTCAAAACGAAAAGATGAAAGTCCGAGCGATTTCACCGTTCCTAGTGTCAAAAACTCTTACAGAGCAAATTGGCCCAGGATCGAAATCACAAAGATGGGAAGTGGCGACCTCTTATTGGAGGTTTGAGACAAAACACAATACGACATACTATTCACAATTGTATCATTTGGGGACACTCCTGTTTCAGTGGGCCCCGCACACGTGTCTATGAACACTGTCCGTGGAGTAATTTCTGATGATCACCTTATTGATCTGAGCGGAAGCGAACTGTTACAAAGATGGCAAGCTAGAAACGTTGTGAATGTACAGAGAACAATGATCAGGCGTGACAAGAAACAGACCCCTACAAAACACATAATAATCACGTTTGGAACAAACGACCTACCAGAATCAATAGAAACCGGCTATTGCACGTTGCGTGTAAGACCCTACATCCCCAATCCTCGTCGATGTTTCAAGTGTCAACGTTTCGGGCATGGATTGCAGAGCTGCAGAGGGCGTGCCACTTGCACCAAGTGTGCATTCATGCAATACATAGCCGACGACTGCACCTCAAAGGCAGCTCATTGTTCGAACTGCGAAGTAGATCATTCTTCCTACTCAAGATCATGCCCCATATGAAAAAAAAGAAATAGTAGAACTGAAGGTCAAATTCAATCTGTCATACCAAGAGGCACGTAAGCGTTTCGCACTTCACAGCCCCTCTTATCCCTCCTACGCAGATGTGACGCGCCGGGGTGCCGCGCCACATCTTTTTGCATCAGCGATTGTCACACAGAGTGTGCCCGCTGCCGCGCCATCAGCGCCCCCGGCTGGAGTAACCTGTACTGCTCCGCCACCTGACAAACAGGGCCGGCAGACTACCGTGTCTGCTGAACGCTGGGCCACTGCAAGTGCAGTTAGGTCCGAAAGTTATGTGAATGTGCCTGCCGAGCAGGCACCATCCACCACCTCACACGAGGCGATGTATGCAAGTGCCACTCCTCCGGCAACTCAGACGCCGAAGGGTAGGCGCAACTCCTTGGAGCACGCCAAACAGAAAAACTCCGAATAAAAGGGCCCCCGAAGTCTCTGTAACCTAAGGCAACACCTTTTGTACGCACAGCACCACAAAACATTAAAATGATACACATACTACTATGGAACGTCAGAGGACTGTTAAGAAACCTCGACGATATCCAGGAACTTTTACACAAACATAGACCAACCGTCCTGTGTGTGCAAGAAACTCACTTAAAATTGAAACACACCAACTTCTTATGCAATGACGTTATTCTTTGTAAGGACCGAGATGATGCGGTCACGTCATCCGGTGGTGCTGCCATTATAGTTAATAAAGGAACAGCTTGTACACAATTACTTCTTCAAACATCTCTTGAGGCAGCGGCTGTTAGAGGTGTTATAATCAAGAAACTAGTGACAATTTGTTGTATTTACATACCGCCAAATCAACAACTCAATAAACACGAATTCCAGTCTCTAATTGATGAACTTCCAGAGCCATGTCTACTCCTTGGAGACTTCAATGTGCATAACAGTTTCTGGGGAGACTCGCGGTGTGATGCATGAGGTCGTCTAATCGAGCAATTCTTTTCTCTTCTGGCACATATCTCTTGAATCAGAAAACACCAATATATTACAATATCACTTAGAACACATACTCGTCAATAGACCTTAGCATCTTATCTCCATCGCTTTTTGCGCTTCTGAAATGGGAAGTCATCAATAATTCATATGGAAGTAATCATCGCCCTTTAGTTCTCAGCACCGCAATCGCAACAGATAGTCTTCCACAGGTTCCCAAGTGGCTCAACCAAAAAGTTGATTGGGAACAGTACCAAAAAGTTACTCGCTTAACCTGGACTGAGATGCGTACGTGAAGCTCAGAGGCTGCTGTGGATTACTTCCCTGCTTTTCTGGTTGACGCTGCAACCAAATGTATTCAACAAACAAGCGGACTCTCAGGCAAGTGACGTGTTCTATGGTGGAACGAAGAGTGTCGTAATGCACAGAAAAACAAGTCATTTAAGTGGCTTCGAAGCTCGCCGACGTCTGGGAATCTTATAAACAATAAGAACGTTAGGTCCAAAGGCAGGAGGACGCACTGACAAGCTAGAAGAGAAAGTTGTCATACGCTTTTATCTGTAATCACCTCATATACACAAGCGGGTAAAGTATGGAACAGGGTGAAAGGAGTAGAAGTAAAACAAGCATATCCACTTTCTTTAGTAAACGCACAAAGCGACAGCTTGGAAGACCAGGCAGACTACCTGTGCGCACACCTCTAGCAGGTTTCCAGCTATTCAGACTACTCTTCAGAGTTCCAATGCTCTAAGGCAAGAGTGGAAAAACGTAAACTAGATATGAAATGTACTAAATATGAGGCATATAGTCAGCCATTCTGTTTGGCTGAGTTACAGGCATTTCTTATTTAGTGCAGCTATTCTGCCCCGAGATCTGACAATGTAATCTATGAAATGCTGAAAAACCTGCCTCTAGAAACTGAAAAAATTGCTTACAATGTACAATGCCATCTGATTTTCTGGCGTCATCCCTCCCTCTTGGAAAGAGGCCATAATCATCCCCATAATAAAACAGGGTGAGGATCCGTCCTCTGTTACAAGTTAAAGGCCCACATCATTAACCAGTTGCCTTTTTAAACTCTTTGAAGAGATGATAAATTGCCGACTTAAACTCTTCCTTGAAACAAACAGTCTACTTGACCCGTACCAGAGCAGTTTTCGAGAAGGTAGGTCCACCATAGACCACCTGGAACGTATATTTACAATTTAATTACAACACTTTTAATTACAAACAATTCTTTCTCTCTTTCTTCCTAGATATAGAAAAGGCTTATGACACACATTGGCTCTTTCGTATACTTCGAGATCTCTCAGATTAAGGTATACCGGGAAGGCTGCTGAGTACAATTGGAAGCTATCTCTCCAATCGGACGTTCCGTGTTTGAGTAGGCACAAACTTGTCCCGAACCTTTGTTCAGGAGACAGGGGTGCACCAGGGTGGTGTACTGAGCTGTGCTCTATTTATTATCAAAATTAATTTATTGCGCCCTTCCTTTATTAGGAGTATGTTTTACTGCACTTATGTAGATGATGTCCAGTTTAGCTTCAAGTCTTGTAACCTGGCAATGTGTGAGCGGGAGGTGTAGCTGAGTTTGAACAGGATTTTAAAATGGGCAGATGAAAACGGGTTCCAGCTGAATCCACAAAAAAAGCACATGCGTCTTATTCTCTAGAAAGAGAGGCATTCATTCCAAACCTCACATTGAAATACATGACCAGCGTCTTCCAATAAACACTGAATACAAATTCTTAGGCCTAATCTTAAACACCAAGCTAACCTTTATACCGTACATAAGGTATCTAAAAAACAAGTGCTTATAAATGATGAACATTATAAAATTCTTGTCACGCTCTGCCTGGGGTAGTGACAAAAATGTTTGATAAATTTGTATAGAAGCCTCATACCGACAAGCCTAGATTACAGGGCCATAACCTATCAGTCTGCAACACCAATGGCCTTAAAGATGGTCGATCCTGTTCATCACTTAGGCATTCGTCTATCCACGGGTGCTTTTCGCACAAGCCCCGTGAAAAGCTTGTACGTTGACTCGATCGAGTGGTCTCTCCATTTGCAACGATCCTACCAATGTTTTGTCTCATTCCACAAGGTGATTGCCAACAAAAAACACCCCGTACACTCCACCAACAATGACTTGTCCAGTTCTGTCCTGTATAACAACCACCCTGGCATAAGACAGCCCTACACACTTCGTGTAGGGGCTCTACCCGAAGAGACGGGCGTGCCGCTTATTGAACATGGTTTGGCTGCTCCCGCTGTGTATGTCTCGTCTTGGCAGTGGTAACTGATCGATTGCGATATGTCTTTTTTACAAGTCACCAAGCACGCGCCAAATGCACCTATTATTACACACATCCTAGATCTGCAGCGAAAATACTCATGCCCAGAATTCTATACTTATGCCTCAAAAACCCGCCTTTCTGTTTCCTATGCAGCAGTCAATCCATCTTTTTTAGATGCCGGTATTCTGCACCCGAACACCAGCATTTTCACAACACAGAAAAGAACTAAAACTACAAAGTGCAGTAATCACAGATTTCCTGAGCGCTGTGAAAGCCCTTAGAACACTCATAAAGCAACCAAACTCCATCCTTATCTCCATTTACTCAATCCTGTGCACAATGTACGCACTCAATACACATGTCATAGTCTGCTGGGTGGCAGGGCACCATGAGATACCAGGAAATGTTTTGGCGGACCACTTAGCTGCAATCACCAAAAAACAGCAGCCAATAGGTCAATAGTGATTCCTGCACTGGACTTGAAACCTTTTCTGAAACAAAAGCTCAGGGCCTATTGGCAGAGCACGTGGGACAGACACACAGACGATAAACTCCATGCTGTCAAGCTGCAACTAGGTAATTGGCCACCACTATCAAAATCACGACACACAGAAGTAACACTAACAAGGCTTAGAACAGGACATACACGCTCTACACATTCTTATCTTCTGTCCACCGGCAATCCACCATTGTGTGAGAGTTTTGGAGAACCACTTACGATTTTCCACGTTCTCGTCCAGTGCAATGAGCTAGATGCTATAAGAAAAAAAAAACACTTTTCACTACCCTACCGACAGCAGCTCCCACTACACTCTGGGATGGTCATCGATAGAGATCCGCTTTTTAAACCGCAATCAATTTTCGCTTTTTTAAAAAATGTTCATAGCTTTCACCACATATTTAGAAGTGATTCGTAGCATGACCTCTGTACCGTGGTCGTGGCTGCGTGGACTACATCTCTATCATGGTTTTATTATCATGACATTTCGCCATCCATTATCACTGCACATATATGTCACCATTGTCATGATTTTATTACTTTCATGTTGTTACTCGCGTTACCGCGAGGAATTTTAAGGCCCCTTTAGAGCCACGCATCATATCAATGTTCATATCTCTAGTCTATTGAAATGGTGCTCTTTGGCCATCAATTGGCCCTTGGGCGATTAAAATCACTCATCATCATCATACAAACTTGCCAAAGGCTTATTTACAGCTCTAGCTTTATATATATATATATATATTTATAAATATATATATATATATATTTATAAATATATATATATATATATATATATATATATATATATATATATATATATATATATATATATATATATATATGTGTGTGTGTGTGTGTGTTTGTGTGTGTGCGTGTGTGTGTTTCGAAACTTGTGGATTACAAAATCACAAATATTGACCAAGTAATGCAAGTGGTGTTAAAATAATAGAATGTGACCATCCAAACACTTGCACAATCCAACTTCAGCTGCCCAGGTGGCTATGACTCCTTCTCCACAGCCCATCCGCACCCGGAAGCCTAAAAAAAGACAGAAGTTTTATCCAAGAGGTTCACAAGACAGAGTGTCCAAGAGACAATATGATCAGTCATGTTGGAGTGTTATTACTTCTGTGTGAGTAGAAGTCAGCATCAGATTTCACTTTGTTTCCAACGGGAAACACGGGGTTCGTGGTCCCCCAGGCAAAAAGCTGTGTAAACAACTTGACATCACCTGGGGGCCTACAGAGGGTAGCACATACAACAGATTTAACATACATAAACAAACAGCATAATAGAAAGTAATTATATATAGAAAAAACATCTGAGCAATGATTCAGCATGATGCACACGTGAAACATTAGTTAGGTTTGCGTAAAAAAGCCATTCATCCAGTAATCGCGCACACCCGATTTGAACAAACCGAGTAGGGTGCTGAAGTTAATTAGGGTTTTAAAGAATTGTAAAGTGCCAATATGCAATATTCTGGTCTAGATCTACTGTAGCCTGTCATGTATGTGGTATTAGTGTTTGCCAGTTAGGAATGCTGTAGTCATGAATATAGTTAGTTTTCTTAATACCTAAAACTTAGTATGCTGCATTCCAGCTGTTGTTCAAGTTCAATTCAATTATTGTTTATATTAGCTATAAAGTTACAAAATTGATTATGGAAATTCGGCAGGTCCCACATATTTTGGGAATCTAAGTCATGCAGCACATGGATGCATAGCGAATATTTTTATTTTTTATTGAGTGATCTTACGAAGTGGAGATAAATATACGTACAAATCCTCGCACACACATACGTTAAACAGCCACTTATGTTTTATTTGTTACGGGGAGATGTCACACCGATGACAACATTAGCAGTTATTTGCAGTTTCGTAATGGTGCCAACAGATACATGCATATTAGCCACACTAGAAGTGGCAGTCTGGTATGAAGCACTGGTGTTTTCGCTGGCACTCGCGAGGATGGTAGCCCTCAAGACTGCTACACAAATACCTCACAGGATTGCGCCTGACAACAATTGACGTTGATTCGACATCACGGCTGTACCATAGGAGTGCATATGTTATAGTTATAAGATTTGATAGCCAGTACTGCAACGACAGTTGATGTTACACGAACATTGGGGTCTATTTGAAAAGTATAACCGAGGCTGGGCATACCACTGTGGTAAAATACCTAATTGCCAAGCAGAGTACTAGGGTTTGATTCCAGCTGGGACACTTAACTTTATGCTTTGCATTCATCTGGTCAACGCTGCCTATGTCCCCTTTTTAACACGATTGCGTTGAAGAGCTCGTGTCGCGAAAACCCCACCGCCGGCGCCGGCCCCGTTGGTTGTGAGCAAAACATCATCTGTGTCCGAAAAATCAAGTTATCAAGTTTCCAGAAACTCAAAGACTTCCTACTTATGACCTAATAAAGGCGCGCGATTTGCTGCAAAACAAAACCCTCAAGTCTTACTACTAGACACTCAACACAGGGCTAAACACACGGAAGTTCATTGACATTGACAACAAATAACTTTTGATGTACAGCGCCATTCGTCCTCCCCATTTCATGGACCATGCAATGCCATGACAATTGTACCCTCGTATCTTTGGTGGGCTATATCGCATGAAAAAAACCTGGATTGTGTCAAAAGAATGGCATCAAGTTTTACCGACATGTCATCGAAATAGAGACACAGGCTACCAATTTTATTTTTTATGTTAAGAGAATTTAGGTCAAACGCATTTAAGATTGCTGGTGGCCTTTAAGCTCGAGCGTTGAGTTTTTTACTATCTGGGTATTGAAACTCTGCCATATCAGTCATAGTTTACAGACATTGCAACTTAAAGAAAAGTGTGGCTGTGAAGGCATCAACACAGCGTTTTGTCCAGATCTTCGAACAAGGCAGTCCCTAAAATTGCTAATGTTTACATTTCTTTGCTATAAATTTCATGCATTGCATCCAATTGAACCTCCATCCAACTTGTTTTTTTTGCATTCATGCTCTCACTAACTGCTTACCTTGTCTTGTCAAGTGTTCGTTGACATAAATAGGGCCACTTAATGTAAAACGAGGGCCACTGTAGACAGACGTAAATTTTTTACCTTATCCGGAACATTTCATTTGTGATATTAAGCATAATTTACTACTATGTTTTCAAAGTAGGCTTGTTTGTAATGTCAATGTCATCATGACGTAATGGTTTCTCAATCATCACACAAACACTTTGGACAGTGTCAAAAGGCATACCCTGATTTGGGACGCCTTTGGTCCCAAATCAGGCATACTTCGATCTAGATAGCTCGACCTTGAATACTGTGTTAATTCGTCAATTTTTATTTGAAGTAGCTTATTTTCACCTGGACGTTTTTTGTGACTATTTCACAGTGCAACAGACTCTTCATGCAAAGCTTTTATTCCTAAAAAGAGCGCGTTGACACTGTCACCAGCTTTATTCCACACTGCTTGAAGGACGAAAGTTGAGCATGAATTTTGTGCTTGAAATCCTCTGCTTGCCATGGCAAACAATTCACTGGAAACATTAGTACTCTTGCTTGGCAGCAGTGCATGCAGTAATAATAACACAAATAAAGCAAGAAATAAGTGTCTCACCTGTGCAAAAATGATTTTGGCAAGCACTGTGAAGACCACACACACTGCTGCCAACCTGAGAGGAATATGGAGAGCACTTCACATATGTACCCATCGTCCAGTAGCATGGTGAGTCTCGGCGCATGAGCAGGGTGAACACAGCTGATGCTTGGAACAATGGTTCAGACTTTGCTGTACCATGTAAGAAACTTTCTTTGAGCATCCTCCATCCTCACTAAGACGAAATGAGAGACCGTGCCGAAGAATTTGTGCACCGGTGCAAAAAATTATTTTGGTGAGCTTTGCCAAGACTGCACGCGCTGCTTGCCAAATTGCAGTGAATGACTAGCAATGCATGGACAACATATATTTAGCGGCATGCAACTGAGAAATACAAAAAGGGCATGCTGCAGAATAAATACAACAAAAAGCGTGCTGTTGCAGAGCTTTTTATATCGTCGATGTCATAGATGTGAACTTTCATTAACACTTATAGTTTGCTCATGCACGAACGAGAAGTTAGAACTCTTAGACAAAGACACCCGCTTTTAGCTGCATCGACTGTGTCTAATTAAGAGATAAGCATGCGTGAGTAGTCTTGTTTCCCACGATCAATAAGTTCTGTTCTTGCAGCTGGCCAAATATATGCAAGGGTACATCCATAGAGACACATTTGCATTTCAGTAGTTGTGATACTCGTGTGATGTGTTTCTTAAGTTAATGCCATGCAATATACACCATATGAATATTTTATTACGTAAAATTTTAATGCCTCTGCATATACATGACAGTATGCGCATATTCAACCACTGCAGATAAAACACAAAATACAGGAATACGGACACATACATTCTTCACCAAGGTAGTGGAGGGCTCTGGAAATTTCTGTCACCTGGGGTTCTTCAACGTGCACCCAAAGCTGAGCAGAAAGGCCTACGGCATTTTCACCTTGATCGAAAAAACAGCCACCAAAGCTGGAATTTCATCATGCGACCTTCGGGTCAGAAACCGAGTGCCTTAGCGACTAGACCACCGCGACAGGACTTCAATCTACCTGTTCCCTCATGCAGGTTGGCAAACTGGCTTTGCTGGTCTGGCTAAGCTCCCTACCTTTCATTCTCTACCATTTCTTCTCATGAGTTCAACAAATGGAACATCCTTCAAGCGTCTAACATTCAGACTTTTATATATTGCCTGAAATTGACTTCACTAAATGAATATTGTGTGCAGCTTCATTGTGATAATTGATCTAAATTGTTCTGGTTGGCTAAAAGGGCAATACTCCTCACTTGTCATCAAACAGCTCATGCTGTCCAATGACCGTAGGGAGAAAAAGTGGAAACGCTAAGACAAAAGATGAGCCTTGAACCACATGCCATCACAATAGAGCAGGCAAGCTTCTGTGATAATGTCCGGCAACCAGAGGCTCAGAAACTACCGATAGCTACATAACGTAATGGTTTCCCAACACGACGTAATGCAGAAAAATCACATTGTGCCTAACCTGCTTCATTGTTACCACGATGAGGCCACAACGTTATTGGCCTCTGTATGCTAATAACAATTTACCTTGCAAATAATGTGACAATAAGATTCAATACGACATCATGAATCTTGCATCCTACAGCGCGGTCTAAGTACCAACAAGATGGCTTTAGTGACGTCAGTGCAAGCCAATAAAAACAATCACTTGGTGAAGATTATTTTTGCCTTTATTCATTTGGTCCAATGTCTGCATCTTCAAAAAAGGCAGTCTAGATTGGTTCATTCTTAGGTAAATAGAATGTCTAATTTTGCATTTCAGCAGCAACATATGCACGCCTTAGGCATGCATACCGGGAAGTATAACCTTATTGTGTTTTAGGCAACAAATGCGGCATTCATACACTGCATATACCACACGTCACTTGTAAATCTGCAGCAAGGACATAAAAAATTCACTATATCAGATAAAGCATCACATTTTAATTAGAAAATATCATTGGAAGTTGTGGTACAACTATGATTTAGAATGTTTGTAGACATAAAGGTACTCGGCAAATTATTAACGCCAAAGCGGGGTGAGGCGCACGCGATTCTTAAATACCAGAACAATGCAATGATGAGTGAACATGGGGGAACAAACAGTACCACAAAAATTGCGCTCGAACGAGTGAACTGCTGCTCAACGTAGCGCTTGCAGAGCTACAGTACGGCTATTCTGCTACAGATAGACAAATTGTATTAACCCTGGCGTATTTGCACGCTTTGCGAACCGCACCTACAGCACGCTGTGTCAAGTTTACGCACACCTAATTAGGCTGAATATTATGGTAGTTTAATATTATACGTGCCCGATGAATGCAAACACAATTTGTCACACGGGAAAACACATCTACTTTATAATAGTCACACATATGTAATGATCATGTAGCTGTTCAAAAGAGGATGCATAATATGTAAAACTTTCTTCAGATACTTCTTTGGCACAGAAAACAAACAAGGCCGGGTAAATACTAACGCAGAAACCACGTCATCCTTCTACATTATTCTAAATTAAATACACTAAGTTCTAATTGAACGCGAATCACCAGCATCCTCAAACACACGCGACATACACACAGACGATGCTTACAGCTAACAGGCGCAGTCCCCGAGCAGCGTCTGACAGCATAACAAAAATATAGTGATTAATAGCGCGCAGAGGATTGCCCCACCTCTGTTCAAAGCGCCCGCTGAATCAAAGCCGCACAGTGCACATAGCTTTAAAATCACCCCCCTCCCCACATAAAAAAGCTCGTCCGCGCGTAACATCACTGAGCTTAGACTTGAGCCTAATGAAATCAGACAGCCAACATGCTTGCTACGTTAATAAAAACTCACTTGTCGTCTACTAGCTAGAAAAAGCTTAGTTCACAACGTTATTATACTGTAGCGCTCACGGTGTCAATCGCGGGAGGAGCCGATGACGCGAGCGAGAGCATGGCCGCCTCATGAAGGAAGGATAATTTTCCTTCCTCCATGCGGCCGCTTAGATCGGGCGCGCCGCGGCCTTGGCGGGAGAATAAAAAAACAAAGCGTCGACAGCAGAAACACGCACCTACCTTTTTAGTTCGGCGAGTGCTCGACAATACGAAGCAGGTGGTCCTCTGTTGAGTATAGTGCATCTTCGTAACAAGCAGCAACGCAGAACACGAAAGACAGCGCAAGCACACTTTGAACAACAAAAAAAATCAACCTTCAACGCTCCACAAACGGCCATCGTGGTCTCCAGCATAGAGTTTCTTAATGTATACTAGAGGAAACTCTGGCACTAGTGTCTATGAAAGCTGCAATACACTGCACTTCAGCGAGCATGGGAGTGATGGGTAGTACACACATTTGTCTAATTTTCGTACTTTTGGCCTGCTTCTGGCTCCGTGTGCGTTCGTGTGGCTTTGTGCTGTTTTTTAACGAAAACATAAATTAGCAAATGTTCACCGTTTGCGCTTCACAACCTTATTTCTTAAGGCTTACCGTTTCGAATCAAGTCACTAATTTCAAAAGGGTTCATTTTTTCTTTCAAAACAAAACCGTAACCAGCAATAAACGAAGCCGCAAGTACGATTCGCTACGCGCAAGTACGAAGACTTGGCAAATGTGTGTACTACCCGACATTCCCATGGTCGCTGAACGATCGCAGCGCCAGAGTGCCCTCTAGTTATTTTTGGGAAACTCATTGGTCTTCAGGAAGATTCCGCCCTTTTTGTCCCTGTGACGAAACCAATCCGCATTTGCGCACATAATTTTTATATCATAAAAAATAGATTTCTGCTCAAAAATATACTGAACTTTGTGAAAATATAAGATACGCCAGTATGTATTGCATACAGTATTTCTTGACTTTGTAAAATAAAAGACAAGTCAACGCGTATTCGCCCGAAATATGAAATGTATGAGAGCGCGCAAAATTTGAAACGTTTGCTTGTTTGTGTATTTCTTATACCGATACCTTGTTAACACATGTATATTGGTTGAGTAGGTAAGCTGGCTGTTAGAAAATGTGTTAAAATTGTTGGTTTTAAATACAAATTACAGAGGCAGCAATCGAAATTGGTCACAACAAAATACGTGTACTGTTACTTGTTTGACAAACATTATTTTAGCTATCTTTAGTGAAAGTTTCTTTTAGGAAAAGGTTCTAGTCAAGGCTCATTTTAAACTGCTTTAAAGACGATTCCTGTAAACAAAAGTAAAAAAACGTTTCTTCGATTTTATTATATTAGAACGTCAGAGTCCACAGCCCGTCATTAAATTGGCAACACGTGTCAATCTTATACATTTTCTCTACCACGGTCTTGTTGGTTTGTATTTCTTTGCAATAACAAATGTATGATTAACATATACTGTCATAGACAAAATTTTTGTTTGCAATGTTGGGCGCAAACGAGGCCAAGAGCTCTATATGTGTAAGTCAAAATCCTGTTGTAGCACTGCAAGCTGCGTACTCCGCGATTGGCTAGTGAGCTTGTATAGTGAGCTAGAATCAATGTAGAACTTACGCTCAGCCTGGCACTACCGCTATTCAGATATTCGCTAGTGCGGTCGGGCTATTACTGAGTCCATGGTGTCTAACCAGGGGACCTCTAAAAGCCGTTGGTTATGCTTTATGACCACGTTGCTCAAAAGTTTGTTGGCGACTGTGCACCCTAAAGTGTGCTCCTGGGCTGCAGCCCTTAGTTGTTGCACCTTTTTTGCACCCTATTTTGCACCCTTTTATGGTATGCACCCTTTTGGTTCCGCTTGTAGGGTGCTGAGACGCGAATATGGTGCTTACAGGGTGTGCGTAGGGTGTTAGCACCTTTGTGTACACCCTTATGGTTTAGAATTGGTTTATTGTGATGCGTCGTGATGCTGTTTGACACGTGTTACCGTGATCCGCAAAATTTTGACCAACACTGTACTTATACACCACTGAGACGGTCGTTACCGCATCAAAAACATTGTCATCAAAGGGCACGCGGTGTACTGCATTCATGGAAAATGGTCACACTTGTGGTAAGCCCGCAAATAAAATATAAGCAAACGTTAACATTAAACAACTAAACGAAGTCGACGCGACGACAAAGACCAAGTCTGGCCTGCATGCTGTACCCTCTCTGAGTAGCAAGCGGAAAAATAAAAAAACGTTACCTCCAAAATGGCAAGCACAAGGCAAGCATTTGCCTTCTCGGAGGCTTCAAGAAAAAAAAATCACCTGGGGCCGTGGTCGAGAGATGACGCAGTTTTCAGAATGCCGTTGGCAATGTATGCATGGCTTGAGGTCATCATTTTTGAAAACAACCTGATAAGCTCTAGTAATTATTCCGTTCATCAATGTGCAACTATTGATGACCTTCCGATTTTCAAATAAACAGATACAATATGTTTATGTGTGCGTATGTTGTGGTATGGCCACGACACGTAAACAAAGTTGACCAAAGCTTACCTGTCATGTGTTCCACTATGGTCAGTCAAAATTCATTGCTATATAAGCTTGTGTGTTTTCATAGCGGGGTGTGAGTAAACACTTGCAAGGGTGTCCCGCTGTAGGGAATCGTTGATTGTACTCTTGTTTACTTTATAAGTCTTGTTCATTTTATATTGTACTCCTGTTCACTTTATATGTAAGCCTGGTATTATCTGTTTTAATGTGCATGTGTAGCTATGTGCACTGCATAAAGCTATATTAGGCGTCCGGTGTCAGTGAGTAATTCATGAATGGGCTAACTCACCAACTATTCGCTGTCAAAGAACGTGGCTGCAGGCAACTTTTTTTTCGGTATCGTTCAGAACCTCTAGATGGAGCCAGCTACCGCCTACTTCACGGCTGTGACGCTCTCATATCTCCAGCTACTTATACAACTTTGAACATCGATCTATCGAAACAGCACTGCTGACCCGGAATGGTTTCTCTGCGATCGAGTCTGTGGTTTGGAGGCACATCTTGTGGCCTGTGGCCCAGCAAACGCGTTGGTAACGTCACTACACTATGTGAATCTGCGAAAATAAATACAGCAAGTCTAGCATGCACTCTCAGGAGGAGAACTCCGCAGTATTCGTGTATTTCAAAGTGGACGTCATCTCGCTGACCGAACGAAACCTACCAACTCTGTCGTTCTGTTTTGTAATGTTTTCATCACTAAAGGTTCGTCTGTTTCTTTTTTTATTATTTCGTTCGATACAAAGCTCGAAGGGACCGTTTTTTTTTGTAATCGTGAACGTCGTGTACTTCTTACCAGACGAAAATCGATGCATTCACTAGGCCTATTCGCTTAGCTAACGCGGGGTTAGCAATCTTTATTTTGGGGGAGAAACAGTTTCTCCGTAGCAAAATGGAGCAACGTTTCGCCATTTAAAGACGAACATTGGGGACATCGCCGTTTCTCCCTAAATAGAGAGAATGTTGCTCCATTGTTTGAAGACTGTAGACACTGAAAAAGTGGGCTCTACACGCCAAAACCAGGCGGGCAAAACACTGTTTCAGGCAACAAAAATTATAGGTATAGGCACCATAAACTTTGACAAAATTCACACCTTAGTAGAAATATTTGTGGGATCCATCTACGACAGGAAAGCAAACGGAAATGTTTCATTTTATAGTGTTCGAAAGGCGCCAATGGTTCAGCATAGCAAGAAATGTTTTGGACGCATAGTTCGCATACTAAACCTCTACTTTTCTAGTCCAGCGTGGTGACTTAGGTGTCCACCATCGAATAAGCATTCTGATGGTCTCAGTATTTTTGGCATGGCTGAGAAGCGTAACACAGGAGCCAATAGTGGACCGCTAACAGGCAAAGACAGCCTGTTATCCTCGCATTAACTGGTATAATCGCGCAGGGTAAATATCTCATCTTCCTGTTAATACATTTAATGGACCCTAACCAGGTTTGGGCATTTCAAAAAGGCAAGATGAAAGCCTCTACTAGGGGCTCACGATCTCATACGATAAGCTTTACAATGCTACGTGCCCCGGAAAGAGGTGAAATGTCAAACTGAACGCCGCTTGATCTTTGTATTATCAGGGTGCGTCCCAACATAGTGAAGGTCTCTCTACAACAGAGAATGGTCCTGCATACACCAAAGTAATACGTGGCAATGCGTGAATCATTCAAGGTGACGTATGTAGTTTTTTCAATGAATCTAAGTGTGAATATTGAGGGAAATATTAAAGCAAACAGACTGAATTCTTTATGACTATTACTCGAGCGAGATGCGACACTAATCTGCCTTTATTTCGTTTACGTTAGTGTCGTCGCCATTGTGTCATCATGCCGGGGCCAGCATTCACAATGCTTGGCCTGTTTTTGGTGCATCGTCCCTTAGAGCAGTTCCAGCGTAGCGACACTGTGTATCATAGAAAAGACATGATCTATGCTGGCCTCCCCAAAAGTGGGGGCATATAGAGATCTATCCAACACAAACAGGCAGTACAATACAGAGAACGTCGAAACAGCCCAACGCAGCTTGCGTTCATGACCTGGCACGGATATGTCATGCAAATGTAACCTTCTCCGCGCAGGCCGTGTTAATTCGTCTGCATCGTGTGATCTTACAAATCCAAGTCCCTCCGATACCGAAGAGGGCAGGGAAAGAATTAGGCTCGCTAAGTATTTACCTCACTTTCTCGCATTATGATTCTCGCGGCCTGCAATGAATAAATCAGAAAATTCAAGTGTTGAAAGCTTTTCATTTTGCCCGTAACAACTTGCAGTTTCTAGTTGAATTTTCTTATATGACCTAGTGAATTGCTGTTTAGAAAGTAAGTAGCAAAACAAAAGAAAAACCACGAGGACATCTTTACAGCGAAAGCTGTTACGAGATCACAATGAGGGTGACTAGCGCTATAGTTGTCTGCCGCCACTGCCGGTGTCCGTAGCCACTATCGCACCAAATGAGAACTATGTAAATGGGCAACACCAAGGACACAATACAATCTGAACCAGAGTCTTCTACATGTCAGCCCAGTACTCTAGAACTAAGGAATGGCGTTAATTGAAATTTTGTTGCAAACTTACCTTAGATAGGCCTGATATCGGGAAAGTTATTGCGTTGTTGTGAGTAATGAAGCGTTTTAGAACAGTGAAAAAACAACTTGGCATCACACAATGCAATCTGTGTAACTAGTGGGTCATCAAATTCTCCAACTCATTAGAAAATCTTAGTTTTTTGTTTGTTTGACTGTTTGTAGCCCTAAATTCATGACACATACGAACTCTATGGGATTGGCCAAGAAAACATTAAGTATCCTTTGGACGGTAACTGCCCTATTTGAATTCAAAAAATAGTGTAGAAAAAGGAAGACATTATCATAACAATTCAGAGAGTAAGAAATTAAAAACAAAGAAACTCAAGAAAATATTCAATAGTGTAAAACCAATAACGTGATTTTTGGAGCCGACCAGACAGCTGAGTTTGCCAAGCCCGATTAACTTGGGATGTATGTCTCATTATTGTTCACATTTTAGAAATTACTTACCCACTCCTTTTTTCGAGTGTTTGTTAACGTCTGCACTATGTGGTAATTCGTTTAGTGGCTTGAGTAAAAGTACACACCACACCAATACATCTCTGTGGCAGTGTCTCAAAATGGGGGCACCGAAATCTACAGCAGTTTGTGTGGTTAAACTTAAACATAGGTTCGCTAATGCAGTTGGTAGTAGTCTTTTCCTAGTTAGTGCATAGTTTTGGCATAATATAAAACTGTTCAATAGTTTCCAGTTCTTCGCAGAACGGACAAAGGTGGAAAGCGTCAGACTAGCTCCACGTAAATAAAAATTTAATTGGGGGACACAGCACCGGAATCTGAAAAAAATAACTTCAAGTTTTTTCGACTAACTCTACTGAGGCTTCTATGAAAATTCGAGGCGCTGATAATTCGCTCATTTTGTGATATTTTCCAACATATCTGTAAATACAGCCTATTTTATATATCTGATCTCAGCTAAGTATTCCAACTCCGAAAGTACTGAAATTCTTGGTTCAAGTGATGCTCGGACCAAAGAATCTGCTAGTTCAGTTATTCTAACCCGCTGTGGCCTAGCACGCGCCCTAATTTCAGTAGTTTTACCCCGGCGGTGCTAATGTGAGGAACGCAACTAGGGATTGATATTGTTCTGAGGCTGTCAGAGCTGCACACACCGAAAGTAAATTTGTTAGGATGATTGCACTGGTTTTCTTCGAAGGAAGTTTTCGAAGTTATAAAATATAGGAGTAAAATTTGGAAGCCTCAGGGAAAAGGAGCAGCTGAGTAATTCAGAGGCAATTCCTACACTTGTCTTTTCATTGTTAAACTTCACCGCGGTGGTCTAGTAGCTAAGATACCCGGCTGCTGACCCGCAGGTCACGGGATTGAATCCCGGCTGTGGCGGCTGCATTTTCGATGGAGGCGGAAATGTTGTATGCTCGTGTACTCTGATTTGGGTCCACGTTAAAGAACCCCAGGTGTTCTAAATTTCCGGAGCCCTCCAGTAAGTCGTCTTTCATAATCATATGGTGGTTTTGGAACGTTAAACCCCACATATCAAACCACTTTCAGTGTTCACAGAAGCATCTATGGCTATTACAAGATTGTGTCTGCATGTAACACGTAAGCTTTTAATGTGTTCGTCAAGACTTTGAGAGATTGCCTCTTGGATTATGGGGGGAAGTTTCAGCACTCTCTATCCTCATAGAAAAGGTTCAGAAATTTGTTTCAATTACCGTTTCAATGTCTACAGTTATGCCGTCCAGTTTCTTTTTAACAAACGTTATCTGAGGTTATCTGAGGTGTATAGAACTTTCGCAATGAGCAAGAAAGAAAGAGTCAGTGTCACTAATAAAGCGTACTGAGATCTTCAATCCGGTAAACCGTCGAAACGTGAAGAAATTTTGAACCATTAGGAAGACCCGTTAAAAAATCCACCAGGTCATGTCTGGTATGTTTTTACTGTTCATATCAGAGCGGCAATTCCGACACGGTTACTGGTGTATACAGCCGGTCTGGTGTATAGGACCGTTTTGTGGTGTGATACAAACTGCTGTGTTTTGGAAAGACCCGGGCTGGTGTGTTTTGGGAAAACCTGGATTGGTGTGTTTTAGTAATAATCGGGCTGGTGTGTTTCTTGGCATGACGGCTGCTCGTGTATTCTTTCTCTTTACATAATTAAATCCATTGTGGAGGAGAACATGCACTCTTACGTGTTCTTGGCAAAAACAGCAGGCTTTCACGGTAGTGTAGGACTGAAAATGACTTCTCTGTTCATTTTTTTTCTCTCCTCGTCTCAGCTTCATCTTTAAGTTGACCTGCGTTGCTTTCGTTTCCAAAAGACTTCGGGCAGCACTGCAGCGCATGGAAAAGAACAATTCATTAAAACTTTGCCGAATTGGATAAATTTAGTTAAATGTGTCTGTTGCATATTTGTGCTCTTACTTTTAGGAAAAAAATAAGGGTGTGCGAATATTCAAACTTTCAAATAGTTTTGGAATAGAAGTTTGTATTCGATGATTTTTCACTGAACGTTTTCCTATTAGAACTTCCTGAAGACAACAGTCAATGCCCAATTGACAGTGGCCCCCTCAGATTTTTTGTTGCTTTATCCCAATACATTTTCAATTTGCGGCGAAGCTGTCTTTCAAGCTATGGTAGCAATTGCATTGATTCGAGAAAATGCTGGTTCCTTCATGGAGATGCACTGTACCATTACAGCTACCCCTTCATTTTTTAATATGCTTCACCGCTTCACCGGCTTCACTACAGGCGTAATCATATTGACTCACAAAAGCACTGCTTCAAACGTGCATGGCAGGGCCGGATGCTTTATTTAAAGTTTCAGACCGAAAGGTACGAAATGAAAGTTTTCACTATCTGAAATTTGAGGCGTTTACAAACACAGACAACTGCAGGGCAGATGAGCAACTCTAAATTCAAAACCAAATCAGAAGGTCCTATACAGATGTTGATAAAAGAGGGGGGACCTTTTACGTGTAAACAGCTGCTGACACCACATTGGTTGGAACAAATATGAATAATAAATACAATCCTGTCTGAAACGCTTCGTTCTTGCTAAAACAAGGGAGCACCTTCCCTTCAGATCTTCACCAACCTAGTAAAAAGACAATGCCACATTCGTATCCCATAAGAATGTGCTTAAGAATATTTAGCAAATTTTCCTCTATAACTTCGATTCGAAGTATTATAAAATATGCAACAAAGGTTGAAACATTTTTTATTCACACTCACACTTCAATATTGAAATTCGTTTCACACACAAAATGTTTCTATTTGCACAACTCTAAAACAAAAAAAAAACACAGATTCACCTTTGTTCATTAAAAATGCCTATTGCTGAACTATGGCAGTTGATTAAGCTCACTAAAAAAGCACCAGCAGTAAATATAAATTTCCAAACAATCTTATGTGCTCCTCATACAATCTAACCAACTGAGCAACACATTTTTAAAATTAGGACTATTGTTCAAACAAACTATGACCAAGAGAAGGCTCATATATCATGAAACAGCAACGGATGGAATGCCAGTACAGTCATGGATCACAGTTTAGGTTTTCTTTCCTCAGACCACTTCAGACAATGAAGAACATGTAACAGCTAGATGCCACCGAAGTTTCAACAATACCAAACTATTTATGTATGTAACTAATGACAACAGGAAAGTAGCAATGTCTTCAAGCATTACCCCAATCAGGCGTGTATAGCATCATTTTTACTCCACCCCGTGGCCTCGACCTGCTTAGACTGATGCTAATGCCACCAAGCGTTGAACACGGTTTATTTATTTCAGCAAATGGTAGATGAAGCACGGGTCGATTTTTCCATTAAATGTCCAGTTCTGCCGATCTGGTGGGTTGAAAACACGCTTGACAGGTCCGCTTTGTGCCACATTTCACTTGTGGATATTTTCACATGAGCCCATGATATTTGCTGCCAACGCTTATCTCTGCAATGAACCATTGTGCGCGACAACTCACGCTCCTTTAGAGATAGAAATTTGAGCTTCTGCTAAAAAATGATGTATTGGAAAAACTGAGGAAATGCACGTTCATAGTACTTGTAAATATTCCGCAATAAATAAATCTGAAATGTGGTGAGAAAGCAGTTGATCTTTTATACCAATATAATACTACGTTCCACCAGCGACTGCAATTTCGAAAACAAATGGTGTGTTATCTGCCACACACAATGGTTCATTGCTGAGGCAATCATATGGTGACAAATTTGGTGGGGCTGCGTGGAACATAGCCGTGAGCGAAACATGGCAAAAATGAACTTGTCAAGTGAGTGCATTAAACCCACCAGTCAGGCAGACGTGAAACAAAACTTTACTGTTCGAATCAACCCCACTCCATCTATACTATAAGGGGCAGTAAACATGCAGTGCCCAACACTTGGTAGGACTGGAATCACTCTAAGCAAGTCAAGGCGCTGCGTCGAAGCAATCAAGTTAAGTGTGCCGATGGTTGGAAATTCTGTGGCTGGAAATATAACTTACAGCTGTGCTCATAAACTAGGCACTATAGTTGCCAAACTAGAAACAGGTTATAAAACGATCTGCATGCATGAAAAATCATACGACTGAAGTGAAAAAGTTTGCTCACTAACATTTGTATGCTTCATCTTCTTGCGGAGACGATTGCTGCAGTGCGCACGTTAAAGAACCCCAGGTGGTCAAAATTTCCGGAGCCCTCCACTACGGCGTCTCTCATAATCAAATGGTGGTTTTGGGACGTTAAACCCCACAAATCAATCAATTGCTGCAGTGCAGGCTTCTGGCCGCCTTCTGCCACAAACCGATTCCAACAGTTTCCGTGAAGCTCCTATGCGTGCCGTATCGGCATTTGTCTACCTCATTGTGATGGTGGACCACGTGACCAGATGGAAGTGTTTGGAACTACCAGCAGCCGACTCTAGGCGGTCCTTGAGGGAATCACACCATTAGCTAGATGAACCTGCAGACACACAACCCAAAAATCATTTTATAATAAAACTGCAAAACAGGAGGGATTACTTTATCACAATGACTGAAATGATATGCTGAGTTTGATAAGATTTCAATTACACTTCGAACTAGACATTGACAACATTCAAATAAAACCTATAAAATATGCCTTAGATTGCATTACTCCTGCGCTCAGCCACATTTTTAATTTGACACTTGAGTCGGGTGTTTTTCCAAGAGATATGAAAAGAAGCACAGTGACTGTGTTGTTCAAGGGTGGTGACAGTAACCTGGTGACTAATTATAGACCTATATCTATTATTACTGTGTTTTATAAGGGATTAGAAAAGTTAATCTATACGCGTATATCTGCCTTCTTCTGCTCCAGAAATATAATCACTGACTTTCAGTTTGGTTTTAGGAAAGGAAGGTCAACGGAGACGGCCCTCTTAACACTTAAGGAAATGATACTGCAAAATTTTGAATGAAATCTTTTCACGTTAGCTGTTTTTCTTGATTTCAGCAAGGCTTTCGATTGCTATAATCATACCATTTTACTGCTTAAGCTAGAATCATACGGAATCCGTGGCACGTAACTTCAGTTGATAAAGTCATACTTGCAAAATAGACAGCAATGCGTTCAGTTAAGCACTTATACGTCATCATATTTACCTGTTATAAATGGTGTGCCCCAGGGAAGCTTACTGGGGCCGCTAATATTTAATGCTTACATAAATCACATCGTGGATATTGATCCCAGTGTGAGCTTTGTTATATATGCTGATGACACGAACTTACTTTTTTCAGGCCATGACGCAAATGAGCTAATTATCCGATGTAATAAGCTATTGAATAAGCTTTTCTTGTGGTCTAACGAAAATATATTGAAAATTAATCCACTGAAAATAAAAGCCATCGTATTCCGAGCTAAAAACAAAAGATTTTCATCAACACAAGCGTTAGCTTACGAAGGTGAAGACATTCGTTTTGTGGATGAACATAAAATTCTTGGCGTCACGTTTTCATCAAACCTCAGCTGGAACCAACATGACGTTGGCATCTGCAAAAAATCCTCTAGTGTAGTTGGTGTGCTAGCTCGTTGTAGACATATCTTACCCGCAAAGGTGAAATTGAAATATACAATGCTCTTTTTCTTTCGCACATAAATTACTGCTGTTTGGTGTGGGCAACCACGACAAAAACTAACATAATGAAACTTCAGACCATGCAGAAAAAAGTTATTAGACATGTCGCTAATTTGGATTATTTGTCATCAACACAACTTGTGTGTCGGGACTACGGTATTATTAAAGTGGAATATATGTATATATTTCGCATTCTGCGATCCTGCCGTTTCTCTTCCATTTCGTTTAAACAATTCATTGAAAATACCGCATGTCTAACTGCAAAAAGTGTTTTTGTAAGGAACAAGAAGCAGTGATGTTTGGATTGTTCCGAAGTTTCACAATAATTAAAAATCTCAAACATTGTAATACAATTTTCAATGATTCTCAATTAATACTGTCACGTAATCAGTTTCTCAGTAAAAGAACTAGGATCGTTTTTTTAAATATAGGCTAACTTTTTCCCGTTGTAAAATGTGCTCTATGTACGATAGTACAATTTCATTTTTCTTTCTGTGTGTGCATTCATGCTGTACCGAATAGGTTATATGATATAATTCTGTCTGTATAATTTTGTTTGTCTGACATGTGATGTACATTGTACGATGCAGCACATACACAAGGAGCAAATTTGTATATATCTTCCCTGATATTTTCCTCATTCATTTATTTTTATTATTTTATTTTTTGGCATATTGGTTGCTCAATTTTTCTTTTGTTTTTCTTTGTTTTTTTTTTCTTTTTCCTCGCGTCCATGTAATCGTCTGTGCTATGCTGGTATCAGGATGTTTCGTAGGAATGTATATATATGTTTTATTACCCCGTATTTGGTATTGTAATGTTAGCTTATGGACTTTTTTGTTATACACATCTTTGTCATTGTCCCACCTGCCTTGTATAGGTTTCACTGGCCTCGTCAAGCTGTCCATAAACAGCTGTTAGCCAGTGAACCTCTCCAGAACCTGTTTCTTTCTGGGAAAATAAAATGATTTTTTTAACTTTTTTCAGCTACAACTAAAACATATGCAGTAAACCACAGTGATTTATCATTGCGGGGACCGTAAGGAATGAACTTAAGAGCTGTAAAACAGGCAACACAAAAATTGCAGTACTGAACCACCCAAATTTTGCTTTTATTTCATACACTTGAAAACAAAATGTGCAACGTTTCCTGGAGATTTTACATATTCCAGATCAGCAGCAAAAGCCTCTAGAGCACCTGTGGTGTCACATCTACCTAATAAATATAATACCACCATCGCCAAGACTTGGCAAAAAGGACCTCACTTATAGCGATATTTGTCCCCAGGTGAGCCAGTGTCACTGAGCGATAACACAGTCCTGTAGTCAAGGAGCACGATTTTCAATCTTCAAAAAAGATGTGAAAGATTTTCAGTCATATTCCTGATGGTAAAAAATGCTCGTTGATTAGGCATCGGATGCCACCTAAAAATGGCTATGACTTGATTTAGTTTTGTCTGGGTGTGTATAGCGAGAGGTATAGTTAATCTTATTGGAGAGATTTAGTTAGAATCCGCAACAGCTTTGCGAACACAGCCGGCCATAGGAAATTGCTGCCAAGCTGCATCTACCAAGGTGTTGCGGATGCCCGCTAAATCTGACTGTTTTCTGATTGGTTCTCTGCACGGTTAAACTTTTCGAGTTATGTGGCTCAATCTTCCTCCATGTCCTGAGCTCGGCGCCTCTTCTTGGTTTCGTTCTGACGTCCATGGCTCCTTTAAGCCATGACTCCGACTCTCTTTTTATATCTGCTGGCGAATCAGACCGAGCCGTCACTTCTATATTTACGATGCAATGCCAGCCCCTCCTCTGTAAAGTCTGAATAGCACAATAGAGTTGAAGACGCACACACAATGTTGACTTTCAATTGTAGATGCAGTTGCAATGTGGTTTGCTTCTCCTCGGTTGCATGAGAGATGACGCGGTGGGTGGTGCCCCCACCGAATGCAGCAAAACGGCGATAATGTAGTCAATGTAGCTCCCGCTACAAAACTCTGAAATAAATATGCATAGTCAAATGAGAGTTCTTTACGGTCTCACTAAACATGGCAATAAATTTAGCCTCAAAGTGGCATGGCAGTGATGGTGAGAGCCCTGACATCTTTTCTCTTGACTGCCACGCGCTGATCAAATTGTTCGGGAAGCTTAGGCATTGGTGATAGCATTTAATGATGAGGTGACCATGACCAGTGACACAAGAAGTACATAAACAAGGGTGCTGTCGACACACAGGGCAGCTTGTGCATTTGATCTGGAAACACTTCACTAGCAGACAATAACTGTTTATAAACAAACACTTGAGAAAATATCCATATTCATAGAGAGCAAAATAATGTATGAGTGGTATTAAAGAAACCTAAAAGCTGCTAAGCTTCAGGCTTTGTAGGTCACATGCTTGTTTCGATCTTTTCCTGAAGCATGACGCTGTGGTGCACTGCATTGAAGAACTTATGTTCGCTATCTAATGAGAATTACATCGCGTATGCTCACGCTCTTCCAACTAGACGTAGGTACAATCTTAAGGCCATTTTTGAATGTAATAATACGCTCAAATACAGTTTTGTAGCGTTATGGTTCACTATAATGACCTATATGGTTTATATAATTCTTTTTACACCGAGTTATGCTTAGGATGTCATGAGAGTTGTTGTGAACAACTTATTACGTTATCGTTATTATTTACTATTGTATTTATGTACCCAACTTCTGTAATAGCCCTGCAATTGACCACAGAATTCGGAAATAATTAAACAATAACATTCAGTCACTCGTATCTGTCGCGTTCGCTCCATTTGGAACAAAACACGTGACCAAGAACTGCGGTATTCTACATGTCACCTGAATACTATCGTAGGTGCACTCCAATTAAAAAGAAACTTCGCAAATCGTGATTCCGTGGATTTCCACACTGCACAAAGCAAAACGCCCACTTGCCTTGCCTTTCCGCGTCCACGGCTGCTCGGCGTAAGCACATACCCTTGTATATGCAGTTTTAGAACAGCGCACGCAAAGCTTCGCGGTTGCGTTGCGCGTGCATTCTGCGCCAACCTCTCGCGGGTTCCCTTTACATGACGCTCGCTAAGATACACCTACAAGCTTTGCCTACGGTATTCTATGCGCAAGTTACATGCGGCTAATGATCAGCAAGCGTTCTGGGACATGAACTAGTTGGTTAAACATGGCATGGTTGAACACATCGCAAGTAAAAGAGGGGGGGTATCTCTTCTTAGACGAGGCTGGCGCGAAAATATATTAAACATTTGCGCACAATACGCGAACCATGTAATGAGGAATTTTACTTCACCTGTCGTATGTAGAAGTACGGTGTCATAGTGGCAGCTTTTGGTCTTCTCATTGGTGCTCCCTATAAGCACTGTTCTGAATGGGTCGTTGTTCTCCTCGTTAGCTTGCTCATGGAGTATTTCAAAGGACTGAAAGTGCTGCCGAGGCTCTGCTCGGTTCGTTAGCCCGCGAGCAAAAGCGCCGGCACTTTGGTTTCCGTCCACGCCTGCGCGTTCTAGAGGCCAGTTCCTGCTGTATTTGTTCGTCAATTTCCCACCTAAAATGTTGATCTTTTTTATCTAAAAGCGGCCTCTTAAAAGAAAGAGTACGCTTCCTGCGAGTCGGGGATGATAATTGTCTGCGGTTCAACTGCTTGTTTGAGCGCGTTGATTGCAAGGGCAATGACGAAGCATTCCGCCTTATGATCGACGACGTGTAAAGCGATGCACATGTCATCATGCTGTGATCGTCGGTAAGTGCTAATGTAACTGACCGTTTTAAATAATGCCTCCTGACGTCCACATATAAAATATTTGAATTGTTTTTAAAGTTTTTTGGAGCATCGCACTTTGTCTACTCTGCGCTTTCTGTTTGTTTTTACGTTCATATTCTTGAGCAGCGGTGAGATAAGATCTTGATTGATTGATATATGGTGTTTAACGTCCCAAAATCACGATATGATTATGAGAGACGCCGTAGTGGAGGGCTCCGAAAATTTCGACCACCTGGGGTTCTTTAACGTGAGATAAGATCTTGCTACGGACGGCATAAGGAATTTCTGCAAGAACGTCGTCCAACTCCTGGTGGTATGGCGGGCAGCCCACCTTAGTATCTCTCTCTCCACTTTCGTCTGACTTAGACGATTTCTCTGCGCGTTCAGTAGTGCTCTCTGTAGCTCAGGGTATGCGTTCTATATATCGAAGTCCAATAGCTTTTGGGTTGCGAGGCTTACCGGTAGCCCTAAGGCCTTTTTGTAGGCACCCTTGATTTAGACTCAATGGTTTTTTTCTGCTGATTTGTTCAATGCGTGGAAAGTTAGACTCTACGTAACCTTACACAGTATGAGTGCCTGTTCTAATCTAATTGTGTCTTGTTCTTTCATTCCCTGTTTGTGGTATGTTATTGTTTGGATCATTTGTACAGCTTGTTCCATGGCTAATTTCATTATGTTTATTGTATGGTTAGCTCGTCCATTACTGTAAACCCAGTAACCCAGAATACGTGCGATGGTTACCTCACGCACTTTGACACTTTCAATGTGTATGTTGATCTTTCCATAACTTTTGTATGGTTTTCATGTACCCTTATAATTTAAAATTTGTCTGCGGCACAGCTGAGCCCGGTGGCTTTAGCAAAGTTTTCTACTTCGCAGTCTCGTGAAGTGTCTGCTCATTGCTCGCCAGAGATACACGCCTTACTCTTAGGGTGATATCATCCGCATAGAGGGTGCATCCTAACTTCAGCAATTCATGCAGAGCTTTCGTGAGTGCTAACATGGCAATAATAAAAAGCCGGGGAGAGAGGATGGCTCTAGAGGAGTACCATTGTTTGGCATCTCTAAAGCATATGACGTGATTTGCGCTACGCCTTTTGAAGCCTGCCTTTCTGTGAGGAAAGTCTTTATGTACATGTAGGCGTTTGCCCCACACCTGATGTTGTTTAATTTTATCAGGATGACTTTATGTTAGAGATTGCTTAAAGAAAAATTACTTGATATCTACCTCAAAGGAAACCACATACTAGTTGTTTTATATGGCACGCTTTACCATACAATTTTACGGAAGAAAATATTTTTTGAATTCACATCATGGTCATTGCTGAATGTTTGAACCAAATTTGGTATTGAAACAAAAATGATGCGGTCGGAATAAAGTTTCTCATAAACCCCCCTCATCCAACAATCTGTGAAATTTTGAAGGCTCCCGAGTGACAAAAAAAGCTTTCTCTGAAATATTCTAGCAACTCAATCTTCTCATTGCACTAATATGGCAGTTTTTTTCAACAGCGTTCGATATGGTTCCCTAAATGGCAGGGATATTTGGCTTATAATAACCCCGGTGTTAGCTTCAGGTGAACGAATAACATACTGCATAACATCTGTCAGAAAAAAAAAGCTTTGAAGGCGTGTATTTCACGAGAGACAAAAAAAAAAGAAACGAATTCTCAACACCAAGATGCTACCTCACGCTTTTTCAAAGAAACTCCTTTACGGGGAAATGATGCAGAACTGTTGTGCATGCTTGCTGCGATAGAGTGTTTACAAACAAATTGCTTATACATGAAATGGTACAGCAAAGAACCTTCTAACTTTGAGGTGTTCTCATTCTTGAATCGTAAGCTCGGCCTACTGTACTATATATACCACTTCCACAAGATCGTTTAAACTCATACAAGAACACAATATTCAATGAAAAGTTTATGATGACAAGGTGTCAATGGAGCAAACGTTTTGAGAAGTACACTTGTTTTCTTCAACGCAGCAGCCTTGGAGAAGATGAGCCCGCTTGTCGAAATGTTTGGTCCAGTGCCACGTTAAGTTCACGAATGTTTGAACTCTCCTAGCTTCTATCTTCCCATGAACTTCTGCCTTTTTATTAACAGAATAAACTGCAGAACGCATGTTTAGAGCGAAAAAATTTATATATGACATACACACCGATGACAGCGAAATGGGGGTCGCTGGCAACTATTCCAGGCTCCTTTCGGATGCATGTTGGGAATTTACAGGCCATAAAACATGTAAGACTTTAAATAAACATTAGGTAGACCAGACATACATATCCTAATTATACATCATAACCAAACTTCTAAGAGCCCGTTTCACAACCTTGTTGCAGAATGTCCGACGGCACATTCTACAGCTGCTGGATCACATCATTAAACCCAAACAGCTGAAAAAGCAGTTCATATTACAAGTCTCCACATTGTTGAAAGTGTTTATCTCAGAGAGACCAGACAGCGCCTGCACCATCATCAGAGCTATGTCAAAAAGATGTAGCGTTTAACGCACTGGCTGAGCATGAAGCCAAGACTTAGCACACTATTGATTGAAAGAATGTGCGTGCTACCAGGAGAGAGGAAACTGGAAATCATGCCTAGTGCATTCAGGTGGTATGCGAGGGATAATTGGTCAGCTGGCAGCTAGTAATAGAACCACGTACTACGTCAGGCCAATAGGCTAAAAACACTGCCCCACACTCGCCATAACGGCAACAGGCGCTGCTGACTAACTCTCCTACGTTTAAATGGACACAGACACCCTACAAATTGGACAGTCAGGTGGCCGTCAGGGTGGCTCAGATGGTAGAGCATCGGACACCTTATGTGAAGGCCACAGGTTCAGTCCCAGCCCAAGGCAAGTTATCGTTTCGTCCACTTTTCTTTCTTCACAGTTACATTACAATAACTTCTAATAACATTGTTCATACTTTTCATGGCCTACTTGACTGTCTGTTCTCAATAATATTGTGTCTGAAGCAATGAAGCAGACAGAGACAGCACCCGATTCTGGCCCAGCTGTTGTATTCTGTCCTTGTGTTCCTCGATCACGCTTGAGTGCCCATGCCCGAGCCCCAGCGTCTTTATTCAGAAGACGTGCTTCACCACACCCAAAAGAAATCAATTTTACCTTACAGTCATCGCGAGACAACCTTGCGGTTTCCGCAGCACCTTGCAGCGGGAAATAGACTTCTTGTGACCATTGCCGGACAGCCAATACGCTCAATACCAGCTTGCGTGCCTAGCCAACCCGCGTGAAGGATCTGCGTAGAGGCAACTCACATGCCCGCCACTAGGGAACTATCTGCGATATGTATCTGCAATTGTTCGTCGATCGCTCAGTTTAGCAGCAGTGCTTTGAGAGACGCACATGCTAAAGAAATTCATTTTGCCTTACAGTCATCGCGAGACAACTGATGTGGTTTCCACAGCACCTTGCAGCGGGAAATAGGCTTTTTGTGACCTTGCCGGACAGCCAAGAAGTGCGATACCAGCCTGCGTGCCTAAGCAATCTGCGTGAAGGATCTGCACAGAGGCAACCGACATAAACGCCACCAGCAAACTGGCTGCGGTAGGTACCTGCAATTGCTCGTTGAGCACTTAGTTCGTCAGGAGTGCTTCGAGAGACGCCCACGCTAAATAAATTCATTTTGCCTTGCAGGTGAAACTTCTTGTTTTACAGCCCTCTAGTGTTGTTGATTTGTCTCCGCACTGCTGCCGAACACAGCGTAAAGTCTTTGTGATGCCAAAGGGAATAGCAAAAGACGCTGGGGGTGATACTGATAAGGATGCCGTGAATGTGAAAGACATCAAGACCTTCGTGAGTTAGTTAAAGCATTCAAAAATTTCAAGCGAGACTACATATCGGTCATGAGGAAACTGAAGGACAGTGCATCGTTCTGTACGGAAATTTTTAATGATGTAAAAGGCAAGGCGGAAAACATCAAACAGCTCAGGTAGGAATGCATGAAATTATAAACGAAAACAAAGCACCGAAAGCCGAAAACGAGAGGCTTGCTCAGACGTGTGAAGAACTAGAATATTATCAGCGCCGGAATAACAAAAAAGTGAAGAGAGTGCCGGTTGGAGACGATCCAGTGCTGGCAATGAAAAAAAATGAGAAACATTGGGTGAGGCTGTACACAAAACTGATCTAGACGCATGTCACCGGGTACGTGCTCAAACAGGGTGCACAAAGCATTATTGCTCCCTTTGTGCGACGAAGCAATTGAAAGGCGTTCTGGTCCAAATGCAGAAAACGAAATATAAACAACTCAGTGCTTGAAGTTAGGCGAAGACGCCAATCTACGTAAATGAGAACTTCACACGGGTTCAGAAAGCGCTGCTTTGAGCTGCAATCCAAAAAAAAAGATCTCAACTGGAAATTCATCCTCATGAACAGTAGAAAAATTCTGGCCAGAAAGGATGAAGACTCGCCTATAGTCTGTATTGCCACACAAGCTTATCTTATTCATATATGTGCTGATACTGAAGTTTATTCTTAGTGGCATACTTTCTAGCGTACGTCTTTTGAGCATCTTTTGCCCTCATTTTCGTCATGTTCGAGCTAGAACACAATACGAAATCTTACACGACTGACGCTCTCAATTGTGAATTTTCACTTCCTGAAAAGCATTTTTCTAGTCGACATATTATTACCAGAAGTATTACCATCAAAGTTGACGAGATCAGTCACTTTATTGGCCCTTGATCTGTGACATTTAAAGTGCTAATGTTCTCGGAAACTTGGATCCATGGAAACGAAGTGCCTCATCTATCTTAATACCATCCTAAACACCTGTGCCGCAGTGATAAAAGGGGATGGGCCCTGGCTATTTACTTCAAGAACACGCTTACTTATAAAAAGTTGCCTCACTTTCTGTCATAAATAATGATTTCGCATGTTTAACTCTACGTATTGGCAAGATGCTCGCAGTGGTTGTGTGTACGCCACTCCTTGGAAAAACAGAAACATTTT
This sequence comes from Rhipicephalus microplus, assembly GCF_043290135.1. NCBI lineage: Eukaryota > Metazoa > Arthropoda > Arachnida > Ixodida > Ixodidae > Rhipicephalus > Rhipicephalus microplus. The sequence continues at coordinate 464,259,938 of NC_134710.1, forward strand.
TTTTTGTTTCTTTAAAACATTATTGTGTAAAGATTCTATTATTTTGAGTTTATTGAACATTATGGGCGACGTAAACATTGATCATAAATCATCACATATGTACTCTAAAGAATTCACAACCACATAGGCGTGTAAAAATTACGTACGTATAGCCACTGGAATCGCAACAGTGCTACGCTATTGGACATCTGCATAAAAAAGTTCTGCACCGAGTACATTAAACCAGATATTCTCATATCCAATATTAGTGTCCATTTACCAGTATTTCTAGTGACTACTCTATATGAAAGTAAGACTGATGAGCAGGTATCTTTTTGAAAAAACCTAAATAAAATTTCACGCGAAGTGTTTAGCAACTTAGTCCGGGGCTTTGCTGGAGCATTATAATAGAGCTAACAGAAGCCGACGTTGCCTACGACATTGTTTCCTCCATGATTTATAGCTGTTGTCACAAAGCATTTTCTATTAGGAAAATTGTGGTGCAGCGAAAGAAAAAGTGTTGAAAACCGTCGATACATAAAAGTCTATACCATAGAATAAAGGCTAAGAACAAGCTGTATCACGAATTTGTTAGTTGTCGGGATGTTAGAGTGTTTCGTCGATACGAAAAATTCGAAATACAGTCAAAGCTGATTTAAGAAAAGCTAGGAATAATTGCTACATGGAAAAAATTTAGAACATCTACGATAACCCATAGAGGGTATGACAAATGGTAAATGCACTAATACACTGAACTAGTGTGGTGATATAAAAGAAATAACCATAAATGGTACAATTTTTATGGGGAAGATTTGGCTAACTAAATGAACGCACATATTATAGAAGCATGGTGTTATGAAGAGTCAAATCGAATTGATTGTGAGGCTAACATATACGTATGATAGGCTAAGCTATCATACGGCTAAGCTATACGTATGATAGAACAAACAATATTCCTGCAACCAGCATCTACCGCTGGAGTGTAGGCATCAATACGAATGCCCAAAAGTAACGTCGCGCAAGATATTGACGAGATTCGTGCGAAGGAAGTAAAAGAAGTGTTTCAGTTTTTTTCGGGGGCAATCGCTCACATTATCAATCTTATGTTATCAACTGGTGTTTTCCCACAGACTCTAAATAGCTTGAGTAACAGCTATATTTAAAAGGGGACTTGGAAATAATTTGTCAAGTTACTGACCTATACCGCTCTTCCCAATTATGTCGAAAATATTTAAACTGTATATTATAAAGGCTGGTTTTACTTTTTGGCAAACACAAAATTTTCACTAGCAGCCAATATGGTTTTAAAAAAATTGACTGAAAAAGCATTGCGCTATGTCAGAGATAGTATACTTACATTTGTACAATTCTAGATTAAAACAAAAGCGTTTGATTTAGTAAAGTATGATATCCTACTAGAGAAACTGTCTAGGTATGGGGTGCGGAGAGTAGCACTAGACCTCATTAAAAACTACCGATTCAGCGGTATTAAGTTGTTCACGTAAAAACGCCACATCCACGAAACTAACCTTAACACAGGGCGTTCCACAGGGGTCAATTTTGGGGCCATTTTTATACCTTGTTTGCATATTGATATTGCAACTATGCATAACTCTCCTGAAATTATTATGTATTACGATGACCCCAACAACTTCTTTTTGATATACAGAATTAAAAGATATGGAAACAAAGGCCAATCTGTACTTTGCATCGCTCTTGGCTTGGCTAAGACAAAATATGCTGCAGCTTAATATAGCGAAAGTAAACTATGTTATATTTCATGCTCTAAACAAAAACACCAGCCAGGAAATAGCCCTAACTTTTCAAGGGCAACAGTTAAGTAGGGTATAGGAGCAAAAGTTTCTAGGTGCCCGGTTCCAAGAACACCTTTTGTGGAATTCTAATAATTTAATTTGGTTACTGAACTCTCCTGAACTGTTGGATGCTAGTATAAATTTGCCCCTTTAGTACACATCTGGTTGAAGCAAATCTTTTATAATTCATTATTCTATTCAATATTAACCTATGGAATACTGGTTTGGAGTACCACAACAAAAACCAACTACAACCCATTCATTGATCATAATACATGGTGTTATTGGCGCAAGGGCCATGTGATGGGCAAAGCGTGCCCCGCCGCGGTGGTCTAGTGGCCAAGGTACTCGGCTGCTAACCCGCAGGTCGCGGGATTGAATCCCGGCTGCAGCGGCTGCATTTCCGCTGGAAGCGGAAATGTTATAGGCCCGTGAGCTCAGATTTGGGTGCACGTTAAAGAATCCCAGGTGGTCTCAATTTCCCGAGTCCTCCACTACGGCGTCTCTCATAATCATATAGTGATTTTTGAACGTTAAACCCCACATATCAATCAATGGGCAAAGGGCGCCATGAACAATGATGAGTGATATGAACAGGATGCGAACAATGATAGTGTTGCAAGGCTCTAAAGGGGACAAAAATTGCGTGTCTAGAGGTGGGTTAAGACGCAAAAACATTAAAATCATGGCGGTGATGTGAAACGCGTGGCGCTGGAATAATTCACAGTGTTGGTGGTGAGGGGTGCCACAGCACCGACCTCTGTACAGAGGTTGAGCTATAAATTACCTCGAAATATGGGGTGAAAAAAACTATGGTCATCTTTTAAAAACCTGAAAAGTTATTGAAGGTAAAAAGCGGATCTTTACCGGTGAGCATGACAGGGTGTAGTGGTAGTTGCTGTCGGTAGGACAATAAAAAGGGTTTTTTTTCCTTAAGTAATCTAAATCACTACACTAAACTAGGATGTGGAGTGCCGTAAGTGGATCTCCACAGCTCTCACAGATGGGTTGGCCATCGCCAGAAAAAGGTTATGAATTTGTAGAATGTGTGTGTCCTATCTGCAGCCTTATAAGTGTAACGTGTGTGTAGCGTGATCTCGACACTGGTGTTCAATTTCCAAGCATTGGTTCAAAAACATGCAGTTTGTTGTCTGTTTGCCTATCCTATAGGCGCTGCTTCAGCACGCTCTGAGCTTGCGTCATAAGAAATATTTCATGACAAGTGAAGGGACGGCCATAAGTGCATTGGCGGGTGTGTGGTGGTGCGCACACGCAGCTAGTTGGTCTGCTGCCACGTTTTCAGCGATCTCACATTGCCCAGGCACCCAACACATAACAACATGTGGTTTAAGGGCGTAGATACTTCATAAAAGATAGTGAAGCGGCAGAAGTACAGTATATTTATGTTTTTTAGTGTTTTCAAAGATGTCACGACGCTCAGCGAATCTGTGTATACAACCGCGCGTTGTAGCTGTAATTCCTTAATATGCCTGACAGCCACAAATGCCACATGGGCTTCTTCAGTGAAAATGCTTGTTTTGGGACACAGTATACCAGAATTTGAAAGAGATGGGCCAACAGCTGCACAGGACACGCCAAGGTGAGAATTAGAAGTATACTAGTGTTAGAGTGCGAGGACGTGCGTGCGTACATGTGCAGTAGGTGCGTGTTTAGTTACCTCCATAAAAAATCCTCGCAGGGGCGTCTGCGTACGCAGGCGTTTGGTGTGTAGCAACAACATGGACCCGAGCTAACGGGGGAGGTTTCGACTCCCTCGCACGTCAAGCCATTCGTGGCTCAGCCGTGTCCGGGGAAAAGGGGATCTTGGGGGTTGAGCGGACACCGGGTGACTGGACCCTTAAGGCCCCCCGGCAGAGGCAACACACCCCTTTGGCCCCGGCTTCACGTATATGGCGCCCCTGGGCTGACCTACCCAGGGAGAACCGGCAGTCGCCTTTTCCTATCTCTCTCTCTCTCATCTTTTTCCTCATCTCTCACTTTTTATCTGTCATGTCATCTTCGCTTTTCCATTTACTTTCCAATTTCCTGGCAGCGTGGGTTAACCATTTGTAGTTAACCAACCTTGGGTAGTTGCATTCGGTTATAGCGGCGATGCATGGATGGCGTCTCCAAGTGTTTCCTTTCAACCTTGTAGCGCCCCCTTGTTGGGCTCGGTGGTGAGTGGCCACCATCACCGCTGAATTTAAAATGCTTCTTATGAAAAATCCTTTTCCCGCACTCCCTGATCGCCACCTGAAAAGGTGGCGCACCGATGAGGGTTTTTTTTTTCTGTACAGCCAAAACAGACCTTCCTCAAGTACCATATATTTCAAAGCCAAAATGAAAAGAAAACAGTTCGATCTATTTCACCAATTATTGTCCCGAAAACGCTCACAGATGCAATTGGTCCTGGCTATAGAGTTACTGAGACGGGAAATAGCGATCTCCTTCTCGAAAATCGCGACAAGACTCAGTACGACAAGCTCACAAAACTCGTATCATTTGATAACATCCCAGTATCAGTGGGCCACCATAGGTCGATGAACACAGTGAGTGGTGTCATATCTGATGATGACCTCCTGGAGCTCTCTGAAAGTTAATTGCTCGAAGGCTGGCAGGAACAAAATGTAGTGAAAGTACAAAAATAACAATCACGCGAGATAATAAACAGACCCAAACAAAGCACATCATAGTTACCTTTGGTAAAAGCAACCTTCCTGACTTCATTAAAACTGGTTACTGCAAGCTTCGTGTCAGACCTTATCTACTGTATTCTCGCCGATGTTTCAAGTGTGAGCGCTTCGCAACTGGATTTCAAACTTGCAGAGGGCGCGCTAGGTGCGTGAAGGGCGCATCTTGTGAACGTGTATCCGAAAAGTGCACTTCAGAAGCCTGCTGCGCTAACTATGAAGATCCATGCTGCTTCTCCCGATCATGCCCTGCATGAAAAAAAGAGAAACAAATATAAGAACTTAAGGTCAAGCTCAAACTGTCATTTCAAGAGGCATGTCAACGTTTTTATGCACGAAATCATTCTGAACCTTCCTTCGCTGACATGGGGCGTCGAGGTGCCGTGCCACGTTTTTCGGCACCCGCGAGATTCATATCAAGTATGACTGCGGTTGCGCCAGACGCGCCTCCAGCTGGAGCAGCATGTACTGCTCCACCTCTTGTTCGAAAGGGCCAGCAGACTTCAGAGTCTGTTGCACCCCGGACCACTGTAAGTGCAGTCAGGTTATCCGAAACGGCCATGAACGTGCCTGCAAAGCACGCACCATCCGCCACCTCAGAAGAGGTGATGGACACAAGCCATATTCTTCCGGCGCCCCAGCCAGATGACGAAAAAAGCGGCAGCTCTTTTGAGCGAAACAAGAAAGAGAAACCCCGTATTACAGGACGTCCAACAGGCTCTGTAACCTAAGGCAATGTTTCTGTACACACAGCACTCGACTACATTAAAAAGAGAGACACAAACTTTACAGTGAGACGTCAAAGGACTCCTGAGGAACCTTGACGATGTTCAAGAACTTTGACATTAACAGTCACCAAAAGGTCTGTGTCTACAAGAAACACACCTAAAACCCAAGATCACCAATTTTCTACGCAAGTATATCATTTTTCGAAACGACAGGAATGAAGCTGTCGCGTCATCTGGTGGTGTGGGCATTATAGTCAATCAAGGGATTGCATGTACTGATCTACCACTCAAAACATCTCTTGAAGTTGCGGATATTCATGTAGTTCTTCTGAAAAACTCCTAACCATCTGCTCAGTCTACACAACTCCACACTACCGTCTTAAAAAAACATGAATTCCAGTCCCTAATAGATCTTCCAGAACCTTATATTCTCCTTGGAGACTTCAATGCACATAGCAATCTATGAAATGACTCTCGCTGCGATGCTTGAGGTCGCCTGATTGAACAGTTCCTTTTTACTTCTGGCGCGTGTCGTCTAACTCGGAAAGAGCCCACAAACTACTGCGTCACCAACAATACCTACTCGTCAATAGACCTCAGTATTGTCTCCCCATCCCTCCTTTATTTACTGTCATGGAACGTCATAAATAGTCCTTACGGAAGTGACCACTTTCCGGTAACGCTAAGCACACCCCTATAAATTGGATATCGCCCACAGGTGCCCAGATGAATCACTGACAAAGCTGATTGGGAACAGTTCTCGCAGATTACTCACTTAAGTTGGACTAACCTACCTGGTTTAAACATAGATGCAGCTGTACAAAACTTTTCAGCTTTTCTGACCGACTCTGCGATGAAAGGCATCCCGCAAACTTCTGGACTGCTTTGCAAGCGTCGTGTCCCATGGTGGCACAGTGAATGTCGCAGTGCACGCAAACAACAAAACAAAGCGTGGAGGTTGCTACGGCCTCGCCGACAGCAGAGAATCTTGAAAGCTTTAAGAAAATCAACCCCCAAGGCAGGAGAACGCGCCGGTAGGAAAGTTGGCATAAGTTTTTATCAGGCATCACTTCATAAACACAAGAAACTAAAGTCTAGAACATGATTCGCAAGGTAACAGGACGACAAGCAGCTTTACTACCTGTCTTAGACACACAAGGGGACATCTTGGAAGACCAGGCAAACTTTCCCGGTGCCCACTTCGAAGAGGTGTTGAGCTCGTCGAATTATAATGCCGCTTTTTAACGACACAAAAGACAAATCGAAAACGAGAAACTACAGCAAAAATCTTTTAAACATGAGTCGTAGAGCAACCATTTCTGTTTGGTCGAGTTACAAGCATCGCTATATGGTTGCAATAAATCAACTCCAGGTTCGGAGCCGTATAGTATACGAAATATTAAAGCAACTGCGTTCTGAAACACAAAGAACTTTGCTTTCCCTGTATAAATCTATTAGGTTTTCCGGTGCTATCCCCTCTGTCTGGAACGAAGCTGTTATTATTCTGATTTTAAATCAAAGCAAGGATCCATCTTCTGTTAGTAGTTACAGGCCAATCGCACTTACAAGTTGCATGTGTAAACTTTTTGAAAAATGTTAAATCGCCGACTTGTACATTACCTTGAAACAAACAATCTGCTCGACCCATTCTAATGCTAGTTTCGAGAGGGTAGATCCACCACCGACCACCTGGTACGTATCGAGGCACAGATCCGAGACGCCTTCGTCCACGAACAATACTTTCTTTCTGTGTTCCTCGATATCGAAAAAGCCTACGATACGACATGGAGATTCGGAATATTAAGAGACCTGTCCAATCTCGGTGTGCGTGGCAGGAGGTTTACTATTATCGAAAGCTACTTGTCAAATCGTACATTCTGTGTCAGAGTGGGCAGAGTTCTTTCCCTACCATTAGTCCAAGGAACATGAGTATCGCAAGGTGGTGTACTTAGTTGTACTCTTTCACTGTCGAAATGAATTCTTTGTGTCTTTCCATCCCACAAAATATGTTTTACTGTACATTTATTGATGCGATCCAGCTTCCCGGAAATTTGTGAGCAGCAGGTCCAGCTTGGCTTGAGCAAGGTCTCCCTATGGGCTGAGGAAAACGGATTCTGATTAAACCCCCCAAAAAAGCTCGTGTATCTTGTTCTCTAGAAAGAGAGGCACTCACCCTGACCCTGACATTCAATCGCATAATCAGCACCTGTCTGTTAATGCGGAGTACAAATTCTTGGGCTTAATTCTGGACACCAAGCTAACCTTCGTACCACACATTAAGTATCTAAAAAACAAGTGCATCAGAACCATGAATGTTCTGAAAGTGCTGTCACGCACTACGTGGGGGAGTGACAAAAAGTGTCTCATGAATTTGTACAGGAGGCCCGTATGCACTCGCTTGGGTTATGGAGAGATAACCTATCAGTCTGCGATGCCTACCACCCTAAAAATGCTTGACCCTATTCACCACCTAGGCATTCGCCTCTCTGCGGGTGCCTTTCGCACCAGCCCTGTTGAAAGCCTGTACGTGGAATCAAACGAACAGTCACTCCACCTACAGACATGTTACATGTATTTTCTATATTATCTCAAAGTGAAGGCAGACAAGAACCACCCTTCGCACTTCACGATTGATGACATGTCTACTTCTCTTCTGTTTGAAAACCGGCCATCTTTGAGACAGCCCTATTCACTTCGTGTGAGGGCCTTTCTGAGGAAACCAGTGTGTCACACAAATATCGTTTGATGGCTCTGGCAGCATGTCTGCCACCATGGCGGTGGCGTGCATATCCGCACATACTGCCTAGAACTACAACAAAAGTACACATGCCATGAGTTCTTTACAGATGCCTCAAAGTCCAACACTGCTTTTTCATTTTTTCTCACATAGCCATTGGCCCATCTTTCTCAGATACTGGCGTCCTGCATCCTGATTCAAGCACTTTCACAGTGGAAACCTATGCAATACTTGCAGCTGTCAAACATATTGCACACATAAAATTACAAAAAGCGGTGATTTACACGGATTCTCTGAGTGTGATGAGAGCCATGAAAACACTTAAAAAACGCAAGAACCCAGTTCTTGAGCCCCTTTTTTCACTCTTGTGCACAGTCTACTCATCCAAACAACATGTTGTAGTCTACTGGTTGCCGGGGCACCGGGAGAGAGAGGGAAACGTTTTGGCAGATCAGCTGGCTGCATCCGCCAGCAACAATGCCGCTAATGCATCAATACCAATCCCTGCAGTTGACGTGAAACCTTTCCTTAAACAAAAACTCGGAGGCTTTTGGCAAAACATGTGGGATAGACACACATGTAATAAACTTCATGTTATTAAGCCACAACTTGGTCGTTGACCGCCACTATCGAAATCGCGGCACACAGAAGTAACACTTACAAGGCTAAGAACAAGGCATACATACTCTGCTAATTCATATATTTTGTCTGCCGCAGATCCACCATTGTGTGCGAGATTTGGAGAAGCACTTACGATTTTCCACATCCTCGTTCAGTGTAATGAATTGGACGCTCTAAGAAAAAGGCACTTTTTACTGCCCTACCGACTACACCATGGGATGCTTATCGGTAGGGATCCGATTTTTAAAATTCACTCATTGTTTACGTTCTTGAATGATGTACATAGTTTTGACTGCGTATTTCAAGGTGATCTGTAGCAGAACTTTTGGTCACTACATCTCGGCCATAGTCCTATTGTCATGATCTTTCGACATTCACTCTCACTGCACATATTTCACGCCACTGTCATGATTTGAATACTATTGTTTTTACCCGCGTTAGCGCGAGGAATTTTAAGGCCCCTATACAGCCACGCACCATATCATTGTTCACGTCTTTAGTCACTGAAATGGCGCTCTTTGGCCATCAATTGGCCCTTGCGCCAAAAAGCACCACTCATCATCATCATCATCAACACCACCACCATCATCATCATCAACCTCCACGAAAAATAGATCACAGTCTATAACCTGCCATTGCCATGGTGGCGGATGTACTGCTGGAGCCATCAAACAGTGCATTACAAGTGGCACGGCCGTTTCCTCAGCGAGCCTTCCGACACGGGGTGAGTACGGCTGTCTAAGCTATGGACAGCTGTAGAATAAAGTAGAACTGGACACATCGTTATATGTGGAGTGAGTTGTATGTTGTTCTCCTGCGTTCATCCTTAGATAGTATGTAATAGACGTATAGCATCTTTTCAGATGGAGCGATCATTCATTTGACTCTGCAGACAGGGTTTATACGGGGCTAGTTCGAAAAACATCTGTAGAAAGCCCAATGCCTAGGTGGTGGACATAATCAAGCATCTTTAAAGCTGATAGTGTCGCAGACAGGTAGGTTATAGCACTATAATCGAGGCGCATGCACAGAAGGCTTTTATACAGATTTATTAGGCATTTTCTATCACTACCCCACGTAGTGTGTGACAACACTTTCAAAATATTGATTGTTTTGGGCACCTTTTTTTAAATACGTGATGTGGGGTATGAAGGTTAGTTTTGTGTCTAATATTAGACCCTGAAACTTATGATCAGACTGTGCAGACAGACGTTCACTATGCAGGTCAATCTCGGAATCGGGATGAACGCGCCTGTTTTGACAGAAGAAGGCGCACGTGCTCTTTTGCGCGTTCAGTTTGAAACCATTCTGATCTGCCCATTGATAAACCTTGTTGGAACCTAATTGAACCATTCGTTCACATATTGAGAGGTTGCATGAGTTAAACCTAACCTGTACATCATTACCATATGTGCAGTAAAACATATTGCGAGAGATAGCAATGTACAAGGAGTTCATTTAGACTATGAAGAGTGTGCAACTCAATACACCTCCTTGCGGCACTCCAGTTTCCTGGACAAATGCTCGCGAAAAAACAGTGCCTAAACGAACACGGAATGTGCGATTGGTTAAGTAGCTTTCGATTGTTTAACTTTCTACTCCGTACACCGAAGAGTGAGAGGTCTCTCAGTATACGCCAAAGCGCCACGTAGTATTAGAGGCATTCTCTATATCGAGAAACACAGTGAGAAAAAATTGATTGTGAACAAAATCATCATGAATGGGGCGTTCATACGGACAAGGTGGTCAGTGCTCGACCTAGCCTCTCGAAACCCACACTGTTATGGGTCAAGTAGGCCGTTAGTCTCAAGTAAGTGCATAAGTCGCCTGTTTATCATTTCTTCAAAGAACTTGCAAAGACAACTGTTTAATGCAATTGGCCTGTAGCTTAAAACTGAGCACGGGTTCTTGCCTTGCTCTAAACTAGGAATAACTATGGCTTTTTTCCAGGTCAAGGGCACCTCGCCCGAAAGCCATACAGCACTATAAAGGCAGAGAGGGGCTTTTTGTGTCTCGATGGGCAGGTGTTTCAGTATTTTTATGGCACATGGTCAGAGCCTGTGGCAGACTTGTTGCAGCAGTTTAGTGAGGCCTGTAGCTCAGCTAAACAGAATGGTTCATTGTGTGCCCCGTGGGTTGTAGTTGCGTGGGTTGTAGTCGCGCTGTAGTTGCTTTTTCGGTTCTGACTCTGTATCGTTGACACTGTGCGGTATAGTACAACGAGCTAGATACCTCCTCGAAGTGTGCGGCAATGGAGTTCGTCTGGTCTTCCAAGCTGTCGTCTTGCATGGTTACAAGTCGGAAGGAATGTGCTTATCTTCCTGCTACTTTGCCGACCATTCTCCAAACTTTAGCTTCATCTGTATAGAAAATATTCCCAGTCGAAAATTTCTGCCAGCTCTCCCGCCTAAACTGTCGGCCCCTTCTTCTACCTTGGGAGTCAATCGTCTTGGGACTATCAAAATTTCCGGCAGTTGGTGAGTACCGAACTAATTTACATGCTTTGTTTTGTCTTTTACGTGCATCTCGACAATCACTATTTCACCAAGGAACGCGACGTTCTGTGCCAAGTCTCTTGTGTGGGATACACTTTGTTGCAACATCAATTAGAAAAGCTGTCAGGTAGTTTACAGCTGCATCTACGCTTAGGCCACACATATCAGACCAACGTGAGTTGCTAGCATTTCGAAACTTATCCCATTCTGCCTTGTCAATCTACCATCAGGGACCCTGTGGAGCACCTGTTTTATCTATTTTGGTACTCAACCTGAAGTAAAATGGTCACATTCTTATGAATTATTCATAATTTTCCATGTGAGTATAAATAGGAGCAATAGAGAGACAATGCTGAGGTCTATCGGTGAATAGGTGTTGTTAGCGAGGCTATAGTATGCTGGGTACTTTCGATTTAGTAGACACGCACCAGAAAAAACAAGGAACTGTTCAATTAGGTGGCCTCGCGCATCACAGCTAGAGTCACCCAGTAGCCTACACTGAGCAATATTGTCCCCTAGGACGAGACTCGGTTCTGGAAGCTCATTGATTAGTCACTGGAATCCATGTCTGTTTAGTTTGATGATATGGAGGTATGATGTGGAGAAGTGGTACTTGTATCCGTCACCTCTTGAGAGGTAGTAGATGGTGCCTGCTTGGCAGGCACGTTCACAGAACTTTCAGGCCTAACTGCGCTTGCAGTGGTCCAAGGTTCAGCAGACACGAAGGTCTGCCGCTCTGTTTGTCAGGTGGCGGAGCCATACAGGCTGCTTCAGTCGAAGGCACCGGTTGCACCACCGCAGCCACACTCTGTGTACCATTCGCGGGTGTAGAAACACGTGGCGTGTCGCACTGACGCGTCACATCAGCAAAGGAAGGATAAGAAGGGGGGAAGGATAAGAAGGGCAGTGAAAAGCTTTCACGTGCCTCTTGGAATGACAGATTCAATTTGACCTTGACTTCTGCTATTTGTTTCTCTTTTTTCCATGTGGGGCGTGATCGTGAGTAGGCAGGGTCATCTCCTTCACAGTTGGAACAATGAGTTGCTTCTAAGGTGCAGTTGTCAGATATATGTTGAATTGATGCACACTTTGCGCAAGTGGTGTGCCTTCTGCAACTCTGTGATCCATGCCCGAAACGTTGACACTTGAAACATTGACGAGGGTCGGGGATATAAGGTCTTACACGGAGCTTCAAGTAGCCGGTTTCAATTCATTTTAGTAACTCACTAGTACCGAAGGTGATAATTATGTGCTTGGTGGGTGCTTCTTTCTTGTCTCGTCGTATAACAATTCTCCGTACATTGACTATATTCTGGTCTTGCCATCCCTCTAATTGTTCAGTTTCTGAGAGTTGAAGAAGATCATCATCAGAAATGACGCCGCGGACTGTGTTCATGGATCTATGTGGGCCTAATAATACTGCGACCTCCCCGAATGCTACAAGTTTTGAGAGATGGTCTTACTGAAGCTTGTCGCAGACCTCCAGAAAATGGTCGCGCTTCCCATTTTGGTGAAATTATATCCTGGGCCAATTGCTTCCGTAAGGGTTTTCGATACAAGAAAAGGTGAAATTGATCGGACTGTCTTATTTTCTTTTTTCTTTCTGGCTATGTACAACATGATACTTGTGGAACAGTTGCTTTGGTTTGAAAAGTACAACCTGTTCTTCGTTGAGCCACCTTTTTGAGCGGTGATCAGGGAGGGGGGGGCGAGTGTGCCAGACATGCAACCTAATGTTTGGTGGCGATGGTGGCCACCCACCACCGAGCCCAACAAGCGGACTCTGTAAGGTAGAACATTTGAAGACGGCTACCATGCATCGCCGCGCTAACCATATATATCTACCCAAGTTTGAGCAATTACACAGGGTTAGCCCTAACCACCAGGAAATTTGGAAGTAAATGGAAAAGAGATAACAGAATAGATTTAAAGAAGAGAAAACATGCAGAAGTGTGGAGAGAGATAGGAAAAGGCGACTGCCGATATCCCCTAGGTAGGTCAGCCATGGGGTGCCGTCTATGTGAGGCCGAGGCCAAAGGGGCGTGTTGCTCCTGCCGGGGAGCCTTAAAGGTCCAAACACCCAGCATCGGCTCAACCCCCAAGATTCAATTTTCCCCGGACACGGCTAAGCCCCGCACGGCGAAGCGTGGGAGGAGGTCGAAACTCCCCCGTTGGCTCGGGTCCGTGGTGTTGCCACAAACTAAACGCTTGCTTGTGCAGACACCCCTGCGGAGACAAATTTATTCTTCTACAAAAGAGAATATTGCGCATTTATAAAAACTATCGGGGGCTGTGTTGCCAACTAAGCACGTCACCACTATTTTTTAAAATATCGAATCCTTCAAGCAAACCAAGTTTATGATTTTAAATTATTGAAGCATATGCATACCAGTGCACTACATATAGATAGCAGCAGTAAGAAAGTCCCATACAATATGAGAATGAAGAGAAGGCGGACACTAAAACAAGGAGTAATTATGGTAAACAAACAACCAGCTACCAAGTGCTAACAAGTGTAAATAAGCGAGAAGGTAATATTGACTTCAACACGACTATAAATGCATTCAGAAATATTATGGGGGCAATATTACTAACACAGAGTTTGAGAAAGTGATTGTTAAAACACTATGTGTATGTGTGCATATATGTGTTTACAGGTGTGTATGTACACACATATATAAATATGTATGATTTTTCTATAGTAAATATGTATATTCTTTCGTTCGTATCTCCATCTCTTTATACTGTTCCAATTTATGTGTTCAGGGTTGCATCTTACCGTATTTATATTAGTTGTTTTTTCATCCTATCAGTATATCTTTTTTCATATATGTCCTGTTTTGGAGAAATTAGTCGCACAATAACTATACGAGAATAATAGTATGTAAGCTTTTTTTATTTGCTTTCCTGAATAATTTATCGCAAATTATTACGGTTTTGTGTGTTCTTTTACTAGCTCTCAGTGAACTGCCAGTAAATATTGCAATATGGTGTATCAATATGTTAACGGGGGCAGGGGCTGTTGGGAGTTGTTGCTCGCTTTCAACTCCTGTACCTTTCTTGAAAAGTACCAAAAATTAAATAAAGATTCATTCAGTATTTCATTCATTTCTTGGTTGTAATAAAGAAAACGAGCCACTAGGTGTATATTTCCTTCTTAACTGCTTACTGAGTGACTAGAGCTGCTGTCTTCAAGGCAAACACTGAATCACAGCAATAACAACGTTTTTTCGACCTAAGCACGATGCTTGTGTCACGTGCTCAAACTCGCATAAGAACACTTCTAGTCGTTTGGCCTCATTGTGCACAGGGCTTCCATGTGGAAGCTGAAACGTTTTTTTATTACTTATTTGGCTGGTGTATTTCTTCTCTTCAACGTTTTATCTCGAGAAGACGAGTTCCTGTAGAAGTCTCATTTTCAAGCCCTCACATTAACTTCACTTCGTGCTTTCGAACCCAAAGATTTTTTTGGTAGAATTAAATTATTGCCACTAGGTCCTATGAGGACCTCAGGCAACATAAATAACAGACAAAATTACTGCAGTATCGTTTAAATACAAATCAGCTAATTAGGCTGATCTGTAAATGCTACACAAGAATGAAACTTCTAATCAATACAAATATTTGAATTACATACAGGAAACACTCTCCTTCTTGTTAGCTATGCAATATGTTCACTTAGCGTGTAGGTAAGTCAAATCTAGAAATACTTTCTGGGGCTGTGGCAGCTGATAACACAAAGACATTTTAGACAGATTAGGAAACACATATAGGAAAATAGTCAAATGCCTGTCACACTAGAACATTAGAGCCCTTTTTGCATTTATCAAATAAGGTTAAAATTGCAAAAATGTGAAATGAGAATATGCCGGTTGAAAGGAGACCACCTGGTTGTAGTCTTTATTGCAGTTCCAACACACAGAAATACCTGGCTGCTGTTTCCGATCCTAGTTTAAAGCTGACGCCACCTTCTGAAGCAATGCTCGAATTGCATTATTTGACAGCTTTATCATGTGGTGAACAACTTAGGTCCTTTTAGTGTTAGTTTTTCGAATGAACGCTTCCCGAAAAGGGAAACCAAGTAAGGTTGTCTAGATGCCTAAAGAAAGAGGTTCTTTCGAGCAGATAAGGCAAAAACTCTCGCATGTTTTTGTTGTTACTGACTCTTTCCTTATTAATTTCCTTGCGTTGCGAGAAGTAGGTGTGATCCATCAGCATAGAAATCTTTTGAGAAGGTAGGCTGCTATGCGAAAGCAGACACGTTTTTTCAGAATTTCCAAACATTCGCAATGAGGCTGTCTTGCCACACAGCCATAGAAGTCGTTTAGTGCGTTGATGTTTCTCGCCTGAGGTTCATCAACACGCTCAGAGGGAGCAATCGTGCTTCTTTCGTTTCTTATAATTTCTGTTATAATATAAATATAATTTATTATAATTTCTGTTATAATCTGTGTACCACACCTGTACACACATATATGCACACATACACATAATGTTTAACAATCACTTTCTCAAACTCTGTTCGTTCATTCAAAAAAACTAACACTAAAAGGACCTAAGTTGTTCACCACATGATCAAGCTGTCGAATAATGCAATGCGAGCATTGCTTCGGAAGGTGAAGTCAGCTGTAAACAAGGATGGGAAGCAGCGGCCAGGTATTTCTGTGTGTTGTCTTCTGTTCACAAGGAACCCTGCCAGCTGCCGAGAAAGTAAAGCGGTGCCATCACCAATCATGTCCCGAGCAGATGTAATGTCGGCAAAGGACTTGGTGTATTTCGTGACCACCATTCGCATGATATGCTTCACTGCTCTCATGCCAGGTGATGAGTCATATGTGAAAATCGCTGCCCCTAGTGCATTCACCATGTGGGGCCTCATACATGGGTCCGGCCTTCATCCCTTTTTTCAGTCGGAGAGAAGTTCTTTTCAAAAATCAAGCCAACAGATTTAGAAGTCGTGTAGCCACCTGCGTGAACCAGTGGTGGCTGCAGATGTTTCAGGAGTGCTGAATACCGTTGTTGGCAGCTCTCTGGCTATTCCGACTGTACTACTGGTTGACTCGTAATTTTAACTGTCTTTCTTTAGTTGCTTTGAGGATTTAGCGTGCATACAACAACTTTATATGAGGTTTCAGATAATTTCTACGTAACAAAGGTCACCCCACCGTGGTGGTCTAGTGGCTAAGGTACTCGGCTACTGACCCATAGGTCGTGGGTTCGAATCCCGGCGGCGGTGGCTGCATTTTCGGTGAAGGCGGAAATTTTGTAGGCCCGTGTGCTCAGATTCAGGTGCACGTTAAAGAACCCCAGGTGGTCGAAATTTCCGGAGCCCTTCACTACAGCCTCTCTAATAATCACATCGTGGTTTCGGGACGTTAAACTCCACATATCAAGCAATTACGTAACAAAAGTCTTCACCGCACTGGTACACTTCTTAAAATAACTACGTAGGGAACTATGTTCTCTTGGGAGTTCTGGCATCAATCTGTGTATCGCAACTTCAACCAATTTCATGGTTTGGCAATGAAAGAAACATTCCAGGTGTAATTTTGTTTGCTCGAAATGTGTTAGGAAAGAAACATCCTAAACCATCACCACAAGGATTATGGAGCACAGTACAGGAATGACGGGGCTCAGAAACATTTTTCTACGATTTCAGAATGTTTGACCATGAATTCTACAATCCACTTTTTATCTATAAAAATATAAAACTTACACGAAATCTGGAAACAATGGCTTGGCACAAATTGGTAACTCGAAATTGATCCGAAGCAAAACTTCACGATGACTTTTTTTAGTTCATTAGCATCATCTTTTCAGGATACCGACATGACTTTAAGAAATCACAAAAGAGATAAAAGGGGTTTTTCTAGTGGTCAAATTTTATGAGCTTTGAGACATAGAATTTTTTATCGCAAGACCTGTTTTCTTCAATTTTCCTATTTCTGACACCTGTTTTTTTCAATGTTATTCAACCAGTTGCACAGAAATTTGTGTAGATTAAACTGAAACCCCTTCAAAATAGTCTTAATGTTATCTTTGAAAAACTGTTTGAGGTACAATTAAGGGTTACAATTAGAAAAAAATATTTTAGCGAAAGTTCTTACGAGACGACGAAGGCTAATAATTTTGTGCAAATAATTGTAGGAGCATTCATTTTGCTTGGAATTAGACCTAATATCCCTGAAATAAGTGTGCAAGATTTGATGGTAATACTGTTTCTTTTTTTTCTGAGAAAACGTAAACTTAGAACTAAACCCTAGCCTCAAAACCTAACTGAGCTGGTATAACGCATTGCGGTAAAGAAGAAATGGCTCAGCAGGCCACCACAAGAGAACCGAGCGTAAACTTTCGATTAGTTGCAAGTTAGAGCTCTGTCTTCTTGTGTCGGTCATCTCGGTCATTTATTCTTTGCTACAATGTGCTATAACAAATCAAGCAAACTAACCTACTCGCCCAGCTTCAACAATTTTAGACTCAGAACTTGGCTTTCAGGTGCAAGTAAACTTGGATAAGATCTTCTAATAACTATAGTACTTTGGCTTTCTCTTTGAGTGAAGGCCGAAAAAAAAGCCCTCTTATTCTAGAGGCAAAGTTTTCCAAAGAATCATGGAAGGGTTGTACAGATTTCAAGCTGAAGCCAAGCTGGCCCATCCACCTCACAATACCTTCTCAAAAATATATCCTATGTACTGAGGTACTACGTCGCTATTTTCAAAGTTCACAGCACCAGTGCATTCATTTGAAATAACAATGCGAAAATTCCTAAAGTTTGTGTCTATTTACACATGAACTGATTCCAAAAACGCTAAAAAGTTTGTGTTCGTACCAGTGTTGCGGAGTTGCAACTGCAGAGTTAGAACGACTGTGGAATTATTTGACATTTTTGCGACGTCCACATTTTTGTGATCCTACAACAGAATGCAAATGAAATGAAGCGCCTTTCGAACAGAATTTACTGGGAATGAAATTACAAATCACTTTTTTTTAAAGTTAAGCACGTTTTCCAACATTAATATCTTGGACCACGGGCGCAAACAAAAATGTTTTTCGTGAAGAGAAGGGGGCAGCTTTTTATTTGAAGCCAGGGTTAGCCAGGCAAATATAGCGAAGTGCAATTTCTGCTAAGTGTGTCTTTTGAAATAAATGACGGAAGGGGGCATAGGCCCAGTGTACCACCCCCTGTCTACGCCACTGAGTCACAGCCTCGAATTCTACAATAAAGCAGTAAGTTTTAAGTGGCTTTGCTAGTAATCTAGCACTATGTATATATAAGCAATATGTCTACTACAATTTTCTAGTTATACAGACTGTGTTGCACCAAACTTTGTATTCTTCGCGTAACCCCGGCTATAACTTGTTGACCTTTGTTGTGCGGCACTACGGTGGCGGAACACTACGCGCCCCCCTTTCCACCTTGCAATTTTATTCCCTTTGCAGAGCTGTGCGGTTTTGTTCCTCATTGAATCTTAGTTTTATTCATATTCACGATCACTCCAGGCTCAAGGGTTTTTTCTACAACCATAATAGTTGCAGTATTTACTTCTCTACCAAAAGAGATCATAAGCCTTCCCTATTCTTACTGAAACAGATTTAGCACTGGAAATCACAGGGCAAATTTTTTGTCATTTTATACTCCAGCTACCTAATTATATCTTGGTAATAGCTATTGTATGTGTTGATGGAGGCCGCTTTTTCACACAACGGTAATTCTGCTTCACTATATTCACTATTACGTTACCTAAATACTGGCCCAAATCTATCTCAGCGACCACCGTTTCTCGAAACGAGAGAACAAAAGTACAAAAAGGCATGTTTTGAGATGATTTCATATAACGTTGAAAATGTTCATTATCCCAAATTTACAAGATAACTGCAAATTTATAGCCCCGTTCAATAGCAACCAGTCAGATACTCATCACCAATATACTTTCTTTCTTTTGTGTTGAAACGTCTTGCCTGGCGAGCCTCTTTTGTCGCCTGCTATTCCTGCCTGTCAACAAGGTACTGTCAACGCAGATCAAGGGTGCGTAGTTCCTGCACTGTGCAGTGCTCTGTCGAAACTCCAAAGGAGTTCTGCACATTGATAAACTAAATGTGAGCACAGCGTCAAGAGTACATATTTTCAATGTTTCGTGTCCGAAGAAAACATTTCTAAATGCGGCACATCTACTATCGCAAGATGCCATGCTTCGTGCGTTGGCGTTGTCCACACCCCCACTACGCATGCTCGCGCCTCACGAATTGTGCCACATGCTTGCGCCTCGTGCAAACTGTTTGCTTTCCCCTTCTATCGCCTCGCAAGGCCGAGGCAGGCAGCTTCTGCTTGTAAAAACCGACTGCTTGAGCTGCACAACCGTTCACTGGCCACCCAGTATATGAAGGCACTAGGATGCACATCAGCGTCCCGCCACTCGGTGAAGGCGACGCTTCTCCTGAACTCAGTAAATAAAATAAAAAAGACGAAATAACAATTTAGCATTCCCAAACCATCTCTCCTTCAGCAAGGCCATTGAAGGCAGCATCTGCAAGTAGAAAACGACTGCTCAGGCTGCACAACTGTTCACTGGCCACCCCGTATATGTAGGCACTGGATTGCACATCAGCATCCCACCACTCTTTGAGGAAAAAACTTCTCCTTCATTCAATAAATACAAATAACAAACACGAAATAACAATTAGGCATTCTGAAACCATACCAATTACGCAACATTCACGCGAGGCCCTCTACTATGCGACGCGTTTACTGAAGTTCAGCCTGTGGGAAGATGCGGGCGGCATTTGTTTAAGTGCACTCTAACACAATTCAATGACTTGTTAAAGTTTACAGTTTTCTGATGAATGCACTTAGCAAGCAATTCTGGATGAGCTTGTTGTAGATGATTTGGCTTAACAGACAATAGCACATGCTGGAAGGTATTTTTTACTAATGAATGGTTCACTACTATTCAACTGGGCTTTGTTGAATTCACACCAAGTTTCGGCTATATTCGGGCAAAGACCATGGTCTGGGTTGGTACCCTATGATGCCTTATGAAACTATGTGGCCCGAACAGCCTTTCAGATTTCCTCTAAGTTGGCTTTGTTTTCTTTAATGACCGAACGATAATAACTTTGGTGCTTGCTAATGATGACACCACCACGACATTCCCGGCCAGATCCAGTTTTCCTGATAGAAAGTTTGGTGCCTTGGCATTCTTCGTTTTCGTTGTTCTGGGGCCAATCTGTTATAAATGTACCAAATGAAATACAGCATCGAAATTATAGCCACCCCATGTGACTAAGATGTTTGAACTGCAGATAAACCTTTGCTAAGTAAGAAAGGGGGCATGGCAGGCCTTGCTACGGCTGCTAATTTATCAGTAGATTGAATGATTTAAAATTTTTACTGCTCGTTAAGTGAGAAGGTGTCTAAATCTACTGACATTATGTATTTTTTACAGAAACAATCACAAAAGTTGCTACTTCTTCAGTGTCGAGTTTGATTTGCTGTGGTGACGGACAAAAAAAAAAAGAGGAAAAGGCATCAGCTCACTCATATGACATAAAAAACAGCTAAGAATTTGTCACCTAATTTGTTCATATGTAAAATACACTCGCTAACTGAATAGCAGGAAAATAATAATTATTTTTCATGGGTTCCTGCCGTACTCTTTTGTCGTTTCTCAATTTTGTTCTGTACACCTTGAAGCGGAATCTGAGGACAACCCTCACTGGAATGTGTAGGAAGGAACAAGCACTAAACAAGCCTGCAGCGATATTAGCCTGTTAGTCAGTATTTGCCTGTGCTATGTACTCCTGCGGAAAAGGCACTCGCAGATTTTCGCAATCGCATGTTCATTTTGCAAGAACTTTAGTGCGCATTTGTGAGCAAACGAAGTTTTCAAACGAGCTGCCTTCGACCACAGCTAGACTACCGAAAGAGGTTACTTCATTCCGTGCTGCGCTCCTCTGCTTTTCTTCTCAGCTACTTTCACCTTCAAATTTACTGAACTTTCTCACAGGTGTGACGTTCAGGCAGTGATTTTCGAAAAGCCTTTATGGCTACGGGGCACACTCCTCGGAATGTGGAGGGGTGGTGCACGTAGAGAAAGAAACTCACTCTATGCCCTAAAGTCGATGGGAAAACATTGCAACACGATGGAGATTTTGACTACGTGTTATATACGTCCAAGGTAAACATCAAGGAAATGCGTAAGATGAAAAATTATCAATGAATTTATTAAAATTTATTAATCTTTGATGTTTAACGTCCCAAAACCATATGATTTTCAGAGACGCTGTAGTGAAAGGCTTCAGAATTTTGGAGAACCTAGGTGTTTCTTAACTTTAAATAAATCAAAATACTCATGGTGTAAAGCACTCTGGTGGGTGCGGATAAAATAGTGGGTTAAGGTGTGCAAAATCATCTCGTCACCACTTAATTTCATCTTTCAAGTAGATCATTTGTAGTTCATCTTCTAAGGAGCTTTGCTAGCGCTTCCCATTGCTCGTCATGCACTTCCGATGGGCTTATCTCCCGTCAGAAAAATACTGCGCCTGCCCCTAAATGCAAATGACACTGCACAACTCAATCCGCCCTTAATCTTCTCAAAATGTTTAATCGAGTCCGTTTTCACACCTGAAACACCAAGGAATCAATGGGCTGAGTGGCATCAGAATCCTTTGCGTATTTAAAGAGTCTGGAATAGTACTGAATTGACACCGTTGATACACCCCTAATTATGTAGTCATTATTTTCTTTGCTTGTTGAAAACAATAGTACTGCACAGTATACTACTCACACCAGCGGTAAATTTGTGATGTAAAAACTAAGCGCGAGGACTAAAATATTAAAAAAATGATTTTTCTGACATTTTATAAAAATTATATTACTATAATTTTCTGTGTCATGGCAACACTGACCACCGCACAACTTCGAAAATATGTCATTTTTAGAAAAAAAGTTGCACTGGGACGAACCAATGGCTGATTCTGGTTCAAGAAAGACTGCAGAATTCAAACATTGCTAATATAAGCGAATCGACTATTTCAATATTTTTGCTTACCATGTCCTTTTGAACAATATAAAGCATCAACCTTTCTTCAAATATGCTGTCCCTGCAAATAATATAGGTAGTGGGAGAACTGACCTTATGGGAAATAGTAGGGTACTGCACGAAATGTCACTAAGCTACTAACCCTCGACGTTGGTTACGTGCTTTGCTTATTTTTGCCATATGGTGGTTTTAAGACGTTAAACCCCACATATCAATCAATTACTTATTTTTGCATTTAGTAATGCGTCTGCCCACATCAGAGTCATGGGGCCTTCATAACACAATAAAAGTATCGAGATGAATTTCCTACATTGTGGAATTACAGAAACGAAATTGCACTGCCTGGTCATTTCCAACATTTGAAAGGATTGGAATTGGGGCGAGTTATAATTTACCATAATGGAATTGGATTTCAGGTGCCTATTTCGCAACACTAAATTGTATTCATTTACACATGAACAGAGTTCAACAACATCCTTTTAGACAAAATGTACAAAATCAGCATCATTATTTAGATTTACAACATTCCTGTTTGCACAAGAATACAGTGGCTTTGTACTTCTAGGAACAAGCGGTTCATAATTAACGCACAAAAAATCCTTGTTTGTGGAAGCTACCACCTTGAACCATCTGCCTATTCATTCGATTCGACGAGGTGTGGCAATAAAAGCAACGTTTGCATTGATGGACACACAACATTTAATCTTCATACCCTTCAGACATCCGCACTCAAAATACTAGATAGCCGACCGCGCTTATTAAACCATGCGCTCCTGTGTCAATGGACCACTCGGCTAAGCTGCCTCTGAGACTGAAAATTCTCACACAAGCGTATAAATTTTATTGGCATCCATTATCATCGCTGATTGAAATGAAAAAGACTTTTGCTTTACTGAGTTGTCTGGCAATACATTTCTGCCGTATAATATGCTTGCAGAATTTCATGGCCGTGAGACATTGTCAACGTGATGTTCTTAAAATTCTTTGAGCTTGTAATAAATTACTTCAAATAAGACTACTACTTTCAAAACACAGTGTTGACGAGTGAACAAAACCACCATGGGGATAGCATAGATCAGGGTAATGGCATTAAAAGTGTTGCTTGGGTTTGAGGGGCACAACTGGCAAAATTCTACCTCGTTCAGCAATGTAATCCCCAATGACCACCCTGAGATAGTGAATCATTTTGAGTAAAGCGGAACTTCAGAGACATTAAAATAGTAACAATCAATTTCAACATTAACCACAAACTGCGCACCTCGTCTTCAAAGTCGAACACTTTCTATGTATCGAAATGAGGGACAGTCTTATGAAATAACAGATTTCAACTGCCTGCCTACGCAATTTACAGATCTTCTTGATCTGAGAGCCATGGGCCTATTTGCCACTTCATGACCGCTCAGAGCTATTCGTCTTCATCCTTTTATTCAGCTCTGCAACTGCAAACCAATGCTTTTTGTGGACAAGATGTCTCATAATCAATGCTAGGTCAAATGACGCTATTCTGAAATGTTCTGCGCGATGCATGGTGGCCACCCCAATGTTAGATGAACAGTCCAAGTTTTTAAAAACATGGTCAAAGTTCACTCCTTTTGCTAAATCGCAGTCACCCTGTGTGGCCATTTGCACACAGCCAAGCTGGCGAGCGCTTAGGCCCCTATAAAAGGATGCTTTTACGAAAGTCCTCTTTTGAGACTTCACAGTATCTAACAAAGTACGTCGACGCAGAAACGTTTTCAGTAAAATCACTAATTCTATGGCTCCCCAAACTGTCGTCCAAGATTGAGACCATAGAACACTTAAAAATGACACTTGCACCCAAAACTCTATTTTGTTTTAGGTGTTTCAGTTCTACTACAACTGTCCGCATCAAAACATCGTGGTCTAGTTTCACAAGGGTCGACTCATAGTATAACAACGCTAACTGAATTTTGTGCACCTTCGTGGTTAAGTGTGAGGAAAGATTGGCAACGCTGTAGTACATGCCCACAATTTTCTGTTCTTTAGCTGATCGAAGTAAATTTTCCACTTCAAGTGCATCCCGGTATAAAAGCAGCCAAATTTTGTCACTGTTCTGCAAGAAGTAGGTGTATTATCAACAAAGAGTTCTGTTAGTAAACTCAGCCAGATATTGGCGGTCATGAGGAGAACCACTTCCTTAATCCTTCTCGCACTGTGACGTATACAAGGAACGTACCTAGAGGTTTCTTAATTGGCTCATAAGAAATGATTCGTGCAATCTCGAAGGCTCTCTCTTTCGTAAATCTTTTTCATGAAAGTCCTGTTGTGCATATTTAGTACGCAGCACACTAATTACTGAATTAAAAGTTGTAGCTTCATTGCTCAACGCAGACAAAATCTTGTCAGATGCCACATTATCAACTTTATGCTGACTAAGCAGTTGACAAATAACGTGGAGTCTGTGACGCCGTCACAGTGAATTCATAGAATCAACTTCACTAGCATATGTATGCACCACAGACGATGGTACAAGGTGAAAAGGATGCCCATTTTGTCAAAGAGAGAGCTAGAATTCTTGTCGGCGAAGACTGCGCAAACAAATCGGAAAAGTGTCGAGGCACTGCTTCAGCATTGGCGCAATTTTTATCTACATTGCCAGGTAGTGCGATATCTTTCTCATATTCTGCCACACTGAGTCTTCGACAAACACTGCTACCATGAAAGCGACTTACATTAAACGTGAATAAATTGGCATTTCAACACACTTTTTTCAGTGGGCAAAACAACATGCAGGACAACACCAGAAGAAATATGTTTTAACATGATCAACAACAACCATTTTCAAAAAAAAAAAAACTTGTCCTCATACATTTTGAGAAGTCATGTAAATTCTTCTTCAGAAGAAGGAGGAGCAACATCTCCAACATGAGAACGTGAAACATGCACAGCAAACGTAGTGCAATAAATGTTTTGAAATGCTTTGAGCAGCCCTGATTTACACATGGTACAATAACATAGTGAACATTTGAATGACCTCTGTATTGTGTCTCATATTTGTATGTTCTGCCCTGGACTATCGCAAATATGACAATAAATCATGAAATAAGATGCGTTTTGAGGAAACATGGTTTGGAAGTATGCGCCTATGAGCCAATTTCACTGAAAACGAGGCAATATGTTGCAAATGTGACTTGGGTGCGTGGGTTCAGTTGGCCTGCACGTTAAAAGGTATTAGTTCAGAAGACCCCCTTTATGCTCTACCTGTCTTTACGAAGGACACATGTGACCTAAAATTGTTGGAACATGCTTACAAAAATATTTTCGGTGATATTCAATGCATACCTGGCTAGGTGAAACGTCGATGTTGGAGTAACATCTACAATCAAATATGAGCAAGGTCGATACAGCTGTGCCAGAAGACTCATGCGCTGACAGAGTGGCAATACGTTGCAGCGGTGGCTCAGGTGCATGTGGACGGTTCGCCTGCACAAATAACTTTGGGGTGCTAGGTGAAAAGACCCCATTTAGGTTCTCGACCTTTTTTTGCGAACTATTGACATGTATCCTCAGAAATGTCAACCCAAGTAGAAAAAAAATTTCTGGAGATATTCAATACATACCTCGCTTGGCGGAACACCGAAGTTGCAGTGACATTCGCTGCCAAATATGCGTGAAGTTCTACGCCTGGATGTTTCTGTTGACCCTTCAAATCTGGCATGTGAACCAGGAATGATTAGAGCTATCGAAATTCAGTCGATCTTATCCATTTGACAGTTACTTGCAGTAACTTGCAGGCACTTGACAAATTCTTCAGCCTCCTCTTCCCCCTGTTCTGTTCTAAATCCTTGCACGCGTCAATAACGCAGCAATTCAATTCAGTTTGTCAATTTTTACGCAGTGATATCTGCTCGTTTGGTAGGCGGTATATTTAAAATTATCTTTGAGATAATTCAGTCAGAAAACGCGCTTGAATGCTCTTGGCGTAATGCTTCTCAAAGTAAACTCCGTCTGTTCCGTCTTGGTCTTTTTTTTTACTGCCCCGCTTCAGCCCTCCCGTATGCATGTAACAAGGTCACTGTGGGTTGCAATTCGCGTATCAGGGTAGAGCTGCCCGATCGTTATTGAATTGCAATGCCTGCTGCATTCTTTATCGAGAAGTGATCGAGAAAGAGAGAAAGAAATTAAGAAAAAGACGCATTTTCAAGCCACAGTACCAGAGGTAAGTATTAATTTATAGTTGACATTATCTGACGAATTAGAGACTGTAGCGTCCACAGTATGCAAGTAGTTACTATGGAGCATTTTCACTGGGTGTTCTGAACGTACGTACGCAAGAAATCGCATTGCGCGTAAGAGATCCAACATTCGATCGGGGCCCTTGCACACTACGTATCACGATCCAAAAAGTGCAAAAAGTGCACTCTCCTCAATACTAACGCGCGCTAAATCCCTCTAGCTCGTTTCTTTTTTTCCTTTTGAAGAAGATACTTGCGAAATGATTTCACGCCTTTTTTGTGTATTTTTTATTTTCATCGCACTAGACGATCCTTCGAAATGGCTACACTTGGTTCATCCTCAGCGTGAGAGCACCTCTCAAAACGGCGGTATCGTGAGAAGGAGAGAAAAAAGTTGAGGAAAGTAAAAGACGCAACTTCTGCGGTCCTAGGTGAAAGCATGGCTCAGCGCCAGGCGCTATTGGGCCCCCGTCAACAGTGCATGCAGATATGGCTCAGATGTACACTTTTGCAAAAACGAGAATTCGCCCAGACGTGAGAAGGGGCTCAGCTCCACAACGCTTGAAAACCAGTGCTTGCTTCTCTGGTACCTAACTAAGTGCCTTGTTAAACCTTGCACAGCTGACGCATGTAAACAGAAGAAAGAAGCATATAAGTTGAAGTAACTTTGCACTTGCGTATAGGCGGCAGATCCAAGCACAAACGCGCACTGTTGTCAAATAAAAAATTACAAAATGGTGCACCAAGCAGCAGCAGACAAGAAGCACACACGAACACCAAACGTTCACTAGCTTCGACACCTCTCAGCTCGCTCCAAGTGGCTCTCTACCTCCGGCGCGGTGGTGGTGGCAGCGGTGGTCAAACATGTACCTAGGAGTAACCAGCTGTATGAATCCGACCGGCGGTTCGGCTCTGGACTCATTGTGTGGCGGATTCGTTTGGTCGTCAAAGGGCCTTTACACGCACTACCCGCACCGCCGCAACGCACGTGCCGGGACACCTGCCGCACGCAAGCGGGGGACCAATAAGCCAATTGGTGACGCTCTTTCACCCTCCACAGCGTCGCGAATTGGCTTATTTGTCTCCCGCTTGCGTGCGGCAGGAGTTCCGACACTGCGTTGCGGCTGTGAGGATAGCGCTAAGAAAGCATGACCTCCCAAATGGCGACCGCGTGGCGTCTTTCTTTCCGGCCTTTACGTTCGCACGGAGAGAGCGTGTTTGCAGAGGTGGGCGTGGGCCGCTCTTTTTTCCCCACCTCGGCGCTTCCACACAGGATCCACGCTAATTAGTAAATGCCCATTCAATATTTGCGAGAGGCAAAGTCAATACGGATGCGTATATATTTTCAGAAAGTCTTCTTTTGCTGTAGATTTGCGCCGCTTATATTAGAGCTCTCATAAGTGCGATGCCTCTCTCGGTACTCAGCATCAGCAATCGTCATGTTCTTCCCTCGCAACGTCACTGACACCGTCAAATCTCGTGTGAAAGTCGCGTTCACATAGCGCGCAACGCTTCGCACTCACCCGCGTAGCTTCTACAGTTTCACTTTCCAATTACCTCCCGTCACGCCGCAGAAGCAGGAGACGGGAAGGAAATGGTCACCGGTTCCCGATGACCACAGGCTCGTTACAGGCATGGTTTGGTTACTTGTGGTCACTCATTCACACTGTGAGTTTTACGCTGTTTAGAATACATTAGGCAATGTAAAAACGAATATAACAATATTTTGCTTGCTTAAGAAGAACCGAACACGTGTTCAGAGTTTAGTGTACCTGGTATACAACACTGCGCGTTACATAGCAGTGACAATTTGTTTTTGTTTTCTTTCTTTAGTTGTCCACCTCTATGAACACTTACTTTTCTCCTTAAAAACACCTTCTTGCTACGTGTGTGACCCTTATTGTTGCATTCGAGAACACATAAATCAACACAACATTGATAAGGTGAGCATTATTCATGCGCGTTATCTTATCATAAGTACATACTCATCATCGTTAGTCTTACCAGTGTTCTGGGGCAGAGGCTCGGCAAGTAAAAGAAGTGTTTTGCAGCCAAAACGTCGCCTTACAAGTGGTGCAGGTGCTGGGTATGGATCCCATACCTCTCATTATGCTGTTATGGTGTTACCAAATATATTCGAAATTCAGATAGCGAAAAGGCACACCATGAACACTCAAGCACTTTCACGGTGAATGATGTGGGGACTAAACGTAGCTCAGCTAATCGAACCCTTCTACAATCTTCCGGCTAGAGTACTTATCAGCTTACTTCATTCACATGGCCAGGGCACTCAGTTATCTTGAGCATGACAACTGCGCTTCGGTTTACCACCTCACATATATCCGCCAGAACCCAAATAGTAAAACAATGTGCCACAATAGGTGGGTAATGTAATTAAACGATGATAGTTAGCCGAACTTCTACCCAAACACGCCTCCAGAAAGAGAAATGCTAGAATGCCTCCATACTCCGCCAATTGAGGCAGAGAGCACCGAGACAAAACGTACCGCATTGAACAAAAGTAATACTGCCACAGACGAATTGATACGTTTTTACAATAATATATTATCAGAAATATTCAGCAGCTAATGGCCATGCTCTTTTTTTTAATCTGCATCAGAGTAAAGCAGTCACATAAATAAATGCTTACTTTAGGTGCAACCAGAAGATTCTGGCGATGATTCCTCCTCGTGCGCGAAAAAAAAAAAGCAAATGGAATGCCGTAACTCTGCTTTCTGCCATGATCTCCAGCGCCGCCGGAATACACAATGAATGCGCTCTCTCAAGGTAGCCGGGGGCGCAGAGGTGATGCACAATGCTTTTGCTGCAGAGCGTGACAACTGGGACGGCGGGGGAGAAACACGCCTTGCACCAGCTATCTCGGAAGCCCTGAACAAAGAAACAAGCATCTCAGCTCAATCATGCGCTCTTCTTCTGTTGTATAACGGGCTACACAAAATGTATCTTTTTCCTCGTGCTCAAATGATTCAGTAAAGTAGACCAAAGTCGAAATAAAGGGTTAGGCCAAATTCACTGCATGCATTTCCACAGATGTAAAACGTCGCAAAAATGGGCAGGAGCTGCATAGATATATGTTAATGCAAAGCCTCGAATGAATGGTTGTGTAAGTTTTGCGATATGCATAGGAAGCTGCGTGTTACAGCAGATTAACGAGTGCCGCTACTGTATAAAATTGGTCACTGTGGTTGTGAAAAACGAAGCACCATTTTATCGTGTTTAGAATACAACAATATGTGCCTGAAGTCCTAACGAAAATCAGCAGAAATCAGCGGCGTTACACAATATAAGGACAATCCTTGCTTTTATTCATGCCGCTTCTTCGGCTTCACTTTTCTTCCCTTTTTTTCAGAAAGAATTCAGCGCCATTTCAAGGACATTTGTCCAGTCTTTGTGAATTGCGACTTTCAGCACATGCCTATGATAAAGGAGGTATGCTACATCATCTCCTTCACAAAGGTACAGTCTTGCCCTAAATGTTATAAGAAACGCATTTTTTATTACGATGGCAAATGTATGACAACTCGTAGCGAAACTCCATTCATGACGTTGACGCGCCGTTGTTGTAGTAAAACCGGCGCAAAACAACGAGAACAAACTGGAAAAGAAAGATACAGGACAAGCGTTGTCTCGCAATTTAAATTTATTGAACGACAAACCAATTTACTGAACGAAAGAAACAACAAACCAACCCCAAACGTGCGTACAATTACAGGCGACATGAGAAAAAATTTCAAAGCACTTGCAACTCGCAGTCTAAAAACGACACCGAAGGTTCCCACATGAAATCACTCATCATTTTCACGAAGAACACTTTTGCGAATTCCCCGAGCGCTCTATGTTTGTGCTTTAAACACTAAGACACTGACTTGTTATTTATCAATAGGGTTACACCCACATCACTTCCGATCGAAGGCATAGCCAGTGGCTGGCAGACCGAACCCGTGTTCCTACCTCCTCATGAAAATTTTTTCGCCATATATAGTATACGGATCGCAAAAAGGTCCCAGTGGTGCGCCTCAAGAAAAAAAAAGAAAAAAACTCGGCCTACGCCTCTGCTTTGGATGAGCTGGAAGCTGTGAGATTGGCGTTCCCTTAAGGGTATTTTGGTTCCCGCGAAGTCGTTCTTTAACGCAGATCGATGGACCACAGACGTCTTTCCAAAGGAGACGGCAATTCTGTAAACAACTCCATTTTTGATTTGTGGAGTTTAACGTCCCAAAACGACCATTGGATTATGAGAAACGCCGTAGTGCAGGGCTCCGGAACTTTTCACCGCCTGGGGTTCTTTAACGTGCACCCAAATCTGAGTACACGGGCCTACAACATTTACGCCTCCATCGAAATGTGAACAACTCCAGCGGCACATGAAACGGTGGGATTGCGATGAATCACCGAGCAGCCTAGTGCAGCTGTTACTCCATCTTTCATTTCTATTGCAGGAGCAGTTTTTTTTTATTTTTAAAACCTATGAAACAATGCAGTCCTAAACATATCAGGACTGCGATTCAGATTGTATTCCAATGCATTGAGGAAATTGTTACAAAATGCGGGAATCTTTATGGTGTAAACAGCTCAGTATGACGAAAACCAAACCTCAGACACAACAGAGTGCGCTCTCCGCGTTGGTTTGCTCTTCCGCAAATTAGTTTGTACACAGTAAACGTGATGCAAAGTCGATGGTTGGGAGGTAGTAAAGTGCTGTAAGTGCACCTATACCTCGCTGTTACTGTGCGCAATCCCGCGCGCTGTGTGCTCATATGCCTCGAGAAACGTTGTTTTGCAAGAGTCCTGAGAGTATCTGCACGTGCAGTAACCAATCAGTGTCGGCACCATTTTTTAGGCTAATGTGTCAGCGATAAAAATGCCCTTTATGTCTTGTAGCCAGGGTAGTAAGCCAGTGTTGTTGAAAAGAATGCTGTGTGCGAGACCATTTTCTTTATCGCACTTTATTTCCCGAATAGCTGTTTTCTCCAGCGAAACTATGTTCTCCAGCGAAACGTCCTGGAGAACACAGTTTACAGTTGCTAAAGCTAAAGTAAACTTTTCCAAGGAACCACCTATGCTGAAGCCTTGATCTGTCAAACCATCTTTTATTAAAATGCCTGGGCACTAAAAAAGTGTGTCGCTAAGTCCCTTGTCGGAGCCGCAGTCGAGAAGTCTTTCAAGCACTTGGCGATAATAGCTATATTGAGCAGTTCAGCCCCTGCCTTCAGGTGGCCGTTTGATTAGTTTAGTTTACTTTAAGTTTATTCAACCACATGACAAGTACTCGAAAATACACTGTATACGTGGTTTGGTGCGAAGAGAAAAAAAAGCTGCATTTCACTGCTTGACTGGCCCATTCACCCAGAAAAAAATCTCAACTACAAATTTTGCTACAAATACAAACTAAAACTAAACTACAAATACAAACTACAAATGTCTTCTGTTGTCCTTTTTGTCAGCCAGCAAATATCCAGTGGAACATGTTAAGTGGCGAAAAAAAACTGGGGGAAAAAATAGGCTAAAGAAAGCCAGCACGTGTGGCGCCGTCTTCAATATCAAGTGTCGATTGATTGATATGGGAGGCTTAGCCTCCCAACACTACCATATGAATATGAGAGACGCCGTAGTTGAGGGCTTCGCGAATTTCGGCCACCCGGGGTTCTTTAACGTGCAGCGAAGTGTGAGCACACAAGCCTACAGCATTTTGGTCTCCATCGACAATGCAGCTACCGTAGCCGCGATTCGACTCGCGACCTACGGGTCAGTAGCCGAGTACCTTAGCCGCTAGACCAATGCCGCGGGGCTCATTATCAAGTGTCATTCTTGTGTGGCGAATTACGTAGTTCAACATCATGCACTAAAGACGTCTCCACTTCGGTGAAACCTGGAGAAATACGTAGCGCGGGCACTCACCAGTTTTCGCTCGTAGAGTTGCCACTGCTTCGTTTGCCTAAACTGTCGAGGACGTGAATGTCTGAGGTAAACATGATGGGTTTTCCAGGTACGAGTACCATCTCGTCAGGGGAATTGGCAAACTCGGTGGGTGACAAGCGCTCTACATTTTGTCTGGCTTCATCGACTCTCTGCTTGTTAGGGAAGCTGAAAACACTGCGCCTTGAAGTGTGCTGCCAGTTCTGTCATGTTGTTTACCCCTTCTGGTGTGCCTGTGGGAAGTAAAATCGCGCACATGGGGAGGTTTTGGCACCCTCTTTTGTCGGGTGCGTGTGTGAGCTGCTTTTTAATAATAATACTTGAAGTTTCCCGTCCCTCAAAACAAAGATATGATTATGAGAGACGCCACAGTGGATACCTTCGGAAATTTAGACCACCTGGGCTTCTTTAACGTGCACCTAAATCTAAGCACTCGGCCCTCAAGCATTTTGTTTCCACCAAAATAAGGCCAGCAAGCCCGGAATCAAAGGCGCGACTTTTCGATCGGCAGCAGAGCACCATAGTCCCTGATCTACCGTGGCGGACATAAGCTTCATATTTCCAAAGTTCTTTTTAGCAATATTAACTGAATGACAGCAATTGCTTGCTCGTTCTTTCAGTTGAACATATTATTTTAGGTCATGTTGGTTATTTGAACCTGGTTTTGGTTATTGCTAGCCTTGGTTATTGGTTATTGGTTTTGGTTATTGCTAGCCAAGAAATAATTTACTCGAAAACGAGCTGCGAGCAGTCTAGACAGCTTTCATTCGTTCGAAGCAATCCGCGAAACCAGTTCGAGAAGTGAAGAGTACAAAAAAGACCTTTGCGCCAAACAGCGCAATGCAAAAAACGTTAGGTTAAGGTTTATATGAGAAATGCAATACGCACTTAACATAGTATTATTGGCGTTCGTACCTACCAGCAGTAAAGCTGAGAGGCAGCCGAAACAAGCAAAGACTACGACGCACGCCAGGCACGTTATCGCACATATTTTATGGCATCTCCGTGCTGCTGATTGTACTTCATTGCCACAAATGCATAGAGAAACATACTTAGAGAAACAGAGCGGACACTCCCGTAGGGCCCTGCGACCCAGCTACTGCGCTGCTTTCAGCGTCACGAGTGGTTGGTCAGTTCCGATAATACGTTCAGCATAAATAAAACAACAATTTTTTTCTTTCCGATGCTGGGGTTTTAACTCTCACCCTCGAGCGCTGAAAGCGAATTTCTTTACCACTAGGGTACACACCCATGCTTCCTTACAGGGAATGCATGTAAAACGCATCTAAACCACATGAATGTGCCGCCTTGTGCAAAACGAATGCAGAAAGACAACACTTTCTAGTCATATTTTACTGTTTTTTGTAAGGCACTAAATTTACTCGAGTGGGACATGACGTAGCACAGATATGAAAAATAGCACAAATTATTCAAATTTCTTCTTTTCCAAAAATTGATGCTAAACTTAAATATTCAATATCCTCCTAAGGAGGCTCTTACATATCTTAAAAAAGGAGTGAAAGCGAGCATGGGTACGTCATCTAGCGGTCGGTCAGACCCTTTCTTGCTGGGCCACGGAAAGGCTCGGATGGCCACTCTTTAGAAGGTAATTTCTCTATGACAAATGCTTATGAACACGGAGCGTGACAACGTTGTGGTCGCGTCGACGCCATGACTGTGCACTTCTCTCACATCTGATTCATGCCTGATCCCAGCCCGACGTTATCACACCATACGTCCGCAGACGATAAACACGGCTTCCGGCCACTATCATATACCCAAAAACACGTAGACGTATAACGCACAAGAAAAGGTACTGTAGTAAAAAATTGGCCCCATATTTGCATGTTAATCTCAAAATGTCGTCGAAAAACAATATTCTTGCGTCCGGAGAGAATGAACAAAACGTTTATTTGATGTTCTGCGCAAGAAAATCGGTGAATGGTATTCTGGAAGCGCTGCGTTAAGGCTGGTGCATACCTGTGACTAGCAGTGGTCGCGCGACCATTCACAGCTGGTGACCGAAAAGCCATTGATGTTCACACAAGCAGAGGCTGCATGCGAGCGTCCGGAAGTCGCAAAACCGGAGAGTCACGATAGTTACAGCGCGAGAACAAAACGACGACACAGAGGCAAGAAGGACACGAAAGACACGAGCGCTCGTGTCTTTCGTGTCCTTCTTGTCTCTGTGTCGTCGTTTTGTTCTCGCGCTATAACTATCGTCATGCCATACCAACTAGCCCAAGCTGCCACACTTCGGAGAGTCACGTCCGGATCTCGTTATCAGTGAGAACTCTGGAGACCGGCGCCGATCAGCTGATCGCCGCCAGCTAAGTGAGTGAAGCAAACCGAGCGCGCTGCCTTTACTAGAGGTTTTTATTTAGACGTTTTTGTGGTCCGCCCCGGTCCTGGAGCACCTGCGAAGCCGCAGCGGAGCGGCGGCTGATTTTTCTCTTTTAGTTATTCGTTGCCGGCAGCGAAGCGGACCTTACGCAGTTGCAGCACCCTCTGGTCGTTTTCATCAACGGTAAACAATTTTTTCACGTATACAAAGCAAAACAATAACGTATAAATTATCTTTTCATGAAGTATTTAGAAATCTACTTTCAATGTATTAATCGTCTATTTTTTGACAAAGAAGCAAGCTCTGATTTGATAGTAGCCGCTCAAAAGCCAGCAAGGTTCCGTTCCAGATCCATTGCAAGCACGGATTGCAAGCATTCACTGTGTGTTGTTGGCGCTTTTGACGCGTGTGTGGTGGCGGCGTTTTTATTTTTACCGTAGAAACTGTGTTTTCGCGGCTTGCGCTGGGCAGGTGACGGCGAAGCTGCAGCACTCGCGGAAAGCGTGCCATCTCTGGAGGAAGCTATCTTGAAATGAGCAAAGTTGCAGCACGCACAAGAGAGGGCGCGCGCGTTATCCCCCTTCCGCTTGCAAAAACGGCAGCGTCGCACCACGCTCCGCTTAGGCTGCTCGTAAGCGGACCGTATTCCCCGCTCCGGTATACCGCTTAAGGCCTTAGCGGAGGGCGCATGCGCACTCGCGTTCCCGCTCCGCTTAGCTGCTAAGCGGAGCGTAAAAACGTCGAACTAAAAACCTGTATTGCTTTCGTTCATTCTCGCACAGCGTTCCCAAGAGCGTCAAGGCGTTCGATTCAAGCGAAGAACACGAAATTGTCATGGTGCTGGTGCGCTGTGCCATGGTGTCAGCGCTGGAAGCATAGATGCCTCCAAAGAAAGAAAAGCTGATAGTGGGTGCGACCGTCCCTTCGACCGAGAGAGAGTTGGCCGGCCACGCAAGCCGCCCAACTCCCGAGCTGAACTGAGACGATGACGAGTATTTTCGAGAATCGTACGTATTGAGAAACGTTCTTAAATTTATCTTGACTTGCCATAGCCTTCAATGCAGCACAAACGCGTCTCGAACGCGGTGTTTTAAGTTGTTACCAAGGCATGATGCACAAACGCGTCCCAAACGCGCTGCATTGAAGGCGTTGACAAGTCAAGTTCAAGACAAAGAACGATTCTGAATACGGGGGAAAGATAGTGCACAATTTATTTTCTATTTACTTTGATGGCTTCGTACACCGACTGCCATGCAAATTCGACAGTGCTCGAGCAGCTGCGCCCCGCCATCTCCGAGACGAGAATTCCGTGGTGGCCATAGTGCCACAGACCCAGAGGAACGCGCTCCTTTGTATCTGGTGGAAGAAATCAGTGCAATAGAAAACAAAAAAAAAAACAAAAATTGAGCATTGCTGACTGAATCCAGCTGCTTTGTGACTGCAGTCGCCCGATTGAAAAATCGGTCAGGAAGCGACTAGCAGAAGCAGTCGCTTTGCGACCGTTTGCGACTGTTTCCGACCAGTCGCAAATGGTCGCGCGACCGCTGCTAGTCGCCATTGTGCACCAGCCTTTAGAGTGCGTCGAGCATGCAGTGGTGCCGAACGAGCGCATGAAGGCACGTCACAGGTGAGAAATGAGCGCTATCTGGCAGTTATCTCTGAAAACAAAACGCCCGGCTCGGAGACGAGCATGCGCGCCCGTCTGAGAGGTGATAAGGTGTAGAACGCAAGGCGACGGGTAGGTGCCTCCACCAAGTCATCTTAGCAGAGCATTTGAAACACTCGCCTTTTCGTGCAAGCGTTGCTTGGTCAGCGCCATGGGATAAGCGCTACGGTCCTTAGAAATACTTATGTATGCCTTTTCTAGTAAAGACGCACATACAGACTATATTGCCACCATTGATGAACGAGCCATTGTCACTCATACGCGTTTTTGGGCGCGAAGAAGAGAACATCTTCGTTGCTCTGGTTCAAGTGAACTCCTGGCTGCAGGTCTTGTTTTGCTCGTGACATTACTGGTGGAGGTGCTGGGTACGTGTACTTCGGCTGTATCGGCCATCGTGGAGACAGCTACCTCTCCCAGAGCAAGAATCGGCCGCCACCTGCGTAGGTTCCCCCTGAATTTGGTCCCTTGGCATCGACACACAGAAAGATGGCAACTGCGATGACATGCCAGGTGGTCAAAACCAGCGATGCCCATGGTTCTCTTCTCGCCCATGTTTTTCATGTGCCACAGACACCAAAGCCGTTCCATGGAGACATCTTCGAGGATGTTGATGACTGCCTAGACCACTTTGATCGGGTTGCCAGTATCAACGAATGTGAAGATGTTCGCAAGCTGCGCCGAGTTCACTTCCACTTGGAGGATTCTACGAAGACCTTGTACGAGAACCATGAGAGCTGCTTTGCAACATAGCAAGAGTTCAGCCGACAGCTCCGTGACGCCCATTGCAACACTGAGAGCAATGAGAAGGCTGAACAAGCCATATCCTGCAGAAACCAACGGCCGAACGAACGTGTATCCATGTTTGTCGAGGACATGCTTCGGCTCTTCAAGCGCGCGGACCCTGCCATGCCTGAGGAAAAGAAGGTGCGGCATTTGATGCACGGAGTAAAAGAACAGCTGTTTGCTGGGCTCGTGCGCAATCCACCGACGACAGTCGCACAGTTCATCAGTGAGGCATCTACTATGGAACGTACGCTGCAGCAGCGGTCGTCACAATACGAACGCCAGATCCCGGCCACCACATGCTCTATCGGCTCTGACAGCGAGAGACAAGCCCTCGCAGACTTCATTCGAAGTATCGTTCGGGACGAATTGCGACAGCTTCAGGCAGTAAGATCCCATCCACCTGTGTCAGCCCTCACGGGCGTAATCAGACAAAAAGTCCGGCAGGCCGTCACACCCCTGGCCCCAATCGCACCACCGCTTCCCGAGGCCCCAGTCCTGATATACGCAGCGGCATTGCGATCCCTTGCGCCACCGGCTACAGATACTGCTATGCGGCCAAGGTACCAGGCTATGCAGGCATTCCACGACACTGCTTCGAGCCCGCCTCTCAGCTCAAGGTTTTCGAGCCCACCCACCTATCCGCCTTCTATCTTAAGACAAAGTGGTAGCAAGGCAAGCACGTGGTACACCTCGTATAACCGTCTGCTCTGCTATCACTGTGGCGAAGCGGGTCACGTATACCGGAACTGTCAATACCGGCAACTAGATCTCCGCGGCTTCCACCCTGATGCTCGATGCCCGCGCTACCGTAAACGCCCCCGCGAAATGGAAGCCTATCTCACGGGCCAACGTACTCCTTCGACTATTCGGCACCACCAGTCGAGATCACCATCGCCTCGCCGGTCTACGTCACCCAGTTTGCCCTCATCGTCTTCCGCTCCTTTCAGGAGCCGGTCACCAAGTCCCCGCAGGGGAAACTAGGAACGGTGACTTCTGGGGGTGAAGTCGCGGCCCGGCGAACTGTAAAAGACCCTCCTTCGACGCAACGACCGGACGAGGGCGATTCCGGTTTTGCAATGTTCTCCGACATCAAAAAGATTGTTTCTGCCAAAATAGCCGTCTTCGTCGACAACATGCTGTGAACGCCCTCGTCGACACCGGTGCCGACTATTCCGTAATGAGCGCCACACTGGCATATGAACTGAGGAAGGTTACCACGCCATGGCAAGGACCCCAGTTGCGCATGGCAGGTGGCCATCTGGTGACGCCTACTGGTATGTGCACGGCACGCATTCGAATACGTACGTCGACATTTGCGGGCTCTTCCCTCGTATTGCGCGTGTGCTCTCAGCCAGTCATTCTAGGAATGGACTTCCTTCGTGAATACGGCGCCGTCATGGACCTTCATGAATTACTTGTGTCGCTCGAGGATCATTTTTGCGCTGCAACTGACAGTGCGCGATTCCGGAAAAGAGCGCTCCGTGTTACCGACGATTCTCTGACTCTCCCACCTCGAAGCAGCTTCTTTGTCAAAGTAGAATTGGGACAGGACGTGTCTGACGCGGTAATTGCAGAGGCCAATTTGTCTCTCCTTATTTCACGACAAGTTTGTGTTACCCGAGGAATCATTCAGCCTAGCAATAGACATGCTCACCTGCTGGTCACGAAATTCAGCGACGAATATCGCCACCTAACGTGACACACTGCCATTGCATATTGTGAAGAACTTGCCGATGCCGATGGTCCGTCTACGTTAGCTTCATTTTCATCGAAGGGCCACCCTGACGAGGCCTTCGTGAGCACTCTCGACGTAAACGAGAGACTACCTTCGGCTCAACGAGAAAGCCTTTTGCGTATACTCGGCTCGTTTCAAGACTGCTTTGCCACTACGTCAAAGGTTAAACAGACACCACTTGCTCAACATCGTATCATCACGGAACCCACTGAGAGACCCATCCGACAACATACCTATAGGGTGTCGCAAAAAGAGCAAGATGCTATACGTGACCAAGTCCAGCAGATGCTTCAGGACGACGTGATTCAGCCATCGACCAGTCCCTGGGCTTCGCCAGTTGTGCTAGTAAAGAATGAAGGACAATACATTGCGCTTTCGCGTTGATTACCGTAAACTGAACAAGGTCACCAAAAAGGAAGTTTATCCTCTACCCCGGATTGATGACTCGTTGGACCGTATACGCAACGCTAAATATTTTTCCTCCATGGATTTGCGTAGCGGCTACTGGCAAATTGTAGTGGACGAGCGCGACCGCAAAAATACGGCGTTTATTACTCCCGACGGCCTGTACGAGTCTAAAGTGTTGCTTTTCGGTCTATGCTCAGCGCCAGCTACTTTTCAAAGAATGATGGATACGGTTCTCGCGGGGCTCAAATAGCAATCTTGTCTTGTTTACCTTGATGACGTCGTGGTCTTTGCAGACACGTTTGAACAACACGTCCAACGCCTTCATGCAGTTCTTCAGGCAATCAGAACAGCGGGGTTGTTTCTCAAACCTGACAAATGTCATTTTGAATATGAAGAACTGAAGTTCCTTGGTCAAATTGTGAGCAATGCCGGCATCCGCCCAGATCCCGAGAAAACCCGCGCCGTTGCCGCCTTTCCCGTGCCCACAAGTAAGCGCGACCTACGCCGATTTCTGAGGCTCTGTGCGTATTACAGGCGCTTTGTCAAAAACTTTTCGAAGATTGCTGAGCCCCTCAACAAGCTTACAGAAGACGGTGTCTCGTTTGTTTGGAGTCCCGATCAGTGCCATGCGTTCGACACCCTCCGAAACCTCCTCCAGGCTCCGCCTGTACCAGGTCATTTTGACGAAAGCGCTGACACGGAATTACACACTGACGCCAGCAACGTTAGACTAGGAGCGGTATTAGTTCAGTGGCATAATGGCGTAGAGCGCGTGATCGCTTATGCGAGCAGAACGTTATCCCCAGCGGACAAAATCTATTCTGCAACCGAAAAGGAATGCCTCGCTGTTGTCTGGGCCATAGCAAGGTTCCGCTCATACTTGTATGGCCGCCCTTTCAGGGTAGTTAGCGACCACCATTCCCTTTGTTGGCTCGCGAATCTCAAAGATTCATCAGGTCGTCTAGCACGATGGAGCCTTCGGCAACAAGATTTCGATGTCACCATCGTCCACAAATCTGGGCGGAAACACACCGACGCCGACTGTCTCTCACGTGCACCGGTCGAAAATGCCAACACTGACCTTGAAGACGACGACACTTTTCTTTCTGCCGTATCAGCAACCAGCTTAGCTGAGCAACAGCGTCACGACTCGGAGCTCATCCCGCTCATTCACTACCTGGAAGGACGCAATTCCCACCTTCCTCGAAGCTTTGCACGCTCACTATCCTCCTTTTGTTTCCGTGATAGTGTGCTTTATAAAAAGAACTTTCATCCTACACAAGCTATGTATCTGCTTGTTGTGCCAACTACGCTTCGTGGTGACATTTTACGTGCGTGTCATGATGAGCCATCATTCGGACACCCCGGCTATACGCGCACGCTGCAACGTATTTAACGCTCCTACTAGTGGCCTCGTCTCGCGAAGACTGTGAAGCACTACGTTCGCACATGTCGCGACTGTCAGCGACGTAATATTCCACCTTTACGACCAGCGGGACTACTGCACCCAATTGGCCCACCAAAGGTGCCCTTTCATCACATTGGCATGGACTTGCTGGGGTGATTCCCCACGTCTTCATCTGGAAACCGGTGGATTGTCGTCGCTACAGACTACTTAACACGCTACTGTGAAACCAAGGCGCTTCCAAAAGCCACCACAGCGGATGTCGCCCAATTTTTCGTTAACAGCATCGTATTACGTCACGGTGCTCCAGCTGTCGTCATAACTGATCGTGGGACAGCTTTCACCGCAGAGATGCTGCAGGAAGTCTTGCGATTAAGTGGCACGGGACATCGTAAAACAACGGCTTACCACCCGCAAGCAAATCGGCTGACTGAACGACTCAATAAGACAATTGCAGACATGCTGTCAATGTATGTGGACATCGATCACAAGAACTGGGACGCCATACTTCCCTATGTAACTTTTGCGTATAGCACTGCTGTTCAAGAAAGTACCGGTTTCACACATTTCCGCTTAGTCCACGGTCGCGACGTCACGACGATGCTCGACGCCATGCTCCTGCCCGACAACTTAGGAATATACCACACGGATGCCGCCAAATTCGCGCAGTGCGCAGAAGAGGCCCGTCAACTTGCTCGTCACCGTATTCAACGTCACCAAACCGCAGACGCGCGCCGCTACAATCTTCGCCACCGTGAAGTTATTTTTAAGCCAGGTGATGAAGTCTGGGTGTGGACTCCTATCCGACAGCGTGGATGTTCAGAAAAGCTTCTTCGCCGCTACTTCGGCCCTTACAAGGTTGTGCGACGTCCCAGCGACGTCACTTACGAGGTTCTCCCACAAGGCGATTCGAGACGTTCTCGTTTCACCCCGCAAACTGAAGTCATTCACGTTTCACGTCTCAAACCATACTTTTCGCGCTGTGAATCGCCAGTGAGTGACTGACTTTATTGGTAACTTCGCGTCTTTCTTTTTGTTTCGCTTTTCCTTACATTTTTCCTATTTTTCTTATTTCTCATTTAACTTTTGTCCCCACAACCAACTACGTTATTCCGCCTTACGGCATTCATTTCGCTCGCATGCTCATTTTCATCTACTTTTCTTTTCTTTTTTTTGCCTTTATGTACAGCATCGAGACGATGCTTCTTGGGAGAGGGGGTAATGCCATCATTGATGAACGAGCCACTGTGGCTCATACGCGCTTTTGGGTGCGAAGAAGAAGAGAACATCTTCGTTGCTCTGGTTCAAGTGAACTCCTGGCTGCAGGTCTTGTTTTGCTCGTGACAATATACGTGCTGTTATGGTGCCTTATATACGCGCAATTATGGGTTTTCAAGTGACAATCGCACAAGTATGAACGCTGAGCCTTGAGCAACATTGGTGGGCGCCGCGGATGGTGTTGGCCGTTTGCGGTATCTTTTGGAAACTCTGGTGTCGTTTAGGGTGCCGCAGAGGGTGCCGTAGAAGGTGGACAAACAGGCAAATGTACATACAGACAGACCGAAACTTTTGCGTCGAAGGTCCCCGAGAAAGACTATCGTCTTCAATAACTAGTACGCGTGTTTTCTTGAAGCAGTGAGTGATGTGAACTAGTACGCGTGTTTTCTTGAAGCAGTGAGTGATGTGCCGCTCTTTTACGGCTGAGGTAAAGCTGCGTAGCTCAGCTGTTTTTGGACCGAGTGACCACTTTTTGTCATCTTTACGTTACTCTATGGTGTGTGTATATGTAAAAGGCTGATTAGGCGCTGCCTGTATGCACAATCAGTGTCACAACAAACGAACAGCTGAAAGCGGGACCAAATTATTAACAAAGCTTCAGTGCGTTCCCTGCAGTCATCACCATCGAGAGGCACTTACATCTGGTTTGGCGGCACTGCGTGCTCCCCTTGTAGCGCCGCTTTTTGTTATTGCTTGTGCTCTTGTTCTGATACGCTAATATGGTGATAGTGACTGCCGACATGAGCATGCCGAGCGCACTTGGTCAATTAACAATTATTTTTGCTCAGTTCTCTTTTTTTGCTTCGTTTTGATAATCAGAACTAAATCAGACGCGGCATTATCAGGCTGTAGGGCTTGTGCAGTGCTGCAAAAGCGGATGTGCGTGCTTGTGAGTGGTTTTGACTGGACTGCGCTCAATTTACTTTTGTTAATGCTTCTGTGCACGTGCTTCACTGTTCGAGTTTGATTTGCTTTGATTTGTCGCTGATAGTACGTCTAACAAAACTCTCTGGAATCATAAACAATTCTACGAATGCCAATATGCCTTCGCACGGTTAAACGTGCGGATTTTCGATGGTTTTAAGCATACGTAAGTTTTATTCACACACTATGATCAGATGACCAGGAAACTTGCATATACATATTTGGTTGAAGAATAGGGACAGTCATGAATCAGTCAAACACCACTATGTCTGCACTAAAAACATTTAAAATCAATCAGTGCTGTGTTTGCTTGCTTGGCGTGAATATTTTTCGCGACTGTATAGCTTCTTAAGCGTGTATGTTTTATTGGTATTGTCTCGTTCTCCGCCCGTTCCTCTGCGCAAATTCAGTATGTGTATTGTTCACGTTTAAATATTTTGTATGTTCCAATAACGAACCACTTGAAAGGGAGCGCTTGTGTTAGTTCACGTTTCCTTGTTCTCTTCGTTTTTGCGTTTTATTTTCTTTTTATATATTGTACCTCTAAAACTTCAGGTGCATTTTTCGTGGTTTGCTCACACTTCCACGAAAGAACCATTTATTGACTGACTGGTAGGTTCAATATCATGTTTTGTACTGTGCAACAGTCACATACTTTCTTCACATGAAGCTGAAAGAATGCTCACTTTCCCCTTCTGTTAGGTTTTTCTCTATCCGTATTGAATTATTGTGGCGTAACCAAAAAACGTTTCTCGCACTGTAAATGTAAATTTGCCGAGTGACAGAAGATACCCGTGGGCTTGTCACCCGCTTATGCACGAAAACATAGCACACGAGTTGTGATGTCACAATATAAAAATATAACCACAACAATGAAGGTAAAACAACGCAAACCTCGGGATTTTAGAAACAATTCACGCGATAACAAAATGTGTGATCTTACAAACCCAGAGAATTATTGTTACCACTGGAATCAGCGATGGAGTGTTGACACTGGAGGAACTTATGCACTCAATAGGCAGCCCTCCTGAAGTCAGCATGGGTCCTGACTCGGTGCTTGTGATAGTCTGCTCGAGTAAATCCTCGGGACTACCGAAGGGCGTGCAAATCACTCATCGGAACTTTCTCTCCCAGGTAGCATCATTGCGGTAAGTATGATGAGCCAGGGCAATGTAGTCGTGTCGCACCGACAGCTCGAAGAGTTTTTAACAGTGTTAGCAAAGTTAGGATCCAAAGTTAAATTTTAACAGTCAGCACTTCGATTGCATTTGATCTTTGCTTCTGTATGTTTCTAACAACATGATTGCAGATAGTGAGGACTATTGAGCAGCAACGGGTCACGCAAGAAAAGTAATGAACAGCTATGCAAAACCTGTGAACGCATCTATAAGGCTTAAATGTAACAAAATAATATTCAATGGATGCTATGGCTGCGACGACATTTCAGACACAGTTTACGAACTCACACCAAATGACAGTGTCAGTTATGTTGTTCAGACGGTGCTTCAACACAAATTCAAGGTTTGTCCGCGGTTTTCGGCTGCACGACGATGCCAAACGCGAGGGGCAAGTGTCACGTTTAAAAATCAAAATAAATATTGTTGTTACTAACAAAGGTTAGTAGTCATTTATCGAATAACAATAAAGGAAGCAGCCTAGTAGGTGTCTGTGAACGTGATCTTATTGCCAAAACCGAAACACGATTATCTTTAGAGCTGTCGAATTTTGAACTACTGCACTCTAACGCATCGTTTAGCATTAACTATTGTGATCTTGCTAGCACTACAGATGCCGGTGTACCACTGTCTGTTAAGAAGTGTTATGAGTGCTCTTCCATCCCAATAAACTGTGCCGTTGAATGCGTATGGAGTTGTCAATTGTCATAAGAGTTTGTTACCACGCACGATCAAGTGTTCCGTCCCTTTCCGA
The DNA here is from genome assembly GCF_043290135.1 of Rhipicephalus microplus. Lineage (NCBI taxonomy): Eukaryota > Metazoa > Arthropoda > Arachnida > Ixodida > Ixodidae > Rhipicephalus > Rhipicephalus microplus. The sequence continues at coordinate 464,304,649 of NC_134710.1, forward strand.
CAGCCTGTACGACTGTCTCAACCTGGTGGCAGTTCACTTTGTTGTGCAACTGTGCTAAAACCATTGTAGTTTATCGTAAAGGGAACTTCCTGCTTTTAATGGTTTTGTAGAATAATAAAAAAGGTGATTATATATTTCTTTACATGAATGTATTACGCACTGTAGGAGCAAAGCCGTGCGTTTGCGAATTCACAAAAGCGCCCGAAGTCATTCAGAAATCGTGAAAAACTGTGCTTCCTGTTATGTAAGGACTTGTTTATATCTCTTTTCCTATCGTTTGTGTAGGTATGCATTTTGTGGTAATATATATGGCTAGGTAAATGAAATATATACTTTTGCTAGAAATTTGTTGAACAAATGTTTTAAGCAGTAATGCTTTTGCAGCGTACAGTAATTAGTTTTTGTTGACAGCACTTTCCCAGAGTTGTCAAACACAAAAAAGCGTTCTTCTTCTGATTAGTCGTTTGAATGTTTTGAAACATGATGTATATTTCGTTAAAAGCCACCGAACCGTTTTCATTGAAGGCTTGTCGTATTACAGTTATATTCATTTCAAACAGTGAATTTGAAACTTTGTAAGACTACGTGACTTATGATTTTAAAAAATATAATTGGAAAGTATCTCCTATGGCACGCGAGGTGTAAGGATAATATTTTTGTTGTTGAAAGATAAGCGCAGGAGCCAATTTTGTAAAACAAAAAGTTAATGCCACTACTATGTGGGATAATTTAAGAAAATTTTATTGTCATTGTGTTTTTGGTTTCTGAAAAAAGGTACATTTTGTTTCTCACCCCCATATAAAATCTGGCACTGAAATACAAATGAGTAACAAAAACTAGTCTCCAAATCGCATGAAGTGAAGGTCAGGAGCTTCCTTATTGAGCTAGTGAAATTTTGCAAGATTAAGAAAAAGATTCCAGAGACCTAAACTGAAACCAAAATGGTTTGTTTACTTTACCACATCGCGTTAACAGTGAGCTTGCCAAATTTTTTGGTGAGTTTTTGACTAACTTTGACAACCGTCCGTTAGAGATGTACTGGAGAATGTTGAAGATTCAAATAAGTAAACTACATTATCAAACTATCCCAGTTAGACGAGTTTTGTTTTTTTAAATAATAAGGCACCCCAGTATAACAGATCCCTCATTATTCCTGAAAACAGAAAAAACGAAAACAGCGTTCGCGATGTCAAAACAATCGTAATGCTTATAGAAACGCGAATTCCTATCTTTTATTCAATCAATCAATCAAGCAATCAGTTTATTATCATGTCATAAAAGGATGTTACAGGGAGTAAAATATACAGAAGAGGGTCCCAAAGTACAAGACTGCAACGGGACCCTCGGTGATCATTACAAAAAATAAAAGCACGAGCAGCTGTTAGAATCGTATAAGCAAAAATATGTAAAGCAGAATGAAAACAAAAAGGCATGGAATCAAAAAACGAATAATACAGCATAAAACAACACAAACAAGATGATAGATCAACTATTTAACAGGTACTCTTTTAATGAGTTTTTAAAAGAAAATAAAGAAACTTTGCATTTTAGCGAAGTTGGCAAATTATTCCATATGGTGATGGTACAGAAGAGTGAAGATGATTTACCATAGTTAGTACGAACCTTAGGAAGTAAAAAGTTATTATTAGCCGCAAACCTGGTAGTGTTAGTATTAACTAACATTTTAGGATCAATGAAGTTAGCAGAAAGTTGATTTCTTATTTGTTTATGCAAAAACATAATTAGAATAAACCTGAATAGATAGTTAACATTTAAGATTTTATTGCAATGAAGAAGGGGAGCGGCGCTACTGTCGCGAGAACAGTTAAAAATAGCGCGAATAGCTCGATTTTTTAGATATTGTACGGATGAAAGATGACACTGGTAAGTATTCCCCCAAGATGCGATGCCATAAGTGATATGAGAATGAATGAATGCGAAGTAAAGTGAAAGGAGTGCTTTATGAGAAAAATATGAGCGAGCATTGAGTAATGCGCGAATGCCGAATGCTGCCGTTTTTCTTATGTGAGCAATATGGAGAGCGAAGTTAAGGTTCGCGTCGAGGTGAACGCCAAGAAAAGATACACTGTCGCTGATATTAATCAAATGAGAGTCAACTGTGAGCTGTGGTGGGGAAGTTAACTTGCGTTGAGCTGATCTAAAAACCATAAACTTAGATTTTTTTGGATTAATGATTAAGAAATTTTCCTGGCACCACTTTGACACACTACAAAGTACAGCATTTAATTTATTAGTGACATTGTCAATACATCTATCAGCAATGGAAATGGTGGTATCATTAGCATATAAAGCGCAGTGAGCCATGTGTATAATGTCAGGAAGGTCATTATTGTAAAGTAAAAAAAGTAACGGACCCAGTAATGACCCTTGAGGAACCCCTTGATTTATTGTTTTAGTACAAGAAAATGAGCCCGATATGTAAACAGTATGCTTTCGGTTAAGGAGGTAACTGTTTAAAAATTTGAGGGTTGGACCTGTAATACCGTATGGTTCGAGTTTCTTGGATAAAATGAGATGATTGATGGTATCGAATGCCTTTGTGAAGTCTAAGAAAACTGACCCTACTACAAATCCTGCGTCTATAGAGTGTTTGATGAAGTCTGATAGGGAAAGAATAGCAAGGTTAGTAGAACTTCCAGCGCGAAAGCCAAATTGACAGGGCTTCACTATATTAAATTTATTAAGGTACTTGTTTAGCCGAGTTATTAACAGTTTTTCGATGACTTTGCTCAGGGAAGAAAGAATGCAGATGGGGCGATAGTTAGAAATAGATTGCTTGTCACCCTTTTTGAAGATCGGAAGGACTTTAGCTATTTTTAGAGAAGTAGGGAAACTGCCATGCTTGAACGCAAGGTTTATAATTATAGAAAGTGGTTCAGAAATAATGTCTACTGCAAGTTTTAAGTGTCGTGCTGAAATTTTATCTATACCAGGGCCGGTTTCTTTGAGACTTTTGATTGCTGTAGAAACATCATCAGGGCTCACGGGGAAAAGAAAAAAAGAATGATTACGACGCTGCAGATTATAGCAAGAACTGGTACGTTTTTCACTAAAAATTTCGAAAAAATAATTACTAAAAGCATCAGCAACACTTTCAGGGTTATCATGTGTAACGCCTTTATATATTACTGTCTGCAAAGATGAACTATGAATTGATCGATTTAGAAAATCGTTTAATAGTTGCCATTGTCTTTTAGAGTTGTTTTTTTCACTAGATATTTGGTCATCATAATATTTTTTCTTGGCATTTTTCAAGAGACAAGAAAGAACATTCGAGTATTTTTTATAGCGTGAAGCTAAAGCAGTGTTAAATGGTTGTTTCTTGACTTTTCTGTACAAGTTATCTTTTTTACGCATACATTTTAGCAGTCGCTCAGATAACCATGGGTTCTTAGGATATTTGTACCTCTTTTTACATTTGACTGTTTTAGTGCATTCTTCTACGGCTTTAAGGAAAAGGGAAGAAAACTTGTTGAATGCCTGGTCTACATTGCATAAGGACCTAACACTGGACCAATCAGTTTTAATAATGGCATTGAAAAACAATTCCTGGTCCAGTACGGAAGTAACACGCGTGGGTGGATGAAATGGCTTCATGACGTTGAAAGCAAGAAATATGGGATAATGATCAGTGATGTTCACATCAATTACTCCTGCAGAGGGAGAGGGCGAGAAATTACAGATGGCATGATCAAGCAATGAAGCAGCACCAGAAATTGGACATCTAGTAGGAGATGAAATGAGAGCCTCAAAACCGTATCCACTGAAGCAGTCATTATATTCTCTGCATGCATGATTGTCTGTGTTAAGCAAGTTGATGTTGGTGTCTCCTACTAGCACAACGCGCTTGCCTTCAGATGATAGCTGATGCAGAATGGTATCCAGGCGAGAAATGAAATCCCTCATATTTGAAGAAGGGGAACGGTAAATACCCCCCAGAATAACGTTGTTATTATCGTTTAAAAAGAATGATATAATTCAATCCACACGGATTCGCAATGCGGGATGCCTAAGGAAAGATCTTGTCGGCGGGTGGAGGACAGATCTGGGGCGATAAATATTGCTGAGCCGCCATAGCTGTCTGAACAACGGTGACAGTACTCAGCTACGTACGATGACGGGCCGAACAAATTGACGTCATAAGTGCAGAGCCACGTTTCAGAGATGCAAATGATGGAGAAAGAATGAGCGAGTGAATCTATAAAATTATAAATATTATCCGAATTTTTGCGGAGGCTACGCGCGTTGAAATGAACCAAGGAGCGATTACTATCATTTAGTATATGTGTAGCCTCGTCAGGGGATAGCAAAGCCATGATGATCAGATGAAAGTGAACGAGTGTTCAGCACAAAAATGGGCGTAGGACTCAGTGGCTATGAAAAGATGCTAAGATCACTGTCTTTGATAATGCGATATACTCTGCCATCACCAGACTTCCGCGCCTTGATCTGGCAATTGTCTGTCCACAGAAATTGCCATTTGTGTGCTTTTTTCAGAGTTAGGGCCTTAGCAAACAATCTTTTGTTCTCTGGAGACAGGTGATCATTGGCATATATTGCCCTACTTGGGCTACCGGAGAAGCCAACATCAGAAGTGTTCGGACGGGTCTTACGCGCTTTACGAACAAAGTCGTTTTTCTTCTCACGGCAGCAGAACCGTGCCACAATGTTCTTTTCATCTGATTTCGCTGAAACGCGATGAACTGTGTCAAAGTCACTGAGCGTGACAGGACACTGAATAGCTTCGCCAATCTGCATCACAATGGCTGCACAGTCCTCACCCTGAGTGACTGGAACGCCCTTGATTTCAACATTATTGAGCCTCGAGTATTGCTCTAACTCCGCAACCCTTCTAGTCAGTACCTCATTTTGCGCAACTAGTTCCTTGTTAGCTAGTTTCAATTCATTCTGCTTTGTTTTGATAGAGTCGAAACTGTCACACAGAAACTGAACACTATCACTGAGGGACGCATGTTCCCCGAGACCTTCCTGTGCTAGCTTTTCTTTAATTTTAGCTGTTAGTTCATTTGCAAGGGTATCAAGACTAGAGCGAACCAAAGACTCAAGTGCTTCAACATTTTTGGCCAATTCTGCGTTGGATGGCATGACAGCAAATACACAAACGATAGCAAATACACAAACTAAGATAAACACGCACTGGGAGGCAGCAGCTGCGGTAAAAAAGAACACACTAACGTGAGCAGAAAACAAGGACACCAACCTGCAGAGCAAGTAGGAAGCAATCAGAAGGGGATCCAAGAACCACTTGCCACAGCTGCTGCCTCAAAAATGATGCACTTCCACGGGAAGCGTCGTTATTTATCCTTGTGACGTCACGGTAGTAGGCGCCCTCTTTCGGATGATGACGTCGTGGATGTAGGCGATTTACAGGCCACTGGACTTGACAGTTGATGAGCAGCACACGTGCCCTGAAGATAGCTGTATCCAGATAGCTGCAGAGCAAGTAGGAAGCAATCAGAAGGGGATCCAAGAACCACTTGCCACAGCTGCTGCCTCAAAAATGATGCACTTCCACGGGAAGCGTCGTTATTTATCCTTGTGACGTCACGGTAGTAGGCGCCCTCTTTCGGATGATGACGTCGTGGATGTAGGCGATTTACAGGCCACTGGACTTGACAGTTGATGAGCAGCACACGTGCCCTGAAAATAGCTGTATCCAGATAGCTGCAGAGCAAGTAGGAAGCAATCAGAAGGGGATCCAAGAACCACTTGCCACAGCTGCTGCCTCAAAAATGATGCACTTCCACGGGAAGCGTCGTTATTTATCCTTGTGACGTCACGGTAGTAGGCGCCCTCTTTCGGATGATGACGTCGTGGATGTAGGCGATTTACAGGCCACTGGACTTGACAGTTGATGAGCAGCACACGTGCCCCGAAGATAGCTGTATCCAGATAGCTGCAGAGCAAGTAGGAAGCAATCAGAATGGGATCCAAGAACCACTTGCCACAGCTGCTGCCTCAAAAATGATCCTACTGTTGAATTCCATCACGTCTATAAATTTGCCAGCCATTTCCGCTCCAGACACCAAGTGTTCTCTCCAAAAACCCGAACAAATGACTGTGGGTACGACCAGAGTGTCCTTGCCCAGTTGTTTGCCCGCTGAAATTCTCTCAGTGACTTTTATGCTGGAACCTTGCCATGCTGGTACTAGCTTCTTTGGCAAAGAGCAGTGTAAAAGTTACTATTTCTATCATTTGCTAATTTATAGAGTTGGACTCTAAATTCTAGTGTCTTAAGCCCACTACGTATTGCCACCACTAGCAACATCCCCTGCAGTATAGATAAGTTTTTGGCCGGAAAGATGGCCGGCAATTGATCGTTCGTCCATAACAACGTGCACGCAGAGGGCAGCCGCAGGTTTTTATATTTGACAGCTTCCACCTTGTTTGAGTTTTGCGGCATTGCGCTCACATTGCGCTAAGTCAAAACCAAATCAATCACTACCGCATCCGCTGTAGACGAAAGGGTGGTCCCTAAACACACGACATATCGTCCACGTTGTGAATGTACGCGCACAGCGGGCGTTCAGAGTCAAAGAGAAACTTTTCAACGCCTATTATGCTGCCAAATAAACCTGACTTGCTGCACGGAGATACACAACTATCTGCAAGGTTCAACAGCCCCGCCGCGGCGGTCTAGTGGCTAAGGTACTCGGCTGCTGACCCGCAGGTCGCGGGTTCGAATCCCGGCTGCGGCGGCTGCATTTCCGATGGAGGCGGAAATGTTGTAGGCCCGTGTGCTCAGATTTGGATGCCGTTAAAGAACCCCAGGTGGTCGAAATTTCCGGAGCCCTCCACTACGGCGTCTCTCATAATCATATGGTGGTTTTGGGACGTTGAACCCCACATATCTATCAATCAAGGTTCAACAGCACGACGGGAACAAGACTAACTACATCTAGACAACAGGACCAGCGCTGCTCGTCTTGTCTATGTATAGTTCGTCTTCTTGCCATCGTGTTGTTAAATCTTGCAGTAACTTGGTGAGACCATAGGGCGCCTGCATAACCATGGATGGGTGCTACCACGGGCGCAGCGGAGAGTTAGTATTCTGCGCCCTTGCCAATCCCTCCTCAAAATTTTTCGCCATAGCATGGCAAGCAAAAAGTGACCATTTCAAGGGACTGCCGCCCCCTAACTCAAAAAGGTGCCCCCCCCCTCTGAAACAGCTTTCTGCCTGCGCTTCTGCCACACTCTTCTGAATGCATATGGCAAAAACAAAACCACTGCTTGTCGCAGCTTTGTCCTCAGTCAGTATCGAAGTGGTCATAGATTGCGCTGTCGCAGTTGGCGTGGGCCGAGTACAACAGGGAACGAAACAAGCTAGCCTAAGCCGCTGAGGCATTGGTCGCCAACAACACGATCTTCGTAAGATTGAGGACTGGAACCATGCCTTTCGGAAGGCCCGCGCAGGTTTGTGTTGTTAGCAAACATCGTTTGAGGTCCTTTGCGTCGAAACATTTATTATTCGTGCTTAATGCGTCCAGGGAATCGTCCAAAAATCGAGTTAGCGTCAAGTGTGACCTTAAAGAAGATTTTGATGCCATTAAACGATACATACATTTTCTGGCACCAGAGTATATGTCCTGAATTTTCCAATTTTCTCAATTAGCATGGCTCAAAATAACGATCTTTTACTTAACAAAACTGTCGAGGAAGGAGAGGCGAGATGGTCGCGACGAGCCCGTGCCGAGGTGTAGGCTTTATTCGGGACTCAGGCGTAGACGGAGTCACCACTGCAGCGTCAATCCAGGTTCCGAAGCTAGGCTGTTCTGAAATACCTCGTGGCTCGCTTCTTTTTCGGCGCGGCCACTTAGCCAAATGTAGCGTGGCGCTACATAGGCTCGCCCTCTAGCGCTTTACGCGATTGAAAGCATATGTACAAAAGAAAGGGAGGGACAGATGCTATATACATGAACGGCAATTCGTAAAGTGTCCATTTAAGAAGTGCAGGTTGTCAACGTGTATGGGCCATCGGAAAGCCGTGGATCTCCGGCGGGTGACACTGGGAGAAACTCAATGGACGAAAATGAAAGCGCCGGGTCGCTGCGTTCATGGACACGTGCATCTCACAACGACGCGGTGGGATCATTCGAAAGTGCACCCGCCTGTTCGAGTGGATGCGGCTGAGAAACGTGCGCACAGCTGGAACCGTGGACAGGCGCTTAACAGCTCTTGCCGGCGATGTGGGCGAAATAGTGTGAAGGATTGTAGCGTACCAATGATGACCGAGCACTGAAGTTTCACAGCCGCAGCGGTGTCTAGGACAGCGCACAGGGTGCCGAGCATGCTGTCGACAAGGAGCGGCAGGGTGGTCGTGCTGGTGTGGACGTCTCTGTCGATGGAACAGCGACCTCCACGTAGCACTGCGGCTGGCGTGCCGGGGCGGGTGGCCGAGTCGACGGATGCAGAAACGCCATGCATTGCAGTTAGTCATGTGGACGGCAAGTGGTTGGCCATTGCGTCGGGCAAACCTCGTAGGTGCTTGCGCCGTCTTGAAGGCCAAGGCTGCAACACATTGCTCTGTTCAGCACAAAGCTTGAAAAAGGGCCACTCTCTATTATGCCAAACGTGATGATTTCGTCGGCATACTGTCAAGGGCGGCAGACATGCATTTAGACCGCACATCTTCGCTGTTGTTACCAACAAGCCTGTGTGGCGGACTGCGTCCGGTGTCACATGCTCTGGGGAATGATTGTGAAGCTCAGAAGACGTGAGCTTTGCTGGAGGATAGAGTGTCACAGCTGCACGCATTGAATGATCAACGGTTGCCCGCGTATGAAGGTTGGCGTGCAGGTCTGAGATATCGATGACAACCTCTACTGCATGTGTTGCATGTGTGGTCTGCTCTGCCAGAGGTGCACCAGGTACGTCGTCCTGAACTGCGTGCGTGATAGTCGCAGCGTCTCGGAAGTTTGGCTGTGGTTGATGGCTGGTGGCCTTTACTTCGGCTGCGGGAGACATCGAGGGCGATGCTGGTCGCTGCTTGTAGAATACGCAGAGCGTTGGGGTTCATAGAGAGTCACCTTCGGACATCAGGGACGGCGAAGGTTCCACGACCGAGAGGTGAATAGCGGGTGCAAGGATGTCTGAGCCAGCCTCCGGCAACGTAGCCATCATGGAGTTGGGTGGGGCCATGGTGTCACGTGCCATCGATGTCGCGGAAGACGTGCAGTTGACAGGCACGTGCAACGGAACTGCGTACGTGGGCTTCGAGGAAATGCACCTGTCAGAGGGGAGGTCAGTCGCAGTTGAGGCATCTTCTACCTCGTGGTCAGGTGCAGGATTGGATGCTCCTGTGACCGGATCGGAGGTAAAAGTAGTCGAAGCCTTGGTATCAAGGTAACCGTCAATGGAAGGCTGCGGACCGGTTGGTACCGTTAGCTGGGTTGGAGGGGAAACCTCGAACTCGCGGCCCCCCGGAAGTGGGCGGTAGGTTTCACCGTAGCAGGCGAGCACCGCAGCGCTGAGTTCATCGAAGGGTCGCGGGCTGGAGGACGATTCGGCGGCCAGATGACGCAGCTCAACCGGGAGGGCGTCCAGCAGGAGGACCGCGTGCATCATAAGCTGTACCTTGATGCCATTTACCGCGAGAATGGCATCGAGCCACATAAACCACGCTCAGGGGTAGACCGGTTGAAACGGCGGAACTGGAGGGCACCGTTGCGGAAGCATGGTAGTGGGCAGCTCGGCGTTGGGCGTGTTTTCCGGGTCACCATATGTCAAGGAAGGAGAGACGAGATGTTCGCGACGAACCCGTGCCGAGGTGAAGGCTTTATTTGTGACGCAGGCATAGGTGGAGTCACCGCTGCAGCGTAAGCCAGGTTCCGAAGCTAGGTCGTTCTGAAATACTTTGTGGCTCGCGCTACAGGAGCCACGCGGCTCGCTTCTTTTTCGGCGCGGCCACATAGCCAAATCTAGCGTGGCGCTACATAACCATTTGCGAAAACTAAACATATTTTTTGTTCATTCTGTGAGCATAATAGGAAAGAAAAATCTCAATGGACTATCCTAGCTGAAAATTCTGGCAAATTCCACTCATTCTGGGAGTCACTGTCATGTGAAGTAGTAGGTTATTAGTGCTTCTTAGTGCTCTGTACACCCGTGTGCTTATATTTCAGTGCATGTTCAAGAACCCCAGGTGGTCGAAATTTCTGGAGGCCTCCACTATGGCATCTCTCATAATCATATGGTAGTTTGAGACATTAGAATGCACATATCAACCAATGAAATGTTCTGTATTCAATTGTTTATTCCTTCGTCAAAATGATGCTACTTGGACCAATTTATTTGTGCATTTTGAGTAGTTATGGTTAAATAATGGTTAGGCGTGTAGCGAGAAACATTTTGCGGGGAGTGAGAGGGCACCAATTGTTGAATGTTGAAAGTCCTGACTATTTTTTTTAGTAAAGTACCTATTTCGAGACAAGTACTGATTTGAAGAAGTGAAAACTCGGGAGCCTCGCACTCTTATAATACACGCCTGCTAGACAAATGTTCAGCCGAAACACTTGGCGTCTCTTTCGCTCCTTGCTTGATCCGACCCAAACCAGAGCCGAGACACAAAAACATCTCCAACGGGCTATACATGCCTTCGATAGAGACCCTTCAAAATTAGCATGCAAACTACGCGATTAATACCCCTGTGTCTGACGTGACAACAAGGGTCAGCATATTCGTATACAGGTTCCGAAAACGCTGAGCTGGATCACCTGTTCCGGCTTCATGACCTGAAGGCGGCCCTGGCTAAATTAAAGCGAGGAACGGCACATGCGAGAGACAAAGTGACAGTGAAATTACTTGCCAATCTCTCCGAACACGCGTACGACGCCCTCCTCACGTACATAAACACTATCTTGCTTGGTGGGACACCCCTCCCAATCGAATGAATGACTACCCTGGTCACTTTCAATCCAAAAGCCGGCGAAGCTATGAACACGGATAACCTTCGCCCCATCTACCTCACGTCTTCTGCGGGAAAGCTGATGGAGACTATGGTGCGAGATCAGCTATCCGAGTTTTCGGAGAATTGACACGTATTTGCTGACACCATATTCAAGTTCCACCCGCACGGTTCCATACAGGATGTCTTGCTTCGGTTAGACCGCGAAATTCTAAATCCCGTTGATTACCCCCATACTGACAAGGCAGTACTCGCCCTCGACTTAAAAGGAGCTTTCGACTACGTCACACATCACATTATTCTCACGCACCTTTCCCGAACCAACTGTGGACACAACACGCTTCGATACATTTGACAATTCCTCTCTGAATGACAGTCACAAATTTGAATACAAAATGAAGAACACGGCCCCTACCAATAAGGAACGAGAGGTACCCCAAAGGACGCGATCCTCTCACCCCTACTGTTTATACCAGCTATGATGAACCTACCAGCTCAGCTGGAGAGTGTTGAAGGCATACAACACGCACTTTATGCCGATGACATTATCATATGGGCTAAACACAGATCAGTAGGAGACATAAAAGCCAACCTGCAGCAAGCGGCGGAGATCATGGATACCTACGCCAGCCACTGCGGCCTTAAATGCTCCCTGACCAAATTGGAATTTGTGCACATTTGCTCCTCGCCAATGTGCACTACCGAAATTGAACTGTCCTTACAAATCCGACCCATCCCAGAACACGATGAGATCAGAATACTGGGTCTGTTTATTCACAAACATCACCGAGTCAATACAACATTGACAAAACTGAGCAAGTTGGGGGACCAGGTGGGTCGTATGGTCCGCCGAGTTCCAACAAGCGCGTGGGTTTACGTTGCAGAGACGCTTTGCGGCTGGCGCATGCATTCCTAACCAGTCGAGTCCTCTATTCGACTCCATACCTTTACCTGCACGAGAACGCTCTCGATGTGATGTGATTCTCAGGAAGATGTACAAGCGTACCCTCGATCTCTCAATAACCACGTCAAACCAACGTCAACCAGGGTCTGGGGATGGTAAACACTTTTGCAGAGCTCCGGGAGGCACACTTGACCAATCAATACACGAGACTTTCATACACTCCGTCGGGTCACCGCCTATTAGCCCGACTACACATCCACCATCCAGCAGAAACGGAGGAGCGCGTATGCATTCCAGAAGTCTGGAAATACGCCCCGCATGTCCACCCTCTTCCGGCCAACATGACACGTGACGACCACAGTGGAAGGCGCCTTACGCCGGCAGAGGCACTAGCTCGCCACTATGGGAACAAACACGGCATATTTTACGTGGACGCCTCCGACCCTCACCATGGGAAGTGGTACACGGCTGAAGTCGTCCACCAAAATGTCGCGGTGAATGGCCTCACATTCAAAGCACAGGACATAACATATGCGAAGGAAGTCGCCATCGCATTAGCTGCCGCAGGCCTGGACTCGCGCTTCATCAATACATTCTCGAGAGGGGTTTCCCGAAATATTGAACGTGGGTATGTCCCACACCTGAGGTACCACATCTTACAATTACGTCGGAGCTCGCACGTCTCGAAGGATTATATGGGCTCCAGCACACACGGGCCTCGAAGAAAATAAAACGGCTGACGTCGCCGCCTGCGCGCTTGCTCTCCGCGTAACACCTTCAGAACCTTCCGTAGTGGATCTCGAAACTAATCCTGTCTTAACATTTTGAAAAATCACTGAATTCTACCTATTCGGTAATGCAATTTATCTTGAGTACTGTAAGGGCCTTACAGGCGGAGAAGCGTTTACTCATCCGCCTTTACACCAAAACACTGCTGTGCCTGGCCGTTTTTAAATATCTCGATCCTGTCTGTACATAAAAATGCCCGCACTGCGCGGAGAAGTGTTAGGACATCGTCCAAATGGTGTGGGCATGCCAGTCAACCCCTCGCCTCTCCCCAAAACCGAACCCCGCCCGGGAGAACTGCGAGGGGGACCTGTTCGGCTGCTCCGACCTGGTGAGCCAGAAGGCCCTGGTCAACCGAGTCCGAGTCACTTTGGATACGAACGGGCTTCTGTAATAAGGAGGACATTTAGTGTTTGTGATGAGTGGCTCGCACCGGGCCACCACCACAGATATAATTAGGTTTTTTTTCATGTCTCTCTCTGGCTCTCTTAATAGATACCCCCCCCCCTCTTTGATTATTGGTTCAATCGCGGACTTATCAGACACGTTGGTTGCACTGCCGCCCAAAAGGTAACCTATGTACCGGCGTAAGTCGCATTTCAATTGTAGAGACCCATCATGTACTAAGCAATACAGGGCACATCAAAGAACAGCAGATGATTCAAAATACCGGAACCCTTCACTGCGGCGTCCCTCATGATGATAACGTGGTTTCAGTACGTCAAACACCAAGTACATATTATTATTATTAATATTATTATTATTACTGTTATTATTGTTAATATTATTATTACTGTGTTTCCACGTAACGTCGGTACCTACAACAAAGAACGTGTTACATTTATGCAAATGATCTGCACGCTTCGGTGCAATGATGTACACATTTTCAAACGCCATTTTCATGGTATTCCTCCGGGTTGAGCAAAGGTTGACCTTAGCTCGACGAGAGATAGGAGTTTCCGATAACGTATTACAAATCAAATATTAACATCGGTAGCGAACACTGCAACCAAACTAGACGTAGCTGTGATGTCACGCCACCATGCAGTCTTTTTCACAAGAAGTTTCAAGCACTGGCACTGCACTTTGTACGAATACTTCACCGCCACCCAGAATTCCTGGGTCCAATTGCGCCTTTAATCGTGGCTTTCAATCTATCTGTCGCTCTGATTGTTTCCCTCACCAAAACTGCTGCCGACGCCTGATCCGCTTATTGTGTGACACAAGCTCCATAACCTGATTATGCGAATATTTTTATAACTTTGTGATCGCAGTTCCAAGGTTGACAGAAACTGTAAGTCATCTGTTGCTCATACCCACATTCTTGGGCCATGGTATACAGGCATCTGCCACAAGTGAATGAAGTAAGGGGTTTCATGACATACGCAACTAGTGTCTCACAGTTGTAATAAGCTGTTCATTGCGATGTTCAGTTGTTCATACACTAGTGCCCTCGCATGCCAGTTTCGACACATGTTGAGTGAAAGGTACAATAAAGTCAAATAACAATTTATGTCATACATAAAGCTGAATGTATGACAACGTTTAAAACGACAATATTATCTACAGCAGTGCACTACTGACCGAGAAATTTATGTGAACGCACGAGAACACACGCGCCATGAGTAAATTGAGTGATATGTGTGGTTTAGTGTTCCAAAACCACCATATGATTATGAGAGACGCCGTAGTGGAGGGCTCCGGAAATTTCAACCACCTGGGCTTCTTTAACGTGCACCCAAGTCTGAGCACATGGGCCTGCAACATTTTTGCCTACATTGAAAATGCAGCCACCGCAGCCGGGATCCGATCCCGCGACTTGCGGCTCAGCAGCCGAGTACCTTAGCCACAAGACCACCGCGGCGGGGCGTGCCATGAGTAGGACATTGGCAAAATGATCCCGAGGTTGTGAGAATTACCGCCTACAATTAATCTTAAGTAATCGAACTAGCTGCAATAAATGAAGAACCTTCCGTGCATCAAGAGAATAAAATGCTGATTTATCGTTTCTATTTGATTCATGGAAAAAAGTGCCACCCATCGTTAATTTGGGGAATGGCGCGAATAATTCAATACTTCAATTGTCGCATGCTTAAACTAGACACGTCGTGTCAACTAGCCGGGCCCAGATGAACTAAAACACGTTTGCCATCTCGGAAGCCATGGCAAGAAATTGTTCAATGGCTGTTGTTGCTGCTGTGGCTCCCACTACATTCGCTCTGCTGCTACTAGTGCCGGCCACCGTGTAGTAAATGCGGGCTGTGTTGTGCATGGCAACAAAGACGTGAAAATTTCAACGTGAGGCGAGTGATTTGCAGTGTGGTAATGCGACTTCTACCACAAAATCTTGATTTCATTTTATTAGGAGTAATTCTCTGGCACAAAAGTAGCACTCTGTGGTTTCTGTACAGCTGTTTCAGCCATCCACATTGACTTAATATTTGCCTTTAGTGTCCCCTCAGGAATACCAGCATGAGAACGCCACAGCATTTATTATTCTCAATAGATAGGTAGATTAGATACATAGAAAGTGCTCTAGTTCAGTAAAAGATTAATCGCACTAAAAGATGATTGACATAAAATACAGCAGAATCTTGATACTTTTCGGTGAGCAATCCATTCAGTTATGTAAACAGTACATATTGACAAGTTTTGTCCGGTGAATGCAGGTATCATGAGGCGTCTATTTTTCAAGAGGGCAATGTTGGCCTGTGCTCAGCGTCAGTTGGTCACAGTGGAGGCTTTTGGTTGTGCTTCGGCTTTATTGGTAATGGATGCAAGGTTGTTTTGGTTGACACATCAGATTTCGCAACCATTTCACCCACTATCGTACAGCACCGGGTAAGTACGGAACGTCTGGGGCAGCAAAGTTTATAAAAATAAATGAATTGAACTGTTTTGTCAATAGCGTATAGGTATTATTGTTATATTTTATGCGTGGGTGGTTTATACAGTGTTAGGTTCGTAAATTGTAGTGCCAATTTACGAACACATCGATACTGAACAGTGTTGTACATATACAAAATGACACCTGGGAATCGACGGGGACCTTGTCGCGCATATATGTGTCCTGCCGGGACCCGACCATGGTGGTCTAGTGAATAAGGTACTCAACTGTTGACACACAGGTCGCGGGATCGAATCCCGGCTGTGGTGGCAGCACTTTTGATGGGTTCAGGTTAAAAAACCCTATGTGCTCGAAATTTCCAGAGCTCTCCACAATGGCGTCTCTCACATTCATATGGTTGTTTTGAGACGTTCGACTCCACATATCAGTCAATCAGTATGTGCCCTGACTGTCTCCTCTGCCAATGGAGCTGAAAACACATTGTCAAGAGCGGTGGGGATAACGACCGTGGAGATGTAGACAACCACTAAAGAGCACGCTAGCATCGTAGCCAGGCGGACAGTCACACCCAGGAGGAGAGGCGGAACGTGCTTTAAAATATGGGGCAAATTTTAAAAACTAGAAAATAAAGACTAAACTTGCATGAAGAGACTTTTTATTATAATACTTTTACCCAACCAGACAACTTTTTTCAATATATTTACCTTAAAAGTGAGGTTGTCAACCACGTTGTTATCCTCACTTGTGATAAACCAAATCGCGGGGAATCGGCAAACCCGTGAAAATCACGCTGTCACGCCGTCAGTCATCTTGCGTAACGCGCGTTGGTCGTTTACTCATCATAATTCACTGTGTCCATTCGGACACAGTGAATTATGATCTGACTCTCCAAACTGTGCGCTCTCATGCCTAAATAAGCAGACTGCCATGGCTAAACCGATCGGCCGTCTTCGAATCTGCCTAGCCAGACAGTAGTGTAGGACTGAAGTACTTAATTATTCGCGGTTGCCTAGCTAGAGTGATCTAAATGCAATTACATATTTAGGGACATAAATGTAATGTAGATAACGTGCTGTCCCGGGCATAATGGCAACGTCTTCATGTCCTGGAGGCATGTTTGCGGAGCTAAAACTATGTAAAAGTGATTGATTGATATGTGTGGTTTAACGTCCCAAAACCACTATATGATTATGAGAGACGCCGTATTGGAGGGCTCCGGGTATGTAAAAAGTGTCCTACGTGTAATGAATGAAGCTGGCAACTCTAAGTTCTAATATTTAGGCCATAAAACAATTAGTTAACGTGCGCTGAACATACGTTAACGTAAATAGTTTGAAAATCAGGGCATTTAGCTAGAAATTGGTAATAAAATAAAAAAAAGCAAATTCAAGGTTTCATTTTTTCTCCATTCCTAGGCATCATCAATACTGCTCTACCCAACGCTCACGCTAAAGCTAAACCAGCACCCACAACAAGGCGAGTTTGACGCGAGCAGCCTGACAAAGCTCTTCGTAGCGGGTGGAACAGTCACCGGCCACCTTCTGAAGAGCGTCGCAAAGAAGCTGAACCTGAAAGGCATAATACAAGGCAGGCAAAGGTCGATTTCCTACGCAAGCATGGCTACAATTACTTCAGTCAACCTGAACACATAAGGCAGAGTAGGATCCTGAAAAACTCAAGAGGGACTCTATTAGTGGACACAAGAGGGCCTCTGTGGCGTGGTCATATTTGTAAACTTCTGCAGAGAAGTGTGTGACGTCTCTAATGTTACTCCACCATTCGCACATAACAGTAATCGTTCAAGCTAAAGTCTATTCTAGCGCAGGTGTCTGCTTCCACAGTACTATACCCTACGTTTTAGTTGCATGAATGCAATAAATGTGGGTTGTCCTTAGGAGCACTAGTGTTCGCCTTCTAAGCAGACAGCAGCAGGAGACTATTTAGATTTCGCTGTGAAATACAACGTGGATTCGGTTAAACTTGGGCACGATGCAAAAATTACTCTCTTTTTATTACAAATGAGAGCAGAGTAATGATGGAAAACTGTTGCAATGAACTGACGTGTGAGTCACGCCAGACGGAACAAAAAAGCGTTCATTACAATAAGCACACTGCCTATTGCCACGTTACATTTCCCGGGTTTTTGTTATCGTCCCAAAACACCACACGATTCTCAGCGCAAACCGCGCCTGCAGTTTTCGAGAGGGTTCCAGACTGTAGTAGATCATTTCGATAAGATCACGCCCACTATGCGAATGGTACAGATTGTTCTGGAACGCACGCCGCCGCCAGCGATAGCGCTAGAACATTCGACGGCGGGAGTATAAATGCCGACGCGCTTCGCCGCTTGTCAGTTGTTGATCGAAGGCCGACGCTCCGTTCGCCGCTATCAGTCTGAGACTGCTATCTGTGCGAGACTGCTGCTGTAATTGGACTTTCTGTTTACCGGGCACAGGTTCACCCAAATAAACAGTTAAATTCCAACAAGAAGTCTCCTGTCTTCGGCCACGTCACGACCCCGTGACACTATATAAGGTGGCTATCGGTATCGGCACACATGATGATAACAGAAACTTGCACGAGACTAGCTCATGCTTCTCTTTGCACACTGAAGTCAGTGCGCGTTATTTCACAGTGTATAACAACGGTCTATAGTGGTACTGATAATATTGATAGCTAAGTCACTGCGGAGCTAGTAATGCCAAGAAAACCTATCAATAGCACTATCGATAGTATAATACGAGCCACGCACACTCACCGCAGCATAAATTTAATACCCTGAGTGCGGAGTGTATGGTGAAGTACGCTCAAGCACAATAAAGTTTACATCTTTGTGTCACTTCATCTGAATGCTTGGGTAATGACGGACTATTAGGTACAACTAATCAGCTGTAGCAGAAGAGAAGCCATTAGGTCGAGCAGAAATGCGTGGCTTCAGATTTTCATTGCACTTTGTAATTTTAAAACAAACAAAAAGATTATG
Source organism: Rhipicephalus microplus (assembly GCF_043290135.1). Lineage (NCBI taxonomy): Eukaryota > Metazoa > Arthropoda > Arachnida > Ixodida > Ixodidae > Rhipicephalus > Rhipicephalus microplus. The sequence continues at coordinate 464,323,115 of NC_134710.1, forward strand.
AACTAAGTTTGCTAATTGTAAATTGTACCTCATTGCTTTTGAATATAAATTTATTGATGAAAACAGTAAATCAATGTCGCCGCGACTCTTTGTTGCTCTCGCTGAACTCCTCATAAATTCAGCGAGCTGAGTACCGCTGAGAGTAGGCCGTCGTGAACGTCTCGGCAATATCCCCGGCCAACATCATCATTACAAATGACACCAGTGCCGATAGCTCTTATGCTAGTAGTATTACCGATAATCATGTCCATCACACTATCGATAACTTCAATGAAACTGCCGATGCTATCGAAAGTGAATCTACTGATAGCTTTTGTCACCAGGGCACTGACCAAAATCTTTCCTCTATCGTATGGTCCACTGTTTGTCCACAACGTTTTGTAGACCTTAATTCTCCTGCACCAGCGGTCTAGTGCTGTTTAACTAGATTGTTTTGTTGGAATTACGCTCACTTCGCGAACATTACAAACAATTCTGGAACATACGCGGCCACAAGCGTTAACGCTAGAATATTTGACGACACCTGCATAAATGTTGCCGCGCTTTGCCGCTTGTCAGTTAATCGCTGGCCGACGCTATGCTCGCCGCTATCAGTGCCTGTGTGTTGCTGTAATCTAATCGTCGATTTCCTGGGCACAAGTTCGGCTGAATCAACAGTTTTATCTGTACATCCAGCTTGCTTCCTTCGTTCACGTCACGACCCTGTCACATCTGGTTTAGGTGCTTTCCAGCCCAGTGTACCGAATGTGTCCTTGCAGTCGTGAGGCGAGCCCACACCATTGAGAGTACATCGACGCCAACGCTGACCAGTGAGGCAGCAGCCGGCAGCAAGGGCTCCCGCCAAAGTTCGGGCCCCTACCTGACCCAACCCTCAAGGCTATAACCCAGAGCTCCACCACTGCAATGTAGTGCACCACTGCAACGTTGACAGCGATTGGGCCATCGTTTGTATAACAAGAACACTAGCTGGAGCCCTACGACCAAGTCGCCGCCTTGAACAGGTGCGATCCCAATGAAAACTGCACCACGTCTCCTTTTACCTAGAATAGGCCACGAAGACGTGGTTCGAGATCATGGAACCCAGGCTACAAACCTAGCATATCTTTCGAGCAACGTTCCTGAACACCTTCACGAGCATCGTTCTCAAGGAACGGGCCACTACTGCCTTGAAGACACGTGCGTAACTTTCCAACGAAACCACGAACATTTTCGTCGAAGTGGTCAATTGGCTGTTCCATCACGCCGATGCCAGCATGACCCAACAGAAGAAGGTGAGCCTCCTTATGAGGGGTGTAAAAGAAGAACTCTCCGCCGGATCTATCAAGAACTCGGCAAAGACGGTTGCTAACTCTACTTCGGAAGCACCTACAGTTGAGAAGACTCTCAAAATGTGGAAAATCCATACAACCGCAGCTTCTCGGCTGCAAGCTACGCTGGCATCCAACCGCTGAGAACCACCAAACTGCGTGAGACAATGCTAACGATCGTGCAAGAGGAGCTGTGGAAATTGATACCATTAGTGCAGCCTTAAGTGGACTCCATTGCGGAAATTGTATGCCAGGAAATTCAACCAAAATTGGGCTTTAATCAGTTGCTATAGCCACAGGTGCAAGACATGAGCTATGCTGCAGTAGCTCGCAGTTAGAACCTACCTCCATGCCTAGGCCAAGACGCTACATCGCCGCAGTTTCGCCGCCAGGCAACTCAACCGCCCTCACCGTCACCACTGACACCCAGCCAGCCAGTGATACACGCCGAGGAAGACCGACGTTTGACGTGCTTCCAACCACCGCCCACTATGCTACCACTGCGCGGAAGCTAGCGACACCTTCCACAACTGCCAGTACAGACAATGGGACTACCCGGTTTCACTTGAGTGCGCCGTGCCCACAGTGGGGTGAACGACCTCAATATGTCACTGACTACCTCGCAGGTGCACGACGACCTTACCGTTCGTTGTCACCAGCCCGCTGTACAGGTCAACTCAACGCTGCAAGTACACTGGCCTTACTCGGCACCGTTCTTCGAGCTTATACTCGGAGCAATAATGACAAAAACAAAAGGAGGTGCGGTTGCTGTCCGACGAACTGCCCAAGGTCCTCCACCACCGACGACGATGCCGCGACGCAATTGCAAGAACCCCCCGTCACCTCAGTGTAGTCCAGATGTCGAAACCACCGTTTTTAAAAACGTTGGTCAAAATGTCACGATCAGAAGAAGATCTGATGGCGCCACGTCAAAACTATGGTACAAACCGTGGTAGCCATGATCAGACGCCTCGACCCAACTGCAACACCAGGCGATGAACTCGCGACCTCGACATTCTCGACGGCCACAACATCAGCTCTCTTGTCGACGCTGGCACCGACTATTCCGTCATAAGTAGGCTGTTCTTCGCCAAGTTAAAGAAGGTAAGGACTGCCTGGAATAGACCCCAAAACCGGACTGATGGAGGTCCCCTATAAATCTGGTAGGATTTTGCTCAGCCAGAGGCACAATCAACACCCCGCCGCGGTGGTCTAGTGGCTAAGGTACTCGGCTGCTGACCCGCATGGCGCGGGTTCGAATCCCGGCTGCGGCGGCTGCATTTCCGATGGAGGCGGAAATGTTGTAGGCCCGTGTGCTCAGATTTGGGTGCACATTAAAGAACCCCAGGTGGTCGAAATTTCCGGAGCCCTCCACTACGGCATCTCTCATAATCATGAAGTGGTTTAGGGACGTTAAACCCCACATATAAATCAAGGCACAATCAACAACGGGATTCTGCTGCGAGCTTTCTTATCGTACAACAGTGGTACTGTAACGAGATACCTGGGATGGTCTTCCTAAGTCACCATCACGCCGTCATCGACCTGAGGTTCGAATAAATAACACCAACCTTAGAAAAAACCTGCCACCCCTCGCGACGCTGAGAATCCCGCATTGAATGTGATAGAAGAGCCGGTCACTGTAGCGCCTTTCTCCAGCATCATCATTTTCTTTCGCACCGAAAAAGCCAGGAACCTTGCAGGTGTCATAGAGGGCGACCAGCACCTTACACAGTCAGATTTGCGTCGCAAGAAGCTAGCCGACGACACGAAGGCGAAACATGGAAATTGCTGGCAAACTTCAGCCTTGAACATAGGCAACTAAACGTTGGTACAATTGTTGCCTACTTCAACGAATTTGTGGACGCCAGCAATATCTTTGTCTCTTCGATTCTGCCACAACTGCTTCAACGAATCAGTGTCCCCAACCAGATGTCGAAGTTAACATGAGCCTTCTGAAGCACGAGCAAGAGCAGCTCAAGGTCCTGCTTCTGTATTTCAAGGATTGCTTCTCCTCATCAATAAGAATTCGACAAAGCCCAGTCTTGAAACGTGGCACCATAAAAAAAGAAATGGCCCGACCATTCGACAGAGCCGGTGACGAGTTTCGACAAGCGAACCCGAGGCTGTGAAGTGACAAGTCGACGAAATGCTACATGAGGACATCAATCAGCCGTCGAAGAGTCCGTGGGCATCGCCAGTCGTATTAGTAAATAAGAAGAAAGGAACCCTACGTTTCTCGTATGATTACCGCCACCTGAACAATGTCACTAAAATGATGTGTACTCTCATCCACGTTAGGCGATACCCTGGATGAACTCCACAACACGAAGTACTTTTCGCCGATGAACCTCAAGACTGGCTATAAGCAAATTATGGTCGACGAGAGAAATCAATGGAAGACAGCCTTTCAAGAGAGTCTTTAAGGTCGTGGTCATGCCATTTGGTCTTTGCTCGGCACCTGCTACTTTCCAACGTTCTATGGGCACCATGAAGACTAGATTCAAATTGCGGACTTGCCTCGTCCAATTGAATGACATTGTCGTGTTTTACTCGAGATTCTACGAGCATCTGTGGCGCCTTGGAGTACGTCAAGCTATCAAGGCCTCGGGACTCGTCCTGAAGCAAGAAAAGGCCGCTTTGCGTACGAGGAGCTCTTATTCCTCGGACACGTTATTGTCGATTCTGGAGTGTACCCTCACAGGTGCAAAGTAGGCGCCATCGCCGATTGCTCGCTGTCCAACGACGAGAAGGCATTACGCCGATTACTCGAATTGTGTGCCTATTACAAGAATTAAGTCAAAGAATTCTCACTAATCACCGAGCCGCTAACTCGGCTCACAAAAATGACGTTGAATTCAGGTGGAAAACTGCAGAAAAGACAGTGTTTGAGGAAATCAAACGACGCTTGTAAACACCACCGATACCTGCGAATTTCGACGAGAACGCTGAAACAGAAGTGCAAACAGACGCAATCAGCGTGGAACTCGGCACCATACTTGTCACCGCAGGACCACCGCCTACCATCCACAGACCAATGACCTCACAGAGCGTCATAATAACCCTTTTCAGACCTACGGCCTGGAAAGGGCTATCACTCATAAGTTACGCTAGCCGGTTTCTGTACAAGGCCAAGGCCAATTATTCCACTACAAAAAATAGGTGCCTTGCCATCATCTGGGCAGCCTCAATGTTTCGCCCTTATTTCTACGGCAGGCCTTCTGAAGCTGTGAGTGGCCACTACGGCCTGTGTTGGCCAGTTAACTTGAAGAGCCCTTCAGGTCGTCTCGCACTGTGGAGCCAAAGACTTCAATATTTCGACTTTACCACCGAGTACAAGTCCGGACGGACACACTCCGACGCCTACTGTCTGTCTCGCACCCTGTGGATCCACCACCGCATGACGACCAGTATGATGAGTGCTTCTTAGGAACTATAAGTGCCAACTACTTCGCGGTTTGACAGCGAGCCGACCCCGAACTTAGGGGCCTAGTGCAATACCTCGAGGGCCGGACCATAGTCAACCCACAAGTGTTAAGCGAGGACTGGCGTCATTTTTCTTGAAGAACAACGTCGTCGTAAAGAACAAATACTCTCCGGCCCGAGCCAGCTATCTCATCATTGCACGTTCGGCAATGCAACCAGAACTACTTCAGGCTCTACACGACGACCCGACGGCTTGACACCTCTGACTTTCCCTCGCTCACGCAAGAGTACAAGAAAAGTACTGCTGGCCGCGACTTGCTTCTGACGTCCCTCGCTACATAAAGATGTGCTGAGGCTGTCAGCGACGAAACACACCGCCCACAAGACTAACAGGCTTCCCCCAACTAATCGACCCTCCCCGGCGACTGTTCCAGCAGATTGGGATGGAACTTATGGGGCCGTTGTCGACGTCGACTTTCCGGAACAAATGGATCTTCGTAGGTACTGAGTGCCTCAGATGCTACGCCTAGGCAAAGTCCTGCCAAAAGGCAGTGCCTCGGAGGTAGCAAAGTTCTTGGTGGACAACGCCGTCTTGCATCACGGAGCTCCAGAGGTCTTTATTACTAACAGAGCCTTTATGGTGAACCTAACTCAGGCGATCCTAAAGCGGGATTCACATGAGAGAGAAATCGCAGGAAGAGATGCGAGGATGGTGCATCACGTGACAAAGACGTCGCAGGTCAGTGTGTCGACGCGACCTCCTCGCGGCTCCCGGGGGGAGGCGGGGATCGTTTTTCCGCCTGGACAAACGATCCACGTGCAGCGGGGAATCTAGCAGAATTTCTGGTTGGTCTCTGGCCACATTGTAGCCCTGTTTTCTGCTAAACGCGGTGGCGGTCGCCTTTACGAATTAAGCTGTAGACTTGCAGGCACTGTCATGGCGAAAATGAGTGACGAAGCATTTCGTTTTTTTTGTTTTCTTTCGTGGAACAATACTCCTGTTATGGAGCATCTCGTCCGACGATTATAGTAAGACAAATCTGAACAATGGTGTGTGGGAGACTATAGTGAAAGAGATCATGGAGCGCTACCCTCTCTATGGCCCATATACGACAGGTCAGTGATATTTAGTTTTGTTTTAAAGTAGTTATAGTGACAAGAATTCTGACAACCCACTTTTGTTGTTGCTGCTGTTGCTACTGCCCTGCTTGTTGAGCCTGATGGAGATGTTTTACTTTTTAAATATTTTTAACGAGCCTCTTCAGCCAAGAGTAACAGTCATAGAATTCGACCGCTACTTTTTATTTTCACAACCTGGCTTTGCGAGGTTGAAAGGGCGGTCAAAGCCAGGGCACAACCTGGCTTTGACCACCCTCCTCCTCCAAGAATAAAGCTTGCTGGTACTGGGGGTAAAAAAATTCTTCAGCGCTCCCGTTTTATTGTATGGTTTAGGGTTTCTGTGGGCGCCAGCACCAAAGAAAAAAAGTGTTAAAAGAGATTTTAAAATCAGGCCTGGCATGTAGTTTTCTACATTTCTAGCACAAATCCGTGAAATTCTCCCTATTTAACTCAAATCTACTATTTCCAAGGTGGAGAAACTAAGCGTTCACGTTGCACCATACTGTAACGATGTTGAAGGACTCGGGGTGTATTAAAACGTATTTAATAAAGGGCGAACCTGTGCCCACAACTCAAAGGGACTATGGTAGTAGCACGTTACAGCAGAACACCAAAGATGTCTCCTTCTTCTACTTCTTCAAGAAGAGCCCCAAGCGCGTGGCGCACATAGGAGAGGCCAGCTGAGTTCTTGTGCTATCATCATCGTCTCTGCGCAACAATAGACGGCGCGCATGTATGTCCCTGTGCGCGCAGTGATGGGCGCGTTGTTTGAATGCAGACACTATGTCGCGGCATATGCTCCCTCCTCATACGCATCGTCCCGATGCGTCAGGCAATGAATAGATTCGTATTAGGTGTCACTGCTCTTCCGGTGATCTTCCATAGTATGGCGTCATCCAGACTAAATGTACCACCTCTGTAAGGTTGCGGCGTTTTGAGCTCCCGTGTATAGCGGATCTGACTTGGTAAGTTACATCGCTTCCACGATGGAGTTCATCGTAAGGCCCGAAGTAGCGGCTGAAAAGTTTTTCAGAAAGTCCTCGGCGACACACTGGGGTCCACATCCATGCTTTGTCACCTGGTTGAAAATGCGCTTCGGTACGACGCTGATTGTACCGATAGGAGTCGATACGCTGTTGGCGGCGTAATCTGTATCTCGCCATCTGTCGTGCTTCCTCGGCTCTTTGCAGGAAGTCGTCTAGGCCAGGTGGATTGCTGCTTTCATCATTCAGTGGTAATATGGCATCCAGTGGAGTGGTGATTGCTCGGCCGAATACAAGTTCAAATGGTGTCACTCGTGTTGTTTCTTGAACAGCTGTATTATATGCGAACGTGATGTAGGGCAATATTTCATCCCACAGTTTATGTTCGACGTCGACATACAATGAAAGCTTATCAGTCAGAGTTCTGTGCAGGCGCTCCGTTAGGCCATTTGTTTGAGGAGGGTATGCTTTAGTTCTTCTCTGGTCTGTATGGGTCATTCGCATCAGACATTTCATTAGGTCTGCAGTAAAAGCTGGGCCACGATCAGTAATTACGACGTTGGGTGCACCATGCCTGAGGACTATGTTGTTGATGAAGAACTTGGCAACTTCAAGAGCTGTTGCAGTGTACAGCGAGTCAGTCTCAGCGTAACGAGTCAGATAGTCCGTGGCTACAACTTTCCACTTCTTGCGTGCAGTCGATGTCGGAAACGGGCCTAGGAGATCCATACCGAGTTGTTGGAATGGGGCATGCAGTGGTTCTATTGGCTGGAGTAAGCCTGCCGGTTTCACGGATGAAGTTTGCGTCTTTGACGCTCACGGCGAGTTTTCACATAGCGCTGAACTGATGATAACAGTTTTGGCCAGTAGTATTTTAGGTGAATTCTGGCGAATGTATGCCTGACAGCCATGTGTCCAGATGTTGGCTCATCATGACATGTGTGTAGAATCTCGTTTCGTTAAGGTGCAGGTACAACGAGTAAAAACTTCTCACCATGAGGCTTGGAGTTCCTCTTGTAAAGGACCCTTCTCGAAGACAGAACGAAGGGAGCCCTCTGGATAAAGTGCGTGGGACTTAGACGTTGAGTCCTTGGAAACGCTGTATAAGCGGCAGCAAATCGGGGTCATTTTGTTGTTGTTGAGCGATTTCTGATGCTTGGACGACGCCTAGAAACGGGAAGTCTTCTTCTTCCGGCTCACTTGTCTCCACTGGTGCGCGTGACAGGCAGAGTCGGCATCGCTGTGCTTTTTCCCAGATTTGTATACCACAATAACATCGTACTCTTGTAGCCTAAGACTCCATCTTGCTAGTCGGCCAGAGGGATCCTTAAGATTCGCCAGCCAACACAGGCAATGGTGGTCACTGACTGCTCGGAATGGTCTATCGTAGAGGTACGGCCGAAATTTACTTATGGCCCAGATGACCACGAGACACTCTTTTTCGGTTGCAGAGTCTCAGCTTTCGAAAGCTTGCGGCTGGCATACGCTAGCACTTTTTCTTGGCCGTTTTGCCGCTGGACTAGAATGGCTCCGAAGCCGACGTTACTCGCATCAGTGTGAACTTCAGTTTCGGCAGTCTCATCGAAGTGGGCGAGGATTGGAGAGGCTTGCAGGTGTGTTCTTAACTCATCAAATGCTTCCTGTTGTTCACTTTACCACATAAAGGACACCTCGTCTTTTGTTAGATTAGTAAGTGGTTCAGCAATGTTCGAAAGATTTTTCACAAATCAACAATAGTACGTGCATAAACCCAGGAAGCGACGTACTGCCTTCTGGTCTTTGGGTGTCGGGAACTTCGCGATGGCAGCTGTCTTTTTGGGATCTGGCCAAACGCTATCGGAGCTGACGACGTGTCCGAGGAATCGAAGCTCTTCAAAAGCAAAGTGGCATTTTCTGGCTTGATGGTCAAGTATGCTGAACGAATGGCTTCAATTTCTGTGCGGAGTCGCTGTAGATGTTGGTCGAATGTAGCGGAAAATACGACAACGTCATTCAAGTACACCGAGCAGGACTGCCATTTCAGTCCCGCGAGAACAGCGTCCATCATTCTCTGAAACGTAGCTGGCACTGTGTACAGGCCGAATGGAAGCGCTTTAAATTCGTAGATGCCATCTGGGGTTATGAATGCCGTCTTTTCACGGTCGCGCTCATCCACCTCAATTTGCCAATATCCGCTCTTGAGATCAAGGGAGGAGAAGTATTTCGCACTCCGTAGTCGATCGAGTGTATCATCGGTACGCGGCAGAGGGTATACATCACGTTTCGTTACGCTGTTCAGCTTCCGATAGTCGCCGCAGAATCGAAGGCTGTTATCTTTCTTTTTAACAAGCACTACGGGAGATGCCCATGGAGTGCTGGAAGGCTGGATCACGTCATCTGAAAGTATCTTCTCCACTTGTTTCTTGATGACGTCTCTTTCCTTTTGCGATACTCGACATGGGTGTTGGTAAATTGGTCTCATGGCTTCTTCTGTTATAATCCTGTGTTTTGCAATAGCCGTGCGTCGCACCTTAGAGAACGTTGAAAAGCAGTCCGAAAACTCTTTTATAAGGGCGAACAATCGTTTTTTTTGATATTCTGGGAGCCTATGGTTGACGTTAACTGATGCGTCAACGTTGCAGGTCTCTTGTGGAGTGGTTGGCGTTGTCGCTAAACTGCATAGTTCAGTCGCCATGCAGAACTTGTGGAAATAGGCGATAGCCATACCTCTCGCGATGTGCTGCCATTCATTCCAAAAATTCGTTAGGAGGACAACTGAGCGGCCAATCTTTAAGTGAACAACACCCCTCATCACGCAAATTCCTTTGTTTAATAAGAGCTCTACGTTTACATCCGCTATTCCTTCGTGGTCACAAAAAGCCTTATTTTCAAGAAGCACCATTACACTACCGCATGGTGGCACTGTGATGTCATCATTAACAACGCGCAGAGCAGTAAGACGTCGCTTTTTCGATTCCTCCACCGACATAGCTTGTTCGGTTGAAAACGTTACACTGGATCTGCGCAGAATAATTATGGCTCCATTGGCTTGCAGAAAATTCATTCCTAGTATAAGCTCCCTTGAACACTCTGGCAGTACAATGAAGTCAGCAACGTAAGTAAAGCCTCTTATTTCGAGCCTTGAGGTGCATCTGCCAAGCAGTGTAATAGTCTGGCCACCTGCCGTGCGTATCTGTGCCCCACCCCATTTTGTCACAACCTTTTTCAGTTTTTTTGCCAATTTGTGACTCACTACTGAATAAACAGCGCCGGTGTCAACTAAAGCATTTAGCCCGTATCCGTCTATTTTCAACCGCAAATCTGAAGTAATCTTGGCACTGCGGCGTTTACCCTCTGTAAACATAGCATCGTCGCCTTGAAACCATAATGGAGGATCTTCGCAACTGTAGTTATCAGCGATCTCACCTCCACAGGTCGCTTCCTTCAGTTTTCCGGGTGTGGGCTTGTAGAACGGTGCCCAGACCGTGCGGAAGAAGCATGTGGGCTGGGTGGTCGGTAACGCCTGGGCGACGGCGATCTTGGCTGATGTTGGCGTGGAGTGAGTGGGCTCTGGCGTGCGGATAAGTACTCTTCGATCTCCGTTGGCCGTTGACTGTTTCGAGGGCATGATGCGTACAACGGAAAGTCCCTTAATTCTGCCTGTCGGTAAGGGCAGAACCTATACAGGTGACCTGCTTCCCCACAATGGAAACAAAAAGGCCTGCGCTCATGGTCACGCCAGATGTCACTTTTCCGGGGCCTTTGGTTCACGTAGTGAGCTACACCACGGGCTCGTGGCAGGTAGGTAGCCGTCGGTTTCAGTGGACGAGGTGCGCTGCGTACCGTCTGCGGGCAAGGAGAGGCCATCGCAACTGCTGCATCGGTGTGCGCCGTCGGTTGTCTGAGTATTTCAGAGTACGTTGGGATGCGTTGGATCGGCTGTGGCGCACGCTCCGGCTCACGTATCATCTGTCTCAGTTCATCTCGTACTACGTCGACGACAGACAGTGTTGCTATAGTGTGAGGGGCTTGCAACTTGCTGAGCTCTTTCCTGATCACCGACCTGATGAGTTCTCGCAGGGCGTCTTTGTCACTTCGCTGGCGTCCAGAGAAGACATTGGCAGGTGCGTAGTTTATGTCTCGATTGTACTGTCGAGCCCGCTGTTCTAGCGTTTCCTCGATGGCTATCGCTTCCATATGAAACTCTGCAACTGTTCGTGGTGGGTTGCGGACGATAACAGCGAATAGCTCTTGCTTCAACCCAAGCATGAGGTGGCGTAGCTTCTTGTCTTCAGTCATATGGAATCTGCGCGCGTGAACAGGCGGATAATGTTCTCGATACACATTGCGAAACTTTCTTTGGTGTATTGGTTGCTGGATTCGAGCGCAGCCTGCGCCTTTTCTTTGTGATCCGCGCTGACATAAGTCACCAGAACTTATCGCCGAAATTCATCCCAGCTCGTAAAGGGGGTTCCATGGTTCTCATACCACGTCTTTGCGAAGTACTCCAAAGCAAAGTATATGCGGCGGAGCTTCTCTCTCTCGTCCCAACCGTTCAAACGTGCCACTCTCTCAAAGAGGTTCAGCCAATCTTCTACGTCTTCATACGAGTCGCCATGGAATACTGGTGGCTGGTGAGGCTGATTTATGACCACTTGGGCTGGTGTTACACGACTTGTCATGGAGGCGGCGTCCATTGACTGAGTTCCTCTTGGCGTGAAGTGGAGTGTACTGAATTCTGGTGAATCACCTCCAAGACGGCGACTGGTCCTCTGATGCACAGGGGTCAGCTCCCCAGGATCAACTCGCTGATGGTCGGGGCTACGCTGTCTTGACTTCTAGGGCTTTGATTCATTACCTAGCACGTCCACCAGAAACGTAATGATGTTGAAGGACTCGGGGTGTAATAAAACGTATTTATTAAAGGGCGAACCTGTGCCCACAACTCAAAGGGACTATGGTCGTAGCACGTTACAGCAGAACACCAAAGATGTCTCCTTCTTCTACTTCTTCAAGAAGAGTCCCAAGCGCGTGGCGCACATAAGCAGGGGTCAGCTGGGTTCTCGTGCTATCATCATCGTCTCTGCGCAACATTAGACGGCGCACATGTATGTCCCTGTGCGCGTGGTGATGGGCGCATTGTTTGAATGCAGGCACTATGTCGTGGCAATATAACCTTACATAAATTATAGAAAGGCTAAAAATACTTCCTTGACATTCATGCCGAGCGCTCATTTTTTCCGTCATGGTGGACTCAAAGTTGCTTGCTTTAGTCTAATTGTTTGATTATTTTTTCTATCCACAGAAACCTTGAAACTTTTTCTGAAGAACAAAAGGCGAAGTTTTGCAGATAAATAGAAAAAAAAACATGCACACAAAGAGTGTTTAACCAGCTGATGATGTATATGTTGGCAAACGGAAAATTTTCAACGCACTGTGGTTCATCGACATTGGGAAGTAATTGAAACATCCAGATCGATGAGAGGAAAGTTACAATTACGGAGAGGTAAGAATGGTCGTACGTCATTAAAAATCGGCGAAATTTAACGTCACCATTTTCAAATCTATTTTTGTGTCTCGGTTAAACCAAGTATGCCAGAATATGAGGCTTGTTGGCTAGTATAGCCCGGTTTAAACGCTTTCTATTATTTTTTATTCATAACGCAGCCAGGCTCGCAGCTACGGTATTGCACCTCCCAATAAGAAGAATTTCCTGGCTATGGGCCCGACTGCAGCAAAGAATTTGCTGTGATTTATATTGTGTGGGACTGCTTCGTTGTCTTGCACTGCAAGTTTTCAAAAATTACGGCTCACGAATTTATTCCAGGAGTGCCAACCATCTCGCGAAGTCAAAGAATAATACCCTGAAGAAGATACGCTTCATCCAGGCGTTGATACGTGCGCAACTCCTACACCATCTCCAAATACAGAACAGCCCGCACAAAAGAAAAGAAAGAATGACCCTCAGCACTTGAAGCTGCTGGGACAGCACACGCAGGTGCTAGAAAAATGGCTATATGCATGGAGCAACAACCAAAAGATCCCAGCGCTGTGTTTGAAGCCGTCATAAACGCCTACCTCAAAGACATGCCCCCACTGAAACGGGTAAAATGTCAGGTTGAAATAATGTATGTAGTCACTCGCTATCTGGAGCAAGAATAAATACAGTGAAATGGGATAACAAAAAGAGGGTGACGAGTGACTTATTTTTTACACACACACAACACACACACATCACCAAGGCTGTAGTTGGACTCCCTTTTGTCACAGGGCGCCTCAGCTTGGTCACGTTCACACCAGCATAGGTGTCTTGCCGTGAGACAGCCCCATCTTCCAAAAAGTAATTGCAAAGCCTCTCTCCAATTGCTGCCGCAACAGCAGCCAAACGACATTTGGTACGCTGCAAGTAAAAAAAACACCTGTTGGTCATGAATTTCAGCGATTTCGGGTGTCTCAGCATTGTCTCCTTGTAAAAGATTGTGCAAGGCGAACGCCGCTTGTACCATAGCAGTAACCTTCGCTAGCTTTGCGTAGACTGTTGTAGGCAGGAAGTGGAATCTGCAAACCAGGATACCGAAAGTATTCTCGGTGACTCAACGCGCTCTGGAGAGCCTGAAAAATGAAACAAAAAACAATACAAATTAAGGAAATGTGCTTCCTGAACCAAGCATGTAAATGAGGTTAGCAAAAATGGCAGTAGAAGCCGTAATCGCCAGTAATTGAACTGAGTCCCACCAAAAGGCTTCATTAGGTTAGGCGACAACAGGAAGGCGTCGTCACAAACAATGACAGGTGAAAACTGAAGGTTTGCTTGCCCGGTTACTTCAATCAAAGCAGGCAGCCAGGCTGTCTTCCGTGCAATGGCACGCTTCAGAGGCGTCGTCTGCCATATTGATCCGTCGCCTTGAGAACCGGGTGCTCCGATGTCGACATACCAGAACTTGCACTTGTGGTCGACAATAGCAAACAGAATTATGTTGTATGTCTTTTTGTGGTTGAAAAGCAATGATTCGCTTTTTGCTGGCTTCACAATGGCTGAATGTTTGCCATCTATTTCACCCACAAAACTTAGGAAGTTTCACCGCTCCTCAAAGCCTTGCGCTAGCGCCGTCCAAGCAACCTCTGTCGTTGGCGCGTTTATCATTTCTCAACTCAGTGCACTGTAAACCGCTTCGCAGGTGCTGGCTATTATATTGTTTCCTTAACTGCGGCCGACCCAAAACTTCCGACCTATGAGTACGGAGACTCACCTGCAACAAGACAAAAATGAAAGAAGGGAACGTGAGACCAAAAAATTACACAAAAGCACACACACAGTATATATATATATATATATATATATATATATATATATATATATATACGTCTGAACATCTTTTTGTTAACATGTATGTATATCAATATTGTTGAGAGTGATTATTCACAATAGAGGCCCCTATGCCATGTTCGTATGAAGCGCGCGTTACTGTCATATGCATGTATGCCCTGACGAAGGCTGGTCCCCGGCCGTAACGTTGGCAATAAAGCATCGTTTTTCCGTTTGCTAGTCTGCATCTGTGAGGGTGACCATCCTGCATATTCCAGGTCATGCGTGGCCTGGAAAATGGAAAAAGAAATTATTAGTACAAAGTTTAAATTGAACATAAGCTTCCGTGAAGCACGGCAGCGCGTTTCCCCGCATTTTGCTGGGAACACATCGTATGCCGAAGTGGTGCGAGGGGGGTCGGCACCACTTCGGTTTTCGGCAATGCCTTGGACCACGCCCAGCGTGCCGAGGCAAACGCCACAAGCCCCCATAGGGGGAGCAGCCTCGGCTGCCCCACCCTCCTTGAATACAGCCCCACTGAAGGCTCCTGTGAACCTTGGCAGCAACCAGGGCACCACACAAACTAAAGAGGTCCCCTCGACCTCCAGCCCAGTGGGGTTTAAGGCTCCGTCTGTCACGACGAAGCCTTCAACGAAAACATTATCTGTTGCCTCTCCTGAGGCGATGGACACATCAACTGCACGGGCGCAGACTGCGCCAAAAGAGCGGCGGGGTTCCCTCGACCGCTCTAAAAAAGACAAAACGGTAATTACAGGGCCTTCTAAAGGCTCTGTAAGATAAGTCACTTCTCTCTTTAGACACCAGCCACACTCATTTCGTACACACAGCACTTCTTTGCTACCATAATGGAAACACAAATTATACAATGGAACGTCAGAGGACTACTTCGAAACCTTGACGATGTCCAAGAACTTCAACACAAACATTCTCCAAAAGTGCTGTGTGTACAGGAAACACACTTAAAATCCAAGAATACAAGTTTTTTGCGTTAATATGTTGTCTTCCGAAAGGACAGAGATGATGCTCTGGCGTCATCTGGTGGTGTAGCTATTATAGTTAATCGAGGAGTAGCATGCAGTCATCTACCACTACTAACACCCCTAGAGGCAGGGGCTGTTAGAGCAGTTCTATTGAATAAGCTCGTCACCATCTGCTCTCTCTACATACCGCCGCAACACCGCCTGGAAAAACATGATTTCCAGTCTTTAATAGATGAGTTACCAGAACATTATTTGGTTCTAGGGGACCTGAATGTGCACAGCGGTTTATGGGGTGACTGTCGATGTGATGCAAGAGGTCGTCTCATTGAAAAGTTCTTCTTTTCATCAGGTGCTTGTCTGTTGAATAGAAAAGAGGCAACATATTATAACCTTGCAAACAATACTTACTCCTCCATAGATCTCAGTATAGCATCTCCTTCACTTGTACCGTTACTTCAGTGGAAAGTCATAAATAATCCATACGGAAGTGACCATTTTCCTTTAGTTTTGAGTACACCAATAACATATGAATATCCTCCACATGTACCCAAATGGCTGGTGAACAAAGCCGACTGGAACAATTTCAAAAAATTACACATCTAAGTTGGACTGACATATGTGGATTAGGCAGAGATGAAGCTGTGCAGTACTTCACGGCTTTTCTTACTGACGCAGCAGCCAAGTGCATTCCACAAACATCTGGACTGCCCGGCAAACGACACGTCCGGTGGTGGAACACTGAGTGTCAAAATGCGCGAAAAGAACAGAACAGGGCATGGAGGTTGCTGCGCAACTCGCGGACAGCGGAAAACCTTGAGAGTTTTAAGAAAATAAAATCTCGTGGCAGGAGAACGCGTCGGCAGGCCAGAAGAGAAAGCTGGCAGAAGTTTTTATTAGGGGTTAATTCATACACACAGGAGGCTAAAGTCTGGAACATGGTCGGTAGGATAGCAGGGAAACAAGTACACACACTTCCACTCGTAAACACTCAAGGTGATACCTTGGAAGATCACGCAAACTTCCTCGGGGCACATTTTGAACGGGTATCCAGCTCGTCCCACTATACTGACACTTTCCAAAAATACAGAACAAGAATAGAAAAGCAGAAACTCGAACACAAATCCACTAGATACGAGGCATATAACCAAGCTTTCAGTCTAGCAGAGCTCCGAACATCCCTAAACTCCTGCAGTACATCTGCCCCAGGTTCTGACCGTGTGGTGTATGAAATGTTAAAAAACCTACTAGCAGAAACACGAAAAACCCTACTTTGTTTGTACAATGCTATCTGGTCTTCTGGCACTATCCCTACCTCCTGGAAAGAGGCTTTTATTATTCCCATTTTGAAAGAAGGCAAGGAACCTTCTTCAGCTTCAAGTTATAGGCCTATTGCACTTACAAGCTGCTTGTGCGAAGTATTCGAAAAAATGATAAACTGCCGACTTGTACATATCCTTGAAACAAACAATTTGCTCGACCCATTTCAGTGCGGGTTCCGAGAAAGTAGATCCACCACAGACCACCTTGTTCGTATCGAGGCACAGATCAGAGACGCCTTCGTCCATAAACAATATTTTCTCTCTGTGTTCCTTGATATCGAAAAGGCGTATGATACAACATGGCGTTTCGGAATTCTAAGAGACCTGTCCCACCTTGGTGTGCGAGGAAGAATGTTTCATATAATCGAAAGTTACCTGTCAAACCGGACATTCCGTGTCCGTCTGGGCAGTGTGCTCTCCCAAACATTTGTCCAGGAAACAGGCGTGCCACAAGGTGGCGTGCTTAGTTGCACACTTTTTGTTATCAAAATGAATTCTTTGCACTTGTCCATTCCCCACAATATGTTCTATTGTACATATGTCGACGACGTTCAGCTTGGCTTCAAGTCATGCAACTTGGCCATGTGTGAGCGGCAGGTTCAGCTTGGTTTAAATAAGGTCTCCAAATGGGCAGATGAAAACGCATTTCGACTTAACCCACCAAAATGCACGTGTGTCTTGTTCTCTCGAAAGAGAGGCATGCACTCGGAACCTGACATTCGACTGAACGGGCAACGTCTGTCCGTCAAAGCCGAGCATAAATTCTCAGGCTTAATCTTGGACAACAAGTTGACCTTCGTACCGTACTTCAAGTATTTAAAAACAAAATGTTTAAAAGCCATGAATGTTATAAAAGTGTTGTCACGTACTATGTGGGGTAGTGATAGGCAATGTCTCATGAACCTCTATAGAAGTCTCATTCGCACCCGATTAGATTATGGGGCCGTTGTCTATCAGTCTGCTACTCGAAGTGCCTTGAAGATGCTTGACCCCGTACACCATTTGGGCATCCGCCTTTCTACGGGTGCTTTTCGCACCAGCCCCATAGAAAGCCTTTATGTTGAGTCAAATGAGTGGTCGCTTCATCTGCAGAGAACTTACATGTCCTTTGTTTATTTCCTTAAGGTGAAAGCAGACAAGAAGCACCCCTCATACTCTATTATTAATGATCTGTCGAGCAACATTCTGTTTCAAAACAGGCCTTCGATGAGGCAGCCCCTCTCAGTTCGCCTGAAGGGTCTAGCTGAGGAAACTGGAGTGTCAATTGAACACAGTTTAATGGCTCCTGTAGCATACCCGCCACCGTGGCAATGGCAGACTATAGACTGCGATGTGTCTTTCCTAGAAGTAACAAAACATGCACCTATTGTCCATATTTGAACATACTTCCTGGAACTTCAACACAAATACACACGTCCTGAGTTCTTTACAGATGCCTCCAAGACTAACTCCTCTGTGTCCTACGCTGCGGTTGGCCCTTCCTTTTCGGATGCTGGCCCTCTACATCTAGGCACAAGTTTCTTCACAGCGGAAGCTTACGCGATACTTCTGGCAGCTAAACACATCAAACAATCACAAATACAAAAAGCAGTAATTTATACAGACTCCCTCAGTGTGGTAACGGCTCTGCATAGTCTTAAAAGACAAAAAAACCCTGTCATCGTTTCACTTTACTCCATTTTATGCACACTTTACACACTCAACCGACATGTAGTTGTGTGCTGGGTGCCAGGGCACCGTGAGATTCAAGGCAACCTGATGGCGGATCAGCTTGCGGCATCCGCCCACGAAAGCACCGCCATTACACCTTCATCAATCCCGGCCCTTGATCTTAAGCCGTCTCTCAAACGAAAATTCAGGGACTACTGGCAGAGCAAGTGGGATACACACACACAAAACAAACTACACGTTATCAAGCCACACCTTGACCATTGGCCACCAGTATCAAAATCACGTCTAACAGAGGTAACACTAACAAGACTCAGGATAGGACACACATACACAACACACACACATCTTTTATCCGGTGGTGATCCACCATTGTGTGATAAATGTGGTGAGGCATTAACAGTTTTTCACGTTTTAATTCAATGTAAACAGTTAGACACTCTAAGAAGACAACACTTTCCATTATCCTACCGACAACATATACCTTTACACCCTACAATGTTTGTCGGTATGGAACCGCTTTTTAGTCACAAATCATTGTTAGCGTTTTTTAAAAAAATTCATAGCTTTTATGTCATATACCCGGGCATACCGTAGCACGACTTCTCCAGAGAGGTTTTCGCTGCAGTGGCTACACAAAAAAGGACTTGCCTCACGGCCCTTGGACGCAAGGGTATGAACGAGTGAGGCACTTGTGCTAATGCCGTACATGTTGACCATTGTTTTTATTTTCAATAACTTTTGCCATCTATTCGCACCACACACACCTTTCACGGCATGGTCAGGATTTTATTAATTGTATGATTTACTCGCTTTACTGCGAGGAATTTTATGGCCCTTATACAGCCGCTAATCACAATCATTGTCCACATTCCTGTCTCATGAACTGGCGCTCTTTGGCCATCAAATGGCTCTTGCGCCAAAAAACACCATATATCATGCTCGTCTGCATCATCTGATGACTTATCGCTCGACTGAATCCAGTAAGTCTCTAAAGGATATATATATATATATATATATATATATATATATATATATATATATATATATATATATATATATATATATATATATATATATATATATATATATTATGAAGTCTTGGTAGTCTTGGCTGCGGCAGCGTTTATTTGAGGAAAGCCCTCGCAAAACGAACGGGCAGAGCCAGCACACAGACGATGACGATGAAGATGACCCAGAGTGGCAAAGAGGGCAAAGAGACAAGCGGATGATGGTGATTGTGATTATGCAGGGATGAGGACGATGTAAGTTACAAATGCCCACACTAATTCCCCCCCACTTGAAAGCGGACACCCTGGCCGCCGTAAGTCAAAGTGATGGGGAACGTCGCGTGAAAGGTTTGATGCGACAAACATGGACAATCTCTGTGCTGCGGTAGCGGCGGTCTGTTGGGGCGACGAGTGGTGTCACACGATAATTAACCGGCGAAGTCTTTTCTAAAACAATGTATGGCCCGATGAAGCGTGGTTGGAATTTGTCACAGAGACCAGGAGTGCGAATAGGTGTCAAAAGCAGCACCTCGTCACCAGGTTGGAAACACACAACACGGTGGGATTCGTCATAGATCATCTTCCGCTCGTGCTGTCTCGCTTCAGTATTGATGCGAGCCTGATGGCGAGACTGGGCCAGGCGGGAAATGTATTCTTCGCTAGAAGACTGACATGAATTCCCATGGCTGCTAAAGAAGGAGACGTCGAGAAAGGTAGTCGGGGTGCGTCCGTACACGAGGTAAAACGGTGAGTAGCAAGTTGTGCGCTGAACGGCGGTGTTGTAAGCGAATGTCAGGAATGGTAAAAGAGTGTCTCAGTTTTTGTGGTCGGGTCGGACGTAAACGGCTATCATGTCTGCAAGGGTTCGGTGAAATCTTTCTGTGAGACCATTTGTCTGAGGGTGGTAGCTTGAAGCTGTCTTGTGAGTAGTTCCAGATGCGCGCAGTACTTCATTTACAACTTGTGACAGGAACACTTTGCCGTGGTCACTAAGCAGTACACGAGGAGCCCCATGACGCAGTATTATTGCGTGAAGAATAAAGTCTGCAACTTCCACAGCTGAGCCTGTAATAACAGAGGAAGTCTCAGCGTAGCGTGTCAGGTGGTCCACGGCAGTCACTATCCATCGTTTGCCAGCAGATGTGACGGGGAGAGGCCCATAAAGGTCAACACCTACAACCTCGAACGGCATTGAAGGGCACGGAAGTGGCTGTAGAGGTCCAGCAGCTGCCGACGTAGGGAGTTTACGACGCTGGCATGGGTAGCAGGAACCGACGTACCGAGCTACACTAGAAGAAAGGCCAGGCCAGGCCAGTAATAACGACATCGAATGCGGTCAAGAGTTTTTTGAAAACCAAGATGACCAGCAGTCAAGTCGTCGTGGAAGGCTTCGAGCACCTGAAGTCGAAGAGAGCGTGGCAGTACAGGAACCCAGCGCTGACCGTTAGGGTGGTAGACGTGGCGGTGGAGAACCCCATTGTCCAGCTTAAAGTGAAGGAGTTGACGACGGAGTCGCGCGTTTGGTGGATGAGAAACTCCCGAAAGGTGGTCCATGATGCGTCTGCAATATGAATCGGACCGCTGGCGGGAGATAAATGTTGGCTCGTCGTCCGAAAAGGGTTGCGTTATTGATGCGAGCGTATGAACTTTGGTAGATGTGGCGGTTGAGTTCTCACCAACGCTCATATGGGTAGTTGGAAGCGGGCAACGAGATAAAGCATCGGCGTCTTGATGTTTTCTGCCTGACTTGTAGGTTATATCAAAGTCGTACTCCTGCAAGCGTAGTATCCACCGACCCAAGCGTCCGGACAAGTTCTTCAGTGTAGAAAGCCAGCATAAGGCATGGTGGTCCGTAACGATTGTGAAGTGACGCCCGTGGAGATAGGGACGGAACTTTTGGACGGACCAAACCACAGCCAAACACTCTTGCTCAGTTATAGTGTAGTTCTTTTCAGCAGCTGTGAGTACGCGACTGGCATATGCAATAACTTTCTCTAGGGAAGACTTGTCGCATTGTAGAAGAACGGCTCCTATACCAAGGCCGCTAGCGTCGGTATGGAGGATAGTTGGTGCGACTTCGTCAAAGTGGCAGAGCAGAGGTTCAGACGTGAGTGCCCGCTTCAACAGATCGAATGCTGTTTGGCATTCTTGAGACCACAGAAAGGGGACGTTGGAAGAAAGTAGTTGGTGTAACGGAGCAGCAATAGAAGCGAAGTTCTGGATAAACCGGCGAAAATAGGAGGCGAGGCCAAGAAAGCTGCGAAGCTCTTTTGGTTTTTCGGGGCGCGGAAAGTGAAGGACTGCAGAAATCTTGTCAGGGTCGGGCCGGATGCCATCTTTGCTAACGACGTGCCCTAAGACCTTGATAGATTTGCTAGCGAAAGAGCATTTCTTCGTGTTTATTTGAAGCCCGGCGCCGGCAAGGCACGTCAAAACTTGATCCAATCGTTCTAGGTGCTCAGGAGACGTTGACGAAAAGATAATAATGTCGTCCAGGTAGCAAAGGCAACTTTTCCATTTCAGGCCGCGCAGCACGGTATCTATCATGCGCTCAAAGGTCGCGGGTGCGTTGCAGAGCCCGAAAGGCATCACGTTGAATTCATATAGCCCGTCGGGGGTTGCGAATGCCGTTTTCTCCTTATCGTCTTCATGCATGGGGATCTGCCAGTACCCAGCACCTCCACCACGTATGAAGTCTTGGTAGTCTTGGCTGCGGCAGCGTTTATTTGAGGAAAGACCTCGCAAAACGAACGGGCAGAGCCAGCACACAGACGATGACGATGAAGATGACCCAGAGTGGCAAAGAGGGCAAAGAGACAAGCGGATGATGGTGATTGTGATTATGCAGGGATGAGGACGATGTAAGTTACAAATGCCCACAATATATATATATATATATATATATATATATATATATATATATATATATATATATATATACATATATATATATATATATATATATATATATATATATATATATATATATATATATATATATATATATATGTGTGTGTGTGTGTGTGTGTGTGTCTATGTGTGATAATTTAAAAAAAAACTACACTGAAGGTATGAAACTTCTAGGCGCGTAAAACTTCAGACAACTAACATAAGAGACAAGGACGAGCGCAGACTTTCAACTGATTTTATTACTACTACGACACACATATATATATTAGAAAGAAGATAAGCAACACACAAAATCAAAAGGCGAAAAGAGAGATTGCAAAAACATCACGTGCTCACCCTGGGCCCTCACGTGCCGAATTCAAAAACGCCAATTCTTTCCCAGATAATGCTATCGATGGTTTGCTGATACAGCTACCTCGAGCAATTGCTGCAGCTTCAATTACAAGTCTTGTGCCTTCATTAGGGTGGGACGCGAGAACCCTTGTCTGTTCGAACAAAGGCTGGCATCCACATTCGGAACAATGAGCGGCCAAAAAACCGTCCCGTCCTGCATTTCTTACTTTCTGGCAATGTTCTTGAAGTCTTACATTGAGGCACCTGCCCGACTGACCGACGTACTCAAGTCCACAAGACAAAGGTACGCCATAAACAATCCCTGTTGCACACTCAACAAACTTCTTTCGGTGCTTAATTTTGCAGCTACTCGTAGTGGTTCCTACGGGGCTTGTTTGGACAGATAATTTTGACAATTTATTCGGTGCGGAAAAAACCACTGACACGCCCGCTCTCTGGCCTATTTTCTTGAGTTTATGCGAGATACCATGTAGATACGGTATCACCGCCACCCTCTTGGGAGTTGCTTCTTGTAAAACGTCCCCATCGTTACCGGCCCTTGATTGTCTGCGCAGCTTCTCACACACAGAAACTGCCGAATAAATTGTCAAAATTATCTGTCCAAACAAGCCCCGTAGGAACCACTACGAGTAGCTGCAAAATTAAGCACCGAAAGAAGTTTGTTGAGTGTGCAACAGGGATTGTTTATGGCGTACCTTTGTCTTGTGGACTTGAGTACGTCGGTCAGTCGGGCAGGTGCCTCAATGTAAGACTTCAAGAACATTGCCAGAAAGTAAGAAATGCAGGACGGGACGGTTTTTTGGCCGCTCATTGTTCCGAATGTGGATGCCAGCCTTTGTTCGAACAGACAAGGGTTCTCGCGTCCCACCCTAATGAAGGCACAAGACTTGTAATTGAAGCTGCAGCAATTGCTCGAGGTAGCTGTATCAGCAAACCATCGATAGCATTATCTGGGAAAGAATTGGCGTTTTTGAATTCGGCACGTGAGGGCCCAGGGTGAGCACGTGATGTTTTTGCAATCTCTCTTTTCGCCTTTTGATTTTGTGTGTTGCTTATCTTCTTTCTAATATATATATGTGTGTCGTAGTAGTAATAAAATCAGTTGAAAGTCTGCGCTCGTCCTTGTCTCTTATGTTAGTTGTCTGAAGTTTTACGCGCCTAGAAGTTTCATATGGATCACCAACTAGCCCAATCCCACACTTTACTGAAGGTATGCATTCCAAGCGAGCACCATCATGCGTGGCACCGCAACGAGCACCGATACATTGATGCAATAAATATGCAGTGGGTTTCAAGAAGTGCAATGACAAAATTTTTCATTTCTTTTTTCTGCAATTTCATTAGGCTTGGGCGCTTCACCCACATTGAAAACGAGCAACCGGCTCGTGTTGAATTACGCTTAGTAAAAAACGCTTAAATGAGTTTTTGTCGTCAGCAATATTCACATGAGATTGCTATGAAACTTGGTACATACATGATGCCAAATAACGCAGCGTCAGATGCATTGGAGTCCTGGCCCTCACCGCACTGCGCATATTTGTGTCCTTTACTTAATTAGAGATCCGACTGAAGCAAGCACCTTCTCGAACACATTATGCGGCATCCGGAGCAATATTCGGTACTCTTCGGGTTCTTGCTTCAGTAGGCTGTCGTAAAGCTGATGCTGAATCCCCAGAGACTGTTCCTCCTTCCACTCTTTCACCCAGCAGGATCTCTTCCTAGACACGAAATCACCTTCAGCGTCCTCCATCTCCAAAACAGCAGCAATCATAGCGGCGTACCGAAGCTTCATGGCGACATCCATCTTCAAGCGAGCTGGTGGTTGCGTCGTCAGCAGCAGGTTGAAAAGGGTGAAGGTAGTCTGGAGCTCCTACTAGGGTAGTCTGGCCACACTGATCTCCCCGACCATTCGCCTCGTCCATGTTAGTGAAGAACATTGTGTGAGACTTATCCTCTACTGTTGACGTCACTAGGCTTCACCTTTATCCCCCGTGTATTTCTCCCTCGAGTGAATCCCACTTAAGCTATAGCCAGAAAAGTCACTGCAGGCCCACCACCTACCATCCACAGACCATTCAGCTCACAGAGCGTCTTAATAAGACCATCGCCGATATGCTGGCTATATACCTCGACGTCGAACACAAGACGTGGGGTGCTATATTTCTGTACGTGCCCTTCGCATATAACTCCGCAGTGCAGGAGACGACGCGGACGACGCCATACATGTTGGTCTACGAAAGAAACCCGGTAACGACGCTCGACGCCATGCTGCCGAACGTCACTGATGAAGAAATTTTCGACGCCACCGTCTACCTGCAGCGCGACAAAGAAGACCGACAACTCGCCAGCCTTTGCATCAAGAGCCAACAGACGACCGACAGTCGCCGTTACATTCTCCGACAAAGCTTCGTGGAATACCCGCCCGGTGGCCGCGTTTGGGTGTAGACGACGATACGCTGATGTACATCGGCGAAAAACTTCTGCGACGGTACTTCGTATCGTACAGGTTAGTTCAACGTCTAGGCCCACTTGACTACGAGTTTTATCCCCGAAGGCATTACGGACCCTCAACGGCACCGAGCATGACCTGAAGTCGTCCCTTTCATCCACCTAAAGCCATGCCATGGGTGTCAATAAACATGAGGAGTGTATTGTTGTTTTTGTGCTTTTTTATTTCTACTTATAGTTTATCTTCTTACTTTAGTACTGCCTTTTATATTTACCTAAAGCATCGAGGTGATGTACTTTTCAGGGGGGCGAATCCAACATTGCTTCCTAAATTTTCGTCATCACCCTGTTACACTGATAGTAATTCTCAGTGCGAACCACGCTTACAGTGTTCGAGAGCCCCGCCACGGTGGCGTAGTGGCTAAGGCACTCGGCTGCTGAACCGCAGGTTGCGGGTTCGAATGCCGGCTGCGGCGGCTGCATTTTCGACGGAGGAGGAAATGTTGTAGGCCCGTGTGCTCAGATTTAGGTGCACGTTAAAGAACCTCAGGTGGTCGAAATTTCCGGAGCCCTCCACTACGGCGTCTCTCATAATAATATGGTGGTTTCGGGACGTTACACCCCACATATCAATCATCATTACAGTGTTCGAGAAGCTTTCGGACTGTGGTATAACGTTATATTAAAATTACGCCCACTTCGCGAACATTACAATTTATTCTGTAACCTACGCGGCCGCTAGCTATAACGCTAGAATATTGGACTGTATGTGTATAAATGCCACTGCTCTCCACCGCTTAACAGTTTATCACCGGCTAACGCTCTGCTCGCCGCTGTAATGTGACCTTCAGTTTCCTGGTCTGAAGCGAGTTTCATCTGAACATCGAGTGTGCTCCCTTCGTCTACGTCGCAATCCCGTAACTCTCTCTCTCTCTCTCTCTCTCTCTCTCTCTCTATATATATATATATATATATATATATATATATATATATATATATATAGTCCAGTAGATTCTCCGTGAGCGCTCACAACGTGGTTTATTTCGACGTTTCGGCCTAGAGTCTGGCATTCATCAGGATTAAAGGTACAGTTTATTGGTGCTCAGCTTTATACAATCTCAAATCAGAGGGAAAGGAAAGAGGAAAAAGACAGAAAAATGAAAAAAAGAAAAAAGAGAAAAAGAATATAAAGTGAACTCCCCTCAGGCGCCCCCCTTTCACTCTTCCTTCCACTTCCCCCTTCATCTCTCTCCCCTTTCTCCCCTTCACCTTTCTGATGTCAGTGGTGTGTGTACGCTTCTTTTCACTAACGCATTCTTCCCGACAGGACAGCACCTCCTGGCACTGGCGGTTCGATGAGGAGCAAAAAAGAGCTTTTTTAGGAAGTTCTAAGCCTTTAATTACTCGGAGCATCGTCAACATTTCGTCGTAGAAAGAGGGGTACCACATATTGGGGCGGAGGCTGGTAAGCGGGCATTTTAGGAAGCTTTAAGCCTTTAACTACTCGGGGTCCCGTCAACATTTCGTCGTACAAAGAGGGGTTCCGCGTATTGTGGTAGAGGCTGGTAAGCGGGCGCAATGCGAATTCCTTGCCCGCTTCTAGATTACCCGTGCAGTGGGGTCCTCCCGGCTGTGCACAGGGTTGCTTTTGGGCATGTCATGCAAGGCACAATTGATTGAGTAGTAAAATAAAACAGAAAACAGACGACAGCTGCACTTAGGAAGAGTAGGTACACTTGGAATTGTTTTGAGTTGTCCAGTGCCCTTCGCAGCTGCAGTGCCGTGAACTCAGTTACTATTCTCGTTATTGCCATTATTGTTTTCTAATGCTTTAATTGCTGCAAGTGTTAAAGGATTCTCATTTATTCCTCTATCTAGGGTGTTAAATCGGTGGATAAGTTATGACTCTCGTTGTTCACGTTCTCGATTTGATTTAAATCCCGTCTCTAAGAGCGTTACTTATAGTTTGTCGAATGCATGGTCGGGAAAATTCAGATGTTTTGATAGAGGTAGACTTGGGGCTGATTTCGCATGGGCTCTGTGATTATTGAGGCGAACCCTAAAATGTGTTTCTGTTTGTCCGATGTACTGCATACCACACACAATGCATTCAAGTAAATATACCACATTAGAGGAATCGCATGTGAGGTTTCCTCGTATGTTAATCGAAAACTTGGATTGTGTGCTGGTTGTTTTGGGTGTTTCTCGCATCACCTTACATACAAGACATCGTGGCTTTAAACAAGGTCGGCATGAATTATTGGGGGGTGATGTGTTAATTTGAGAGTGGACAAGTGTGTCTTTGAGGTTGCGTGGTCGTCGGTAAACGACGCCTGGAACGAATGGAAATGCGCGTTTCAGACGTTCACTTTGTTCCAGAATGTTGTAATGTCGTTTAAGGATTTCGTTTACATTGGGGAAGTTTGTGCCGTAAGTCAAGCAGAGGTTTGTTCGTTGTGGGTCTTCTTGCGGCGGTCGCTTCATAAGTAAGTCTTCACGCTTTAGTTTTCTCGCTTTTTGAACAGCGTCAATAATTACATGTGGGGGTATTTTTGTTTCTCAAGCATAAGTTTTAGCCTCTGTGAGCTCGTGTCAAAGTCAGTGTCTCTAGAGCAGATTCGCGTGAATCGGTGAGCCTGGCTGTATGGAATACTGTTTTTACAGTGGCGTGGGTGATCGCTTTGATAATGGAGGTATTGTTGTCGATCCGTTGGTTTG
Organism: Rhipicephalus microplus; assembly: GCF_043290135.1. Classification (NCBI taxonomy): domain Eukaryota; kingdom Metazoa; phylum Arthropoda; class Arachnida; order Ixodida; family Ixodidae; genus Rhipicephalus; species Rhipicephalus microplus. The sequence goes on from NC_134710.1 coordinate 464,350,663, forward strand.
CGATTTAGGGTTGTAGAGAGCTTCTCTTCTTCTATCGTTATACTAACATCAAGAAAATTTACGGTTACTTGCGAGTATGTGTGTGTGAAGTGTATGTTCGCATGTACAGCATTGTAAGTGTCGATAAAGCTGAGAAGTTCGCCCTCGCTGTGGGTCCAAATAAGAAAGATGTCGTCTATGTATCTTCAGTATAACATTGGTTTCAAGGAACTTTGTGCAAGAAATTCACATTTCTTGCACAAACGACGCCTGTATACTCGGCCACGTGTTGCTGCTTCTGTCTCGACGCTGCTACCTCTTTTCACTTTCCATTTATATTATATTTTTATAGAGGCTGCTGTGGTTTTCCCCAACCCCGGAATTGCGTAGCCGAAAGCTGCCGTCCATCATGCCTGACGACCCTTTCTTCACCCTCCCCCCCGGGCTTCGCCACCCAGGGGCTGTCCTGGTGCCCAGTTCCTGCGAGAACCCGACATCTTCAGCGGCGCAGACGAGAAAGACGTTGAGGATTGGATGGAATCCTAGCAACGAGCCAGCGCTACCAACAAATGGGATGATGCCTTGAAACTTGGTACCGTGACATTTTATTGAACTGATGTCACCAAGTTGTGGTACAGAAACCACGAGGTGGACATATCTACTTGGGCGACCTTCAAGACCTGCATTGCAGCTGTTTTTGGACGCTCTGGGGTGCACAAACTTCGCGCAGAACGTCCCGGATGACACCCTCTCAAAGCTGATAACCCCCCTCTGACCTTCAGTAGCTGTTATCGCAGATCAAGGAGTTTGTTCGCGATGATGTTGCTCTTCAACTGTCGCTCCTATCAAAAGCCGGCCAACCACCACCACATCTGCCAGCAAACATTCGTGAGGTCATCCAGGAGCAAGTTTGCGCGGCTCTGCCATCTGCCCGTGACACTTCGCCACAGCCGACCCCTGTGGCCTGTGCCGAAGTGAATGCACCTCTAAGCTATGCTGAGGTTGCCGCAAGGCCACCTGTTCAGACTTTTAGGTCACTACCATCAGCCGTGCCCACTCCTCGGTTCGCTCAGCCAAGGTCCATCGAGAGTAGGGGACAATGGCGTACACCCGACAATCGGCCATTATGCTTTGCCTGTGGCGTACTTGGCCAAATAGCGCAATACTACCATCGGCGTGTCCCTGCCTATCACCAGAACTACCACCAGAGCTTCGAACCTGCCCCTTATGTGCGACTGCGGCCTTCGCGTTCGCAGGCTCTCAGCACATCGAACAGATGTCATCGTACGCCGACCACCGTCTTCCTGTTAGCCGTCGCTCGCCATCACCTGGACGCCGCTCGCCATCGCCGACGCGTCGTCGTCTTTCATCGTCGGAGCGGGAAAACTAATTGCCGCAGTTCCAGAGGCAGGAACTGCGTCACCCGCGAAAAGACCAATGATTCTCTCTTCACCGACTAATGTTCTGGATCTATATGTGGACGGTGTCGCTGCACTCGCTCTTGTCGACACTGGATCCGCAATTGCAGTGATCAGTGCCTGACTCTGCCGCTTGCTCAAAACGTTATATTGCCGCTAGCAAGTATATCGCTTCGTACAGCAAGCTCACAGCGCGTCAGGCCGGCCGCTGCCTGTACTAGTTTCGGTGCTCAGTGCCAAACTTTGCTGCTTGCTGAAAAAAGTTATGATGCCACTAGCAAGTACATCGCTTCGTACAGCTAGCGCAGAGCACGTCACGCCGGCCGCTGCCTGTACTGCTCGCATTGCGATTGACGGCCTCGTCAATGTCGTCGAATTGCTAGTGTTGGATTCCTGCTCTCATGACATCAGTTTGGGTTGGGACTTCCTCTTCGCTAATAAGGCCGCCATAGACTGCTTTCACGCTGAGGTGGCATTTGAAGTGCTTAAGACACTTCTTCATGTGACGTTCTTGAAACCAGGGACAAACTATTTGTTGCTGAAGACGTTACCATACCGCCGCACTTTTTTGACCTTGTCATGGTGTCTTGCAACGCGCTCGCCTAGTCGAGTGCCCTTTTCACGCCATCTGCCGTTTTCGTTCGTCGTAAGTGTTCGCCGCTACCTCATGCCCTTTTGGAGCTTCATGACGGCGTCATCAGACTGCTCATTTCAAATGTGCTGTCATGTCCTGTAACACTACTTCGGGGCGAGTGCTTCGGGCGTGTTTACAGTCTCGACCCTTCTGCAATTATCGACATGCCGACTGGTTCTTTCGGCGAACCCAAAGTCGCTGGATTGACCTGTGCCTATTCACCACAGACTACTAGACCTGACATACTGAGCAGCTCCATCGCCGACACGTTAACCGTTTTGCAACGTGCTCAGCTTCGACTCCTGAACATATTCCGTTCTTCCTTTGACTGTGAGCATAGTCCTCTCGGTGGCATCCACAGTGTGTCACCGCATCGACACGGGCACCAATGCACCACTGCGTCAAAGACCCTATCAAGTGTCCCCAACAGAGCGCCAAGTTATTGGTGACCAAGTAGCTAATATGCTCAAGCGTGGCGTCATCCAGCCATCGAATAGCCCCTGGGCATCTCCAGTCGTTCTCATAAAGAAGAAGGACGGGTCAATTTGCTTCTGTGTTCTCTACCTTCGTTTTAAGGTGGTAGGCCACTCAAAAAAATTTTTAAGGGCAGGCAGCGTTGAATTAACTTTTTCCTCAAAACCACCATGTCTGATTTAATTTACCAGCTATTTACAGTGCAAAATATTGAATAGTTATTTATTGTGAGGTAATCTTTGTCAAAAATTGCATTAAAAGTGCTAGCCACGCTAGCTGTGATAAGTGACTAATGGGTCGCTTTGTTCAGTAAAGCTTTGACGTTTGTGTAACTAATGGCTGGAGCTATACAGTGAACTCTAATAAGTATTATGCAGTGAATATCAAGGAATTAATGCTAAAAAACAAAAAACGGGCAAAATGAGCCAATATACACTGAGTCTGTGGGAGAATTCAGCTGTGAACTGAAAAATATTCGATGCATTTCTTTTATTATAGTTCTCTGCACAGATATATATGTTGTAAATCATTGTGCAAAATTTTAGATCAAAGTATGCGCTTAGAAATACGTTATGAAAGTTTGCATCGCAACACTTGGAGCAAGTTGTTATTTTCAGAAAAACGTAAACAAAGATTTCCGAGCTTGTGAAAAGGGTCACAATCTTCGCATGAAGGCCTCAAATGCACCAGATTCATAGCTAGGCCCTTCTTCGGAAGCATTAATGTCTCCTTTCGTTCAGGTGGCTGCTCGTCTTTTCTTCCTGGCCTTCCTTTTCTTCCTGGCCTTTTCTTCCTTGCGTTTAGCATTCTGCATGCGCAGGTGATCCCTGGTGATACAAGCTTTCGTCGTGTGGTACCCTGGTTCTATTCCAGCTTGCCTCAGAATATCTAGGGTGCTTACACTGCCATTATTAAAGTGTGCCACAGCATCATGCAAGGCAAACATTACTGTAAGCCAGCTTACGTAGACCTCTTTGGGTACCCACTGTCATAATAGACCATTAAAACACTCATTAGCATTTTGAGTCTTTCCATGAAGGTACTTCATTAGAAGTTCATCAGAACACAGATCACTGTAGACAGTTTTACTTTTTTGAGCACATCATTTGGAAGTCCTCCTTTGTGTGCATGTTTTTCTTGGCCGAGAGCTTCGACCCTTCGGCATCCGCACCAGCTTTTCGGTCTAAGTGGACACAGGCCATGTGTCAGCTGATTGTCGGTAGAGCTGCAATGAAAAAGACTGGCAAGGGTAGCCTTTTTTTATTGCAGAAAGGTTCCCCACATTAGCCCTTATGGCGATGCCGTAGTAGTTTTGCAGGCGGTCAATGAGGGTATCAGTGTGCTTTCTCTTACCACCCAGTCCACGCACTGTCTTCTTCAGTTTCTGAGGTGGCAGCCAACACGCTTCTGGACATGCCCAATATATTCCAGTTTCTGTACATTGCCCTTTTATACATGTCTTTGACAGCGGCATAGCTCTTGGAATCACCATCGCCGTAGTACTGCTGGTACTTCAAATCTCTTTTGCCTTTCGACCTTTCAAATATTCGGTATAGACCAAGCGTCTCCATACTGCCAGCACTTTCTTCATGGTTTGCTTGATAGGAAGTGGGGTTTTCCTTCCATTCCTGGTACGAAGCACTATCTTGCCTCAACTTACTTTTGGTTTTGCAAGACTTACACGAATTATAAAGGGCCTCAACATCAATAACCTTTCCCGTGTCAACAGAAATAACAGACACACAAACGTTCAAAGATGAGTGGCCACGCTTCTGCCATGCGCCATCACCTGAAACACCACACTCGGCGCTCCCCACAACACGACGAACTTCCACAGCAGCATCAGTCATTGACTTCGATGCCACTTCTCCTGCCGCTGCAGAAAGTCGAGATGACAATTTGTCGTAGGAGGAGTGACGTGGAAGAGCAGGCATGTTCATCACTTTGGAAAAAGTTTTCGCATAAGCGTGCCCTTTTCCTAACTGGTGCATCGCGTAAACCAGACGTATATTGTTCTCATTGGCACGACCAACCTTTCTCGACGTATGAAATGGGCGCTTGAACCCACAGTCGGTACACGTGACCGCACAATCCAAGGATATCCCTTGGTGAGAGCGTTCCTCGAGCTTCAGTGTTGTGTTCATGCATTCAGAACATGCCAGCGATGAAAACATCAAAGAAAGGATACCAATGTCCATTATCCTGTTCCCTTAGAGCGCAGAATTCTCTAGTGGAGCCTGGTACGCCTTGTTTATGTCCCCAAGCTTCTTCGTGGTTGCCGAAATACCGGCGTCTGTGTCGTTGTTGTTGTTGTTGTTCTCCTATTGTTAGTGGCGCATACCCACTGTGGGCGATTGGCCAAGAATCGTGTGGTTTAAACATTCACTGTTCAGATTTGGAATTATGAAGGTTTAACAGAAAGATTACTGATAGCCTAGGAAAGTGTGGTGCTTAATGTAATACATACAAATATTTACATGAACGAATCTATTCTTAAAATAGAGCAATAATCTGATTTTATACGTATATAATTATGCGGACATGGTAGGATAATGAAACTGGTTAATTAGTCAACTTATTAGTTTCATCAATATAGTCCCACACGGCCGCGCATACTGTCGCATTAGAGAAACCAGAAATGAAAGCTCCAAAAGGCAAAACGACAGGCAGAGATGAGTCCATACCAATACCACGTAAAGGTATTTCTAATAGAGTTTTTCGTAATGTGTTAAACCGCCAGCAGGTCAAAAAGAAATGGTCTATTGTTTTCAGTTCATCACAGAATGCACACAGTGGCGAAGGTGCCTGAGCAGACCTATGTTTATAGAAATTTAGATTTCGTACCCGGCAACGCAGCCTTGTGATAGCTACTTCTTGTTTTCGAGTGCGGCAAGAGTCTCTTCACCAGGGATATAATAAATGGCGATATTCTGTAGAGTTTGTTAGTGCTGAACCTTTAAAGACTTGCATAAGCCTACGTCTGCGGAATCTAGTAGCAGTCACATAAGCGGATGAAGGACAGAGTGGTAGAATTGTTTCACTGATTGATGACTTAGCTAAGGAATCGGCTATTTCATTAGAAACTGTGTCAGTAGGCAGCCTCGTCGTCGTGTAGCGATTTCCAGCAAACTTGCGCTTCCTCGTCTTCTCTGTTCCCCATGCTGGTCGTAATATGGTCCAGGCGGCCTAAGGATACAGCCCTAGTAGCATCGCCACGTAGAAAAAATGCAGAACGAAGCCTGACGTAGCCTGACCAAGGCAAACAACAAAAATTCCGACGAGTATCGTGCGTCCGCCCTGTGGCTGTTGTTAGAGAATAACGAAGAGTTTGAAATAAAAAGTTGTATTTAATGACATCATCCTATGTAACAGTCACAATAAAACGCGTAAAGTATTTTGAATAGCATTAATATAGACGAAACAACACTTGCTTTCTAAAACGATTTTTCGAAACCGAAACCACAGTTGGAAATGTGGTTTTGGTTTTCCTATAGGAGCGTAGGGTACAAAAAACTTGCTGTAACTCGCAATATAAGGACGCTAGGAGCATAATTTTTGTTTCAACATATCTGTGATTGTTTGGGCATGCAAGAAAACAAAATTCTAAAAATTTATTTCGCGAAAAAATTGTTTTCTGAAGGTGGCCTACCACCAAAACAATAACTCGAAAGGACGTTTACCCCATACCGAGAATCGACGATGCCCTTGACGGCATCCAAGCTGCGGAGTTCTTCTCTTCTATCGACCTATGCAGCGGCTACTGCCAAGTCCCTATGGCGCCTGAAGGTGAGCCTGAAACGGTCTTTGTCACATCTAATGACCTTTACGAATTCCGCGTCATGCCTCTCGGTCTTTGCAACGCGCCCGCAACATTCGAGCGGATGATGGACAATGTTTTGCGTTGGCTGAAGTGAAAAACATGCCTGTACTATTTACATGACGTGGTTATATTTTCCCCAGATCTTCCACGCATCTCTACAGGCTAGATGAAGCATGACAGTGCGTAACTTACGCCAGCCTTCAGCTCAACCACAAAAAATGCCGCTTCAGCGCAAGTCAGCTCACGATCCTCAGCCGTGTTGTCTCTAAAGACGGTATTCTTCTTGACACCGCCAAGCTTCAGGCAGTTGCAGAGTTTACTAAACCTGCATCTCTGAAAGATCTGCGCAGCTCCTTTGGCCTCTGCTCGTATTTCTGCCACTTTATTCGGAATTGTGCAATGATCACCACCCCTTTTGCTGAACTTTTACGGAATGACTCGAAAAGTCACGCTTGGTCACCCGTCTGTGATGATGCCTTCAAAACGTTGCGCCACCTGTTAACCTCACCGCTATTCTTGCATCACTTCAACCCGACTGCTCCAATTGAAGTACACACCGATGCCAGCGGTGTGGGACTCGGCACCGTGCTCGCGCAGCGCAAATCGGCATTCCAGGAGTACCTCGTCGCATACGCAAGCCGCACCCTCACCAAAGCGGAGAAAAAATTATTCTGTGACAGAGAAGGAGTCTCTGGCAATTATTTGGGCTCAGGGTAAATTTATGCCATTCCTATATGGTCCCCTTTTCGACGTAGTCACCGATCACGATGCACTTTGTTGGTTATCCACGTTGAAGGCTGCGGCCGCTTAGCTCGCTGGGCTCTGTGGTTACAAGAGTTTGACATGCGTGCTGTCTACAGGTCTCAGGTCTGGCCGACGTCACATTGATCCCGACTACCTATCGCGTTCACCTGTATCAACGGAAAGCTCTGTCTGTCTATCTGCCTTGGACGAAACGGTTGGTTTCTAGCAAACTGCGACATGGCGTCTGAGCAACGTAAGGATGACTGGATCAACGCTCTTCTGCGATTCCTTTCAGACCCGTCGACTTCTCCATCTTCTCAAACATTGCGCCGTAAGGCGGTTAATTCTGAGATCCACGATGGCCTCATCTATCGCAGGAATTCCAAGTCTGGCAGCCTAAAGTGGTTACTGGTAATACCTTGGCATCTTCGTGCTGCAATATGTTAAGCTTTCCGTGCTGACTCTCAGTGCGCACATGCGGGCATCTTGAAAGCATACGCTCGGCGCTCCTCCCGGTTTTATTGGCGAGGCATGTATACCTGTGACGTATGAAGCGATGAGTGGTAGAAGCCGAGAAGGAAGAAGTGCAGAATAGAATAAACATGGGGTATGAGCCAGCCCACGTCGCTCATTCATCATATAGTCACACGAGTCGACAGGATGAAGACCTCCCAGCCACTTCATCAGTGTCTCATCATCGACACAGTTCTCTACAAGACGCCCTGACCATACATCGACTACGGAATCATCTCCTGGCCGCACACAGTGACCAGCACCATGACAAAATTATCGACCGACCTTCCCATCCCCAAGTACACCGGAGCAGCAGACGATGGACCCGTACAAGACTGGTTCAACCTGTTCGAGTTCCACGCTACCGCTGCATCTTGGTCGGAACGGGAGATGGTTACGAACTTCAGCGACTACGTCACCGGTGAGGCACTCAAATTTTACCTAATTCACATATTCGAGAACGACGAGTCTTGGAAAAAATAAAAGAAGAAATAATCGTCTGGTTTCATGACAATAATGAAGATTCGATCAGAACACACACTCTCAGTGCATTCGAACTCAGTCAGCGCAGTCATAAACAGCCTTCACGCGTTCAAGCGCAGAGCATGAATTTACAATTGCCGTCAGGTGAAATTAGTCACATGCTCACAGAAAGACCACGTTGACGTTTTCCCAACCTTCCACCTGATCTTCCGTTACTTGACCCCTTGGTTGCTGACTTCGCCCACCTCATGCCCAACACGCTCACTACAGCCGGAATAGAGCAGAGGAATTTGGTGGGAACTCGACCAAGCCCAGACTCTTCAATACAGATTCACGCAATAGATGAGCTCAACTCTTTAGTTGCGCCAACTTACCGACATTTACAAGTAATATCTGACCAAATAACGCCTGTCACCGTGTCGCTGTCCAGTTTCCAACCAGTTGAGAGTGCAAACAACACAGGAGGCTCAGAAGCATCACCGTTCAGGCTTTGCCGTGAGCAAAAAGCGTCCGTTAACAACGGCGTTGCAAAAGCCTCCGAAAATCTTGCTGTTGATTCTAGCCCGAAATCTTCTTTGCCTGACAAAAATCATGAGGACTCAATGAGTACCCACTATTTACTGGTCGCATCAAGTTGGAAAAACAAGCCGGCTCATGTTACTAATGGAAAAGTACCTCGTCAGATTCCACAACTGCAGCAGTTACGTGAACTAGCAGGACGACGACGAACTAAAATGACATCACAAGCACAGTTACGACTTAAGGAAGGTCGTCAGAAATGACACCAACTAAAGGAAGTACAAGGTCAACATTCGAGCTATCTCCGCAGAAGAAAACGTCACGGAAGTCTTCTGCATCAGATATCCAAACATTGTCCACGATGCGATCAATGGAGCCAATGCCACAGAAAACTACGAAAAAGACTGAACGTTGTCATTTGTACAACGCACGAACATAGACATAATTCGTTCAACTTCAGTTCTCTTACACGCAGGCTGCAAGCACTGTTTCTTTCTCAGCCATGACACAAAATACAGCGCGTACGACGGAGAATTCGGCGACTACGACATTCGACCTTCAAATGCTACAAGGACTTCCAACCTTGTTCATTCCTCGCAGCTGCTCAAGTCGTGTCATAGTCAGTGCAGTTTTGCAAGATGCGGTTACCTCCTCCAGAACGTTACAGCCATCCTCGCCCACCAGAACTCCCTCATTTATCGAACTGCTTCAATCTTTTCTGAAGTTTTGCGAGTTTACGGAACACCACGGGGCCATGAAACCAATTGTGCATTTTGACATTTGTGACTTCTCAACCTCTCGTTGTTTACTTTTTCTTGTTCGTAATACATGCCTTCTTTCGGGGGGAGGGGGAATCGTGTGACGTATGAAGCGATGAGTGGTAGAAGCTGAGAAGGAAGAAGTGCAGAATAGAATAAACATGGGGTATGAGCCAGGCCACGTCTCCCATTCTTCATAGCGTCACATACCTTTGTGTGCAAATACATTCAGTCATGTCCGCTGTGCCAACAACGAAAAGACTGCCTCATTACACCTCTGGTCTTATCCTGCCAATTCCTTGCCCAGCCAGGCCTTTTGACCACATTGGAATTTATCTGTACGGGCCTCTTCAATTCACGGCTTCCGAAAACCGCTGAATCCTTGTCGTTGTCGACTACTTGACGCAATACGCAGAAACAGCCACTTTGCCTGCTGCCACAATACGTGACGTATCATCTTTTCTCCTGCGGAACTTCATACTCCGTTCCGGCGCACCGCGTGAACTTCTCAACGACCGAGGACGTGTATTCCTCTCCGAAGTCATCAACACACTCCTTGTCGAATGCCGTATCATTCACCGGACTACCAACGCCTGCCATCGCTGAACGAATGGCTTGACGGAAAGATTCAACCGTACCCTTGCGACACTAAATCTAAGTATGTTGCCCCCGACCACTCCGATAGGAACCTCATTCTGCCTTTTGTCACATACGCATACCATACCGATCCACGGGCGACTACGGGCTTTTCGCCATTTTTCCTGTTACATAGCCGAGACCCTTCCACAACACTAGATACTATTCTGCCCTACCACTCCGATTCTTCTGAATTTACGCCCATCTCTGAAGCTGCCCGCCGCGTCAAGAAATGCCGTAAGCTCGCTCAGTCGCTCACAACCATCGAACAATGGAGACAAAATCTCGGCGTGATGATAACCACCCGTACCCCTAACTTTTTTCCGGACACGCTGGTGTGGCTTTGCGTCCCAGCTGTCTCTACAGGCCTTCCTTCAAAACTTGTTTCAAAATACCTGGGACCCTACCACGTTGTCTCGCAGAGTCCACCTGTTAACTACATCGTCGAACCCGTAACGCCATCGACGAACCAGCGCGTTTGGGGTCATGAAACCGTTCACGTGCATTGGTTGTAACCATATTACGATCCGCTCGTGCTCCGTTCTCCGTGAGTCGCCAGGATGACTCTTTTTACGCCGGGTAACAATATGTAGTGAGAAAGAATGTCCACAACGGCAGCGACATCGGCACGTTGGCGCGAGGCACGAGCTAGGACTGCCTGGTTGCTGCTGCGACGACTCTCGTATACCCGGCCAGCTTTTGGTGGTTGTGTCCCGACCCTGCTACTGCTGTTCGCCTTCAATTACCATTATACTATATATATATATATATATATATATATATATATATATATATATATATATATATATATATATATATATATATATATATATATATATATATATATATATATATATATATATATATATATGACGCTATGCTGAATGGGAGACGTGGCCTGGACATTGGTGCGATGCTATGATGACTGGGTGACGTTGCCTAGCTCATACCCCATGTTTATTCTATTCTGCACTTCTTCCTTCTCGGCTTCTACCAATCATCGCTGCATACGTCACACGATTCCTCCTCTCCCCGAAAGAAGGCATGGATTATGAACAAAGAGAAGTACACAAAGAGAGGTTGAGAAGTGACGAATGTCAAAATGCACCATTGGTTTCATGGCCCCGTGGTGTTCTGTAAACTCACGAAACTTCAGGAAAGAGTGCAGCAGTCCGGTTAACGCAGGAGTTCTGGTGGGCGAGGCTGATGGTTGCGTCCTGGATAACACAAGAATGCTTTGGACGTGGAGATAGCGGAAATCGCCGCCGGCATTCTTGTGAAGAACAAACGAGGTTCGAACACCTTGCAGAATGGACAGTTCGGATATTGTAGGTATGGAATTCTTCGTCGTGGCACAGGTCGTGCAGGCAGCTTGCGTGCGCGTTGATCGAGGTTGATTGGGCACTGCCTGTGTTTGTGCCGAGTACAAGGGGTGCTTTTGTGGCTTTTGGCGATTTTTCTATGGCGATGTCGCAGATGGTTTGATGGAAGGCACATTTTTGATTTTTGGTGGAGAATGTATCTACGACGATGGGCCTTTTTGCAATGTTCTTTGAGCCTTAAAGTGGTTTCGATGAGGCTTCCTTACGTCGTTGACAATGGTGAAGTATACGTTGACGTTGTAGTTTCTTGGTTTCATCGACTTGCTTGTGGTGTGACATTGATCTTGCTGTGTCAGGATTCTTAGCAAGTCCTTCGCAGGCTTTTACGACGTAAACCAATGAAGATGTTTCCGGCACAAAACAATGTGCGGGGTTTCGTGCACTTGAATCTTCTGTATTCATAAATCGTTCATTGTTGGTGGTTGCCTGAAGATTACTTGTGTCATCAGAAGTCGCACCTGTGCTTTTGTTTTCATTGTTGGCAGTGAGGTTGTATACTGAATTCACGTCACTTATATCTTGTAATTGATTAACACTAGACGCTTCTGCAGAAGACTTTCCTTCACAAGATGCTGATTGTGAATGCTTCTGTCTTTGTGGCACTGCTGAGAGAATACCAAGTCAGTTTGCAAAGTACGCATTCGTCACACCGTTCTCGTGTGAGGAACCACACGAGAACGGTGTGGTGGAATGGTAGAGAAAGAAAAAGACGAAGACAAATAAATGGTTCATCGTACAGCCATCACGCCTCCTGCGTCTCACTAGTCGACAGGATCTACCGTGCCCTTCATCATGGCGACATCTAAGAAAATCATCAACATCCCGAAGTACTCGGGAGCATCTACGGACGTCCCCTTTGACAAGTGGCTCCGGCTCTTTGAGGTGAGGACTGCGGCTGCAGCATAGACGGAGCGAGACAAGCTGTGCTACTTCTCCGATTACCTTGAAGGTGAGGCTTTCCGATGGTTTCTCACCGAGGTTTTCGACACAGACGCGTCTTGGGAGAGCTTATGTGAACGCATGAAGGGACGCTTTACGAGCGGCGTCGCCGATCCTTTTCGCCAATTCATTCATTGCCGGTTGCAAACAGGCCAGAGCTTGAAGGAATACTATAATGAAAAAATGTCTCTCGGACGCCTCGCCGACCTAAAGGACACGCACCTTATATCAGGGCTCATCGACGGCCTTCCTGTGCATATGGAGATGGTGCTTGCTGGGCTTACCTCGTCTACACTAGAGGCATGGCTTACAGCTGCACTTCGTGTAGAGTCAACCATGCAGAGAATGAAATTACATCGCTTTCCACCAGCTCGGAATACACAGATTAGCGTAACAAGTGACAGAACTAGTCAGCGTCCACGTAATTCCCCGGTACGAACACCCGCGCGTGAGTGCAAACACTGCGAGATGGAGGGCTCACCCCGACAGATGGACTGACATAATGAATGCCCACGACGCGCAAGCATTTCTGCCCTCTCCACCAACGCGGGAAACGAGGAGGGCGACCCAGAGTTCATGTAATTCAGTTTGATGCCCTCATTAACGGGTACCCTGTCAGCGCTACACTTGATACCGAAGCTACGATTACCTGTATCAACGAAGCAGTGCTGAAGGCACTTCACCTGCAAATAATTAGGAATTCATGCATCTCAGTTCAACAAGTCACATCATCTACCAAAACTTTGGGTCACGTTAATCTAAAGGTACAGATAGGAAAAGTGACAAGAGAAATTCAGGCTCATGTTCTATGAGGCATGAAGAGCAACTTACTTCTTGGCTTGGATAGTGCTTGCCTCTTTAAGTTGTCGCTGGACCTTGACACTATGACTCTACGCCAAGGGAAAGACATCCTACATTCTCTTACACAGAACCAAACCACGGTTAACAAGGGCGCATCTTTGCAAAGTGTTGAAGTTTGTGATGTACTATATCTAAATAAAACTCAACAGTTGGCATTGAAGCAGCTTATCCACAAGTACGATGACATTTTTTCCAAGTCACAAACAGACATTGGGTGCATGAACGGCGAAATGCATCGCATTCATCTCAACAACAATATTCCGATTCATAGAGCTCCCTATCGATGCTCAGAAACTGACAGCTTTGAAGTGGACAGACAGATCAATAAGCTTCTCAAGCAAGGTGTCATACGATTATCTACCTCCCCATTCGCTGCGCCAGCACTTCTGGCAAAGAAAAAATGGGAAGGACGCACGCGCTTCTGCATCGACTACCGCAAGCTGAACGAATTGACGGTGCCTGATTATCAGCCCATCCCTCGCATCAATGACGTTCTCGATTCTCTGGGGAAATCTACGTACTTCTCGACATTAGACATAACGTCAGGTTACTGGCACGTGAAGATTCACCCTGATGACATTCCGAAAACGGCGTTTGTCACACGTACCGGTCACTACGAGTGGCTCGTCATGCCTTTTGGCCTTCGGAATGCTCCGGCCACCTTCGAACGGGCTGTCAAATTCGTATTGGGAAAACACCATTTGCAGAACGTCACGAATTACTTCGATGACATTGTTGTCTACTCTGACACGTTTCCAGACCATCTGAGGCATCTGGAGGGCGTTTTGAAAGCTTTCAAAAGCGAAGGCGTCAAGCTGCCATTAAAGAAATGTCAATTCGCTCGAACCTTTATTGAGTACCTGGGACACAAGGTTTCGCATGGCACCGTCACTCTAAAGCAAAGCAACATGGACGCAATCCTACGGTTTCCGACACCATCACGCCCTAAAGAGTTGCAGCGTTTTCTCGGCACTGTCAATGTTTACCGGCGATACATCGACCACTTCAGTCAAATCGCTCACCCACTGACGCGCCTGCTCAGCAAAGACGCCACCTGGAACTGGGGTGCGGAGTGTGAACTGGCTTTCACTTAGCTCAAGAAATGCGTGACGGAAGAGCCAATCCTTAACATCTGCGATGTCACTAAGCCTTGCGTGCAATACTGCGATGCATCCAACAGAGGTATCAGCGCCGTATTGAAGCAGGCTGATGATGAAGGTAGAGAGCACCCAATCGCATACCATTCGCGGAAGTTACTAAAACACGAAATTAATTACGCCATCACAGAACTCAAATAATTGGCAATTATTGACGCCATCGATAAATGGCACTGCTATCTACACGGGAAACCTTTCACTGTGATCACAGATCACGCAGCGTTGCAATGGCTTAAAAGCATCAAGAATCCCCGAGGCCGACTTTTCCGGTGGTCCTTGAAACTCTCCATGTACGACGTGAACATCAAACACCAAAAGGGCATTGACAACATTGAAGCTGATGCACTATCTCGAAGCCCGGTAGTTCAACTCCTATCTGCTGAGCAACTGCGAGAGCATGACAACGACAAACCACCCGGAAAGCATACCATTGAGAACGGACTGAGTATAGTGACACGCAGGGGAATACGAAAAGTCTATGTGCCTTTTGCCCTGCGGTCTTCTCTTCTCCGAAAATCTCATGACGCTTTCGATCATGTCGGGGTAAAGAAGACGCTGCGGCTTCTCTCTCCACAGTACTATTGGCCCGACATCATCACCGACGTGAGCGAGTACATAAGCCAATGCGATAGCTGCCAGCGCCGCAAGAAACCGAAGAACAAACGATTTGGTTCCTTGGAGTCTTTGCCACCAGCGGAACAACCGTTTGATCTTGTGGCCATAGACACTATCGGAGGTATTGGCAACTACGGCTCATCCAAAAGATTCATTCACTTAGCCGTTGATCATGCCACCCGTTATGTCTGGGCTTTCGCACACAAGAATGAGACTTGCGATGCGTACATCTCTTGCCTGAAGAGTAACTTTGCTGCTGGAAAGCCGCGAAAGATCCTTTCTGACCGCGGCACAGGATTCACTGCCGGCAAATTTAAGCAGTTCCTCAAGCACAACAATATTCATCAGCTTTTAACAAGCTCACGACGCCCGCAGTGTAATGGCCTAAGCGAGCGCACTAATCAGACGATCGTTCCTCGCCTCCGATGCAAGATCAACAATGAACCCCGAAAACCGTGGTCGCGTCTCTTCTCGGACGTTGTCGACGAGTACAATAGAACGCCTCACGAAGTCACAGGCTACCCATCCTGCTTTCTTATGTATGGCACACCATCGTATCCCTATCTTCTTCCAGGCATTACCTAAAATCTGCAGGAAGCACGTACAAACGCAGTCCGCAACTCAGTAGCATATCACGAGAAAAACAAGATCATATATGACAAGAAGTTCCTTCCATTAGAGCTTCAAGTGGCAGACTTTGTTCCAATGAAACACCCTGGCACCCGAACCGCGGCAAACTCAGCGCAATCATGGAAGGACCCTATACGATCATACGCAAGATTTCGGCAGTTAACTACGAGATCAACCGCAGCGTGGCTCCACTCGGTCGCCAGACTGACATCGTTCATGTCGGGAGACTTAAACGATATCATCCGCCCCTGCATCTACGTCTCTCTCGGGGGAGGGGGGAAGCGTGTGACGAACCACACGAGAACGGTGTGGTGGAATGGTAGAGAAGGAAGAAGACGAAGACAAATAAATGGTTCATCGTGCAGCCATCACGTCTCCTGCGTCACACACACACACACACACACACACACACACACACACACACACACACACACACACACACACACACACATATATATATATATATATATTGTGGACGTTCGTGTTGTTATTCGTATTCATTCATGCATGATGATAATCATCATCATCGCCACTGTGTGTCATTATCATCGTCGTCGTCTAGGTGCAGGCTCCGCCCGTTCGTTTTCCAAGGTTTTGCCTCGAATAAACGCCGTCGCAGCCGAGACGTCATGCGTGGTAGAGGTGAATTTTAGGTCCTCTGTCCTCTCGCAGCCTGCTCCACCCCGTGGACAATCGCCCGGCCTCGTCCATTGTCGGGCGAATTTGCAAAACGAGCCATCCGGCGTTGACGTCGTCACCCACCCATGGCCACAAGCCACCCCTCCCATTTTCATACACGGACTCCAGCGTGACTCCCGCTCTTTGCTGGTCTTCTAGAAGAAGACGTGGACAACTGGCTTGATGACAACGACCACGTAAGTGCCACTAATCAGTTGAACGAGGCCGCCAAAATGCGCTACGTCCCTTTCCATCTGACCAAAGTCGCGAAGACATGGTATTTCAGCCACGCGATTGACCTACCCGACACGTTTTTGGGACACCAGCCATTCGTTCAGCAGACACGAAGAACAATATCCCGGCCAATCGTAGACTTCCTATATCGAGGATGTCCTTGCACTGTGCCAGCGTGTCAATTCATTCATGCCGGAATCGGACAAAATACGCCATGTTTTGAAAGGCGTAGGTGTTGTTGCCTTTAACGTCCTCGCTGCACAAAACGCAGCTACCATCGCATAAGTAATGGTGAAATGCCAGCGCCTTGATCCGCTAGACTCCGTTCGTCTACAGCGATACATTGGTGACCACGACTCCACATCACGTGGCCATCTGCGTGACCCCATCCGGGATATTATACGCGAATAATTGTGGTCTATGCGCTTCACACCTCTTTGACCGCGTTGTACATAGTTTTCGGAATTGGCCTAGCGGGACATAAATAGGGAAGACCTTCCATAAGAATGGTATGGGTTCATCTTGGCTGAACAGCCTACAAGGGATAAGGGCAGAGGTAAAAAACACATCCTTGACCGGCCCTGTGCTCGTACAGCCACTTGCTTCTCACCCCATATTAACCTACGCTCAAGTTCCTGCCATGCCTCCCAGCGACGTACACGCGACATTGTCTCTACCATCCAACGCGTCGCTCCCTGCTGCTCCCCGGTCAATTATTCTTTGATGCCGCCTGACACTTCTTTGGCCCACCTGACCAAGCTGTCTCCAGGCGCACCAAACGCCTTCTACTCACCACCATGGCGCCCGTGCCACCCTGTCTGCTAATACTGCAGCTAACGAGGTCACATAACTTGTTTCTTCCGAAAGCGCCAGTAAGATGAGCGTCGGGGTTACAACATGCGCAAACGGGACTTGTCCACTGAAACCTCTTATCAAGCTCAGCGTTGTACGCCACCTCCGCACCACCTCCGCCACCTCCCACCCGAATCGAGTGGACCACGAAACAGTCAAAGCACAAGACACCGCTCACCTTCACCCTTCCGCCATTTCTCTTCTCCACTTCGGCCCGCCTCATTCTTATCTGATAGTCAGTGGAAACACTGAATGATGCAGTTTGTGGAGGAAACACTGCATTCGAAGTTAGAACTGAAATTCCTCCATCAGGCCCGTGTAACATGGTTTCTGTAGAAGTATAATGATTGCGTGTCGATGCTTAGGTGGGCATGGTGAGAGATTTTCTCTTATACGGGCTGACTTGTGTGAAGATCTGAAGAAAGTAATAACGCCTTACGATGGCCCCACATTAGTTGCTGCCCAGGGTAACATCGTTCACTCTTCCATGTTTTGTAGTCCGTGTTTTCAACGACGGCATCCGACATCATGTTCAGTTTGCTGTCTCTTCCCGCTGCTCTCACCAACTAACTTTAGGATGGGAATTCCTATCATCTGCTTCCATGGCTCTTTATTGTGGACAAATTTGCAATCCGTTCATCTTACGTACACCGAATACTCGGTCTACGCTCGACCCCGATACCCAAAAGTCACTTCGTCAGCTCACTGCGAAAGACGCTGAACTGCCGCAAGAACAAAAGCAAATTGTCAGCATTAGTTTCAACGACATCAACCACGGCGATGTATTGGTCTCCCCGTCACCACTTTGAATTCGGAAAGGCATAGTTGTCCCGTCCGGTGTCGTTGGTTGTCGCAATAGATCTGCAGTTATAATCACTGTAAATTCTACACAGAAGATCCTACTGTTGCTTAGCGCTACAGTGGCCCATGTGGCCGACTACTAGCCCGTATTAGTCATGCCACTTCACGCCAGCGCATCCAAAGACACTTCCCTCGGTTAGCATGCTTCTTCCTCCGCCCTTAAGACCGCCATCTGCAACGACTTGACAACTTCACATGCTCATCAGTTGCTTGCATTGTTGCAGAAGCACGCAAACTCTTTCGATATTTGCTTATCTACGCTGGCTCACACTACTACTACAAGGCGTCGAATCCAAACAGTTGGGACATTTATCGTACACCGTCGACACTACCACGTTTCTCTAGCTGAAAGAATGAGTATACAAGAATACGTTGCCGACACGCTTAATCGAGGAGTCATCTGTCCGTCATCTAGCCCTTGGTCGTCTTCTATTGTTCTGGTCCGTGAAAAGAATGGCTCTGTGCGCTTTTGCGTTGACTACCGGGCGCTCAATAAGACCACACGCAAGGACGTGTAGCCCATGCGACGCATTGACGACGCCCTTGATTCCCTACAAGGTGCTTAATTCATTTCAAGCCTCGACTTGCATTCTTGGTACTGGCGAATTACTTTGCATTAGGACAATAAAGAGAAAACTGCATTCGCAACCCCCGACGGGCTATCCGAATTCAACGTGATGCTTTTGGTCTTTGCAACGTGTCCACAAATTTTCAGCGCATGATAGAAACCGTGCTACGCGGCCTCAGACAGACACCGTGCTGTGCGGCCTTTGCCACCAGGACGACATTCTTATCTTTTTGTCAACGTTCTCTGAGTACCTAGAACGATTTGATTAAGTTCTAACGAGCCTTGGTGGCACCGGTCTCGAAATAAACATTAAGAAATGCTGTTTTGCTACCAAGTCTATCAAGGTCTTAGGATACGATTTTAGCAAAGATAGAATTTGTCCCAACCCTGACAATATTGTTGTGGTCCATCGCTTTCAGCGTCCCGAAAGACCGCAGAAGGTGCGGAGTTTCCTTGGCCTCGCCTCCTATTCACTCCGGTTCATCCAGAACTACCTCCTTAGCTGCTCCAATCCACCAACTACTTGCTTCCAACGTCCCTTTCTGTGGTCTTAAGAATATCAAAAGGCATTCCACCTGTTAAAGGGTGCCCCTATGTCCGAACCTGTACTCTGCCATTTTTACGAAGATGCACTGACTATCCTCTATACCGACGCTAGCGGCCGTGGTACAGGAGTCGTTCTTCTGCAACGCGAAAACTCTTCCCTCGAGGGAGTTGTTACATATGCCAGTCACGTACTCAATGCTACCGAGCTTAACTACTCGATAACTGAGAGGATTTTTTGGTTGGTGGAGAAGTTCTGTCCCTATCTCTACGGCCATCATTTCGCCGTCGTTACGAACCACCGCGTCTTACACTGCCTTTCTGCCCTGAATAACTCAACTGGACGCTTGGGTCGGCTTGCTATGCTTGCAGGAGTATAAATTTGATGTAATTTTCACGTCAGATAGACGACATCAAGACGCCCCCGCTATTTGTCGTTGTCCGCTATCTTCTACACATCTCTGCGTTTGTGAGAGCTCAACCACCGCATCTACCGCAGTTCATATTGTCATGGGGTCGTGACCTGGCCGAAGACAGGAGACTTCGGGTTGGGATTTAACTGTTTATTTGGGCGAACCTGTGCCCGGTAAACGGAAAGTCCAATTACAGCAGCAGTCTCGTACAGATAGCAGTCTCGAACTGATAGCGGCGAACGGAGCGTCGGCCTTCGATCAACAACTGACAAGCGGCGAAGCGCGTCGGCATTTATACCCTTGCAGTCGAAAGTTCTAGCGTTATCGCTGGCGGTGGCGTAGGTTCCAGAACAATGTGTACCGTTCGCACAGTGGGCGTGATCTTATCGAAATGATCTACTACAGTCCGGAACCTTCTCGAAAACTGCAGGCGCGGTTTGCGCTGAGAATCGTGTGGTGTTTTGGGATGATAACAAAAACTTGGGAAATGGATCGTGGCATTGCCCCCCTCTGAAAAAAGGCATCGTCCCGATGCTTCAACTAAAGATGAAGGTACAATAATAATGCAAGAAAGTACAGTGAATAAATTACGATACAACAATAATACAAAAAACACTGTTTCGGTTTGTTAACGCGCATGAAACGGCTTGAGGCGCGCGACATGTACGACTTCAGGTCGCGATCGGCGTCGTTGAGAGTTCGTGATGCCGTTGGGGACAACCTCGTATTCAAGTGGGCCGAGACGTCGAACCACTTTGTACGGTCCGAAGTACCGTCGCAGAAGTAGAAGCTTTTCACTTAGTTCACGTCGGCGTATTGGCGTCCACGCCCAAACACGTTCACCGGGCTGGTATTCTACGAAGCGTCGTCGAAGGTTGTAACGGTGGCTGTCAGTCGTCTGTTGATTCTTGATACGGAGACGCGCAAGTTGTCGGGCTTTTTCGGCGCGTTGAAGGTACTCGCTCACATCAAGGTTTTCTTCGTCGGTGACGTTGAGTAACATGGCATCGAGCGTCGTCGCCGGGCTCCTTCCATAGACCAATTTGTATGGAGATATCTGCGTCGTCTCCTGCACGTTGTATGCGAAGGTCACATACGGAAGAATGGCGTCCCACGTCTTGTGTTCGACATCGACGTACATTGACAGCATGTCGGCGATCGTCTTGTTAAGCCGCTCGGTGAGGCCGTTGGTCTGTGGGTGGTACGCTGTCGTCCGGTGGTGGTTTGTTTGGCTGTATGCCAAGATCGCTTGAGTTAAGTCGGCAGTGAATGCCGTTCCTCTGTCGGTGATAGGGACCTCCGGGGCGCCGTGACGTAGGACGATATTTTCGACAAAGAACTTAGCTACCTCGGATGCACTGTCTTTTGGCAGGGCTTTTGTCTCGGCGTAGCGGGTGAGGTAGTCGGTAGCTACCACGATCCACTTGTTTCCGAAAGCCGACGTCGGGAACGGCCCCAGCAGGTCTATACCAATCTGCTGGAAAGGTCGGCAAGGCAGATCAATTGGCTGCAGGAGTCCCGCTGGCCTTGTCGACGGTGTCTTGCGTCGCTGACAGTCCCGGCATGTTCTCACATAACGAGTGACGTTGGTGGTAAGACGTGGCCAGTAGTACCTTTCTTGTATCCTCACGAGCGTGCGAGACACACCGAGGTGCCCTGCCGTCGGATCGTCGTGCAGGGCCTGCAGGAGTTCTGGTCGCAGAGCTCAAGGCACCACAAGGAGGTACTTAGCTCGAAGCGGTGAAAAGTTTTCCTTTTGTAGAAGACCGTTTCGTAGAAAGAACGGCGCAAGTGCGCGCTTGAATACCTTCGGGACTTCGGCGCTCCTGCCTTCGAGGTATTCTATTAGGGCCTTAAGTTCCGGGTCGGCCCTCTGTCGTTCAGCGAAGTCGTCGGTAGTTATTGTTCCTAAGAAAAAGTCGTCATCCGGGTCGTCGGGTAGCGGTTGGTCGACAGGCGCACGAGAGAGACAGTCGGCGTCGGAGTGTTTTTTGCCGGACTTGTAAATTACAGTAATGTCGTATTCTTGAAGTCTCAGGCTCCACTGTGCGAGGCGACCTGAAGGGTCCTTCAAGGTGGCTAGCCAACACAATGCGTGGTGGTCGCTCACAACTTTGAAGGGCCTGCCGTAGAGGTAGGGGCGAAATTTCGACGTAGCCCAGATGATGGCGATGCACTCCTTTTCTGTTGTGGAATAATTTGCTTCTGCTTTGGATAGCGATCGGCTGGCGTAACTAATAGCCCTTTCAAGTCCGTCAGCCCTCTGCACAAGAACGGTGCCAAGACCTACGCTGCTTGCGTCAATATGTATTTCTGTCTCGGCGAATTCGTCGAAATGGGCAAGTAACTGAGGCGTCTGGAGGCGATGTTTAAGCTCCTGGAAAGCGTGTTCCTGCGGCGTTTCCCACTTAAACTCCACGTCGGCCTTGGTAAGGTTAATGACAGGATCGGTGATGCGGGCGAAGTTTTTCACGAACCGCCTATAATAGGCACACAGGCCCAGAAATCGGCGCACGGCTTTCTTGTCAGTGGGCGGTGGGAATTCGGCGATGGCGGCTGTTTTCCGTGGATCGGGACGAACTCCAGACTCGCTGATAACGTGCCCCAGAAACAAGAGCTCCTCATACGCAAATCTGCACTTTTCTGGCTTCAGTGTGAGTCCGGAAGTCTTGATGGCTTGAAGTACAGCTTCAAGGCGCCGAAGATGCTCGTCGAAACTCGAGGAAAACACGACTACGTCGTCCAAGTACACAAGGCAAGTCTGCCACTTCAATCCTGCCAGTACTGTATCCATAACGCGTTGAAAAGTTGCAGGTGCTGAGCAAAGGCCGAAGGGCATCATTTTAAACTCGAAGAGGCCGTCCGGTGTTATAAACGCCGTCTTCTTTCGGTCTCTTTCGTCGACTTCGATTTGCCAATAGCCAGTCTTGAGGTCCATTGACGAAAAGTACTTGGCGTTATGGAGCCCATCAAGTGCGTCGTCTATTCGTCGGAGAGGATACACGTCCTTTCTTGTGATTTTTTTCAGGCGGCGATAATCGACGCAGAAACGTAGGGTCCCATTCTTTTTCTTCACTAACACCACGGGGGATGCCCATGGACTCTTGGACGGCTGGATAATGTCATCCCGCAGCATTTCATCAACTTGTCTCTTCATGGCCTCACGTTCTCGCGTCGAAACCCTGTACGGACTCTGACGGAGTGGTCTGACATTTTCTTCGGTTATGATGCGATGTTTCGTTATTGGGGTCTGCCGAATTTTCGATGACGACGAAAAGCAATCTTTGTATTGCAGGAGCAGGGCCTTGAGCTGTTCTTGCTTATCGTTCGGAAATCTGGGATTGATGTCGAAAGCTATGGGAGGGGCTTGGTTCCTCTGAGCAGGTTCCGCGGAATCGGCGAGGGCGAAAGCACTGGTGGCTTCGACAATTTCTTCGATGTATGCGACCGTTGTTCCTTTGTTCACATGTTTGTACTCATTGCTGAAATTAGTGAGCATAACCATTGCTTTGCCTCCCCGCAGCTCTGTAATTCCACTTGCGGCGCAAATATTTCGGGTGACCAGCAGATGCTGACTGCCTTCAATGACGCCTTCCAAGTCAGGTGATTTAGGAGCACCGACTGAAATAATGACGCTTGAGCGAGGCGGAATGGTGACTTGTTCTTCCAGCACATTCAAGGCATGGTGTCCTGACGGCGTGCGCGGTGGTAGTGCTTCTTCTGTGGATAACGTTATCGACATTGTTTTTAGGTTGATGACAGCACCATGGAGGCATAAGAAGTCCATGCTAAGGATGACATCTCTCGAGCAACGCTGTAGGACTACGAAGTCTGTAGGATAAATACGGCCGTTAATGGTGGCTCTCGCTGTGCAGATTCCTGCAGGCGTTATGAGATGATCTCCGGCTGTTCGGATTTCAGGGCCTTTCCAAGCTGTCCTAACTTTCTTTAGCTTCGCGGCGAACGACCCACTGATGACGTAATAGTCAGCTCCAGTATCGACGAGAGCGGTCACACTGTGGCCGTCGATAAGAACGTCGAGGTCGCTAGTTCACCGTCTCGCATTACAGTTAGGGCGTGGCGTCGGGTCACGGCTGCGTCGGACTGTTCCGCTGCTTCCATGTTGCGTCGTCAGGCCACCTCCGGTAAGTGAGCGTTCGCCGTCAGGGCTTTGCCTGGTTGGCATTGTGTTCGGAAAGCTCCGTCGCGGTGTCGTCGTCGTCGGAGGATCTTCGGTAGTTCATCGCACAGCAACCGCACCTCCAACGGTTGCTGCCCTTAGTTTCCCGGATACGGGCTAGGAGAGCGGCCCCGCGTTGGGCCGGAGTACTGCCGGGGGTGCGGTGACATGTGGCGGCTGGGCGACGGTGAACGGGAAGGACTTCGGGGTGTCCATTGAGTTCCTGTCAGGTAGTAGGCGATGTCACGTGGTCGTTATCCTGGCTGTGGACGCGGTGCATTGATGGCAAAGCCACGCAGTCTCATCTGTCGGTACTGGCAACGGCGGTATGTGTGTCCGACCTCGCCGCAGTGGTAGCAGAGCGGGCGATGGTCAGGGGTTCGCCAGACGTCAGTCTTCCTCGGTGCACTGCGCTGGGCCGCTGGCGAACGGTATGACGTCGGTGGGTGTGGTGGCGGCAGTGGCGTCTGTCGGCGGAAGTGCGATGGGGTGGCGTTTTGGCGTGGACGGGGAGGAGCGTGGTGTTGGTGCAATGCAGTGGCGTAGCTCATAGTTTCTGGCTCGGGCAGCGGTGTTTGGGGAATTCGAAGTGATTGCCGAACTTCTCGCACAATGTCGGCGATCGAATCCACTTGAGGGTGCGCCGAAGGCAACAGTTTGCGCAGCTTTTCCCGCACGATCGCTCGGATCGTTTCACGCAGGTTTTCGGGGTCACTGGTTTGAGCAGCAGCGCATTCTGGAGTCAGGCGACGATTATACTGTCTGGTGCGCATGTCAAGGGTTTTTTCGATGGTGGTCGCCTCGGATACAAATTCTTGGACGGTGTTCGGGGATTCCTCATTAGTCCCGCGAAGAGCTCTTGTTTGACCCCTCGCATGAGGAAACGAACTTTCTTCTCCTCAGGCATGTCCGGGTCAGCGTGACGAAATAGGCGGGTCATCTCCTCTGTGAAAATTCCAACCTTCTCATTTGGTAGCTGAACCCGGGTCTCTAGTAGAGCAGCGGCCCTCTCTTTGCGAGTGACGCTCGCGAACGTTTGCAGGAATGCGCCGCAGAAAACATCCCACGTTCGGAGCGTGGACTCTCGATTTTCGAGCGAGGTCCTTGCGGTGTCTTCCAAATAGAAGAACACACGACGCAGCTTTTCGTCATAATCCCAGTGGTTGAGGGCGGCCACACGGTCGTATATTTCTAGCCAGGACTCCTGGTCTTAGAATAATGACCCATGGAAAATCAGTGGTTCCCTGGGTTGATGCATGACCATCGTTGGCTGGGACGCTGCGGTAGTCATTGTCGCTGCAGTCGCGGTCATGGCCTTGGTCTTCCGCGCCTTGTCTTGTAGAAGCCCGTACTCCGGTGGTAGCCCTTGCTGTCGGCGGCTTGTTCGCTGCTCTTGGTTGGCGTCGGTGTCTTCTCCGCGACGTGGGCTGGGTTCACGGCTTGACGGGGGCGTCCGGTACATGAACGAAGCAGCACCTCCACCAAATGTCACGGGGTCGTGACGTGGCCGAAGACAGGAGACTTCGGGTTGGGATTTAACTGTTTATTTGGGCGATCCTGTGCCCGGTAAACGGAAAGTCCAATTACAGCAGCAGTCTCGTACAGATAGCAGTCTCGGACTGATACCGGCGAACGGAGCGTCGGCCTTCGATCAACAACTGACAAGCGGCGAAGCGCGTCGGCATTTATACCCTTGCAGTCGAATGTTCTAGCGTTATCGCTGGTGGTGGCGTAGGTTCCAGAACAATTTGTACCGTTCGCACAGTGGGCGTGATCTTATCGAAATGATCTACTACAGTCCGGAACCTTCTCGAAAACTGCAGGCGCGGTTTGCGCTGAGAATCGTGTGGTGTTTTGAGATGATAACAAAAACTTGGGAAATGGAACGTGGCAATATGCTCGCCTCAATAAGGCAACTCTTTTCGGACGACGAGCCAACAAATAGCTCCCGGCAGCGGTCCTATCCATACTGCGGGTGCATTATGGATCCCCTTTCGGGAGCTTCACTTCCGCCTAAGCTGGAGATTGCGTTTCTCTACCGTAGTAATTACCATCATGACGGTCAGCAACGGGTTCCTGTGCTGCCACGCTCTCTTTGACTTCAGGTGCTCAAAGCATTACGATATGACTTGATTGCCAGCCATCTTGGTTTTCATAGTCTTGACTGCATGCGATATCTTTATTACTGGCCTGGCCTTTGTTCTAGCATATCGTGGTACGGCGCTGTCTGCTCCCGGTATCTGCACCTGCCAAACGTCTATAGCCAATTCTGTTTCATTCAATGCATTTGAGGTTGTAGGTGTGGATTTTACGGGCCTCTTCCCATCGCATTTGGTTGCAAACGATGGATAGTGACCGCTGTGAACCACTTGACATACTACTCTGAGACATCCTCTGTCATCACAGGCTCAGCTGTGTAAGTTGCTGACTTTATTCTTCACGCCGTAATAATGCGTCATAGGGCTTCTCGTGTAATGCTTAGTGACCATGGAGGAGTGTCCCTGTCACAACTGTTAAACAGAATAATGCGTGCTTCTGGAACTTCTCACAAGACAACTTCATGCTACTACCCTCAGGCCAATAGCCTCACCAAAAGATTTCATCAAGTTGTTGCTAAGATGATGAACGCTTACGTCTAACCCGACCACAAAAGCGGGGATACTCTTATATTTTTCTTCACCTTCGCCTTCAACACGGTCGTCCAGTGAACAACTGGCAGCTCACCATTCTACCTCGTGTACGGACGTACCCGAACTGCCTGTCTTGATGTCTCCTTTTTTAACAGCGCTGTTAATACTAGTCAGTCTTCTAGTGAAGAGTATATTGCCCGACTGGCCCACTCTCGTCATCGGGCTCGCATCAATACCGGAGTGAGACATCACGAGCGGAAGATCATCTATGACGCAACGCATCCCATTGTGTCTTTCCGACCTGGTGACGAGGTGCTGCTTTTGACACCTATTCGCACTCCTCGCCTCTGTGACATATTCAACCGCACTTCGTCGGGCTATACGTAGTTTTGGAACAGACTTCACTTGTCAGATATTGTGTGACACCATTTGTACCCTCAACAGACCACCGCTACCGCAGCACCGAGATTGTTCATGTTTCTCGCATGAAACCCTTCATGCGACGTACCTCGTCACTTTGAAATACGGCCGCCAGGATGTCCGCTTTTCCTGGGGGGTGGAGGGGGGATTAGTGTGGACGTTTGTTATTCACTTTGTACTCATTCCTAAATGATCATAATCATTATCATCATCCACTTGTCTCTGTCATCGCCATTGTGTGTCGCCTCGCCGCAGTGATGTAGTGGCTAAGGTACTCGGTTGCTGACCCGCAGGTCGCGAGAATCCCAGCGGCGGCGGCTTCGATGGAGGTGGAAATGTTGCAGGCCCCTTTGCTCAGATTCGGGTGCACATTAGAGAACCACAAGTGGGCGAAATTTCCGGAGCCCTCCACTACGGAGCCCTCCTCTGATAATCATATGGTGGTTTTGAAATGTTAAACCCCTAATATTAATCAGTCAAGCCATTATGTGCCTTTATATCGCCATTCATCTGATTGCAGGCTTTTCAATATCTTGCCTTGAATAAACGTCGCCGTGGCATCCCAAATTATATATATATATATATATATATATATATATATATATATATATATATATATATATATATATATATATATATATATATATATATATATATATATATATCATCAGCCTGACTACGTCCACTGCAGGACAAAGGCCTCTCCCATGTTCCGCCAGTTAACCCGGTCCTGTGCTTGCTGCTGCCAATTTATACCCGCAAACTTCTTAATCTCCTCTGCCCACCTAACCTTCTGTCTCCCCCTAACCCGCTTCCCTTCTCTGGGAATCCAGTCAGTTACCCTTAATGACCAGCGGTTATCCTGTCTACGCGCTACATGCCCTGCCCATGTCCATTTCTTCTTCTTGATTTCAGCTATGATATCCTTAACCCCCGTTTGTTCCCTAATCCACTCTGCTCTCTTCTTGTCTCTTAAGGTTACACCTACCATTTTTCTTTCCATTTCTCGCTGCGTCGTCCTCAATTTAAGCTGAACCCTCTTTGTAAGTCTCCAGGTTTCTGCTCCGTAGCTAAGTGCCGGCAAGATACAGCTGTTATATAGCTTCCTCTTGAGGGATAGTGGCAAACTACCTGTCATAATTTGAGAGTGCTTGCCGAATGTGCTCCACCCCATTCTTATTCTTCTAGTTACTTCAACCTCGTGGTTCGGCTCGGTGGTTATTACCTGCCCTAAGTAGACATAGTCTTTCACAACTTCAAGTGCACTATTACCTATCTCGAAGCGCTGCTCCTTGCCGAGGTTGTTGTACATTACTTTCGTTTTCTGCAGATTAATTTTAAGACCCACCTTTCTGCTCTCCTTGTCTAACTCCGTAATCATGAGTTGCAATTCGTCCCCCGAGTTGCTCAGCAATGCAGTGTCATCGGCGAAGCGCAGGTTACTAAGGTATTCTCCATTGACTCTTATCCCTAACTGTTCCCATTCTAGGCTTCAGAAAACCTCCTGTAAGCACGCGGTAAATAGCATTGGGGAAATTGTGTCCCCCTGCCTTACACCCTTCTTGATTGGTATTCTGTTGCTTTCTTTATGAAGCACTATGGTAGCAGTTGATCCCCTGTAGATTTCTTCCAGAATGTTTATATATACTTCATCTACGCCCTGATTCCGCAGTGTTTGCATGACGGCTGATATTTCTACTGAATCAAAGGCCTTCTCGTAATCTATGAAAGCTATGTATAGGGGTTGGTTATATTCTGAGCATTTCTCTATTACCTGATTGATAGTATGAATGTGGTCAATTGTTGAGTAGCCTGTTCGAAATCCTGCTTGTTCCTTTGGTTGATTGAATTCTAATGTTTTCTTTACTCTGTTAGCAATTACCTTTGTAAATAGCTTGTATACTACAGAGAGCAAGCTGATCGGCCTGTAATTCTTTAAGTCCTTGTCATCTCCTTTCTTATGTATTAAGATGATGTTAGCGTTCTTCCAAGACTCTGGTACTCTTCCCGTCAAGAGACACCTCGTAAACAGGGTGGCTAGTTTTTCTAACACAATCTGTCCTCCATCTTTCAGCAGATCTGATGTTACCTGATCCTCACCAGCAGCCTTGCCCCTTTGCATGCTCTCCAAAGCTTTTCTGACTTCTTCTATCATTACTGGTGGGGTGTAATCTGGGTTACTGCTAGTTCTTATAGTATTAAGGTCGTAGTTGTCTCGGCTACTGTACAGATCTCTGTAAAACTCCTCCGCCATTTTAACTATCCTATCCATATTGGTAGTTATTTTGCCTTCTTTGTCCCTTAGTGCATACATCCGACTTTTGCCTATCCCAAGTTTCCTCTTCAATGCTTTGACACTTCCTCCGTTTTTCAGAGCGTGTTCGATTCTCTCCATGTTATACCTTCTTACATCGCATACCTTACGTCTATTAATCAACTTCGAAAGCTCTGCCAGTTCTATTTTGTCTGTTGTACTTGACACTTTCATGATTTGACGCTTCCTAATTAGGTTCTTCGTTTCCTGGGAAAGCTTGCCAGTGTCCTGTCTAACTACCCTGCCTCCAACTTCCACTGCACACTCCGTAATGATACTCGTCAGATTATCATTCATTGTATCTACGCTAAGGTTGGTTTCCTCACTAAGAGCCGAGTACCTGTTCTGCAGCGACACTCTGAATTCCTGTACTTTCCCTCTCAGTGCTAGCTGATTTATTGGCTTCTTGCGTATCAGTTTCTGCCGTTCCTTCTTCAAGTCTAGGCGAATTCGAGACCGTACCATTCTATGGTCACTGCATCGTACCTTGCCAATCACTTCCACATCTTGCACGATTCCAGGGTGTGCACTCATTATAAAGTCTATTTCGTTCTTATTTTCGCCATTAGGGCTCCTCCATGTCCACTTGCGGTTTTCTCGTTTTCGGTAGAAGGTATTCAAAATCCGTAAATTATTGCGTTCTGCGAATTCTACTAGTAGCTCTCCTCTGGCGTTTCTAGTACCGATGCCATAATCTCCTACCGCCTGGTCTCCAGCCTGCTTCTTCCCTACCTTTGCATTAAAGTCGCCCATCACTATAGTATACTGTGTTTTTACCTTACTCATTGCCGATTCCACGTCTTCATAGAAGCTTTCAACTGAAGCGTCATCATGGCTGGATGTAGGCGCGTAAGCCTGTACTACCTTCATCTTGTATCTTTTATTCAGTTTAATTACGATACGTACCACCCTTTCATTAATGCTATAGTATTCCTCTATGTTGCCAGCTATGTTTCTGTGAATTAGGAACCCCACTCCCAGTTCTCTTCTGTCTGCCAAGCCCCTGTAGCAAAGGACGTGCCCATTCTGTAGCACCGTATAGGCCTCTTCTGTCCTCCTAACCTCACTGAGCCCTATTATATCCCATTTAACACCCTCTAGCTCCTCGAATAGTACAGCTAGACTTCCCTCACTAGATAAGGTTCTAGCATTAAACGTTGCCAAGTTCAGGTTCCAATGGCAGCCTGTCCGGATCCAGAGATTCTTAGCACCCTCTGCTGCGTTGCAGATCTGACCGCCGCCGTGGTCAGTTGCTTCGCAGCTGCTGGGGACTGAGGGCCGTGAGTTATTTGACGTATGCATGTGGGAGGTAGTGGCCAGATACTGCACCAGGGTGGCCAATCCTTCTCTGGTGAGGGAGTGCGTTTTCGGCGGTGTTTGCCGGTGAGGCCGCACCCCAGGCCTGTTAATGCAGTTCCATCAACACGCGGATTTTTTTTTAATCCGGTTGGGAACTGCGCGGTACCGGGATTTGAACCACGGACCTCTTGCATGCTAGGCGGATGCTCTAACCACTACGCCATCGCTGCTCCTCTATATATATATATATATATATATATATATATATATATATATATATATATATTTATACATAGGTGTGAGAGACAGTGTATCTGCGTTTTTGTTTCGTGGGATCTATTTCCTTTTTATACACAAACAAATGAGTGTAACTTCCAATTAGTCCTAGTATGTTACAGAATACACTATTCAATATATCACCTGTACAGTTGTAATTACGACATAAGTTTGGATTAATTGAAGTGGATAAAAAGATCACTCTCCGTCGTGGGGATCCTAATTACAGATAAATCACGACTTCCGTATTACAAATAAATCCTAGGCTTCTGCGAATATTCGGATGCTTCAAATATTCGAATGAATAGTAAAGTATTCGCATTTTCTTCGATTCGCATATAAAATATTGAAAGTTTTAAAGTGTTCGTAATGAACGAATAAGTGTATATTAGTGTACATGTAAGCGCTTGCAGAGGCGGTTTTACTCCAGTGTTCCATTCCTCAGCTCTGAAAGCGCGTGGTCAGGCAAAATCCGCTCTGCCGCGCAGCCCCTCCCCCCAATTATTTAGATGGGCTCTGCAAAACATTTTTTTATTATATTTTATTTATTTATTTTCAAATACTGCAGCCCAATGCAGGGCTATTTCAGGAGTGGGGTACAATTACATGAACAAAATACACTGATTACGAGGTTGACATCAATAATAATATTTGAAAACATGATTTATTATAGCAGTGCGTCTACAAATTCCGACAACGATAATTCACGAATACTACCGGGTAAGTCAATCCACATTTCAATAACTCTAGGAAAAAAACTGTTCTTTAAAACATTCGTGAGTGTAAAGAAAGGCTTTAGGTTGAGGCTGTGGTAACGTCTAGTTGAAACAGTATCAGCATATGAGATGAAATCATCTGAAGATATTCGACAAGATGAGTGACAAAATGAATGCAATAGCTTCAAAGAATCGGTATCCTGTCTGGTGGATAGGAGAGGCAGTTTCAAGGAAGTCATCGTTGATGAAGGTGAAAAGTTATGATTGTAGCGATGGCAAATGAAACGAACCACCTTCCTTTGAACAGATTCAATTTTGTAGACGTCGCATGTTATATACGGGTTCCAGACACATAAAGCTTATTCTAGTATAGGGCGTATGAGCGTTTTATACAACAGTACCTTGGTGCATTTCGAAGATTTAGATGACGTACGACGCAGGTAATCTAATTTTTTCAGTGCTTTGGATGTGATGTAATAAATATGCCGCGACCAATGTAAGTTGTGTGATAAGATAACCCCAAGGTATTTATACTCATGTGCCCGAGGAATCATTGAGTTCTCGGAAGTGTAATCATGCAGCAACGGAGAACGGCTGTTAGTGAATGATACCACTACAGTTTTCTGAAAGTTAATGCGCTTCTGACAAAGCCCATGTGCAAAAGCACCATGTGCAAAAGCTGGTGAAGGTATCCTGAAGTAAGGCAAGATCACTAAGAGAAGGAATTACTTTATATAAGACGCAGTTGTCGGCATAAATACGAACCTGAGACTTCAAATTGTTCGGAAGGTCATTTATAAATATTAAAAATAATAAAGGTCCTCGAACGGATCCCTGTGGAACACCCGAAGTTACATCGACAGTTGAGGACGAAGTGGAGTGGAATGACACATATTGAGATCGAGACTTATGAAAGCTAGCTATCCAGTTGGTTAATCGAGGGTTGTTTAAAATAGCATCAATTTTACTTAGCAGCTTATTATGTATAACGGCGTTGAAGGCCTTGGAAAAGTCTATGAATAACGCGTAAATCAGATTGCCAATGTCAAGTTTGCTGGATAAATCATGCGCTGATTCAACCAGTTGTGTTAGTGTGCTGAAACCACGATGTAAGCCATGTTGAATGTTCGAAAGTAGGTTATTTGACTCAAGATATTCTGTTATATGACTGTGAATGACATGCTCAAGCAGTTTACCGAAATTTGAGGTAAGTAATATATCGGTCTGTAGTTGGACAGAAGTTGCTTGTTACTAGACTTATGCAAGGGCAAGACTTTGGCAAGTTTTCAGGACTGGGGGATAGTGCTTGAAAATACAGATTTTCAAAAAATTATTGACGAATAACGTGCACACCACAGAGAGTATCGTACGAGAAAGCTGTTTGGAATGTTGTATCATGTTAAATATCATGTTAAGGACCGTTTTCGTTTATCAACACATCATCAATAGCGAGCTCAGGATTAGGGCTTCTGAATACTGGGAGAGAACTGTTGTCATGCATGAATACAGATTGAAAGTAAACATTGAAAGCGTTAGCTCTTTGAAGTGGGTCTGAAATAGCCTTACCGTCTAGCATAAACGATATGGTATCAGTTTTAGTTGGTGATATGGAAGTCCAAAATTTGCGTGGGTTGGATTGAAGTAATCTTGGAAGCTCAACTTGAAAACAAAAGTCTTTAGCTTTTTGCAATTCAGCACGTAGTTGCAGCATGGTATTATTAAATTGAACGATACTGTCAGGATCTTGCGACTTTTTTTTGGCGCCGCAAACGACGAATGCGATGTGATGTATGCAATAGAGTGCGATTCACCCAAGGGATTTGGGATTTCTTTTTTTAAACTTAAGAGGGACAAAGTTATTAACACATAGTTCAACGATGCGCTGAAATTGTCTTGTCTTGTCTCCTAGGAGATCTTGGCTCATACCCACATGGGGGATTGGCCACACTGTACCTCACAATAGATCATTTTTTACAACGCTTGCTAAAAATAATAATGAGAAATTAGATAGGAACAATAATAATGTTCCTTTGAAAAAACATGAAAAATTGGCAGAAGATTGCGATAAACCAGAATATATAAAACAAATTAACAAGAATGAGGAAGGGAGAGAAAGAATTGGATATATCTGGCAGTACCACTAGCAGCGTATCCTTCCAGTTACCTGAATGAATTTATGTAGCGCTGACAGAATAGCACTGTGGCTCACACCCAACTGACTGGCTCCAAACAATAATAGGGTGGATGTGTTGACTGGCAATCCGAGCATACCAATCGGTCTTTCAAGAATTATTCGGCGCAGTGAGGCGAAGCGGAGGCATGTGAGAAGAAAATGATCTATTGTTTCTGGTTCATTGCAAACTACACATAGGTTAGTCAATGAAAATCCTAATTTGCTGAGATAAAAACTTAACAGAGGAACTCTACAGCGAAAGCTTGTGAGGGTCACCTCACAATGACGGGAAAGGCATTTTGTGGTGTTTCATGTGAATTGCAAGTGCCGAAATTCTTCAGATTGTAGAAGCGATGTTTCGTTCATTTCTTCAATCAGTTTATCAACGTTTTCGTCTTCGCGAACACCAAGCGCTTGAAAAAATCAAAATAAATGCAAGGGTGTCCGTTATTGAAGCGTCATCAGCACGACAAAAGTCAGGGAAATGAGTAATATTCGGCTGTACTTTAGTCATTATAGAGGGAATTGAAACGAACACAGCTTTGTGGTCGGAAATGCCGTCAGTTGCTTCGTACTGAAAACCAGTTTCAACTAGATGAGAACTTAAGAAGACCAGATCAAGGACAGATGTGTTTCAGGTAGGTGTTTGCAAGATTTGAGTAAGACCAAGGGATAATGCAAGAGATAAAAGTTCCCTACAAATGGCCAGATCATGGCCGCGGTGCAACACAGAGTTCACCAAATCAATACCCGGAGCATTGAAATCCCCCATGAACACAAGCTAAGCTTGTCTAAAGTTTTCATTGGAGAACCAGGTGCTCTATAGCACACACCAACAATCATAGACAGTCCTTTTAAACATAGCTTACACCCAGTAACTTCGACATTAGGCGTATCAGAGAGCACAGAAAATTTCATATCCGAACGAAGAAGAAGAGCGACACCACCCCCTTTACCACAAGATCGGTCGTTCCGTATTGCTAGATAGTCGGAGGTGTAAATTCGGAATCGTACACGTCGCTGTGTAACCAAGTCTCTGTTATCGCTATTAAATGAGGTGAATATGATGATACAAGAGCGACTAAAGGTATAAACTTGTTCACAATGCCTCTTTCATTCAAACACAAAAAACTTATACTGCTGTTACATGACTGCCGTCAACGAGAACTTGTTCCGGCCGTAGAAGTAGAAGTTTTTTTAGCAACTTTGTTGGTAACGCGCTGTAGTGTGTCTGTATCAGTGTCCCAAATGTAGCGTACATCATCAATATAAGCATGATCGTAGCGTAGTTTAACTCTGCATTCCTTATCACGAACTTTTCCCGTAGCGTCCCACAGTTTTTTACGTAAGGCGCGCACGTTTGGTGATAAGTCCTCAGTGATATGAAAACCAGAATCTTTCAGTTTTGTGACGTTTTTCAAAACCCGCATTTTTTCCCTGAAGTCAAAAATTTTCAGTATAACAGAACGCGGTCTCCCATCCCGTGGTCGGCCCACACGGTGACAGCGCTCAATATCTGGACATGTTAGTTTAACATGCTGTGTTAGTATTTGCGATACAGTATGCAAGAAAGAGTCAGTATTTTTGTCGTGAGTTTCTGGTAAACCATGCAAAAGGATGTTGTTCCGGTGCGAACGGTTTTCTGAATCGTCGGATTTCGAAGCGAGTTTACAGACTGATTGCCTAAGAGAGACAATTTCAGAGTTAAGCTTGTCATACACTGCACTGTAGTCAACAGCAGCTGTAGAAGATTCCAGTGAAGATACGCGCGCTTCAAGGGCATCAAAGAGAGAATTAAAGACTCCTTTATATCTGCAATGTCACTAGCCATTCGCTTTTGACCAGCCAACAATTGCGCGAGGAGGTAAGCCGTTTCTGGAGTGGGACTGTCTGAGCAGTGATTGACACTCGTATTATTAGCATTAGCCCCCTGTGCGTTTGATGTCTTTGTTGAAGGCATCCCCCTAGGCCCCGGTCCCCACTCAAGAGAACGTCCCCACTCAAGAGAAGGTCATCGTAGCAATGCAACATACGAAAACAGAAATCAACAAGACTGCTCGGGCAGAACAGCAGTAACAAAAAGCGGTCATCTGATCGATAACTAAAGGCATGCAGGTTGTACGATACCTGCACAAAGAACAAGCAGTGATTAGGCAACGTTCCGGCGTCACTGCTGTTCTGCCAACTGAAAGAATGTGCTGACGGGATGTCGTTTATTGTCTCCCATGTAGATGTCGCTGTCCGCAGGTGACCGGTAATTGGCTGAACAACAATGACCTCAATCAATAGTTCAGCACGTGGCAGGCCGTTCGAAAAGCCGCAGAACACGCCATGGCCATCACCGAGACGAGTGACGGGGCAGTCCGGAGGCAGTCTATCG
The DNA here is from genome assembly GCF_043290135.1 of Rhipicephalus microplus. NCBI lineage: Eukaryota > Metazoa > Arthropoda > Arachnida > Ixodida > Ixodidae > Rhipicephalus > Rhipicephalus microplus. The sequence goes on from NC_134710.1 coordinate 464,386,762, forward strand.
GCAGGTTCCACGTGTCGCGAAAAAGGCACCATGGACGATGAGGCAGCGCCATCGCAGAAAAAGCCAAGAAAAAATCCGAGGAGCTGCACGAAGAACAAGCAGTGATTAGGCATTGTTCCGGCGTCACCACTGTTCAGCCCACCTATTGAGCTTGATCAGGAAACGCTGCCTATAGGTGATCGACACTCCCGAGAACACGTGAGGTAAATTTTATAGTGCAGCATGCACCCTCCAATTCACAATAAATTTTCATAGTCAGCCAAAAATTTCTCTCATCCCTCGGCAAATGCCACTACAAGCTCAAAAATCACTTGTCACACTCATTAACCGACTTGAGCATGGTGCATTCGGCTATTATTGGGGCCGCTACGACAGGCCTCCGCTTGTCCACACATACGTGCGTGATGGCACTGAAAGGCCGCGCATTCGAAGAAAAAAATAAGAGAGAGAGAAAAAGTGACCAAGGGTGCTAGGCACGTTTGAGGTTTTTTCTTTCCTTGTGCCACCCCTCTCTGCTTAGTTTCCAGCTCTCTCTTCGGGGCCAGAAGAGAGAATGCAATTGCAGTTTGTGACAAATTTTTGGAACTCCACTCATACTGGACTGATTCTGAAAATTTTGCATTGGTGAATTCGTGAGTCAATAAGCTCCTTTGGTAGCTCGATGGCTACTAGAAAAATTGTTGCTGGCCCCCTTTAAACGAACCTGTTACCCTCAGATCAATTCATCATTTTATTACGCTTAAAAGCTTCTTATAGTCAGAGCATGTAAGCCGTCGTAACAAGTTTAAAAATGTTACATAATTTACAGATTGTCCCCAGGATTCTAGAATACGCTGCTACTGAAATCCCGCTACTATGCAAAGTTGTTTCAGCTTCCTTTGAACGAAAAAAGTGACGTGAGTTAGAGGCCCTCTTTCGATTTCAAACACAAAACACGGTGCAGGTTAGTTAGAGGATCACAAACATTTCCATTTTTAATATCTAATACATAGCACTTGAATTACATTCGAAAGTATTAGACGAAAGCCACAATTTGTTTCGAATTTGCTTCAAACCTGAAATTCAGTATTCCCACAAGCCTAATAAATATCAATAGCCTTAGAATAAACAGAAATAGCCATCATTTTCACTGGTATAGCGCACCATGACAAGGACACACACAAAGGAGAGATGCACACACACACAGCGCTAACTTGCAACTAATGCTTTATTTGCGATCACACACGCTGTTTATACAACAGTAGACCGATAAAACCTGGATAATGTCACGTCAACAATACAACACAGCCCATGCACGTGTCATCACCGATAGCGACAATCTACACTAGCCCGTCAAAGTGAAGATTCTAGATACTTCTTTTCTTTAGATGATAATGCTATGGAAGCCACACTCACACATTTTTCTTTCATGTTGTCTATTTCAAAAGCTTCACTAATTTCACGTGTGGTTCTGTCACGGGCCTTAAAGAGTATACGGGTGTTTTGGAACATAAGGACACAACCGCACCTCTGACAGTGAAGGGCCAAATGACCACATACAGCTCTTTTTACATTGTACTTGTGTTTCCTTAGTCTTTGATTCACACACCTTCCAGATTGGCCTATGTATTCGCAACCGCAAGTCAAAGGAGTGCTATAGACAACACCACAACAACAATTCACAAATTTCTCCCGGTGCTTAATTTTACAATCCTGTTTCCCGCTACTTTCTGCATGGACCCTTTCGCTCATTCCTTGCAACGTTTTGGGAGCAGAAAACACTGCATCCGCACCCGCCTTCCTTGCTATCCTTCGCAAGTTATGCGAAATGGCAGGCATGTAAGGCACTACAGCAACCTTGCCTGCCTTAGTGGCGGTTACCTGGTCTTTGACGTTTGCGCTTCCTTTCATGCTTATACATTCGGCGACAGCGGTCAACAAGTGCAAGGAATAGCCAGAGTTCATTAAACATTTTGCTTGAGCCCACAAGCTCTCGTCAAGCTTGTGGTGGCACGACTTCATCAGTGAATTCTGAAAACAGGATTTTATCACCGCACGCTTTACCAATTTCGAATGAGCGGACGTGAACGAAAGAACCGGTTTATTTCCTCGTGGTTCATAGCTCCAGCATACTCTTGCCGGCGGAAAATACAGTGCGAGGTCAAGGAACCTTAAGAAATTGTCACTTGGTACTTCATGCGTCAGCACCAAGGGAGATAACACTGTGAAGAACATGGTTAGAGTTTCTGTCACAACTGCGTCAAAATTGTTATGATCATTAATGGCAACGATCAGATAGTCATCTACATATCTCAAAACAGCAATAACGTCAGTGTGCTTCATACGTTCGTCAAGGACCTTGTTGCGTTTTGCCAAAAAACAGGTCGCTCAGGTACGGGGCTATGCAAGAACCTATACATATCCCGTTCTTTTGTTTTACAGTGTTTCCATTCCATGTCGCATAGGTCGAGTTAGGATAAAAGTAAAGGAGCTCTAAAACTGATCACTCGACAGACCGGCAGTATTTTGAAAATCAACCGCTCCAACTCTCTCTATACCTTCCGACACACACGCCATCAACTCTGCCTGAGGGAGGGTGTAATAAAGGTCCTTAACGTGAATTGAAAAAGCTAAAAGGTCTGCGTTTTCCTTGCCTGCAAGAAAGTCTAGCACTTGTTCCGACTTTTTCACCAAAAAGGAGTCGTCAAGAGATATCAACTTCAAATGTTTTTGTAGAAATACCACAATGCACTTTTGCCTGGATTCATTCTCCGAGATGATCACTCTGAAAGGGCAGTCAACTTGCGTCTTTGCCGTGAAAAATATATCAAGATCCACTTTTTTTGTCTTCTCAATTGATCTAACCAGGCTTTCAAGATTAAAGCTTTTGCATAGCTTCTTCGCGGTAGTTCGCACTTTTTGTAACGAAATAGTGTTATGAGTATCAAATACAGAATTGATGGCCTCTGACGCCGTCGATCGATACAGTGATTTACGCATAACCGCAAAGCCACCGTCTTTATCGGCTGGTAGCAGCGCGAGGGAATTGTCCTTCAAGTGCCTAATGGTCTCCTAAATACCACATCTGCCACCCATAGGACGGGCACGCATGAGAACGTCGACACCTTCAGATACACTCCTGTCAACGTCACCTTCAGGTACTTGTTTTGAGACATTCCGAACCATCCCTAGAAGTTCGTGGCTAGACTTTCGCGGCTCGACGGCGAACTTTGGTCCACAATTGAGTACCTGTCGCACTTTGTCGGGCAGGTTCACATCACCGATAACTTGAAGAGGATTCGAATGTGCGGAGGGCTTCTTTTGTACTTGCGTCCTTAGCCCCGGCAGAACTTACCGCCAGAGAAATTTGGTTGTCCGTTCAGCTAGTAGCGAGTAATCGCGCCAGTCGTTGAAGCTTGAGCTTGGTCCCAGAATGAGCCTGAGATGATTTCTGTACATCCGAGTTTGCTTCTGCCATTCGGATCGCATAACTTTGCAAATACGAACACCATGGTTGCAGGAAGGCAAACAGTATCCAAGCAGTGCCAATACTTCAGGAGGGAGCACCTTGTGTCGGATGTAGAACCCAAGTGTTCGAGCTCTGCAGGCTGCCATCGTGATCAGCGGGATGATTCGGCAAGGGTCGGTGCTGTACCGTAAAGGAATGCCCGATGTACAAGAAATGAACTTTGCTCAGGCACGTTGCCGGGCTAGTTCGTTGAGATTCATCATTTTCACTGGTATAGCGCCCCATGACAAGGACACACACAAATGAGAGATGCACACACACACAGCGCTAACTTACAACTAATGTTTTATTTGCGATCACACGCTGTTTATACAACAGTAGACCAATAAAACCTGAATAATGTCACGTAAAGAATACAGCAAAGCCAATGCACGTCTCATCACTGATAGCGACAGTGCCTCCGAGGAGCCAACGAATACTTCTGTACCCTTGGTGCCGAAAGAGCACCGCGGCTCCTTGGACAGCGCCAAGAAAGATAAAAACCAATAACGGAGCCGGACGACCGTCCTGCCACCTGAATTAAGTTCACTCCAATACAGGATACTCTCTGTACACAAAGCAGCATTTTTTTTAATATGCAGACAAAACTATTACAGTGGAACATCCGAGGCCTTCTCTGAAACCTCAATGACTTACAAGAACTCCTCCATGAACACAATCCTAGAGTGTTCTGTGTATAAGAGACACACTTAAAACGAACAAACACAAACTTTTTACGTAACTAGATATTCTTCCGAAAGGGTAGAGATGATTCCATGCCACCATGCGGTAGTTTTACAGGTAATGTTAGTCATGGGATAGCATGTACACAATCACCCCTTCAAACTTCCCTCCAGGTGGTGGCTGTCCAAGCAGTTATTCTAAACAAACTCGTCACCGCCTGCTTTTTGCACATACCTCCCCACCACTGTCTTTAAAAGCGTGAATTCCAGTCTTTAATAGACAAACTACATGAACCTTGTCTGGTCCTTCGGGACCTGAACGCACATAACGGTCTGTGGGGTGATTCTCGCTGTGATCCACGAGGTCGTCTCATTGAACAGTTCCTCATTTCATCAAGGGCTTGTCTGTCGAGTAGGAAAGAGGCAACATATTATAACCTTGTCAACAAAGCTTACTCTCAATAGACGCATCTCCTTCACCTGTATCATTACTCCAGTGGAAACTCATAAATAATCCACACGGAATGACCATTTTCCTTTATTTTTGAGTACACCAACAATATATTATTGTCCTCCACATGTTCCCAAACGGCTGGTAAACAAAGCCGACTGGGAACAATTTCGTAACATTACTAACCTAAGTTGGATTGACATATGCAGGCTAGGCATAGATGAAGCTGTGCAGTACTTCACGGCTTTTCTTACTGACGCAGACCCCTGTTCATCCCACAAACATTTAGACTGCCCGGCAAGCGACGCGTCCCATGGTGGAACACTGAGTGTCGTAATGCGCGAAAGCAGCAGAACAGAGCATGGAGGTTGCTGCGGAACTCGCCGACAGCTAAAAACCTTGAGAACTTTAAGAAAATAAAATCTCAAGGCAGGAGAACGCGTCGGCAGGCCAGAAGGGAAAGTTGGCACACATTTTTAACAGAGGTCAACTCATATACACCGGAGGCTAAAGTCTGAAACATGGTTAGTACGGTAGCGGGAAGACAAGTACACTCACTCCCACTCGTGAACACACATGGGGACAGCTTGGAAGATCAGGCCACCTTCCTCGGCGCACACTGCGAGCGGGTGTCCAGCCCATCAAACTATGCTTACGCTTTCCAAAAGTATAAAACAAGAATTGAGAAGCAGAAACTAGATAGAGCATAAATGTACAAAAGACGAAGCATACGGCACTAAATACAACATTGCCAGACACAGACAATGAGAAAACAAATTCCTCTGAAAAGGGTGTAGTGATGCTTTCTCACTAATCCCACTGAGGACGAAATAATTATTGATTCTGGCCGTTCCACGGTGCACTTTGTTTTTCGCAAGTTTTTTTTCACTATTGTTCGCCAACTGCAGTCGCATTCAGTCGCATTCGCATTCAACTGCAGTTGCATTCAAAGAACGCGAGGCTGTTGAATGACCTGCGCCGCTGTGCGGGTGGTGGGAAGGAGAGTTGCCATTTACAAGGAGTCATTCGTGAAGCACAATTCGATTGCCTTCCGTGCCGAAGCCACCGCCGTATGCGCCATGGCGTTTGCCTTTCGGCGCCCTCTTGGCAGGTTTCTCGCTCACCCCGGCTAGGGTTGCCCCGACAACGGCCGGCTAAACAAGGAAGAGTTGTGTGGACAGCTGCGGCGCCGCCACCAGTGCCTCCTCTTTCTCTATCTTTGTCTCAAGGCTGTTGCACATGCCACGATTGCAGCGAAAAAGATCGTTCCGTTTGCTCTATCCACTCTGTTCGCAATCGACGCTAGTGGCGGTTTCGTTTCACATGGACCACAAACGGTCTGTGAATTTAGCTCTGCGACTGAAGCAGTGAGTTCTTGCCACCGCGCATTGTGACAGACACGAATGTAACGTTATGATATGTGCATTATGATATCATGAAGTTACCGTGAACGGTAACGAAGGGCTTGCTTGTTTCGTCATTTAAAGAACAATTTCCAGTCTGAATTCATTTGAAATGCACAGCATCGTAGAAGTCTGGCAGCTTGGGCAAGTTCGTATGACATGACGATAGTTATAGAGCGGCAACAAAACGACGACACAGAGGCAAGAAGGACATTATACGAAGGTGTCCTTCGTGTCCTTCTTGTCTCTGTGTCATCGTTTTGTTCTCGCAGTATAACTATCGGCACAGCATCGGCCGTTGCTAAAACAAACACGTCGACTATATTTCGACAGCTTGGCCGGACCAGCCCTATATCGACGGGTCCCGACTAAATATCGCTCCCGCCGCTGCGATCAGAGCGAAAATTTCCAACATGTTGGAAGCTCGCCACGCATCCCTGTGGCGGGAGCGAACTGCCCTTTTTTCGCTGCGCACAAATTAGCAGCCTGAAAATCGCTACTTTTTGTGTAATGTGAAACGGCCTTCATCCGTCTTTCCAATATGTTGGTGATGATGATGAGTGCTTTTTAATGGCGCAAGGGCATATTGATGGCCAAAGAGCGCCATTTCAATAGTTTAGAGACATGAACCATGATATCATGCGTGGCTGTAAAGGAGCCCTAAAACTCATCGCACTAACGTGGGTTAAAACATGGAGGTAATAAAAGGATGGCAGTAGTGTGAAATATGGGCTGTAAAAGTGGATGGCAAAATGGCATGATATTAATATCATGGAGCAGATGTAGTCATCGCTGCCATGACCACGGTAGAGAGGTCGTGCTACGGATGACCTCAAAATATCGGGTGAAAGCTATGCACATATTTTGAAAAACGTGAGAATTGTATGCAGTTTAAAAAGCAGATCCCTACCGATGAGCATCCCAGGGTGTAGTGGTAGCTGCTGTTGGTAGGGCACTAAAAAATGCTTTTTTCTTAGATCATCAAGCTCAGTGCACTGGACGAGAATGTGGAGAACCGTAAGTGGTTCTCCACATCTCTCACAATACGGTGGATTGCCGGTAGACAAAAGATATGAATGTGTAGAGTATGTATATCCTGTTCTAAGCTTTGTTAGGGTTACTTCAGTGTGTCGTGATTTTGATAGTGGCGGCCAATAAACTAGTTGCGGCTTAATAGCATGGAGCTTATTTTCTGTGTGTTTATCCCACGTGCTCTGCCAATACCCCCTGAGCTTTCGTTTCAGGAAAGTGTTTAGGTCAAGTACAGGGATTGGTATTGATGTATTAGGAGTGGTGTCATTGGCGGAAGCAGCCGCCTTGTCGGCCAATACGTTCCCTTGTATCTCACGGTGCCCTGGAACCCAGCAGACAACGACGTGCTATTTTGATGTGTACAGCGTGCACAGAAGTAAGTAAAGTGACAGAAGCACGGGGTTCTTGTGTTTTTTAGGAGTTTTCAGGGCTTTGACCACGCTTAGGGAATCTGTGTATATTACCGCCTTTTGTAATTTTATCTGTTTGATGTGTTTTACGACCGCCAGTATTGCGTAAGCTTCTTCTGTGAAAATGCTTGCATCAGGATGAAAAACGCCGGCCTCGAAAAAGGATTGGCCTACCGCTGCATATCGCACAGAAGTGTTTGACTTTGACGAGTCGGTAATGTACTCAGGACATGTATATTTATGTTGTAGTTCTAGAAAGTATGTATGTATGTATGTGTGCAAGTGGTGCGTGCTTTGTGACCTAAACAAAAGAAACATCCGTCTATAAGCTGCCACTGCCAAGGTGGCAGATATGTTTCAGGAGCCATCAAACTGTGTTCGAGAAGAGGCACACCTGTTCCTTCGGTCAGGCCTCTTACACGGAGCACGTAGGGCTGCCTAAACGAAGGACGGTTCTCGAACAAGCCAGAACAAGACAAATCATTAATTGTGAAATGGGAAGGGTGTTTCTTGTCTGCCTTCACCTTCAAAAAGCACAAAAAGGACAGGAAAAATCTTTGTACGTGGAGCGACCATTCATTCGAATCCACGTACAAACTCTCCACAGGGCTAGTTCGAAAAGCACCCGTAGAGAGGCGAATGCCTAGATGATGGACGGGGTCGAGAATCTTCAAAGCTGATGGCGTTGCCGACTGATAGATTATAGCACCATAATGTAGGCGTGTGTGTATGAGGCTTTATATAAATTCATTAGACATTTCGTGTCACCACCCTAAGTAGTGCGTGACAACACTTTAAAAATGTTCATTGTTTTTAGGCACCTGTCCTTTTAATGCTTGATGTGTGGGGTGAAGGTTAGTTTAGTGTCTAATATGAGACCAAGAAGCTTGTGCTCGTCTTCACTGACAGAGGTTGACCGTGAAGGTCAATGTCGGGGTCAAGATGGAGGCCCCTCTTTCAGCTGGACAAGAGAAAAGTGCTCTTTTGCGCGTTGAGTATAAAACCATTCTCATTTGGCCAATGAGATATCTTGTTCAACCCTAGTTGAACTTGACGTTGGCACATTGAGATGTTGCACGTTTTGTAACTAATCTGCGCATCACGGACATATATGCCATAAAAATATTACGTGGGAGAGACAGGTCAAAGAATTCATTTTAACTATGAAAAGTGTGCAGCTCAATACACCTCCTTGTGGCACTCCTGTTTCTTGGACAAATCCTCGAGATAGGACAGTGCCAACTCGCACACGGTATGTACAGTTGGACAGGTAGCTTTCGATAATTGTCAGCCTTCTACCCCACACACCTAAATGTGACAGGTCTCACAATATGCCAAAGCACTATGTAGTGTCATATGGCTTTTTTATATCAAGGAACACGGAAAGAAAAATTGCTTATGAACAAAAGCGTCGCGAATCTGTGCCTCGATATGGACAAGGTGGTCAGTGGTGGACCGAGCCTCTCGAAACCCACACTGGTATGGGTCAAGTAGGCCGTTAATTTCAAGGAAGTGCATCAGGCACCTGTTAATCGTTTTCTCAAAGACCTTGCAAAGACCGCTGGTTAACGCTATTGGCCTGCAGCTGGAAACTGAGGCCGAGTCCTTGCCTTGTTTTAAAATTGGGATAACAATCGCTTCCTTCCAGGCTGAGGGTAGCTCGCCGGAAGATCATATCGCATTGTACAGAGAGAGGAGAGCTTTCTGGGTTTCAGTGGGCAGGTGTTTTAACATTTCATATGCCACACGGTCCGGGCCTGAGGTAGATTTATTGCAGCAGGTAAGTGAGGCTTGTTGTTCAGCCAAACAAAAACGTTCATTGTATGTCTCATGTGTTGCGGGTTCGCGCTCTAATGTCTGTTTTTCTATTCTGCTTTTGTATCGTTGGAACGCTTTACTATAGCGTGATGAGCTGGAGATCTGCTGGAAGTGCGCCCCAAGAGTGTTTGCCTGGTCTTCCAAGCTCTACCTTTGTGTGTTCACTAGGGGAAGTGTGTGTACTTTTGTCCTGCTAGCTTACTAACCATGTTCCAGACTCTCGCCTCATCTCTATATGAATCAATGCCTGATAAGAATTTATGCCAACATTCCCTTCTCGCCTGTCGGCGCACCCTCCTTCCTGGCGACTTGATCTTCTTAAACCTTATAAGATTCTTGGCTGTAGGCGAGTCTCTAAGCAACTTCTATGCCTTATTTGGTTCTTTGCACGCATTACGGCACTCATTATTCGATCATGGGCTCATCGTTTGCCTGACGGTCCACATGTTTGTGGTATACATTTCGTTGCAGCATCGACCAAAAATGCTGTCGGGTTACTCACAGCAGCTTCTACGCTTAACCCCTCCATGTCAGCCCGAATCAGGAGAGTCTTTTTTTGATACTGTTCCCAATCGGCTTTGTCGGTGAGCCATTTGGGAACCTGTGCAGGACATATGTTTGTTATTGATGTGCTGATAACGAGAAGAAAATGGTCACTGGCTTATGGATTATTAATGACTTTCCATTTAAGTAGAGGCAGGAGTGATGGGGATGTTATGCTGAGGTCTATGGCTGAGTACGTATTGTTAGCGATGTTGTCTTTGTTGGCTCTTTCCGATTCAGAAGGCACGCACCGGAAGAACAAAGAAACTGTTCAATCAGGCGGCCTCACGCATGGCAGCGAGAGTCGCCCCGTAGGTTACTATGAGCATTAAAGTCCCCTAAGACGAGATACGGTTCTGGAAGTTCAGCTATCAGCGACTGAAACTCGTGTTTAGTCAGTTGTTGGTGTGGCGGTATGTATATGCTGCAAATTGTTACCAATATGTTGAAGATGACAGCTCGGACAGCTACTGCTTCCTGGGATATCTGAAGGGGTGAAAGTGCACAGGCTGTTCCTTGATAAACAATTATGGCAACACCAGCGGATGAGGCGACAGCATCATCTCGGTCTTTTCGAAAGATGACGCAATTCCGAAGAAAGTTAGTGTGTCTTGATCTTAAGTGTGTTTCTTAGACACACAGCACTTTTGGTGTATGTTTGTGTAAAAGTTCTTGGATATCGTCGAGGTTCCTCAGTAGGCCTCTCACGTTCCACTGTATTATATGTGTCATTTTAAAGATGTGTGGTGCTGTGTGTACAAAAAGTGTCACTTCAGGTTTCAGGGCCTTTTGGGGCCTTGAACTTCGACATTTTTCTTTCTGGGCGCACTCCTAAGAGTTGCGCCTATCCTTCAGCGTCTGAGGCGCCGGAGGAGTGGAAATTCTATCCATCACCTCCTGCGAGGTGGCGGATGGTGCCTGATGAGCAGGCACATTCACAGAAGTTTCGGACGCAACTGCAGGTGCAGCGGTCCGGGATCCGGTAGACTCTGAAGTCTGCTGAACCTGTTTGGCAGGAGGCGGAGCAACACAGGCTACTCCAGCCTTGGGCGCAGATTCCGCGACCGCAGTCACACTTATAGTGTGACGTTCGCAGACGCGGAAAGATGTGGCGCGGCACCCTGGCGCGTCATTTCTGCAAAAAAAAGGAGAGTGCTTGTTATGGAGGGAGAAGTGCTGGCGTGCCTTTGAAAAGACAGATTGCATTTAACTTTGAGTTGAAGAATTTGTTTTTCCTTTTTCTATGATGGGCACATTAGTAAGTAGGCAGGATGGTCTCCTTCGCAATTTGCCCAGCGGGCTGCAGCAGTACTATTGTCCGATGGGAGTTCGTTGGAGCGGCAGTTTGCGCAAGTCGCGCGCCCTCCGCAGTTTTGCGAACCGTGTCCAAAGTGTAGACATTTGAAACACCTACGGGGTTTTGGTATGTAGGGCCTTACTCGAAGCTTGCAGTAGCCGGTTTCGATTGAATCAGGTAAATTGTTAGTACCAAAGGTGATATTTATAAGTTTTGTTGGTGTTTGTTTTTTGTTTCGTTGTATTACTATTCTTTGAACCTTCGCTACATTCTGGTCTTTCGAGCCTTCTAATAATTCACTCTCTGATAATCCCAGAACGTCGTCATCGGAGATGACACCGCGGACTGTGTTCAAAGACCTGTGGGGGCCTACGGTAATTGAGATATCCCCAAATGCTACCAGTTTAGGTAAATTGTCATATTGCAGCTTGTCGTGAACCTCCAAATGAAGGTCACCACTTCCCAACTTGGTTATACGATATCCTGGGCCAATTGCTTCTGTGAGTGTTTCTGAGACAAGAAAGGGTGAGAATGCTCGCACTGTTTTGTTTTCTTTCTGGCTATGCATGACATGAAACTTATGGAAAGACTGCTTTGGTTTTGAAAGGAGGAACGGGTTTTCGGTGCGCCACCTTTTCGGGCGGCGATCAGGGAGAGGGGGAAAAGTTAGCCATACAGATTGTTTAAAGTTCGGCGGCGATGGTGGGCACCCACCACCGAGCCCAACAAGGGGACACTACAAGGTTGAATAGTAAACACTTGGAGACGCCAGCCATGCATCGCCGCTATAACCGAATATAACTAACCAAGGTTGGGTAACTACACAAGGTTAACCCTTGCCACCTGGAGGATGGAAATAAACATAAGTGAGGAGATGACAGGAAAGATTGAAAGAGATAAAAGTCAAGTCAAGTCAAGTTTATTAAATAGTTCAGTTGAGTTACATGGTTAGCGTTATTACAGCAGGAGGTCCCAAAGTTTCAGAGAAACTGACAGGGGGACCTCCTATGGCTACATGGATGGGGTAATTACAAAAAAAATACAGCAATAGTATACGGTCTTGTGAGTAATAATGAATAATCTTGATTAACAATAAAAACACGATCAATACACAACATAATGGTAATACTCACTATTGAAAAATAACAAGGAAACAATCAAAAGCAAGTTAAGACAAAAAACAATATTAATGAACTCTACGTGACAAATGTAACACGTTTCATTATCAGTGTTATCAATTATACAATGGCAAATTGAAGTAGTAAAAAAGCACAGAACTGTGGAAAGCTATTAACAGTTAATTACACAAATCGGATGAGTTGATTAATTCCTGAACGTAATATTTCTTACTACGCGAAGTGAAAATATGGATGTTATGCGATGATTTCCATTCGAAAGGCAATGAATTCCAAATGGCTATGCTAGTAAATATGGTTGAGAACCTGCCGTAGTTTGTCCTTACGGCCGGCAAAAGAAGATTATAGCACTGAGAAAACCTGGTGATGTTACCATTAGTTAAGTGACGATGATCAATGCATGCAATAAAAATGTCATGCGTGATGAGTCTAAAGGCGACAACGGACATTCTATGACAAAATAATTGTCTCAATGGGAGTATGTTAAGCTGAGAAAACAACGAGCTGCAGGAGAAGTAAAATGGGCTGAAAGTCATTAATCTAACTGCTTGATTCTGAAGTCGCTGCAAACGTTCGATGTGCGTTAAATATGTGTTGGCCCAAGATGATACGCAATACGAAATATGGCTATGAATATAAGCAAAATACAAAGTACGTATGATGTGAGGCGGAAAATAAGTTCGTGTCTTGATGATAACGTGAATACCAAATGCAATCTTTTTAGCGAGTGATGCTGCATGTTTATGAAATTTTAGTTCGCTATCTAAGATGACGCCAAGAAACCGCGCTTCACTGGAAATGTTTATGACGGTATTACCAATGTGAAGGGAAGGTTGTATGTCAAGTGAAATGCGCGGGGAATGGAACAACATAAACACGGTTTTAGTAGCATTGATCTGAAGATAATTGGCCTGGCACCATAAAGTTATGTTATGTAAATCTGTGTTGAGGTCAGACTGGAGTGAAGAAACTGATTTAGATGACTGAAAGATGGTTGTGTCGTCAGCGTAAAGTATGCACTTGGTCCTTGTAAGAATTGTAGGTAGATCATTAATAAACATCAGAAATAAAAGTGGGCCTAAAATTGATCCCTGTGGAACACCGACGTTAATTAACTTGGGCGTTGAAAGATGGCCATTAACATGAACCATTTGAGACCAGTTACTGAGGTAGCTCTTAATAAAAATTAGTGGCGGACCAGACATACCAAATGATTCGAGTTTAGCAAGTAGAACGTGATGATTAATAGTGTCAAAAGCCTTCGTCAAATCGATAAACACAAATCCCACAAGTAACCCTCTATCAATAGCTTGTTTAATTTCCTCCGTTAGGGTAATTAGTGCCAGCTCAGTTGAATATCCATGACGGAATCCGAATTGTTGTGGAGATAAAAGATTAAGTTTTTTCAGATAACGCATTAATCTAATGTGGAATAACTTTTCAATTACCTTACCGAAGAAAGGCAGGATACAGATCGGCCTATAATTCTGTACAAAAGTCTTATCACCCTTCTTAAAAACTGGAACTATTTTACCAGCCTTAAGGCAGCTCGGAAACACACCCGCTGAAAACAGCTTGTTAATAATTACTGCCAAAGGTGGGGATATTAAGTTTGAAACTAGCTTTACTTTAAAAGGATCAATATTATCTAAACCAGCACTTGTGGTCTTTAGTGATGTGATGACCTGAAGGACTTCATCTGCAGACGTGGAATGAAGATAAAAAGAATGAGTACACCGTGGTATATTGCGTAAATGACCTGGTGATTGCTGCGTATCCGCAGATGCGCAGAAATGCTCACTGAACGTGGCGGCCACTCTTACAGGGTCGGTATACATTTCGTCGCCTTGCTTTATTTTTATTGTGGGATCTGAGCATTTTTTCATGTTCAAGAAATCTTTAATGATTTCCCAGCAGCGTCTCGTGTTACCCGTGTTTTTTACAATGAGATTCCGGTAGTAATTGCGCTTAGCACACCTAAGTAAGGAAGATAATGTTGCTGAGTATTTGTGAAAAAGACGAAGATCAGGGAAGAGAGAGAGACAGGAAAAGGCGACTACCGATTTCCCCTGGGTGGGTCAGCCCAGGGGTGCCGTCTACGTGAAGCCGGGGCCAAAGAGGTGTGTTGCCTCTACCGGGGTGCCTTAAAGGTCCAATCACCCAGCGTCAGCTGAACCCCCAGGATCCTTTTTCCAGGACACGGCAAAGCCACGCACGGCTAGGCGTGGGAGAGGGTCGAAACCCCCCCGCTAGCTTGGGTCCGTGGAGTCCCTACACACCAAACGTCTGCTTGCGCAGACGCTCCTGCGGGGTGAATATGTTGGCCTGAGGTCTTGGTCGCTGTGTGAGTTCCAACGAATAGGCGCATCTTCAATGGTGGTCACGCATGACTCCATGTTAGAAGTAACGCTCGGATTAAGGAATATTCATGGAGCGGCGGACACGGACAACGTGGGCCTGTTAACGGTAAGTGTACTGTTTTCGTAGATAGTAATGACACAGCGCTAGATGGGCGTCTGCAGCAGCTCTGCCGAAGTAAGCTGCCAGTCATTTACAACAGCATGCATTCGCGGGTCTGTTGCAGATGCGCTATTAAAGGAGTCAGCTAACGAGTTATCACTGCTATGCGCGTTTGTGTAGGTGCCTGCATCACTCATACAATGAGTTATGCGATCACTTATCTAGGGCGCGATTAGTTGCTGATCGCACATTGTCTCTGCACTGCTGAAAGTGCTTGATATTGTTTCAATATGCGCTTTAGACTACATAGTAATAACATTTTTGTCAATACTCAAATGTGCAACGTGCGTAAGCGTTAAGAAAAAAAAAGAAAAAGAAAAGTTCAAGTACAGAGGCACATTGTACAAAATGGCTTTTTTTTTGGCTTAAAGACGGTACAGTTTGAGGTGCTGATATGCCGCGATGCTGCGAACACATACACGTCGGTGCTTTAAAATATTTAGAACACGCGTCACCAGCCACAGAAAAGATCTAGTAGACTTCCGAAGGCGCGTTGTTGCCGCCATCCCCGTACGTTGTTTTCCCTCGTTTCGGTTTGCTCTTTTCGTGCATTGCTTATATCTGCGATAACGTTCGGCGTAATAACCGAATGGAGAGAGTGTACGTGACTGTGTGAGCTATGTGCGGGAGCTCTAGCATAAACCATGGCTGGTGCAACGTAGACGGCGTCCGCGCGCGTTGGTGTCGCTCGAGCGCTCGTACGTGCATGATTGTGTTTCACTGAGTATTTAGGCACGGGTGAAGTTTGTAAATTCTGTGGTTAATCACCGCTAATAGCGTGCCCTTGATTGCCATCAGAGGATCAACTTGGTTGTCGAAATATAGCAGGCGCTTTTTTAAAAGCAAGCTTCGAAGACATTTATTAATAAAGAAATGCTTTTATACGTGCTAGAGAGGGCCTATTGCAGGCCCGATAACTTTTTAAAAATTGAATGACCTATCACATAAGTTAATAAATTAAAATGAATTAAGATGATTGAATTATGGATGACAAATTCCTGTGCTAAATTTGGTGCACAAAATACACATTCGCTGCGCTACGTCTAGAAAGCAGGCAAATAAGAAGCACAGCGTCAAATGTACATTAGATGCCGCGCACGCACCTTCTTGTGAGGGTAAAAAGAACGAGAAAATTGTTCATTTTTGATGCCTTTATAGAGGCAGACAAAATTGTACTGATTGCTGAATTGACACAATTCCTCAAATTACTAATCAGTAAATCTTAAGAATCAGTAAATCTGTTTTTTGCAGACCTCTTCGCTGGTGTCATGCCCAAGATCATTTGTTGATTGATTTGTGGGGTTTAACGTCCCAAACCCACCATATGATTATGAGAGACGCCGTAGTGGAGGGCTCCGAAAATTTAGACCACCTGGGGTTCTTTAACGTGCACCCAAATCTGAGCACAGGGGCCCAAAATCATTTGATGTATTGTAAAAGAGAAAGCAGGTACGTCTTCACTGTTTGTACCTGAAAAGGTAACTTTTTTGCTCGTTTTGATTAATGCAACATGTTCAGAATTTTGTACTTTAAAATTTTGTTTTTCACACTGGCTCATTACCCTATAAGGAATATGATTCTTTGGTCAGTTCAGGCTTTGGTCAGTGCTATTTTTGAGCTGTAGTCTTACACTTCACCGCAATTCGGGAATTCGCTGTATGCTGGAAAATCATTTTATTTGTATCATACGAAATTTTTGGAATATATGGGTTGTATGCTTCGAGTTCAGTGTAATGTCAATTACACGTCATTTCAAAGGATACGCACTACACATTCTTCATATATGGTGCAGTCAGAACAGCATGACTATCATTTCACGAGAAATCATATTTGCTCTTATCACAGGACGAGAGGGTGCCGCTGACGCCCTGCGTAGTCTACCCCGGCCCCAGCCAAGAGCAAGCCTACTTCCTGAATCTCCACGTGGATGACCGAAAAATCTTCCGCGTCAGTAATGATGAAGAAGGAGTGACATCACTGATGAGTCAATTTTTTTTATTTTCAACATTGTCTACGGCCGCAAGGCCTTTGACAACCACCGTTATAGAGTGGTATTTCTCGGAGTGAGCTTGGAGTTTATCAGCGAAGTTGTTCAGGCAATACGACGCTGAATATTTAATGTCACAATGCCTGAACAACTTTCTCTAGTCTGGTCAGGATATATGAATAAATATTGTTATTTGTGTAAGTTATTTCGCCGACTTCTAGCTGGGTCGTTCCGTGTCAAACGTCTTAGCCATTTTGGCAACTCTCCCAAGTGTTTTTGAAAAAAAATGTGCTGACTTACTGCATTAAAAACGGTGCACTGCTAGAATATTTCACCAAAAACTAAAGATTTGTTCATGTGGCTGCTTTCTGAACTTCCTGGCATAAAGCCGTCTGTGTGTTGTTTGCGGAAAATTTTATTTCAAAAGTACCACTATTTTTTTCTAAACCAAATTTGGTATACATGTTAACTAAATATGCTTGTGTAAGGTATTTGAAGCTTAGTAATATTAGTGCAATTTTCTGCCACATTCACTTCAAAAAATCAAGCCAAAATATATTTTGTTTGCATATTTTATTGCAATATTGCACTTTGTATGAATATCTGAGCAGTGAGTACTCACTCCACAGAAAGTATATGTTGAGGAAAAAATATCTTCAAACCTGTCAAGTTGCTAAAATCTACGAGAAAATATCATGAATATCACAAAAATGGAATTATTGTCCTTCATGAGATGCAATTTGCACAACGTGGTGATTCAAACTAAACTCATCTTTATACCTAAATGCAAAGCAAATAAAGTTCTTTCTATATATTGAAAATCTTTTTATATTGAAAAACAAAAAGGACAGGAAAAAGCACTGACTATCAACTGAACTTTTTTAAGTGCTACGAGCACTTTTATACTGAGCACTAGAACAGGGCTCATGTGACACGACACATGTGTGACCATGACGAAATAATCTTAACTAAGAAAAGAATACTCTCTCTCGAAAGAACAAGTGAATTTGTACTGATGCATTAATCTTTGGCCTTCCTGATAAAGAATTCTAAAATCTATCTTTTATTTCTTGTTCTTGCCTTTTTTCAAAAACCGTGTTTTATGAAACATAGCACTGCACTTACATTTTTTAAGGTAGAAAATCTGAGACATACAGACGAGGGTTCCAGAGTCAGAGACTTCAGTGGGACCCTCGGTTTGTCAATACAAATCGACGGTAAAATTTATACAGAGCAACAGAAAATTCTTACAATATACGCACATCAAAATGCACTTTTATAACACCAATCAAGCCAAAACACGCAACAATGTATAAAAAAATGAAGAACAAACGAGTCAAACAGGTAAACGATCACAGGTAAGGTTATGCGAGAAAGTGCTTTTTGACTGACTTTTTGAACAAGGAATTGAAGTGCAACGCCTAATGCTAGAAGGTAACGCATTCCCAAAGGATATCGCACTGAAAGCGGAAGTTTTTTGCCAATAATTATTATGAGTGGGGGGTAACAGGAAATTCTTATCAGCCGCAAACCTGGTCACAATATTATTCTGCAAAAGATCATATGTAATAAATGGGAATGCGAGTTCATTACACAGCAGTTTGCGGAATAAGGTCTCAAGATTTAATTGGAACAAAAGATTTAGTGGCAAGATATTGTAAGAGCGTATTAATGTGTAGGCGTTCGATTGCGAAGAACTAGAAGTGAAAATGCGGATTGACTGATTTTGAATGTGTTGTATTGATGATAAATGACAAGCATAAGTGTTGCCCCATGAGACTACACCATAAGTAATATGGATATGAATGAACGCAAAATACAGCGCCAGTAGAGCTTCACGGTAAAAGAAAGGACGAGCTTTGATTAATGCGCGGACACCAAACGCCGCCTTCTGCTTAAGATGGTTAAAATGACTGCAAAAAGTAAGGCATGGGTCAAAATGTATGCCAAGAAAGACGACATCAAAACAAGCATAAATAGAATGAATGCCAAGTTGTAATAAAGGTATAGCAGATAATGACCTCTGAGCACTTTTAAACACCATAAATTTAGTTTTTGTGGGGTTTATAACTCAGTGATTACTGCTGCACAAATTCATAAGAGCACTTAATGCAAGATCTCACTTTGAAACAAGAGCATCAATGTTTTTATCAGGTGAAGATATTGTGTCATCAGCGTATAGAACACAGTGACCAAAGTCAAAAGAGCTAAGAACATCAGGAAGATCATTCATATATAAAACAAATAGCAAATGACCCAATACTGAGCCCTGTGGTACTCCTTGGTTAACACATTTTGTTGTAGAGAACGTATTTGCGGCGTGTACTGTGTACTGTCGGTCAAGTAGGTAATTTCTTATGAATGTAAGCGCAGGGCCTGTTATTCCATAGGACTGATGTGTATGCAATAAGACTTGATGATTTACAGTGTCAAAGGCTTAAGTGAGATCTAAAAATATCGAACCCACTAAATTTACCGAATGGATACTTATCTTTATGCAATCAGTTAGAGACAGCACAGTTAGACTTGTTGACCCACCTGGACGGAAACTAAATTGGCTGTCTTTAATCAAATTAAATTTAACCAGATATCCATTCAGACGCTCAACAAACAATTTTTCGACTAGTTTGCTGAGGCAGGAAAGAATTGAAATTAGACGGTTGTTGGAAACTGTTCGACAATCGCTTTTTTTTTTAAAAACTGGAATTACTTTAGCTTTTTTAAGAATGCAGGAAATAAACCCTGTTTAAAAATAGGGTTTATATTATGACACAGCTTATCGGAAACTAAATGTGCAACCAGTTTTAAATGCCTTACACAAATGTCATCTAACCCGGGCCCTGTATTTTTAAGATTAGCAATAGTGGAAAAGACTACCTGTGGTGTTGTTGAGAAAAGAAAGAATGACTGCGTGGTACGTACCAGATAAGTATACGACTGCGCATGGGGGCGGTGGTTAGTATAGACGGAAGAAAAGTATTCCGAAAAGGCATTGGCCATTTCTTTGGGGTCATAGAAGGGGGATTCATTGTAGTCGATTTTGGTTAGAGGGACATTAGCAGATGACTTGTTAAGGAATGAGTTGAGCAGCTGCAACCGCCTTTTGGGGTTAGTCCTATTCATGTCAAGTTCATTTTCATAGTACCTTTTTTTCGCTTGCTTGAGCAAAGTATTTGACTGCAATAAGACTTGTATCGTTTAGTAAGATGCATATTAAAGGGCTGTCGCTTCTTTTTTTTATACATATTTTCTTTTTTCCCTAAACTTTTTAGAAGACAATTGGTCATTTATGGGTTGTGTGGATACTTGTATTTTTTTACGTTGGACAGTGCGCGTGTTGGTCAAAACGGCTAGTGAAAACGACGAGCAAAATGCTCGCAAGGCTGCATCTGGGTCTGACATAGATATATTAGGCACCAGTCAGTTGTACTGATAGCCTCAACAAAGGAATCGGAACTAAATACAGATGTGGTGTAGCTAATATTTCATGTGTGGGTTATGTTTTCCAATGTGAGGTAAACAGGAAAATGATCGGTGATATCGGTGTTGACAACCCCCCACGCATTGTGGTGACGCCAAGTTGGATAACACGTGATCAATGAGTGTACCGGTACCATGAGATGCAACTCTAGTTGGACACTCAACAAGTGATTCAAAGCCAAATCCAGTGAAACAATCAGTGTAATTTGCATAAGAAGTACTGTCCGTGTGAAGCAAGTTAATATTCACATCACCTACAATTACTACGTTTTTATTTTCAAAAGTTAGCTTAGATAAAACTTCACTGAGACTGTGCAAAAAATCGCAAAGGGACGACGATGGTGAGCGATAAATGCAACCCAGAATTAATTTTTTTTCATTATCAAGAAATGAGTGGTCAACCTTTACCCACACTGATTCGCAATGATTCATATTTAATTTGAGGTCACATCTGCGCGTGTAAGCGACATCTTGGGAAAGAAAAATCGCGGCACCCCTATGATTATCATTTTGGTGGTGGCAATATTCAGCCTAATAAGACGGGAAACTGGTCAGGCAGTTATCTGCGTCACAAACCCAAGTTTCTGATATGCAGATAAACGTGAAGGCATGCTGAACTGAGGAAATGAAGTTAGTGATTGCATCTATATTCTTACGAAGGCTACGTGCATTGAAGTGAATGAGGGAACGACTCATTTTAGAAAGTTGACGCCGCACAGATTCCGGAGAGTGCAAGGCCATGAAAAGAGAGAGTGAACTATACCTTCCTTAGGGTATGAGCGAAAGGAAGTTTACAATGCATAACGTGAATATACGAAGATCGGACTCGGTGGAAATGCGATACACTCTGCCGTAGTCTGCTTTCCGGGATTTTATATGGCAGTTAACGGTCCACAAGTGCTTCCACTTGTGTTCTTTTTTCAGTGCCAGCCCCTTTGAGAACATTTTCTTGTTATGAAGAATTAAATGGTCATTAACATCGATTGGCAAGTTAGTGGCATCAGAGAAGCCGATTTTGTCAATGCGTAGTCTGGCTCTGCAAGCCTTCCTTATGAACTCATTTTTTCATCACGCGAGCAGAAGTGAACAATAATGCTCTTTTCGGTGGTCTTAGAGCTAACACGGTTAACAGTGTCGATATCCGCGGGTGAGATGGGGCACTCGACTGAATCGCCGATTCGCCTCACAATGGCTCCGCAATCCTCACCCAGTGATGAAGGCACACCCTTGATCTCAACATTATTCATCCTCGAATACTGCTCGAGATCAACAACTCTTTTTTCGAGTGCTTCATTTCGTGACAAGAGCACTTTGTTCGACGCCAGCAGCTCTTCCTGTCGCAGCTTCATTACGTCAAATTCTTTGCTCATAAAACAAACACTTTCACAAAGCGAAGCATGCTCACCCAGACCAAGATCTTTCAACTTGATGTTAACTTTCGACACCAAATCATCCATCAGTGAGTCCAACTTCTCATTCAAAATTTCTTCAAGAACTTCAAATTTTTTGGCAAGTTGCGCTAGTGAAGGCATAGTGATACAAAAAACAAGGTTTTGGGCAGAAGTTGCGGGCAGAATTGATTTCAAATAGGTGCACAAAATAACGAACCAACCTGTGTGCAGAAAAAGTGCGTCTTAGAACGGGGATATGCCGCTGCAACTGCTGCTACCAAATGAAGTCCCGGCGAACGGGTGCGTGCTTATGTAGTCCTCGTCGATGGTGGTGTGCAGTACGCGCAGGCGCAGCAGGCAGCGCAGGGGTCAAGCACCTCGATGCCCTGCGATGAGTGAGTGCAAACGTGGACGATAATCCACGGTGGCCACTGAAAACGCGGAAACCCAAGCACGTGTAGGCCCTGTTTGCAGAAAAAGTGCGTCTTAAAACGGGGTTATACCACCGCAACTGCTGCTGCACATGGCTATGGTAGGCTCATGATCGTACACTACAGTGTACGGCCATGAGCCTACCATAGCCATTCTTAACCTTTAAAGCATGCTGTCTTGCTCGATCATTGAAGCATTGCTTAGTTTGTCCCATGTTCCCTTTTCCACGTGTTAACGGTATCTCACAGACAACATTAGATTGTACTTCAGTAAACCTATTCAAGGAATGAATGGTGCAAGATTGACTATTCCTGTTGCTGTAAGTACACACACTTTTGAAAGCTTGCAAGGGGCGGAAAACAACAATATCATATCTGCTGGCTTTGCTTTAAATTGTGAGACACCTTATGTACTTACTGTGTAAAAAGCAAAGGTTTTAATCAATCTGCTTTTTTTTGGTGCTGTTTTCTTTAACTATACTTTCTGCAGGAGGGTTTCGCAAACGAGTGTGGTGATGCTGTTGGGGTATTGGCTGGTGCCATCAGCCCAGGAGTGCTTAAAATGATCTGCCTTGTGATAGTGGGCATTCAAAATTAGTGAAAAGAGATATTGCCACCACTTGTATTCAGGCCACCCCTCAGAATTCACGTTGGCACAACGGTGAGCTCCGCCTTAAAAAACAAATTAAAAGACTAAAATTGCAGGATAGCTTACCAGCATCATCACACCCATTTGCGAAACTCTCCTTCAGAAAGTAAAGTTAAAGAAAACAGGATCAAAAGAAAAACAGAATGACCAAGAACCTTTGCCTGCTATCCCACATAAGATGTCTAACAATATAAAGAAAATAGCCAGCAGATATGATATTACCTTGTTGTTTTTAGCCCCTTGCAAGCTTTCAAAAGGATGTGTACTAAACAGCAACAGGAATAGTCAATCTTGCACGATTCGTCACGAGAATAGGTTTACTTATTGCCAATCTAAGCTTTTAGAAGCACTTTAATCAGGAAGGCCAAAAATCAGTGCATCAGTACACTTTCACTTATCCTTTCCGAGATAGACTATTTTTTTCTCAGTTGAGATCAATTTGTCGTGGTCCCACATGTGTCGTCGCGCATGAGCACTGTTCTTGTACTCAGTACAAAAGTGAACATAGCACCTTCCATAAAATTCAGTTGACAGTCGGCGCTCTTTTCGGTCTTTTTTTCTGTTTTTTCCTGAAGTTGTCGTGCTGTGACTAGAACACAACCACGATAAACAAACTCGCTCAAAACAGGCTCTAGACAACAACACCTAGACGGCATTCTAGGAAGTTCAGAAGGCTGCCACGTGACCAGATGTTTTTCCTCTCCTAAATATTCTAGAAGTTCACTATTTCCAATGCAACGCGAGTTTTTCGGACACATCTTAGATGGCTGCCAAAATGTCTAGACATTTGGCATGAAATGACCCAGCTGTGTCGTTAGCTGTAATTATGAATTACCTCTTTGGTTTTTTGAGTGTTCTGGCTCAGTTCCGTGTTCATTTTTGCTTATTCTGTTTTTGATCGTTGTATTGACGTTTTAAGTGTTTGCCGAAGCTATATGTGCGAAAACCCGTAGAAGTTTGCGTGTACATCATTTCTCGTAATCGATTGCTATACATCCAGGAATAAAAAGCTGAAACCACTGTGATTGTATAGATTTGAAAACATTATCGGAATATATTTTCGTGTACATCACATCTTGGAAACGATTGTGTACATGAAGGCCTATATAGTGAAACCACGGCGATTGTATGTATTTGAAAGAATTATAGGTATATATTTGCTTGTATTTTATTTCTAGTAACCGATTGAGTACATGAAGGAGTAATAAATTAAAACCACACGAATTTTAGATACTTGAAAGAATTATAAGTATATATTTGCGTGTATTTCATTTCTAGTGTCTGTTTACTTGAAGCTGTATACTAAACTGAAACCACTGTAATTGTATGTTTCAAACAATTGTCAATAAATTGAAACTGCAAAAACATAATAAACATTTGAGGTGTAGCGTCTGTGGTGTACGTATACGTGAACATGTTACATGTCCGGTGACAAAGTTGCGCGGCAGAAAAAAGTGTACAGGAATGACACGAACTACTAAATCAGATTTGTTTGCCTAATAAATGAATGCATTATGCAAGGGCAGCAAGGCTTAATTTTCTGTAACGCGCAATATACGTATACTGGGAAGTATATATAGATTCGGCAGAAGTTCATACACGATTGCACGTGTTCATATTTTCCCCACACGCATTCAATGGACCTCGACAGGTGGCACACCATCGCCCATAAGGACCACTTTCTTCAAGTACTGTGTAATCAGTGCATGCTGATATCTATCAGTGCTGTCTAAAAGAACACTGGCACCCCAGCCATGGGCACTCAACACCCCTGTGCACCCTTCTCGCACCCTCCTCAGTGGATGTAAAAAAGTGAAGATTATTGAAGGCACCCTTTTAAGGGTGTTTTTGTAACACCCTACAGTCTTTTACAAGAACATCCAATTCTAAAGGGTGCATGGAAAAGCACCCTTTATGGAAGGTGCTGAATTATTAGCCTTACGGTGTCGTCCGTAGGACAAACTAATCCTTTTTGGGGTAAAAAAAGTTTTACTGTGTCTATGGAGTAGTTAATTTGAAGAGCTCGTAGTCAATTTATAAGGAGTATTTTTTCATGTGAAAGGCTCTGAACACGGCAGTGCCTTTTCATCCGGCAACGCTGAGTATTGATATCGATGCCGGTAGCCTTTCTGGTGGCTTATGCATGCTGTAGTTGTTCTTATTTCGCAGAATTTCCCGGAACTATGCTTAACCACGTTTATTCTGCGCTTTACAGTTATTTGTGAAAATAACAAGCCATTACAATGAGACGGTGTGGCTCTATAGAGATTCCCTGCATTTGTACCACGTCGCCAAGCCAAGTAATCGAAAACGGAACCGCGCATATGTCACGCAAAGGCAACGCCACTTTAATGCGTACTACTAACGCAAGCTTATACATATACTTTTTAAAATATTATCTTTTGCCATGAAGATCCAAACAATATTTCAGTACTAATCAATAAACTGTTGACCGTGAACATTAAGGCATGGTCACGTGACAGGGCATTCGTGAGAGTTTATGTTTCTGCCACCAGAGACGCCACAGGCTATTATTTTTTGCGATTTTCAATGAAGATATAAAATAAAATTTTGCTCCTCACGAAAAAAAAACAGGATTGGTTTGAGTCACTATGCGGGAGAATCTTTGCGTTCGTGCAGTCATCTCATTTTATGTTGTGGGCAGCTATCGGTCCCCTTAAGCTTGGGCTGATCATTTCAAATGGCTGTCACCTACCTAGATTCCGGCAAAGCTTCTGACTAGGTTCATAATCAGCAACTTTTGGCCAAGCTTTCATGCCTCCAGAGGAACAGTCCTGTGTACTTGCACCCGAAACTCTTAATAATTGTCCTCTAAGCATAGTTTCGGCAATCGCTGCACAACTACTACTAGAGTGAACGTGATTTTCGGAGTACTACGGAGATTCCTGCTTGGTCCTCTCTCCTGTCTCTTCGTGATAAAAGGCATTGTTAATGGCACCTAATCTTCTGTTCTACTTTTCGCAAATGCCTGCGCTATTTGTCGTCCCAATACGCGCCGGTCTGGCTAAGATTGATTGATATATTAATTTTATCATCCCCAAACCACCATATCAATATGAGAGACGCAATTGTGGAGGGATCTGAATCTGTCTATGATATGTTTACGAACGATATGCATGAATTCCAAGCTTCGTGCTCAAGTTTACTAAATAAACTCAACATTTCGAAGTGCAAACTGGTGCAGGTATCTCGCAAGCACTCAAAAAGTATTACTTGTACTTCCCAGTATGAATAGCTCTATTCTCTGAATTGTATCGTTATCTCGGCATTACATTAAACAGATATCAGGCATGATCTGATGTCATCATAATATAAGAGGAAAATACTACTAAATCAATTTTGGCGTCAAACAATGTCACTAGTCCCGTTAATCAGGGAGGCAATCACCAGGCTGATTCCAATGACTGATGTATCGGCCACCCGAAACGCTGCACTAAAGCGCGGACAACTTAGTGTTGGTCTACGTGGTTCGCAGCGAACACCGGCTGATGTGAAAAAAACGAGGCAAAGCTGGGAGTTGATAACAAAACTAAAATATATTATCATATGAATCGGAACAAACAACCCACATATGTGTAAATGGAGCCATACTCAAATACAATAACACTAACAAAGTACTCCAATACATGCAAAGCTATGGCCACAAACAACAACACGCGCTACAATGCAATTCCATGCATGAACTAACCACCACACTTATAGACCAAAATATTCGTCATTCTTCTTCAGACCAAAGTTTTTGAAACAAAGCTTGAATGCTTCTCTTCAACGAAATACTGAAAATGCAGCGCCGGTTCTAGTTCCGCTGCGCCCAAGGTTTTTCTTCCAGGAAACTCTCGCGTCGTCGATGGACCACACTTCAATACCAAACCTTCATCGCCGGACACACATCGGCAACTCATACGCTGCACTGCGGGCCACGTCTTCAACCACTGGCAGAAAACGCGACTTATATTCTTTCATGGTCATTGAGGACAAGGCTTCACCCTCTGGTGCAAAACACACTTCGTCATCTCCTTCCTTGCCTTCCTCCACCGGCTGCTTACATACGCTCGCCCTGGGTTGGCGCCCTGCACAGCAAACGCTAGGGAAATTGCAGGACCTTTCTGCAAAACTTCGTGACCCGTAACGCAACTTAAGTGTGACTCACTCCTTCCTTCTCAGTATTTCAACAGATCTCTCACTTATAAATGCGAGGAGCTTGGTCGGCGTGGCGGCGGCGCTTTTGTGGCGCCGAAGAGGCACGTGCGTGGCATCTTTTGATACTTGTTTCTTCTTTACGCCGGCTTCTGTCGTGTCTATTAGGCTCCTTGTTTTACGTAGCTGTTAGAAATCGGAGGTGCGTGCATTCTAGTGCACTCGTTTGTGACAGACGCACTTTTTCATTGTGCCCCTCATTCATGCGAAAACTGATTACAAAACCTTTATTTGGAGTAACCTTGAATAGGCCTCAGCGATCCAAATCACATGTTAAGCCTACCTCATTACAATGATGAAAAGTCAACTCTGGGGCTCTAATTAAGTGAAGCTGCTTCGTAAAAGCGTGAAGCTGTGTCTTTTCCATCATCTCTGCTATTACTTTCCGCAAGGGCGGGGTAATCTTCTAATACCCAACCTGCCATGTCACGTTTTAAACTCATGTAACTTACAGTGCTTGCTCATTCAGGATGCCGATTTAATCAATCGTTTTTGCATGTCGCCATCGTGGGTTGGGACATCTTGCGAGGCAAAGTTTCCACCAAGCGTGAGCTCGTGATGTGAAATCCGTTGCTTACGCTCACCATCGACTGCAATATTTCTAGTTACCATGCACTCTTAATCAGCAACCCCTCTTTCTTCCACCCTAACATTGTGTTTCTTAGGAGCTGCCCTACCATACTTCTTTCGCTTACTTTTTTTTTGTAACCACCCTCCTCACCATAAAATACCCCGTCTAGGTCTTTAGAAAAAACCAAATAATTATGATGATGACACACTCCTAGTTGGCTGGGTATGCTAACTTTATGAGACTATTTATTCAGGTGACACTGGCTACTACACTTCAGATGGGCTCTTCTACTTCAGCGGCCGAATCAAAGAGTTGATTAAGTGCGTGGACCAGCAGGTGGTGCCAGCAGAATTGCAAGAGTTGCTAGCCGCCGATCCTGGCGTGAGGCAGATGGTCGTCGTAGGAGTGCCGCATCGTTACCTCGGAGAAGCCGCCCGCGCATTTGTGGTCTCTTTACGAACTCTACAAGGTCCTGTTGAAAAGCAGCAGAAGGTTCACAGGCTGAAAGAACTTGTAGCCGGTATGACACGCTCCCTCTCACACACTGGATACTCATGGTCTTTTCTTGTGTTGTTTATATGGACAATGTAACAGGCGCATGTGAATAGTGACTTTAGGAACCGAACAAAATACTAAAATGAATCGTATTCTATTCCAAAATTTTACGAATAGGAAAGGCCGCCGTTTTCAAGGTAGCCACAGGATTCAATAACACAATATGTTCAGAAAATATTTTCGTAGGTTACGAAAGAAAGGTTACGAATCCTTTAAACGCACGCAAAATACCACAATCGTGTAAACACTCAAGAGGAATGGCTCTTCGTCGAAAGTCGAAAAGAGAGTGAATAGATTGATTGATTGATATGTGGGGTTTAACGTCCCAAAACCACCATATGATTATGAGAGACGCCGTAGTGGAGGACTCCGGAAATCTCGACCACCTGGGGTTCATTAACGTGCACCCAAATCTGAGCACACTGGCCTACAACATTTCTGCCTCCATCAGAAATGCAGCCGCTGCAGCCGGGACTCGAACCCGCGACCTGCGGGTCAGCAGCCGAGTACCTTAGCCACTAGACCACCACGGCGGGGCATCAGAGCGAATAGAGACAGGGTGCGTTCGAGGGTCCGCATGTATCTCTCAGTGGCCGAGAAAAATAGGCGCGAGCAATACTATAGTATTGGTAGCAAATTTTGGTAGTGAATTTCTGACATTTTCGCTTCCGCTACACTAAAATATCATGCAACAACGCCTTCGTGAGATGAGAATGGAGGTCCTGCAAAAGGTTCGGTTGCATGCATGGCAGCTATCTATTAATTTAAATCACAAGAATAACTCCTGAGTGTTGCAACATTTAC
This sequence comes from Rhipicephalus microplus, assembly GCF_043290135.1. Classification (NCBI taxonomy): domain Eukaryota; kingdom Metazoa; phylum Arthropoda; class Arachnida; order Ixodida; family Ixodidae; genus Rhipicephalus; species Rhipicephalus microplus. The sequence goes on from NC_134710.1 coordinate 464,415,628, forward strand.
TCGTGTTGAGGTTTTCAGACGGTGCTGACCATTCCAAAAACCGGTCAAAGTGTTTATTATTTTAAATATTCAATATTCAATTTGACGACTAATGCAAATAGCATGGTGTTGGCCCCACTGTTTCGAATTCTGGGATACTTTTACACCCTTATGACTAGACAGTGTGCATAACAGGCCGGAGGCTCCTGGAAGTGAAATTAGCACGAGTGTGGAAGGCACTTGAGGAGAGCTCGGAGTAGTATTTTTTTTTCATTAGTGCCCTTGACTCCAAAACTCATGACAGATAACGAACAGTTGCCTAACTTTGCACAATAAAGGAACTTAAGCACCAAGTACATATTATTGGAAATCTGCGAATTATGAAAATTGGAACTGACACAAGCTGCCTTCATGAAAGCACGCAGGGCACCAGTACGAGTAGAAGGTGCTTGAAAATCTCGTAGCTTCACGCTCCCTTTGTATACTCTGCGGGTCGCTTACGACCACAAACTTTCGCTAACATGCTCATAGCAGTGCTTGCGGTTCATAAAACGAGTTTTGAAATAAGCCTCACAGGTGGGTAGCACTGCTTCAGGTAGATTAGTTGCTGGCGTACAGCGTAGGCAAAATGCACCAGGACTGCTTAAAAGTGGATCACAGTCCTTCTAATTTTTCTCCTTAAAATTTTTTACACTATTGCAAGCGAATCCTTTCGGAAAGACTCGTTCCACATATGCGAGACATTCGTTTTTCTGCATTGTGTACTTACATGCGTTTCTCTTGCCGCTAAAAGAAATTTATGTGTTTGCGTCTTTTGTCTAATCACAGTCAATCTGGCCATGCAAAAGCACCTGTATGGAGAAGTTGAGTTCCTGGAACGCATACCTCCTACAGAAAGCGGCAAGGACCTACGGAGGGCTCTCAAGGAAGTATACCTTAAGCAAGAAGGCATTAATCAAATCGATCCTGTCTAAGAGCATCATCGACAATCACCTAATTTATGTCTCTGCTCTGTGTTTTCTGCACACAGAAGAAGTAGCCGACAGAAGCAAATTTGTTTATATGTGTATTCCGTGTAGTATTCTATTGAAGATGCTACTTATTTTTAACCCTGAAGAATAATATTGACGAGGGCCTTTCTGACTGTAATAAACAACACCCTCGCAAAGCCAGCATTAGACACTACACTGATAGAGTGCCAGAACTGATAAGTGCCACCTGACTGTGACTAAATGGTGCAACAGAGAAGCGTAATCTTCCCTTAACAGCGACGGCAACCAAAGTGAAACCGAGCTGTCACAGCAGACGAAATACGTGCTATTTCCCGTTCACTTCCATAGCGGTGTTTGTCGCCCTCACCTGACACTGATTGTAACCATGTGAACAGTGCACCAGTGAAGTAAGCATGATGATTAACCTCTTTTTTTCACTTACAATTATATGTTTGTTTTCTTTAGCTCACCCGCAGCGCTTATGTACTAACGTAGCACAGCAACCTTTGCTAAGTGACCTTTCTTTTCTAAGTGTTTCATAAATTCTGCCTTCAGGGCTATACATACGTTACAACTAGCTTTAATAAGTGGTGAGCGCTTAGTTGGAGTTGCGCATTATTATGAATTTTGCCGTGACAGGCTCTTGTAAAGCACGCATTTACTTCTTCGTTGGTGTCAAGACTGAAACCCTAGAATAACGTGACAGACGTGCAGTCCGTGCTAAATATTATGCATACACACAAAAACGCAGTATTGTAGCAACTTCGGCGGCTGCATTTCCAGTGGAGGCGGAAATGTTGTATGCCCGTGTGCTCAGATTTGGGCGCATGTTAAAGAACCCCAGGTGGTTGAAATTTCCGGAGCCCTCCACTACGGCGTCTCTCATAATCATATGGTGGTTTTGAAACGTTAAACCTCACAAATCCATCAGTATTGTATCAGCGATATTTTCTGTTGTAAAGTGACGCAATGGTGACATATAGCATTTCTCGCATTCCCGTTCGCCTCGGTGTAACAGTGGCTACGGTGCTAGGCTGCTTACCCGAAGGTCGCGAGCTCGATTCCGGCCACGGCTACTTTATTACGATCGAGGTGATATGGTTTAGGCCTATTACTTTGCGAAGTCAGTGCGCGTTAAAGAACACCTGATGGTCAAACTTTTCCGAGCCTTACACTACAATGTCTATCATATTCGTAATTTCGTTTTGAGACCTAAAACCCCAGATATTTTAAATAAAATTATTAGCTCCCTGTTGAAAATATTATTATCACTACAGGGGATTATTGTGCTGGTACGGTGGCACGATGGATGGTGGTACGAAGGATGATGCGATTGGTGGGTGCTGGAAATGGTAGATGTGAGAGATGGTTCGCGGTTCACGTAGACACAGGAGTGATAAGACCTTATTGAACACGTACCATCAATTAATAAACATGTGTTTTTTTGTGCATGTGTGTACACACATTAGCAATTTACTCTTCTTTGTTCACCAAGCCTGCCTTTTCTGGCTTTGGCCTCTTACCGCACCGGCCAGCTTCTGTGAAGTAGCAACACAGTTGCTTGCGTACAGTGGCGAGACGGGTCTCAGCAAGGGCTCCTGGTTGAAGTAGGAGACGGGCTTCCACATACATTGCCAGGCAGTCTACAAAATCATGCAAAAAATATTGGGATATCCTTCAAAATAGAATTGTGAAATTGAATTGAAATACAAATTACGCCACAATTTAGCTGATGCAGCAGAAAGCCATGTGGTAAATTGAAAGCACAGCATTAAATCTTTATTCGTCATTATTTAAGACGTAAGAGGCAGTAATAGCCCGGTGAATCTGTCAGCCCACCGGTAACAAGCGCTGCTCATCTCGTACTGCACTTGCCAATATGATCACTTTAATAATTTTACGCGACAGCATTAAAGAGCTCGTGTCGCAGAAAATCCGCTACCAGCGTTGGCCCCGTTGGTTGTGGGCGAAAAGTTGTTGGTGTGTCTGCGACCAATCTAGTTACCGAAATAGCCGCGGAAGGTCGCTGTTTTGTCCATGCGTGCGCGCGCGATCACACTGAAAAAGCTGCACATTGGAAGAAAAAGAAAGTGCTCAAGGTCACGAGGCATGGTAGTTTTCTTTTTCTGCCACCCCTCCCTGCTTAGCTTCTAGTGCTTTCGTCGGGACTAGAGAAGAGAGAAGACAATTGCAGCATGCGACAAACCTTTGTAACTCCAGTCACACTAGACAAATTCTTAAATTTTTTGCGGCGTTGAATCTGTTAGGCAATAAGCTCTTCTAGTGAATTGATTCCATGGTTACTTGAAAAAGCGTTTCAGGGCCCCTTTAACGCATTTTGTTCGACAGGTGTCACGACAAAAACTAGACCATTTGGCGATAATAGCACGCGCTGGTCCAGTCTACTGTGTGCGTGTTTGTGTGCATGCGTGTTTGTGTGCATGCGTGTGTGTGTAACAAAACATATGAATAACTATGCACTTAGTGGTTTAAGGGTGCGCTAGGAGTCAGACTTCGCTTTTGCGTCCAACTCCTAAGGCGAAGATTAAGGGTCCCCTAATTTTTGCATTGTTTTGCACAGACCAATTCAGGTAAATTAAAAACAACAGACCCTCTCACAACCAAGCCACAGCAAATGTTTCAGCATGTCCTAAATGTTGTCCAGACAGTGGAACTATTCACGGTGAGATCGGGCTATAGGTTGCAGCACCATTCCAGCGCAAGTGTAGATAGGCGGTTGGCGCCACGTATACAAATACACACAGCAGCTCTTCGTTGCGTGCGGCCTGAGCCGATTTCCGGTATAGATAAAATGCGTCGACTGCAGTTTACTATTAATATATACGCTCTTCTCTACTCAATCGGTGCACGATGCCTATGCGGCGTTACATTACTCGCGTGTAAAGCGCATTCTGCCTTTTATATGGATGCTCACCCTGGCTGACATTTCAAGCTTTCGCACTAAATCACCCCTGGATGTGTTGTTTGTACGTGGTTAGCTTGTGTTCCGCCTGCTAAGCACTGCTGTTTACTACTTATTTACATGTTTTTCGTCTGCATACTACAAAAAAAGAGAGAAAAAAAATCGTGCAAAGTCCGCATACCCGTGCTATTAGTTAAGTACCACCCTTCGCACCTTACTCGCGTATAAAATTTTTCTCTCATTCTGTTCACCATGAAATGTGAGACAGTGGATAATTATATTCAGGAAAGCTTATTGGCTGACGGCGCTCTGTGCTTCACTGTGTTTATCACCTGTTTGCAAGTGTTCTTTCACCAGTAAAAGTATTTCAAAATCCTATATAGGGGTTGAGCAGAAAGCTTTCATCGATAAATACCGTGCATGAGAAAGCCACAACAAAAACCTGGTTAATGGGACCAGAATATTTTTTAGACAAAAAAATTACCACTGCCTTCCGTCGGTGAATAACAATGCCACACAAACACTGAAGGCAATGTGAAAAAAATAAAACTTTCAGTAAAACTATACAACATTTATTATAGGGCATGCCATGAGAATTAATTTTCAATGTGCCCACGGGGTGTTTGCGTAAGCAGGCGTTTGGTGTGTAGCGACATCGTAGACCCGAGCTAACGGGAGATTTCAACCCTCTCCTACGCCTCGCCATGCGTGGCTCAGCTGTAACCGGGAAAAAGAGGATCCTGGGGGCTAAGCCAACGCCGGGTGATTGAACCTTTTAGAAGGCTCACCAGTGCGAGCACTCTTAGAGAATACATGTGTACTTTTTGCAGTTCTAGCTCGTCCAAGTTCGGTCAAGTTTACATGCGGTTTTCCGAACTGCATTCCTTTTTATGGTATCGAGAAAATGTTGAGGACAAATTTTCCCTTCGGGCTCTTATTTTTTTACATGCCAAAGGCCAATATCCCGAAAAAATTTACTTTTGTAGTCTCGCTGTTTTTGTCGTCTCCTAAAAACGTTAATACAATTATTGAAATTATTTCTGCACCATTTCCTTTCTTTTATATTTCTGATGGTCGTGGTATAACTTTTACGTGGATCATTCCAGTGGCTCGGATTTTGCAGGCTCAAAAAGTGTTGTGTGTGCTTTCTGTGTGTATTTAAGAATTGCGCCAAATTTAACAGGCGCGACGTGGCTCCTCCTGGTGCCACCTCTACTCAGCGATACTACACACAAAGTGGTTCTTAGAGAGAAAGGAAGAAAAAAGTGAGCCCCGTAACTGTCTGCTTCAGCGAGCGACACCTCAACAGTAGCTCACAAGGAATGGGGGCGAGGAGGGATTAAATGAATTGGAATAAAGGTGTAGAGAGAGAGAACAAGTATGCCAGAGAACGACGACATATCGAGGGGATAGGAGAGATAGGAAAGATGGAAACACGGTCACAGGGGCCCGAGGACTGGGCACCACTTGCGAGAGCTCTTGTCGGCGTCAGAAGATGGCGTAGAGCAAGTACAGTCGGTCAGAGCAATACTGTCATCGGAGGTCGGCGTCAGGAGATGACGTAGGGCGACCCCAGTCAGCCAGAGCTACGCTGACGTCGGAGATCGTGAGGGCACAACCAGTCGGCACGAAATCCAGCGAGAGAGTCGAGCGATACTACACCCCACCACCAATAATTCATGTGGATGTATTCGTGCGCTGCGAAGAAAATAAATGGATGCATGAGTGCGCTTGAAAGAGTTTGGTGTGTGTCTGTGCGTGCGTGCATGCGTGCGTGCGTGCGTGCGTGCGTGTGTGTGTGTGTGTGTGTGTGTGTGTGTGTGTGTGTGTGGAACGGGAGAGGCAGCGGATGGTTGTAATGGTCTATTTCTCTCGTTTTGGTATTTGTACATTGCCCCGCCGCGGTGGTCTAGTGACTAAGGTACTCGGCTGCTGACCTGCAGGTCGCGGGACGGAATCCCGGCTGCGGCGCCTGCATTAACGATGGAGACGAAAATGTTGTAGACCCGTGCGCTACGTGAGGCTACGGTGAAGGAAGTAATTTTTGCAGCTTCTCTTGCACAATCGCTCGGATCGTCTCATGCAAGTCAGTGGTTCCTAGCGCTTGAATGCCGGCGTAGCTTGTAGGCGAGAAGCTATGGTTATATTGCCGCGTGCGCATCTCGAGCGTCTTCACTATCGTAGATGCTTCTGAAAGGAATTCGGCGACCATCTGTGGCGGGTTTCCGATCAGCCCGGCGAAGAGTTTCTGCTTTACTCCTCGCATGAGCAGACCGACCTTCTTCTCCTCGGACATGTCGGAGTCAGCGTGGCGGAAGAGTGTAATCATATCTTCCGTGAATCGCGCCACGTTTTCGTTTGGCATCTGCATGTGTGTTTCAAGAAGAGCTGCGGCCTTCTCGTTGCGCACCACACTTGCGAAAGTAGTGAGGAACCTGGCGTGAAAGACGTCCCACGTTCCAAGGCTTCGCTCTTGATTCTCGAACCAGGTCCGAGCAGCATCTTCTAAGGCGAAATACACATGCCGGAGCTTGTCATCGTCCGTCCAGTCATTGAAGGCGGCGACGCGGTCAAACCTTTCGATACAGCTTTCCGGGTCTTCCAGGCGAACTGAGGAAAGTTGGCGGCTTTTTGGGTTGCCGGAGCAGGAGTGGTGCAGGTGGAACCGGCGTTGACATGGTCGCCGTGGTCGACGTCAACGTCTTGGTTTTCTGAGCCTTCTCCAGTACAAGCCCGTACTCCAGTAGCAGACCTTGTTGCCTGCGGCTAACTCGTTTCTCGTTGCTGGCGTCAGTGTCTTCACGACGTGGTCTGGGTTCGCGGCTTGACGGAGGCGTCCGCTACATGGAATAAACAAAACCTCCTCCAGTGGTGCAATTATATACAAATTCCAAATCCGGGTGGAGGCGGTCTGTTGGTGACGTCAAAAAGTGGGCGGTCTGCAGTGGTCGCGAGGACGAAGGGAACTGAACAGCCAATGAGGGAAATGAAGCTTTGCGTCATCATTTTGACGTGAACTTGGGGACCGCATAGCAAAGTGAAAAGTGTTTGTAACGTGTTGAAAAATGTTTAACTACTATTGATCACTATCAAAATGTGTTGGCACAAGTTTTTTAACGTTCAATAAGGAATACGGCACAATATAAACGTATTTTATTCGTTATTGTTTTGAACTGAGGCTAAATTTAGCGGGACGGTAATGAGACGTCCTTCGCTACGCCGCCGATTACCAAAGAGAGGGAAGACCACTCAACCCCTTGTCTATCCAGTTGCCTCTTGGCTATATGTCTCAATCACTTTCCACATACAGGGATTCGTGCTGGGGCCGGGAAATAAGAGACGCTACGACCTGTTTCTGTTTATTGATTCATTAAATTTAATACTAACTACAAACATCGTATACCCGCGTACATCAACCACTACACAAAATTATAACGCATGATTTAGACACTCATGACGTTCGACACAGGGTAAGCACATAAAGAAAGTAACTGCAACAATACAAGAGTATGCAAATATACAAAAACACACGACGACACAAATGATAAAGCCAATATTCAATAAAACCGCGCAATGTCTCAATATGCCGCATCCCTTCCCGCAAAGCTCGTTTAAGTAAAGAAGGTGAAGTTCGTCTCACGAATGGTCCATGTGGTCAGTGTTCCCCGTCTTCGTCGTCTTCGTTGTCTCTCTCGGCGATTTCCATCTTAATCTTCTTTCATACCGTCCCGCAATCACTCGTTTCCTCGTTTCCCATTCCCAACTTTCATTCCTCGTCATATCATCTCTGCCTCAGTCATCATCCCATCGACACTCATTGCTATCTCTTCACACCGTTATCTTTCTTTTTCATTCCGTCTCTCTACCATCTCGAGCTCATCGCATCGTATCTCCGACTCTCTTCACATCGTAAATCTGGCCTCCTCGTATCGTCTCGTAGTCCCTTTTTGTAGGACCCGACTCTGCCCTACCGGGGCACCAAACCAGTCGCCACTCCACGCAGCATATCTTTTCTTCTCAGTCCGAGTGTATCATCTTCGGCGGCCGCCCCCGTGGCCTACACCAGTAGAAAACCGTCTCCCAAACAGAGCCGAGCAAGTAAAAAAGTTTAAACTCAAGCCTCAGGGAGAGTGATGGGCGAGCCGTCCGAAGACACTTTAATTACGGGCGAGCAATGGTCTCGATGCTTCGGGTACATGGTGAGCCGATGTCCAGACTAAGTCTCAACGTTTCCACGCAGCTCGGTGTCTCTCGCGAAATTCTCTGTAGCCGCCGCTTCTTTGTCATTCACCGCTGCGGGCGGCCATCCGCGCCGAACGCGGTAATGAGCCATGGAGCCACGGAGGCTGACCGAAAGTCATACTGGACCCGGCACAAGCGCTGCGGCCGCGTCGCATTCCTCGAACCAACAAAAGGTGCTCTGCTGCTCCCCCATGCCACAAATCTGAAGGGTGCGCGCTGATTCTCTTCACCGTACATTGTCAGACTGTCTGTAGACGACAAGGCGCCGCCCGGTCCTCGTGTTTGCGGGGGGGGGGGGAGCCCGGGAAAATAGTAGAAATAATCCTTCTGGTACTTCACTCCGGAATGGCCATTCGTTACACCGAAGGTTTTGTTTTTCTTTTTTTTATGCGTGGGTTTGAGAAACGAACGAAAACATCTTGAAAGGAGCGGGGTTCAGTCCGTGTTTGCGGGGACGTCACAGTAAGTAGGGGCGCTAAGCACAACCCCGTTTCAAGCCGTTACTGTTTTTATATCTCCACCACTATACAAACCTAAACGGCGCAACTTGCGAAGTTGTTGGCTCAGTCGAGCGCAAACATGGTGGAGGGCAACGGCACTAGTAGCCAACAGCAGCAGCGGCTCATCCACGTTTCCGAGCCTCTGCGCGCGTTGGTGCTCGCCCTTATGGACGAACACAATTAGGTCGTGGCGAAAGCCATCGAGCGGCGGCACGGCGTCAACAACCGGCGGCGGCTGTAACAAGAGCTCAGCGATGCGCTAAACCATGAAGTGCCTGCACAGGAGTGACAAGCTTGGTGGCGCAGGCCGGTGCACGTGGCCTGCCGTGACGCCGCCGCCATCAGAAAGGCACTAACGTGAGTGACCTTCGAATGGTGCGGGCGATTTGTTCTTTGACATTGGTGTATATTTTCAGGGGCACTAGAGGGGGTTGGCTGCCTGGCTTCCGCGCCCGGGTTCTGCAGTTGACTCGGATAACACGCTTCAGTAGCGTCTTTGGTCTCACCTATTTACAGGTAAGCACTCTGCCGCCGCAGTATCACGGATTCCTGAGCGGTGCCATGACAGAGTTTTATATCTGAAGGGGTGCCTTTAGCGGAACCTTGTTAAACGGGAAGATAGCGCAGGAGAAAGTATTAAAAAGTGCGTAGGTTTATTACCTAAAATCTCAGTTTGCAGCCCTTGCAGTACAAGGGGTATTAACTTATAAAACACGCAATGCCTGCGGGCAAGTGCATTTACTAAAATGGTAATACATGATATCCATGACCACTGAATAGCTACAGAACATTTCCGCAGATGTTTAGTACGTAAGGTTGCAAAATAGCTAGAGTAACGGATACCCACTTTCTGAAAGATCATGCTTACTACACTTTCCAGCAGGCGGATGTTCCCACTGCTGTGGTGGAAATGGATCTGCAGGCCACTGAAGCGGCTGCAGATGGCAGTGACACAGTAACACGCAAGCATCTGAGAACTTAGTGCTTTATTGAGCACAGGACCAGAACCTCGAGCAGGACGACAAGGTGATCAAGGTGAGTAGACCCTTTGTTTACATTTTACATAAGGGGAGTAAGCATTCTCCATGCTCTATTATGATGACTGAAATCAACTTGGTCTGTAAACAAGAACTACGCATTGTATTAAGGGCATGGTATCGAGTATCTGCAATGATAAACTGCCAGGCATTGTGAGAGATGCATTTGAAGACATTAATAAAGAGTAGTTTCAACAAATGTTTGTTGGTCCGCATGAGGAGGGCATAGCTTGTACACAAATCTTCACTCTTTCAAAGGATGCTATCAGACCAGTTGATCTTCAACTGAGTGGAAATTGTTGTGCCCGTTGCCATTCTTGGCAGCAGCAGCAGCAGCAGCAGCAGCAGCAGCAGCAGCAGCAGCAGCAGCAGCAGCAGCAGCAGCAGCAGCAGCAGCAGCAGCAGCAGCAGCTTCCAGTCACGAGATGGTTAAGGGTTTACCGGTAGCTCACTTAAACATTTACAACATGATTATTCAACGCAGGTGCTGAGGGAGATGAAAAAGTCAACCACCCGCATCGCTTCTGCAGCACGGCGTGTGACAGCGGCACAGGAGAAGGCGGCAGCGGTGCAGAAGGGCACGGGCAATGGCCGAGGGCTTTCTGCGAGAAAGAGGTACGTAGTTTAGATTAATTTTTCGTCATGTGTTCAATGTTTTTTCTTGTCATCATTCATTATTGATTGGTCGGTTTCAATTTGCTTAGGTGCTGCTGTTCATGTTCTATTTTATACGCTTCGGGAGACATATACATAGTTTAGTTGGTTTTCCGCCATGTTTTCAACTTTTTATCATTGATAATTCGTTTAGTGTTTTTGATATGTTTACGTGTTACTGTTCATGTTCTATTTTATACGTTTTTTGTTAGCATTTAGTACATATTACTAGATTTAAGTTAGCATTTACTTTGTACAAGGAGTACAGAATTTTTTAAGTTCGATATGTGCATTTCTCAATCTGTGTTCAAGCTGTTCAAGTGGCAGTGTTTTTCCCCACATTTCAAAGGGTTCTAGTCATTCACACGGAGACCACGAGTGTATAGTTGGCATTTTCTGTTAATGTTTCTGTGATATTTGTATTGTCCCACTGTGTTTTCTAGCTCACTGCGCTTTTTATGTAGCATTACCACATAGTGTAGTTATGTCTGTTTGCATCACACTGTCTTCCAGTTCACTGTGATATTTTCATTTCGGCGCAATGAGGTTAAGGTGCAACAACTACATTCTGAATCTTGTTTGACAGCGCTAAGCTAGTAAGTGGTCATCTCGCACAGTTTCAGAAATGAAAACGGTCATCATCACAGCCACATGCCAGCGATTGATTTCATCTAGTTTTCGTTGTAAACGACTCGTTGCGGGAATAAATTTCGAACGTGGTATGGTTTAGGAGCCACGAGATGGCTGAGCGAATTATTCATGCTGTATGTTATCAAAACAACTAGCCTGTTGTTTGCCGTCTTGATTTGCGTATTTTTTAGCATTGCAGCATGACTGCAGTCGAGAATTAAAATCAAATGTTAGTTTAACATTCATACAATGTTTAGGACATTGAGCAAAAAAACCAGCACAACTTGACGAGCCCAATTGCTCGCAAAGCCTGGCGTGCACAATTTAATGATTGTAGTCAGTCACTATGAGAAGATACGGACTTATGTATCATGTGTTCATGCAACATGTTACTAATAGAATCGCGATTTTTATGCGTTCTGGTAAAAGAAATTTTGAGACGTTACTACATTGTTCGCACAATTTCGTGATAGCAACATTCAGCACAGAGTGCCTCTAATATATGCTTGCTCCAATCTAGTATGTTGTGACTGTGATCACTGATCTGGAAAAGGGTGTTTCTGTTGCATATTTCATGTGCCATTTAAAGAAAATGCAGCATTTTGACATTGCCACCTTGCTTCATATTGAAGCACGAGTAAGTACTTTGTGTATTCAAATGTGGCAAACACAGCCCTGTCATGTCTAGACGCACTAGAATCAGTGTAAATAAATAATGTGTGGGATATGAAAACATGAAAGCTCACCGTTCCTGTGTACTTCAAAAAAGGTCCAAGACAGCGCAGTGCTGCTGCCGTCTCCGAGCAGCACGTTGCGTAGTGTGAGCATATGGCTCCCCCTTGGCTCCCCATCGTCATCCTCAGCTAATGGCATGTCCACAACATAGTCGTCCAAGGACCAGTCGGCTGCATGCAACGCAATGTTGTGGAGAGCAAAGCAAGCATAGATGATTTGCGCTTCCCGATCGGGGTTGTAGAGCATCGTTTGAAAGTGCTGCAAGCAGCGGAGCTTGCTCTTCAACACAGCGATACATCTTTACACAACATTGCGCATGGATGCGGGCTCCTTGTTAAATCGGCCTTCGGAAGTGTTGCATGGTTGACTGCCAAGGACTGGAATTAGGAGCCATGGCTTGAGGGGACACCCGGCGTCTCCTGCTATATAAACATAAAAGCTGAGTGCTCTGCCCAGATAGTACACGTTAATACTTACCAGGCAGATATTCGCCAGGCTGCAGATGTGCAGCTAGGCGTGCACGCAGTGGGTTGTGTTCCCACATCCAGGAGTCGTGGCACGAATCTGGGAATCATTGGTCAATGACAAGGATGGGCAGCCATGTTTGGCACACCTGCGATGAGGAGCGATATAAAATAGTACTGCATTTATACTCAGAATAAATCCCTTTTTTCTACGCATACGCAGGAAACAATGCGTACTAGTAAAGTTATTGGTACAAGGAGCTTCACTTAGAAGGAAACACAGGGTGTAGCACACTGAGGAGGGGGGAGGGGGGGCGACGACCCTAACTCTGCTGTACACATGGCTACGACTTCCACTGAGTGATCGATAAGTGAAAACCTAAGCGTTGCTCTTGGGAAGAACACTCGTAAATGCCAAAGCCAGCTCATGCAATTGTGATTGTAAGCACTTTCGTGTTGGAAATACTTCCCTGTCGTGTATATATTTCCTCTACGTCTGCTGCCCATATTACCGATTACCTCTAAAATGCACAACTCAATCGCGCATGCAGGCCAGTGCAAAAACAGCAACTGGCTCACGCACAAAACACTTGCCACTTATTATTACCGAGGCCTTGCGAGCCACTAACAAGCTCGCACCCAATTCCCTGCAGGTTCTTTTTCATTAGTTGCATTATTACTTTTTCCAGCTTTGGCGTCACAACTGAACAATTGCTTCGATGGGCAAATAAGCAAGGATCCTAACGGTACTTACGATCATGACGTTCAGGACATGATAGCTCTTTCTGGACATGAAGCTCGCCGTGTCGGCCAGTCTGAATCCTTCTGGCTTGCGAATGGTGACCAACGTGCCATCGGCACACGCTAGCACCCCTGGGATGCAACCACGTAGCACAAACTCCGCCTTTGCCTAATCCTTAGCAGCTGTTATCAGTGGTAAGTCCGCCAGCTTTTTCCTAGCAGCCACGGTGATGATGGCCTGCGTCATCTCGTGGATAGTGTTGCTCACGGCCGGCTGAGACTTGCCGATGTGCTCCTCGCGACCGACGCTTCTCTAGAAGCAACCGGTGGCAAAAAATCGCAGCGCACACAACACTTTCCTCTCTGTGGAAAGGCCACTGGCTTGCTGCATCCGATGACAGGGACAAGTTCGTCGCACAAGCTACGGACTGTTCGTTCGGACAGACGAGAACATTGCCGGAACTCTTCTTCGGTGAACATTTCAAATGCATCTTTAACCTCGCTTCGTCGTCTCTGCTTGGCTGCAGCTGCCGCAAAGGCGAGACGAAAAACCGTGGCACTGGGAAACGCCATGTTGTCCAAGTGCCCGGATGCTGAAAAGTCGCGAAGCCCTTACATTTCATTCCATCTGGTTCCTTTCGAACGATCTCGCCGACCGTTCGTTCGCCTTCCTCCGAAAACCGGACAAAAACAGTCACGTGACACCCCAACCCACGTCACTCAGAACGTCACAGAATTCGTCACGGCTCGTATAGGCCAATCGCGTGCGACTCAATGGAGCAGACCGCCTTTGTCCGGATTTGGAATTTGTATATAATCGTACCTCAAATGTCACGGGGTCGTGACGGGGACAAATGGAGCACACTGCGAATCGAATAATAAATTATTTGGGCAAACCTGTGCCCAGTAAACGGAAAGTCGGACTACAGTAGCAGTCTTGGACTGATAGTGGCTCACGGAGCGTCGGCCGTCGATCAACAACTGACAAGCGGCGAAGCGCGTCGGCATTTGTACTCTTGCCGACGAATGTTCTAGCGTTATCGCTGGTAGTGCCATAGGTTCCAGAATAATCTGTACAATTCGCAGATTAGGCGTGATGTTATCGAAATGATCTACTGCAGTCCGGAAGCTTCTCGAAAATTGCAGGCGTAGTTTGCGCTCAGAATTGTGTAGTGTTTTGGAACGATAACAAAACTAGGGAAATGAAACGTGGCATGGAACACAAAGTCGACATCTGTGTACACGCCTTTCGATAGTGCATTATGTATGATACAGAATAATGGCCGCACCCTAAATATAGGATGGTACGTACGTAGTCGACCAACATAGATCAGATTTCTTTCGTTTATACAACTATAATGAAAACCAACGGATATGAAGCCACGGAAGGTACCGAGGGCACAAATTGCACTGTTTACACTGCGTTGTAGTAATTGTGATATATACCAAAAACATTTAGTGTACGAAAACACCATTCCACAGTTTTCCTTTAATAGAAAACAGCCAGACGAATTTTAAAATAAATTCATTCATTTATTCCGCCAGACGGTTTACTGTTTTTACGTTTCCATCGCGATGACTACAATACAAGGAAAGCTGTACAATTCAAGTCCATTCTACATTCCTTGGCTTCACCTGTTCGTTTTTACGTAAGTAACATTTTAAGTAGGCATATAATTTATATGGACGCAGGGAAAGCTTTGGTATTTAATATTATTACCGATTTAGTCACTTACTATCGATATCAGCGATTCTATGTACAATTTGAAATGTGTAAGTTGGCTCCACGCCACACTAGAGCTTACTTTAGTGAAAAAAAAACGGAAGTCGAACGCACTGTAGTAATTTCTCGGGCGTGTATCACCCAGTAACTACATTGATCAGCACAGTTGTAAACAGGAATGAACTCTGGTTATGTTCAGTGCCTCATACAGGTACTCATTTTCGCTGCACACTGAACTCTGACCACGCACTGCTAGCTGAGCGTACTTCAGAAAGCCGCGCTTGTCCTCTACAATCTATTCCAGTGTAAATAAAACTTTGCTGGTGAACTCAATCTCTTCGTGTTTACAATACTGCTCTGGCAGTTCAATTACAAGTACCAGTCCCCCGTCAGGGTGAATTCATAAAGCGAAGGGTGTTCCGAGCAGTGCCCTCGTCCACCATGCATTCTGCATACTGTCACGGGGTCTTGACGGGGACGAATGGAGCACACTGCGAATCGAATAATAAATTGTTTATTTGGGCAAACCTGTGCCCAGTAAATGGAAAGTCGGACTACAGTAGCAGTCTTCGACTGATGGCGGCGAACGGAGCGTCGGCCGTCGATCAACAACTGACAAGCGGCGAAGCGCGTCGGCATTTATACTCTTGCCGTTGAATGTTCTAGCGTTATCGCTGGCGGTGGCATAGGTTCGAGCATAATCTGTACAGTTCGCTGAGTAGGCGTGATCTTATCAAAATAATCCACTACAGTCTGGAAACTGCTCTGATTGATTTGATTGATTTATTGATATGTGGGGTTCAACGTCCCAAAACCATCATATGATTATGAGAGACGCCGTAGTGGAGGGCTCCAGAAATTTTGACCACCTGGGGTTCTTTAACGTGCACCCAAATCTGAGCACACGGGCCTACAACATTTCCGCCTTCATTGGAAATGCAGCCGCCGCAGCCGGGATTTGAACCCGCGACCTGCAGGTCAGCAGCCGAGTACCTTAGCCACTAGACCACCGCGGCGGGGCTCTGGAAGCTTCTCTAAAACTGCAGGCACGGTTTGCGCTGAGAATTGTGTACTGTTTTGGGACGATAACAAAACTTGGGAAATGGAACATGGCATTAACCCCCTCTGGAAAAAGCATCGTGCCGATGCTTTAACTAAAGATGAATGTACAGCAATAATGTAATAAATTACAATGAATGAATTACGATACAATAATAATACAAAAACACTGTTTCAGTTTGTTACCGCGCATGAAACGGCTTGAGGCACGCGACATAAACGACTTCAGGTCGCGATCGGTGTCGTTATAAGTTCGTGATGCGTCGGGGACAACCTCGTAATCTAGTGAACCGAGACGCCGAACCACCCTGTACTGCCCGAAGTACCATCCCAGACGCTTTTCATTCAGTCCACGTCGGCGCATCGGCGTCCACACCCAAACACGTTCACCGGGCTGGTATTCCACGAAGCGTCGTCGAAGATTGTAACAGCGGCTGTCAGCCGTCTGTTAATTCTTGATACGGAGATGCGCGAGTTGTCGGGCTTCTTCGGCGCGTTGAAGGTACTCACTCACATCGAGGTTTTCTTCGTCGGTGACGTTGGGTAACATGGCATCGAGCGTCGTTGCCGGGCTCCTTCCGTAGACCAATTTGTATGGAGATATCTGCGTCGTCTCCTGCACCGCCGTGTTGTATGCGAAGGTCACGTACGGAAGAATGGTGTCCCACGTCTTCTGTTTGACAACGACGTACATTGCCATCATGTCGGCGACCGTCTTGTTAAGCCGCTCAGTGAGGCCGTCAGTCCGTGGGTGGTACGCCGTCGTCCAGCGGTGGTTTGTCTGGCTGAATGCCAAGATCGCTTGAGTTAAGTCGGCAGTAAATGCCGATCCTATGTCGGTGATAAGGACCTACAGGGCGGCAAGACGTAGGACGATATTTGCGACGAAGAACTTAGCTACCTCGGATGCACTGCCTTTGGGAAGGGCTTTTGTATCGGCGTAGCGGGTGAGGTAGTCGGTAGCTACCACAATACACTTGTTTTCGAAAGCTGACGTCAGGAACGGCCCCAGTAGGTCCATACCAATCTGATGGAAAGATTGGCAAGGTGGTTCAATTGGCTGCAGAAGTCCCGCTGGCCTTGTCGGTGGTGCCTTGTGTCGCTGACAGTCCTGGCATGTCCTCAAGTAACGATTGACGTCGGTGGTAAGACGTGGCCAGTAGTACCTTTCTTGTATCCTCGCGAGCGTGTGGGAGACACCGAGGTGCCCTTCCGTCAGATCGTCGTGCACGGCCTGCAGGAGTTCTGGTCGCAGAGCTGAAGTCACCACAAGGAGGTACTTAGCTTTATGCGGTGAAAAGTTTTTCTTTTGTAGAAGACCGTTTCGCAGGAAGAACGACGCAAGTGCGCACTTTAATACCCTCAGGACTTCGGCGGTCCTGCCTTCGAGGTAATCGATTAGGGCCTTAAGTTCCTGGTCGGCCCGCTGTCGTTCAGCGAAGTCGTCGGTAGTTATCGTTCCCCGGAAGTAGTCGTCATCCGAGTCGACGGGTGCTGGTTGGTCGAGAGGCGTACGAAACAGAATGTCTGCGGCGGAGTGTTTCCTGCCGGACTTGTAAATGACAGTAATGTCATATTCTTGAAGTCTCAGGCTCCATCGTGCGAGGCGACCTGAAGGATCTTTCAAGGTGGCTAGCCAACACAAGGCGTGGTGGTCGCTCACAACTTTGAATGACCTGCCGTAGAGGTAGGGGCGAAATTTCGACGTAGCCCAGATGATGGCGAGGCACTCCTTTTCTGTTGTCGAATAATTGGCTTCTGCTTTGGATAGCGATCGGCTGGCGTAACTAATAACTCTTTGAAGTCCGTTAGCCATCTGCACAAGAACGGCGCCAAGACTTACGCTGCTTGCGTCAGTGTGTATTTCTGTCTCGGCGTATTTGTCGAAATGGGCAAGTAACGGTGGCGTGTGGAGGCGATGTTCAAGCTCCTGGGAAGCGTGTTCCTGTGGCGTTTCCCACTTGAACTCCACACCGACCTTGGTGAAGTTAGTGAGAGGATCGGCGATGTGGGCGAAGTTTTTCACGAACGACCTAGATTTGGCGCACAGCCCCTGAAATCGGGGTACTGCCTTCTTGTCAGTGGGCGGCGTCAACTCGGCGATGGCGACTGTTTTCCGTAGTTCGGGACAAACTCCAAACTTGCTAATAACGTGCCCCAGAAACAAGAGCTCCCCGTACGCAAATCTGCACTTTTCTGGCTTCAGTGTGAGTGTGGACGTCTTGATGGCTTGATGTACAGCTTCAAGGCACCGAATATGCTCATTGAAACTCGAGGAAAACACGACGACGTCGTCTAAGTACACAAGGCAAGTCTGCCACTTCAATCCTGCCAGTGCTGTATCCATAACGCGTTGAAAAGTTGCAGGCACTGAGCAAAGGCCGAAGGGCATCACCTTACACTCGAAGAGGCCGTCCGGTGTTATAAACGCCGTCTTCTCTCGGTCTCTTTCGTCGACTTCACTTTGCCAATAGCCAGTCTTGAGGTCCATTGACGAAAAGTTCTTGGCGTTATGTAGCCGATCGAGTGCGTCATCTATTCGTGAGAGAGGATACACGTCCTTTCTTGTGATCTTGTTCAGGCGGTGACAATCGACGCAGAAACGTAGGGTCCCATTCTTTTTCTTCACTAACACTACGGGGAACGCCCATGGACTCTTGGACGAATGAATGATGTCATCCCGCAGCATTTCATCAACTTGTCTCTTCATGGCCTCACGTTCTCGCGTCGAAACCCTGTGCGGACTCTGACGGAGTGGTCTGGCATTTTCTTCAGTTATGATGCGATGTTTACTGATTGGGGTCTGCCGAATTTTGGATGACGATGAAAAGCATTATTTGTATTGAAGGAGCAGGGCCTTGAGCTGTTCCTGCTTATAGTTAGGAAGTCTGGCATTGACGTCGAAAGCTGTGGGAGGGGCTTGGTTCTTCTGAGCAGATTCCGCAGAATCGGCGAGGGCAAAATCACTGGTGGCGCCCACAATTTCTTCGATGTATGCGACGATTGTTCTTTTGTTCACATGTTTGTACTCATTGCTGAAATTCGTGAGCATAACCGTTGCATTGCCTTCCCGCAGCTAAGCACTGGTGGCGTCCACAATTTCTTCGATGTATGTGACTGTTGTTGCTTTGTTCACATGTTTGTACTCATTGCTGAATATGTGAGCAAAACCGTTGCTTTGCCTCCCCGCAGCTCTGCAATTCCTCTTGCGACGCAAATATTTCGCGTGACTAACAGATGCTGACTGCCTCCAACGACGCTATCCAAGTCAGGTGATTTAGGAGCGCCGACTAAAGTAATGACGCTGGAGCGAGGTGGAATGGTGACTTGTTCTTCCAGCACATTCAAGGCATGAGTTCCTGATGGCGTGTGCCGGGGTAGTGCTTCTTGTGTGGATAACGTTATCGACTTTCATTTTAGGGTGATGACAGCACCGTGGAAGCATAAGAAGTCGGTGCCAAGGATGACATCTCTCGACCAGCGCTGTAGGACTACAAAGTCTGTAGGACAAATACGGCCGTTAATGGTGACTCTCACTGTGCAGATTCCTGCAGGCGTCACGAGATGACCGGCGGCTGTGCGGATTTCAGGGCCTTCCCAAGCTGTCCTAACTTTCTTTAACTTCGCGGCGAATGACCCACTGATGACGGAGTAGTCGGCTTCAGTATCGATGAGAGCCGTTACACTGTGGCCGTCGATAAGAACGTTGAGGTCGCTAGTTCGCCGTCTCGCATTACAGTTAGGGCATGGCATCGGGTCACGGCTGTGTCGACTTCTTCCGCTGCTTCCATGTTGCGTCGTCAGGTCACCTTTGGTAAGTGAGGTTTCGCCGTCACGGCTTTGCCTGGTTGGCGTTTTGTTCAGAAAGCTCCATCGCGGCGTCGTCGTCGTCGGAGCATCTTCGGTAGTTCGTCGCACAGCAACCGCACCTCCATCGGTTGCTGCCCTTAGTTTCTCGGATACGGGCTAAGACTTCGGCCCCGCGTTGGGCCAGAGTCCTGCCGGTGGTGCGGTGACGTGTGGCGGCTGGGCGACGGCCAACAGGAAGGGCTTCGTGGTGTCCACCGAGTTTCTGTCAGGTAGTCGGCGATGTCACGTGGCCGTTCCCTTGGCTGCGGACGTGGTGCATCGACGGCGAAGCCACGCAGTCCCATCTGTCGGTACGGGCAATGGCAGTAAGTGTACCCGGCCTCGCCACAGTAGTAGCACAGTGGGCGGTGGTAAGGGGTGCGCCAAACGTCGGTTTTCCTCGGCGCACTGCGCTGGCCCGCTGGCGAACGGTAGGTCGTCAGTGGGGGTTCTCGGCGGTGGGAAGTGTGAAGGGGTGGCGTTTTGGCGCACGCGTGGAGGAGGGGCGAGGCGGCGGGCTGCAGCAGCATAGCTCATGAGTTGCATCTGCGGCTCTTGAAGCTAAGGAACGCCCAGTGATTGCTGGATCTCCCGGCGTACGACGTCCACGATGGATTCCATGTGAGGCTACGCTGAAGGAAGTAATTTTTGCAGCTTCTCTTGCACGATCGCTTGGATCGTCTCACGCAAGTCAGTGGTTCCTAGCGCTTGAATGCTGGCGTAGCTTGTAGGCGAGAAGCTATGGTTATATTGCCGCGTGCGCATCTCGAGCGTCTTCACTATCGTAGATGCTTCTGAAAGGAATTCGGCGACCGTCTTTGGCGGGTTTCTGATCAGCCCGGCGAAGAGTTTCTGCTTTACTCCTCGCATGAGCAGACGGACCTTCTTCTCCTCGGACATGTCGGAGTCAGCGTGGCGGAAGAGTTTAATCATATCTTCCATGAATCGCGCCACGTTTTCGTTTGGCATCTGCATGTGGGTTTCGAGAAGAGCTGCGGCCTTCTCGTTGCGCACCACACTTGCGAAAGTAGTGAGGAACATGGCGAGAAAGACGTCCCACGTTCTAAGGCTTCGCTCTTGATTCTCGAACCAGGTCCGAGCAGCATCTTCTAAGGTGAAATACACATGACGGAGCTTGTCATCGTCTGTCCAGTCATTGAAGGCGGCGACGTGGTCAAACCTTTCGATCCAGCTTTCCGGGTCTTTGTCACAGAACGAGCGCTAAACAAGAGCGCGCCGCCAAACCCTTGCGACAACGGGCGGCAGAAACGCCGCGAGGTAAAAAGAAAAAAAAAAGAAAGCAAACATCCAGGGCTCCCGGGCGCGCGCTCTCCCCGCAGAAGCACGGCTTCGCAGACGATCCTCCTCACCCCACATCGGCGGCCCAGCAAGGCCGCGATTTTTCTAGAACGAAGGAGGCGGGGTCAGACCGAGTGAATCATCCTCCGGAGAGGGCAGTCGAACCGTCTCGCACCTCTCCCCAGCCTTCGTTGCGTATCGCGCCGACGAAATGACGAGAAATTTCTGGAAGGTGGCGCGGAATGCATTTAATCGAGCGGCCGAGACGAGAAAGCAGGAGAAGACGGAAAGTTAGCGCCGGAGCGCGTAGGAATTCCGCCGTGTAGTCGGCGAAGGTTCTGCCCGTAGTGACAGAACAGGAGGAGACGGAAGTTAACGCCAGAGCGCGTAGGGATTCCGCCGTGTAGTCAGCGAAGGTTTCGTCTGTAGTGACGAAGCAGGAGATGAAGAGGAGTTCCACCTGTGGGTGAAGGCTCGAGCTACAGGCAAGAGCATGGGTTTACCGCTATCGAGCGAAGACGCGGGCAACAGCTGCGTGTGTGAAGCCGACGGTCTTCCGGCGAAGAAGTTTGAAGCTTGGAGAGTGGCCATTTGAGGACGCGAGGTTTCCTGGAAGAGAAACTTCGAGAGCTACGGAACGACAACAACGCTGGACTTTGAGTGAGTGATTCTCGGAAGAGTATCATTCAGACTTTTGTTCCAAGGACTTTGGACTGAATAGGTTTTCTATCTCTTTAGTCCTTAAGTGTCTTGGTTGTTCAATGCATGCGACTGCATTGTAGTGCGTATTGTTGTCTGTGTCCGTTGTTTTGAGTGTGGCTGAGTGTATTGTGTAGTACGTTGATTGATTGGTTTGATTGGTGACATATTGTATGCAACTATTGTGGAGTGTGCATTTTTGCGTATTGTTTTCGATCTGCCATTATTGAGAATATAATTTGTTTGTTTATCAACTCTAGGCTCTGACTTGTTCTTTGGGCCACAGCCGGCGTCCGCTGGCGCGCCAAAAAGGACCACTTCTAAATTGTCCACGCTTTCGTGGTGCGGTTCGGGGGGCCGATAGTTCGGCTCTTGGAATTAGCCCGGCGATCACCTCCCTAATAAACGGGACATGTGTGACAGTCTTCCAATGGCGAACCGAGGAATGTTGGCGGCTCTTTGGGTTGCCGGAGCAGGAGTGGTGCAGGTGGAACCGGCGTTGACATGGTCGCCGTGGTCGACGTCAACGTCTTGGTTTTCAGAGCCTCGTCCAGTACAAGCCCGTACTCCAGTAGCAGACCTTGTTGCCTCCGGCTAACTCGTTTCTCGTTGCTGGCGTCGGTGTCTTCAAGGCGTGGGCTGGGTTCACGCCTTGACAAAGGCGTCCGGTACATGGAAAAAACAGCACCTCCACAAGATGTCACAGGGTCGTGACGGGACGAATGCAGCACACTGCGAGTCGAATAATAAAGTGTTTATTTGGGCGAACCTATGCCCAGTAAACGGAAAGTCGGACTACAGTAGCAGTCTCGGACTGATAGCGGTGAACGGAGCGTCAGCCATCGATCGACAACTGACAAGCAGCGAAGCGCGTCGGCATTTATACTGTTGCCGTCGAATGTTCTAGCGTTATCGCTGGCGGTGGCGTAGGTTCCAAAATAATATGTACAGTTCGCAGAATAGGGTTGATCTTATCGAAATAATCTACTTCAGACCGGAAGCTTCTCGAAAACTGTAGGCGCGGTTTGCGCTCAGAGTTGTGAAGTGTTTTGGGACGATAAGAACACATGGGAAATGGAACGTGGCATGGAACGCAAAGTCGACATCTGTGTACACGCCTTTCGATAGTGCATTCTGTATGATACAGAATAACGGCCGCACCCTAAATACGGGATGGTACGTATGTAGTCGACCAACATAAATCAGATTTCTTTTGTTTATACAACTGTAATGAAAACCAACGGATATAAGGCCACGGAAGGTACCGAGTGCACAATTCGCACTGTTTTAACTGCGTTGTAGCAATTGTGATATATACTTAAAAAGTATAGTGTACGAAAACACCATCACGAACTTTTCCTTTCATAAAACACAGCCAGACGAATTTTGAAATAAGTTTATTCATTTATTCCGCCAGACGGTTTACTGTTTTTACGTTTGCATCGCGAAGACTACAATACAGGGAAAGCTGTACAATTCAAGTCCATTCTACATTCCTTGGCTTCACCTGTTCGTTTTTACGGAAGTAACATTTTAAGTAGGCACATAATTTATACGGACGCTGGGAAAGCTTTGGTATCTAATATTATTACCAATTGTGTCACTTACTATCACCATCAGCGATTCTAGTACAATTTGAAATGTGTAAGTTGGCTCCACGCCACACTGTATAGAGCTTACTTTAGTGGAAAAAACGGAAGTCGAACGCACTGTAGTAATTTCTCTGGCGTGTATCACCCAGTAACTACAATGATCAGCACAGTTGTAAACAGGAATGAACTCTGGTTATGTTCAGTGCCTCGTACAAGTACTCATTTTCGCTGCACATTGAACTCTCACCGTGCACTGGTCGCGGAACGTACTTCAGAAAGCCGCGCTGGTCCTCTGCCATCTATTCGAGCGTAAATAGATCTTTACCGGTGAACTCCATCCCTTCGTGTTTAATATACTGCTCTGGCAGTTGAATTACAAGTACCAGTCCCCCGTCGGGGTGAATTCGCAAAACGAAGGGTGTTTCGAGCAGTGACCTTGTCCACCATGCATTCTGCATACCACAACTGAAGGCGCTGATGCTTGTCCCCATAGCCCGAGGAAGCAAATAGCACCTTCTTGCATCTTATTTAAAGGGATGCTGAGAATGTGCGACAGCCTCTCACAATAAGCAGCAGACAGGTGTCAAAGCACATATTTATCATTTTTAAAGCTACAGGTATGGTGTGACAAAAGCAAGAAGTTAGAGGATCGCTTGGCCCTAAATAGTTTTGTCCTCGTGGTATTATTTACTAGGGTTCAAGCAGAAAAACTTGCTTTTTTTCAGACAAAGTGGTCCCACGTTATCAAGTAGTCCCGGGCAAGTTTTCAGCTGCGCTACTTTCACGCGCCGAGTGGAACTTTGGTGTTTTGGTGCAATTACAACACCAAGAGCGTGCTCGAACTTGCGACCTTTTTATGGTGTGTGAGTGCTGCCGTCTATGAACGCAAAAAGTTCAAACCTGAGTGGCTTTGGAGCTGGTAAGCCCTCTTATGGGCCTCCAGTGGAGGCGACGCGCCCCTTTGGCTTCGGCTTCACGTAGACAGCACCCCAGGGCTGACTCACCTAGCGAAAACTGGCAGTCGCCTTTTCCTATTATTCTCTTCCATCACCTCCGTCTTTCTCACTTTCACTATGTCCTGGCCCCGTTTTTTTCGGTTATTTTCAGCCTTCCTGGCGGTGAGGGTTACCCTTGTGAGGCTACTCCCCTTGGGTAATTATTGTAGGTCTAGTCAATAAAAAAAATATGTGCACGGCACCGCATACAGAAGGGTGCAGCCGGTGCTGACACCTGGTGCAGCATGTGTATCTAGGTGTCTCCGCCTCCATTTCAGGGTGCAAATGCAACGCGTCCGTAGCGCCACTGCTAAGTGTAAACGAATGTTGAGGTGCAAACAGAGAACACGTGTCGTCTGCTGCTGGGTGACCAGATTTGCAGCTCCTGATTCATGAGCATGGAGGAATTTCCCATTGACATGGAAATAGCTGAATACGACAGCGAAGACGAGAAACTGGACGCAGTGTTGTGTCAAACCGCTGCTCAACTGTTGCACAGCGCTCAAAACCGCACACCCAGGTACTACGAGGAGGTTGTCGTCCGTTATTTCGACTACGAGTTCCAGCGCCTTTATGTCCATATTGCCGAAATTCTTTTTACATTTATCAATAAAAAACTTCTTTCTTCCGCTCCACAGCACTTTGTCAGAGTCATCATGAAGGCAGGACTTCGATCAACGCTCTGACAAAGCACGGCAGCTGCTGCACTGGCTGCTTGCATCATCAGCATCGCGTGGTCTAGCACGCCCGTTTGTCGAGTCAGTGGTGGCAAGTTGCCCGACGCGCCTAGAACACGCAATGTTCTGCCATTTGTAAAAACAATGGAAAACAAACAAAGGTCGCCATCATGCATTTGAGCGAACTTCTCAAGAATTTAATGCTATCACTTCTGCACAACTAAACACTCAAGAGTAGAGTTCAGCGTCGCCGTCTAGGAGTATGACGCGAAGATCGTCCACAATCGGAAAAATTTCCGTTGGTACACCGTCGATGTCAACGACGTCCCACAGGCATGTCTCAAGGTGTTCTCTGCTAGTGCGCGAAGGAATGTGCGAGGCTGCACCAAAATTCTGCACTCTCGCGCTAGAATGTGCAAAGGTTCACAGCAGCACGGAGAAACTCAACTAACGCCCTGTACAATCGAGGACGCAGGTGCAGGGGGCGCCGCTGCACCTTTGAGAATTGAGGAATTAGGTGCAGCGCACCATGAAAAGGTGCAGGGAACCTAGGGTGAATCGAATAAACCTTATATTTGGTTATAGTGGCAACGTACAACTGGCGTCTTCAGCCTCACACCAGGGCTTCAGCGTCCCCAAGTTGGACTTCATAGTGGGCGGCCGCTATTGCTGCCGAAACAAACACGAATGTCCTAGGAAGAACCTCATTCCCCCGTCTACTCGATCGTCTCCATCAAAAAAGGGTGCGCACTGATGAAATCGCACACTTGAACCGCCCCGAATTACCAATTCCAAAGTTCCATGTCACTCACAGTGAAGCACCAGATTAACCAACGAGATCGATTTCACAATTTGTTGCGTCAAAGTCGAAGACCGAAGTCTTTGAGCCAGGCTTCAAAGCAACCAAGATGGCAAAAGGTGACGCCTCCTTGAACTAACTCTGAAACAACAGTTTGAAAAACTTGGCAACCTAGGAGCATTCGGTAACAATCCAATATAAGTTTCTCCTCACCGATCCATGAATGCATCACGCGGAGTCGTCTCAGAAGCAGACCTCCCTCAACTGACCGAACAAGAAATTTTAGATGGATAGAAAGGTCGAAATGTGACTTCATGATGTTAAACGAGTCTTCATATATCAGACAAGACAAGAAAGAAATACCCACGAAGCGCCTCATATTGATATCTGCATGCAGCAAACTACCTTTAGATATAGGAACAGGTTACATTAAACTCGCCGTGCACCAATACATTCCAAACCCGACGCGATGCTACAAATGTGAGCGATTTTGCCACGGCTCCCAAAGCTGCTGAGGTCAAGAAACTTTCGCGAGATGCGCACACCAAGGAGACCCCCTCCGATAACTGTACAAACACGGCTCACTGCGCCAACTGTGACAGCGATCATAATTACTTGCGTTCATGTCCAAAATAGAAAATAGAAAAAAATATTATAACGCTGAAAGTAAAAGAGAACATCTCGTTTGAGGGAGTGCGTAAAAGGTGCGCACCTTTCTACGCAACACCCTAAGCTGATGCGGCGTGCCGGGGGGGGGGGGGGCAACGTCGCACCAGCCCCTGCCACTCCGTCAGCCTGCGCGGTGTCGGCCGTCGGCTGTGGCGCGCGCCCCCTGGCGGTAGCAGCCCAGTCTGTTCCGCCAGCTCGCGAACACGTACCAGTGACCCCAGGGTCGTCAGGTACTATGGCCAGGCGAGGTCCGAAACCCGAACGACTGGCTTGCGCTTGCGGGCATCCAGTACTTCCCAGGAGGCAAGGGACACCACGGTAATCATGGTAACGAAAGATCGGCGTGGCTCCTTGCAGCGCGCCTGGAATACGAAAGGCTGATAACAGGGCCCGATGACGGCTCTGTTACTAAAACTCAGATCTCCTGTCTAAACAACAGAACCCTATTTCTCGTACACAGAGCTACTACTACTGTACTTTTATGATGAACGCACAAACTATACAATGAAACATCAGGGGCCTTTTCAGGATCAGTAACATGAACAATGTCCAAGAACTTCTATACTGTAACATACAAGAACCACTTGCTCGAACACAATACCACACAACACTGTTTTCATCGTTCTCCTTTCCCGGTCTACACCTCACGCGCCGGTCACCCCATTGCTATGGTCCACTACATTCTCCGCCCCCTCTCCCCTATAGTTTGAGTCCGAAGACGAAGAGGCGTGAATACAGAAATCACGTGGCACATAAAGTTTCAACTGGCTTGCATGAATGAAAAAAAAAACACGGTTTCTGCTTTTGGTGCCCAGTACGGGAATAACTTCCAGGCGGAACGAAACAGGGCCTAGTGCTTTCACACGTGAAATGGGCCGACATACCGGGGAAAAAAATTTGGCAACGCTGTGAAACACGCTGGGTGCGTCGAACCAGCACTAGGTCTCCTGGTTTGAAATGGGTGTAGTTCTCGTTGGAAGGCGAGCGGCATTTCGCCTGACGATGCACTATGGCCAGGAGCGCTCTAAAGCGGGTGTCATCCAGACGGTTTTCCTTTGTTGTGTTAAAACCAAAGAAGCTCTCTTGCAGAAGCCTTGGCGTCCTTCCTTAGACAAGCTTGAACGGTGACTCCCCTGTGGTTTCCTGATGTGACGTATTGAGGACGTATTCGTCCCAGTCGTTATGACTGCGACTCATGTATGACGACTGTTTGTCCTTTATGGTTCGGTTTTTACGTTCCAGCAGACCGTTTGTTTGTGGGTGCTGAGGAGTGGCCGCGGCATGCCGAATTCCAAGGTCGTTCAATATTTTTCTTAATGCACGGGACGTGAAGGCCGTGCCACAGTCAGTGATGAGCAAGTGGCGTGTCGTGTCGAAAAATGACGCACTTGTTGATGAACGTGAGGACGAGCAGAATCAGGGAGTCAGGGACGGCCCTGACTTCGGTCCACTTCGTGAGATAGTCCGTGGCAACGATGAGGAACTTGTTCACGTGCGACGTACGTGGAAACAGCCCCAAAGGATCAAGTCCCAGAATCTCAAAAGGTGTTTCCGGAGGAGGGATGGGTTGCATGGGGACCGGTTGCGGATTTGTGGTGGCCTTCCGTGCTTGACAGACTGTGCACGACAAAACGTAGCGGGAAATCTCACTGTGCATGCACCGCCCCCAATACCTCTCCTTGATGCGTTCCAGCCTTTTGTGCAGCCCGAGGTGACCGGAAGTCGGAGCGTCGTGGCACATGAAAGCACTGATTGCCGCATGACTACCGGCACGACAGGCACGCACAACCCATCCCGATAATTTCGGTGATAAAGAATAGCCTCTTGGACAATATACGACGCAACAAGACTTTCACGACGACGCTTGGGAGTGCGTACTTCCCCGGATAGTCGTCAGGCTATATCAACAATTTCTGCGTCTTGTAGCTGTATAGTTCGTAAATCAAGCACTGCAGAGACTGGGAGATGTCGCTGAAAGCTGTCGAGTGGCGAGAAAGGTAGTCAGCGTCTTGATGGCGAGCGCCGCTGCGATGGATAATAGAAAAGTTGTAATCTTGCAGTTTGAGAGCCCACCTGGCGAATTTAGCATTGAGGTCTTTTTTTGTTTGAAGCCAGCGAAGGGCGACGTTATCGGTAACAACCGTGAAGCTTTTACCATAAACAAACGGACGAAAATTTTAGGTTACCAAACTACCACCAAGCACTCAAGTTCAAAGGCGTGATATCGGTTCTTTGGTTCGCTGAGCCGGCGGCTAGCATAAATGACCGATCTCTCCTGCACGTCCTTGTTAACTTGCAAGAGAACAGCTCCGAGGCCAAGACCACTGGCATCGGTGTGTAGAATTGTCGGGGCATTCTCATCATAGTGCGCGAGCGTTGATGGTGCTTGAAGGGCATTCTTGAGGTCGCGGAAGACAGCTTCTTCGTCGGGTCCCTATTTTCAGCCAACTTCTTTCTTCAGTAGCTCGTAGAGAGGTACCGCGCGAGAAGCGAAGTCAGGGACAAAGCATCTGAAATGTGAAGCGAAGCCCAAGAAACTTTTAAGCTGCTTAGCTGTGGTGGGAAGCGCAATACAAGTGATGACTTGGAGCTTCGTGGGATCAGGGTTGATGCCTTTGGCGCTGACTACGTGCCCCAAGTAACTAACTTCAGAAAAGCCTAAAAAGCACTTAGATAGCTTAATACAAAGACGAACGTCTGGGAGAACACGCAAGGCGATTTCCAAGCGTGTGAGGTGTTCGGGAAACGTAAGAGCGTAGACAATTATGTCGTCTAAATAGAGCAACGCCATCGACCACTTGAGATGCACAAGACCCCGGTCCATTAATCGGTGAAACGTAGCAGGAGCACTAGAGAAACCAAACGGCAGGCAGTTAAACTGGTATAGGCCATCCAGAGTTATAAAGTCGGTCTTTTCAGCGTCGTTTGAGTTTAGTTCCACCTGCCAATAGCCATAAAAAAGATCCAGCGTAGTGAAAAAACGGGCACCAAGCAGGCGGTCAAGGGCATCGTCAAGAAGAGGAAGTGGTTACACGTCCGGCTTGGTGGCACTGTTTAGCTGTCAATAGTGAACACAGAAATGGATTGTGCCATCTTGTTTTCTCACAAGAACTACAAGGGACGACCACAGAATGACGAGCGCGATATGATGCCACGTTTAGGCTTTTCATCCACTTGCTTAGCAATTTCTGCGCGTTCAGAGGCAGGGACTGGACGCGAGTGATGCTGAACAGAAACTTCAGAGCCAATTTCGATTCTGTGCTGCACCAAAGGAGTGTGGCCGAGCTCACTGGGTGACATCGCCACGCAGTCATGGAATTTTTGTTGAAGTGCTTGAATCGCAGCTTTCTGTGACAGAATCAAGTTTGCGTCAAAGTTGAGTTCATTCCAGTCTAAGGGTGATGCGGTTGGTGACGAAGGTGCTACGGGCTCTACTACTGCTACGACAGACGGTGCTTCAAGGTAGGTGCAGGTACTGAGGACGGTGCCTGACGGCACGCGCAGGATACTGTCGGACAGGTCGAAGGCAAGCACTGCAAATGTTTTGCCGGAAGAGCGATAGAGGGCCCGCGGCATTTCGAATCAACCTACAGGCCGGGAACAAAAGGTACATTTTACAAGAATTTTCTTGTCAACAAAGGACTTGTCGGGGCTGTAAACAGGAACCCACGCAGCAGACAAGGAGATGGTAACTGAGGTTGCCATAATCACAGGATTGAAAAGCAGGGTTTTCTGATTTCAGGTTGTTCACTTCTGTTTGTACCCTTGGCCGTATTCGTGGCCGTTGATAGAATGCTGACTTTCGAAAAAAATTTAATAATCAGACTTTTCATCATGCGGTAGTTGTCAGCGAGCACGAAGCGCGCTTTGTCAACAGTTCTGTAGATGGCATGACTGAACGGTAAATACGGCTGCCTAGAACAAGCTTTATTGGAAGTTTTAAGACTTGCTCGAATCAGTGTCGAAGCGGTAGATGTCAGTTCAATTTTGAAATCAGTGCCAATAAACTGCAAACTAATGCTAAACTCTGCACACCAATCACAGTCTAAGATCACTGGCACACACAGGTTTGGGACAAGGAACCGCCGTCTCACTGTCTTCCCAAGCGCACACATATTCAGGCAGACTTCGCCGAGAGTAGGTACAGTGGCTCCGTCAGCTAGGACGAGATGGGGTTGGTCGACGTGCTCAGGGCTCAACGAATATCTTCCAGACAAGAAACTCATCGCTGAAAAACTGAACGCAGCCCCTGTGTCCACTAGTGCTTCAACGTGCTGTGGCGGATCTCCAAGCTTCACCGGCAGAGTTGGCATCTCGGTGAAGGGGCCAAGTGAAATAAGAGAGGCTTCAGCCGCCATGCAGGGTTCTGCCCTCGATGGCCCGCATTGAAGTTTCCCGAGGAAAACTGCAGAGGAGAAGCTGAATTTGTCAGTGACTCGGTCACCCGAGGACAGTTCTGAGCAAAATTTCCCACATCGTGGCAGTGGTAGCTAGCACCTGAGTACCGCCGTAGGATCGTGGAGCCGAGTAGGAGCCGAATACCGGGTCCGGGATGGTGCGTCCGTGTAGGTTGGCCTCTGGTAAGGATCCTCAGCTGCTTGCGAGCGTTCTTGTATCTCCGCCTCAAGAGCGACAGCTAAACGTGATCGTACGTCAATTGGACGAGCGAAGTGGACGAAGTGCTGGGCGCTTCTGTTGTTGATGGCATCAACAAAGGCATTAGCAGCAATAATGTCCATGGTTGCAGTATGGCAACCCGACAAGGCCTTCCGAGACAAGCTGTCGACGTGAGCAGCGAGCTATTGAAGGTCGCGGTGATCTTGCCGGACGTGTTTTAGTTGTGTGAGGTAGAGCTGGAGAAAATGACTGTCGCCAAATCTGGTTTACAGCGCCGAGACCAGAGCTAAATAGCTTGAGTGGACGACCTGCGGGATGTACTCGACGTATTCAACCGTGGCGCCACGGAGCTGCACAACGAACGCCTGAGCTTTATTTTGAACTGTTGAGCCGTTTAGGGAACCAACGGACTCGACCTGCACCCAAAAATGCTGCCCAGGACGTGGTGCCGTCGAAGGTAGGTGGTGTAAGTTGTGCTACGAAAAACCGAGGCTGAACTGACAAATGAACATTTCGTTCGACCGCGATAGACACACGTTGCTAAAGGCCAGACTGCTTCTCAATGACGGAGAGCTGCGCAGCTCGGTCGGCGACGCAATCCGCCGTCGGTGCACGTTGGGCAAGGGTGGCCTCAAGAGAGAGCATGCGAGTTTGGAAATCTTACATAAGGGCTCGTCTGTCGGCGTCACTTTGTGAAAGAACGGCTTGCTGCAGTCAGGTATAGGTAGAGTTGCACCAGCGCTTGACTGTTGAGGGTGATTTGACGTGTCCTTGACATCAAACTCCGACAGAAGCGGCTGATGGGGCGCTGGTGGCGGGATGTGTGATGAAACTGGGGTTCCCATGGCCGTGCCAAGCTTTCCTGCGTAGTCGGGACAGGAGGTTACTGGGCCATCGACGACGTGTCGTCTTCCGTAGGATGCATCTGTAAAGTGCCGACTGTTGCTATCATCGCGACAGCCTTACTTCTTGGAAACATGGGTTAATGTTGTCACTGCTGCCACCAAATGTAACGTAGAAGAACCACTCGGTCGAACACAATCCCACACAACGCTGTGTTCGTTGTACTTCTTTCCTGGTCTACCCCTCACGCGTTGGTCACCCCATCGCTATGATCCACTACAATACAAGCATTCGCCAAGTGTTGTGTGTACAAGAAACACACTTCAAATCCAAACAACCGACTTTCTTCGAAGCTACATTATTTTCGGAAAGGACCGTGATGCTGCAATGACATAATCTGAAGGTGTAGCCATTATAGTTATTCAAGGAATTGCATGTACGTACTTACCACTTCCGCCGTCCCTTGAAGCAGTGGCTGTTCAAGCGGCACTCTAATTAACTCGTCGCCATTTGCTCTTAATACATACCTCCACACCACCAACTGCCTAAATATGAATTCCAGTCCTCGATAAATGAGGCTTCCGAGCCCTATCTCGTCCTAGGTGATTTCAATGCGCGTAGTTGACTATGGGGAAGCTCTCGTTGCGACGCGCGTGATTGCCCAACCGAAATTTTCAGCAGCCACTGCTTCAAGAGACGATTGAAATGGTAAGTGCGTGCATGCAATCGATGATCGATTTGATAACGTTCTTTAAAGGGCTTCACCCTATAGTTCAGGATGATGGCGCAGAGTTTTTCAAAGCACTTGGGTTTAGGGACAGGGAGGGCAAAATAAACATTCAGCCGGTAGAATTACCTAGAAGGAGGTTATCTGATTGGTGGCTAAAGACAAGGCAGGAGTGAAAATTAAACCCTTCACTGCAAAGTACCAGTCCTCAACGGCACTAGTTAGAGCGAAAAATAAATCTAGTTTTTGGTTCACTAAGTATCATGGCTTGGTGGCGTTAGTCACCACCTGATCTAAAGGGCACAGCCATATCAATCAATCCATCCATCCATCCATCCATCCATCCATCCATCCATCCATCCATCCATCCATCCATCCATCCATCCATCCATCCATCCATCCATCCATCCATCCTTTTCTCTTCCAGAGCATGTGTCCTGAATTGGAAAAAGCCTGCATACTATAGCCTCGCTAACAATACCTACGCTACGATACACCAAAGCATTGCATGTCTGTCGCTTCTATCCCTACTTCAATAGAAAACCATGAATATTCCTGACGGAAGTGACCGTTCCCCGGTAGCTTTGAGTACACCAACATTAGATAAAAGTCCTTCACAAGTACCTAAATGGCTTACCGAAAAAG
Organism: Rhipicephalus microplus; assembly: GCF_043290135.1. Classification (NCBI taxonomy): domain Eukaryota; kingdom Metazoa; phylum Arthropoda; class Arachnida; order Ixodida; family Ixodidae; genus Rhipicephalus; species Rhipicephalus microplus. Next base: position 464,448,718 of record NC_134710.1, read on the forward strand.
CCGATTCGGAACAGTTTTGAAAAGATAATTTTTTATCCTGGACTGACTTGTGTTCATTGAGTTGAGCGGCTGCTGTGGACTACTTCACAGTTTTTTAATACACGTTGCCACCGAATGTATTCCACAAACAAGTGGACTATCTGGCGAGCGACGTATCCCTTGGTGGAACGAGTGTCGAAAAGCGTGCAAATAGCAAAACAAAGACATGACAGGTGGGCCATGTGAAGTCGCCACTCCGCGCTTCACCACCCCTCCCCCAACCCCCTCCCTCGTCCTTGCCGCCAAAATCAATACGACCGTAGTGCCCCTCTTTCCCCCACTTCTGCGGCGGACGAGAGCACGCCTATCTGGCACCCAGGCTAGGGTGGCTAGAATGGGGACATGTGATGAGCGCGGCGCTTTTTGCTTGCCGGAGAAGGCTCTTCGGTGCGTCGATGCCGCTAGGGGCGCTGATGGCACAGGCGCGGGAAGTGAGCGGCGCACTTCGCAAATTTTTTCTCGGGTGCGCTGCTTTTTTTTTTTCAGAGGAGGTAGCTGCTTTACAAGTACTTCGTCAATCGGTGATTGCGATGGGTTAGTCTGAAATGCCTGAATGTGTCAACGACAAAAAAAAGTAGATCCAGCGTCGCTGCATTACGCTTGTCTACAAAACTTAGTGCTTCAGTTCAGCCTCTTGAAGAGTCCCAAGGGTGGCAACGTGGATCACTTAGGGAAAGAGTCGCTTTGTCTGTAGAAAAAAATGCTGCATGAGATGGAATAAAATGAGGAAGACTAGGAAAGACTTCTATCAGATGCACTAGCGGTGTCTGTCGCCCGTGAATTGTGCACCACTAAGCGATGGATGGTCACCCTGTATATTATGTGGCAAGCTACGATGTGAGAAATCTGGTACTTCGTAATAATCGTGATGGCTGCGAAAATGCCCGCCTTCTTTCGCAGTGTTAGTGGTTATGCGTTATAAGTAACACCAATGCTGGTGTAGCACGTCACTTCGGCAATAAGTTTTTGACGCACTAGTTATACATGTAGAAATGGAGCTGCTGCTTAAATTGTGCGAGTTCTAGTTTACAGCAAGTCGTTCCTGCAACTTGGTAGTGCTATTTATCAGTTATGTTTCCAAAATAAAATTTGCTTCTGTTAATAGTACAGGTCGCGGAGCACTAAGTTTTCAGTACCTGGAAAAGCAAGACTCACGTTTCCATAAACAGTTGCAATTCTAGCGGGCCCTATGTAGGTTAAAGGGGCAAAAACTATTTACACTGCAAATACCTGCGATTATGGTCCACTAGCAGATGCAAGTTGCCAGAATTACTGTAATTTTTTAGGTCAGTGATCATATATTTGCGGAGAGGGTTGATGGTGAAATTATTTTTCGGCTTTTTGTAACAATGAGAAATGAATTTAACATGCGCCACCTTGCTATAAGTCATCACATGCAACTCTCCGGTGCACATTAGGCCACTGTGTTCTATGTCCGGCATCTTGTGCAAAATTTGCTAGTTTAATTCACCTAAATTAGCTATAGTTGTTTTGGTCAGAGACGTCACTTCTTTTCTTTCAATAGGTCGAGGAGCACAGGACTAAAAGCTTGAGGGATGGACAAAGCACCGACCCAGTCGCAAGTTGGCAAAGCAGCAATACACGACAGAGATTCATACATGTAGAATAGAAAATAAAGTTTACAAGTATAAAATAGCACCAAGTACAAATACAAAAGGTATGAAACAAAGCTCTACGAATAGAGAGCGAGGGAATACATATGTGTCATAACTTGCCCTGAACATTAAAAGCAAAAATCAATAAGTAGATTGATCAAAATTCCAGATCTACTATTCGGGAAAGTAAATTAGCTGGGCGAAGCATCTGATGTGACGATTTTGATTATCTAAAATTACATATAGCTACAGCGCTAAAGTTGGGAATTATACGTAAAAAATACACATGTTATTATAATCAAGTGTCAGAAATCATCAGGATCAAAACTATACACTAATACACAGAGACATTACACTAATTGATACACTGCAGTAATAAGAATTGTTTAAAAAATGCGCAAGACAGCCAATCGTAGCGACATTTCTTGCAATATTTAAGTAGATTCATAGGAAGTTCTCAATGGCAGAAAAAAGGACAAAGCGTCAATGTCTTCGTGGTTCAAGGTGGTTAATAGGTAAAGTAGCCTGTAGGACAATGTTTATCCTAAAAGTTTCTAGGAATAGGTAAAATCCACATTTAATTCTTCGTGCCTAGTGAGACAAACACAAGGGTTTACGTTTATCTTAGCAAGATAAATTATGGTTCTACAACCATGTTTAACAAATTATTCATGACATGTCAATTATAAATACAAATTTCTGATCTTGGAGTATAATTGATAAAGAACCCCAGGTAGTCAAACTTTTCGGAGCCCTCCACTACGGCGTCTCTCATAGTCATGTGGTGGTTTTGGGACGTTAAACTAAACATATAAAGGCCTTTTCAAGAATGTTTTTCAGGGATAATACTTTAAAGAGCTTAGTTGCCATGTACTGCCCTACACTTGCTCGATCAAAATGATTTTACCGCAAACGGGTCACCACCACACAGCGTGGGAGCAATTTTTGTGGAGAGCGGCGCGTGCTGTCTCGTTTGTCTCCTCCGCAATGTTACCCGCGCCGGCGCATGCAGCGCCCCAAGCGGCATCGGCGCGCTTTGGGGACCGGGTCCGGCAGCCGCTTTTCACACCTCCCCATTCTAGCCACCCTACCCAGGCGCCTTCGGAGGTATACCCTCGCTAACCTGGCCACCCTACCCTCGCTCCCAGAGACGCCATAATTTGTTTGCAACTGCCAAGGCGCACCTCGCTAGCATGAATTTCAGTGGCTCTGAGAGTTTAAAATGCGATAAAGCGCTTGTTCACGCTGCGCCCGCTTATGAATGGTCATCTGTGTACCACTGCGCTGTCGTCTGATGCGACAACAACCAGCGCAAGAGGAAGAGATTGATGAGCACTGCATGTGAGGTTCACAGTGCATTGAGGAATCGTGCCGGTGCGGTGTTTTGCGATTGCACAGATTTCCGTCCACAACAAAAAACGCTGAGCTCCGCCACCTTATAGTCGCAATCAGCAGAATAAACTACAAGCCCAGTGAATGGTAAAAGTATACTTATTGCGTTTATTCAAGCGCAACTCCAGCTGTTTCATTTTACAGCAGTGATTGACGTGCAGTATGCTTGCAGTATGAGGCACAAAACTATTGCCGTACTCTTCTGCAGGCCGCATGTCAATAATAAGATGTCAATAATAGCATGTCAATAATAGGATGTCAATAATAGCATGTCAATAATAAGACAGCGCGTCTGTGTGCACCGACGAGCAGACAGACGCACCGCGCATGTTTAGTACAACTGCAACCCCCTACTATTGCAATGCGTTAACGGTGCGGAAACCATGACTTTCAATTCGGTCGAACTGCAACAAACCTTGACTGTCACTAGGCGAATCTATACGTGCTTTCGGCCAGCTTCACCATAGCAATTTAATATCTTGTTATGGCTCGCACTTTTGCAGCGCGTGTGTGTTCCGACTGCCTGGTAGGACTGGCAATTGCTACACATGCAGTGCATTAGCGTAAGTTGGAACCAGATTTCAGCGCTACGCTTACGCCAGCCTACAGCACAAATTATGCCTCGTCAGAGCCAAGCCACGCCGCAGTTCGACTCAGTCGAAACCAAAGCTTTTCGGTGTTGGCGTTTCTTTCAATCGCAATAGTTCGTACCGGATGAAGCTGCTTTCGTAGTCTGCAACGTACGTGCTTCCCGGCTGCGGTGCCTGCATTTCCGACGGAGGCGGAAATGTTGTAGGCCTGTGTGCTCAGATTTGGGTGCACGTAAAATAACCCCAGGAGGTCGAACTTTCCGGAGCCCTCCACTATGGCGTCTCTCATAATCATATGGTGGTTTTGGAACGTTAAACCCTACAAACAATCAATCAATCAATCAATGCAACGCACGTGCTGCAGACATTCCGGACTGTCGAGGAAAGTCTCCTCGACGTTCCACACGATATCAGCATAAAATTCCAGAAGAGCAACAGCGCACAACATGCTTAAAGCCGGACTCGAGTTGTGAAGTTTTGCGTTTAATTTGCAGAGCGTCTGCACGCCTGAAAGTTGAGTGTTGCTTCGCCGCGCTTGCAATAGACCGCGCCACGCGCTTTTCAATATGGCAGCAAGCACTGAGCAATGCCTCCTCTATTTAGATGCCTGCCACATGAGAAGGAAAACAGCTGCCACACCTTTTCCTTCTTTCATTTTAGAATGATTGATTGATTGATTTATGGGGTTTAACGTCCCGAAACCACCATATGATTATGATAGACGCCTTTCATTTTACAATGCTCTCGGTCGCTAGCGTCACCTGTGGCGGATGGTGCAACAACGCAACACTTAGCATAGCCTCCGAAATAGTGGTGTACAGTTGCAGGTCTAGAACAATTCTCGTCTGACGCACCCCTATTGGCCAAAGATGAAAAACGCTTAGCTGGTACCGCCCACGGCGGCCCGCCGCCGTGATGGATGGATGGATGGGTGTGGCTGTACCCTTTAGATCCGGCGACGGCTAACGCCACTTAGCTGTAATACTTAGTAAGCTAACTACTAGATTTATCATTTTTTTCTTTAAATAGTGAAGTTTACGACTGGTACTTTGCAGTTAACGGTTTATTTTCACTCGTACCTAGACTTTAGTCACCAATCAGATAACATTCTTCGAGTTCACTCTACCCCCTTAATATCTATTTTGCCCTCCCTGGCTCAAAACCCCAGTGCTTTGGAAAACTCTACGCCATCATCCTGAACTACAGTGTGAAGCCCTTTATAAAACATTATCAAGTGTTCGGCAGTTTCCACATTCTCCTCATGCACTGCGTACCGTGTCTACCCCTTCGTAATTAGCCCGATAAGTCTTGGCTCACAATACTCCTATCTTAACCTAAAACAGTAGAGAACTATTTCGAGGGTCATCATTGATCCTTTCCGTGGCAATTTCCTGCTTAAAGTTTGATAGATCTCTAGTGCGGACTTCTTAATCATGCCAACTCTCCACATGTTAGTCTCCGTTTCCTTCACTTTCTTCTTAACCGATAGTTCTTTTTGGTTTCGCCACCTGCTCTTTTCTAAGTATTCACCAGTCAATTTCCTGGTTCGCTTCCTCAATTGTGTATCGACATTCTTCATGTACAAGTAGCTGAAAACCTTCCTAGCCCAATGCTCCTCTCCCATTTCTTTTAATCGCTTCTCAAACTTTATCTTGCTGCTAGCTTCGCTGCCCTCAAATGATGTCCATCTCATATCACCTTGTACTCCCTGATTTGGTGTATTCCCGAGCCCCTAAAGCAAGCCTACCTATTCCACGTTGCTAAATTCCTAAACTTGCTTCAACTTCTGATCTCATTCAGAAAACCGCATTGCCGAACGTCAGCCCTGGAACCCTGACCCCTTTCCATACTCCTCTCACAACATAATACCTATTGTAATTCCACAGTGCCCTATTTTTCATCACTGCCGCACTCCTGTTACTTTAGGTCGTTACGTATTTATCGTGTTCCCTTAGGTACTCGGTCCCTCTGCTTATCCATACGCCCAGATATTGTCACGTAAGAGTGAGGGTAGCCCAAAGACAGGAGACCGGGAGGTTAGTAGAAATAAAAGGAGATCCGTTTATTTGGCGGACTTGCGCCCACTAAAGAAAAAAAAAGACACACCGGCTTAGCGGGAGGCGAACAGCGCGTTCGACAGCCGTCGGGTAACAGAAATGTCCCACTGGAACGCAAGGCGCGTTCACCATCCGAGATACAGTCACCGTAGCGTCTGGCGCTATCTCGTTATCAACGAATGGTCGACGTGCGTGCCATGATCTTCACAGATGAATCGCGGTGCATCCTGGACCACGATAAGGCCGCGTGCCGCGGTATCGGCATGCGCAACACTATCCGCAATACGCCTCGCGGCTTTGCTCCCCTCTCAACGTAAGCATCGACCCGATGCTTTGTTTAAAATAAAACCAAAACAAAAGGACAGCCTGTGCGAAAGTAAATGGCAAATAAGCACGAATCACGCACACATAAACAAAACAAGAGATGCAAACAGGGAGCCTCCTTTAGCGCGCATGATAGGGCTTCAAACGGGCGACGTGTATCACTTCTTGTCGTGCGCGGCGTCGTTGGGATGAGCTAGCCCCATCAGGGACCACTTCATAGTCCACTTCACCCACTTGACGGATGACTTTGTATGGGCCGAAATAACGGCGCATGAGTTTTTTGCCTAATCCTCGGCGGACCACTTCATAGCCCACTTCACCCACTTGACGAATGACTTTGTATGGGCCGAAATAACGGCGCATGAGTTTTTTGCCTAATCCTCGGCGGCGAACGGGCGTCCAAACCCAGACTTTGTCACCTGGCCTGTATGTTAAATCGCGTCTCCGCAGGTTGTAGCGTCTTGCGTCGTTTCGCTGTTGGTCTTTTATGCGCAGACGAGCAAGCTGCCGGCCTTCTTCTGCGCGCTGAAGGTAGGCGGCCACGTCTAGGTTGTTTTCATCGGTGACATTAGGCAGCATGGCGTCCAGGGTAGTAACGGCATCCCTCCCATGGACGAGATTAAATGGTGTCATTTTGGTGGTCTCCTGCACCGCGGTGTTGTAGGCGAAGACCACTTAAGGCAGAATTAAGTCCCAGGTCTTGTGTTCTGTGTCCACGTACATAGCGAACATATCGGCAATGGTCTTGTTCAAGCGTTCCGTGAGACCATTTGTCTGCGGATGGTACGCAGTTGCTCTTCGGTGATCTGTATGATTGTAATGTAAGATTGCCTGAGTAAGATCAGCCGTAAACGCCGTTACCCTGTCTGGTATTAGTACCTCAGGTGCGCCATGATGGAGGAGAATTGATTCGACAAAAAATTTGGCAACTTCTACGGCTGTGCCGTTCGGGAGGGACTTAGCTTCAGCGTATCGGGTAAGGTAATCAGTGGCCACTATGATCCACTTGTTACTGGATGATGACGTGGGGAAAGGTCCAAGCAGGTCCATACCAATCTGTCGGAATGGTCTCAACGGGGGTTCAATTGGCTTGAGAAATCCAGCTGGTTTTGTTGGTGGTCTCTTCCGGCGTTGACATTCGCGGCAACTCTTGACGTCCCACGCAACATCTGAGGAAAGGCGGGGCCAGTAGTATCGTTCTTGAATTCTGTGGAGTGTGCGTGTAAAACCGAGGTCGCCTGCAGTGGGTTCGTCATGTAACGCTTGTAAAATTTCTTCTCTGAGGCTGCCTGGGACGACAACAAAGTAAGCTGCCTTATTCGGTGCGAAGTTCTTTTTAACTACCACCCCGTTTTGAACACAGAAGGAGGATATCCCACGCTTGAACAGTGCAGGCGGTATGGAGGCCTTTCCTTCGATGTAGATGATCAACTGTTGTAGGATCGAGCCTGAGCGCTGCTGTAATGCAAAGGTGCTGCTTCTAATAGGCCCAAGAAAGGCATCGTCGTCTTCATGGCTTGGTGGTGCGCCGACAGGGGCTCTTGAGAGGCAGTCTGCGTCGGAGTGCTTATGACCAAATGTGTAGACTACCTTCACGTCAAACTCCTGAAGCCGTAGGCTCTATCGAGCGAGGCGGCCAGAAGGGTCTTTCAAACTGGCCAACCAGCACAACGCATGATGGTCCGTTACGACCTTGAATGGTCTGCCATATAAGTATGGGCGGAATTTCGAGGTGGCCCATACCATCGCAAGACACTCCTTCTCAGACGTGGAATAGTTCACTTCCGCTTCCGACAGTGAGCGGCTTGCATACGCGATGACGCGCTCGCAGCCCTTGTGCTTCTGAATGAGAACGGCACCTAAGCCGATGCTGCTGGCGTCTGTATGTATCTCAGTTTCGGCATTTTCATCAAAGTGACCCAGCACAGGCGGCGACTGTAAAGGTTGTTGAAGTTCTTTGAATGCCTCACGCTGCTCAGCTTTCCATTCGAAAGGGGCGTCCGACTTGGTGAGCTGCGTCAAAAGGGCAGCAATGTGTGAGAAGTTCTTGACGAAGCGTCGGTAGTAGGCGCACAGTCCTAAGAATCGGCGCACTGCTCTCTTATCTTGCGGTTGAGGAAACTGTGCGATAGCTGCTGTCTTCTCGGGATCTGGTTATACGCCATGTTTGCTTATAACATGGCTAAGAAACTGTAGTTTTTCATAGGTAAAATGGCATTTTTCTTGCTTCAGTGTGAGCCCTGATGATTTAATTGCGTCCAGTACTGTCCGGAGCCTTTTCAGGTGGTCGCTAAAGTTGGAGGCGAAGACGACCACATCGTCCAGGTATACGAGACGTATTTGCCACTTGAGACCTGCCAGCACTGTGTTCATTAGACGCTGGAAGGTTGCTGGAGCGGAACAAAGTCCAAATGGCATCACTTTGAACTCATACAATCCATCCGGCGTGATGAAAGCGGTCTTTTCTCAGTCTTTTTCATCAACCTGAATTTGCCAATACCCTGTCTTCAGATCAATGGACGAGAAGTACCTTGCATCACTAAGACGATCTAGAGTATCGTCGATCCTTGGTAAAGGGTACACGTCCTTCTTGGTTACACTATTCAACTGTCGGTAATCGACGCAAAACCGAAGACTTCCGTCTTTCTTTTTGACAAGGACGACTGGTGCCGCCCATGGGCTTTTCGATGGCTGAATTACATCGTCGTGTAACATTTCCTCAACTTGCTCTCGGATGGCCTGACGTTCACGTGCCGACACACGATAAGGGCTTTGATGGAGAGGGCGGATGTCTTCTTGTGTTATGATTCGATGCTTTGCCAGAGAAGTGTGTCGGACCTGTGAAGAAGTAACAAAACAGTCGACATAACGTCGAAGGAGGTTCTGGAGCAGTTGCTGCTTGCATTGAGGCAAGGAAGAGTTAATGTCGAATGACAGCTGCGAGTTGTGGGTCTGTGGGGTGATGGTCACTGGATTCGAGAGGGTGAGGGTGTCACTGACTTCCACGATTTCATCGAGAAAGGCAATGGTCATGCCTTTGGCCAGGTGACGGTGTTCATGGCTGAAATTTGTTAGCAGCACTGGGCCCTGTCCATTCCGGAAGTCCGCAATGCCTCTTGCCATTGCGATATCACGGCCAAGCAAAAGCTGTATGTTACCTTCGACGACGCCATCAGCATTTTCAGCAGTACCAGTGGTTACGGGGATTAGGGTCGTTGATCGGGGTGGGACGCTCACGTCATTTTCGAGCACACGGAGGGCTGCGCGATTATGTGCTGCCGAGTATGAATTTATGGCTTCATCCGAGAAAAGTTTGATGGATCTGGGCGCCAGGTCAATAACCGCGTGATGTTGAGTCAAGAAGTCCATGCCGAGAATGACGCCACGGGAGCACTGTGGGAGCACCAAGAAAGTGGCAAGGTATGCATGACCATCGAATGTCACCCTTGCAGTACATCGCCCCGACGGGGTGAGGAGGTGGCCTCCTGCTGTGCGGGTCTGCGGGCCGTCCCAAGCCGTCTTAACCTTCTTCAGTTGTGCTGTCAATGGCCCGCTGATGACCGAGTAGTCAGCTACTGTGTCAATCAAGGCAGTTACTGGATGGCCGTCGATAGATATTTCAAAATCGGTGGCACGTGGGCTGGAGTTGCGCGTTCGTTTTGGGTTCGGTTCACGGCTTCGTCTTGTTGCTTCGTTCTGTTTCGTTTCGCGGTTGTGCGTTGTCGTCATCGTAGATGATGTGCTGTCGTCATATATGGTCGTCGGTGGAGGGTCTTCAGCTTTTCCTCTTGAAGCAACCTCACCTCCAAAGGTTGCTGGTTTTAGTTTCCCCTACGGGGGCTTCGGGACCTTTGTTCGTTGTTGCTGCGGTTCGGTGACGTGAAGCGTGGGGATGGCGGTGATGGAGAACGGCTGCACAAGTACTCTGTATGGCGCAAGTAGTCTTCGATTGCCGGAGGTCGTTGTCCAGGGCGTGGCCGTGGTGCCTGAGATGAGAAACCATGCAGTCCCATCCGCCTGCAGGGGCAGTGTCGAAGAATGTGGCCGGCCTCACCGCAGTGAAAGCATAGGGGACGGTCGTCGGGAGTTCTCCAGGTGTCGCATTTTCTTTGGCTCGGGCGTCTCTCGTATGTAGGGTGGGCGGGTAAGGGCGGACGGCTACTTGGGGCTGCAGCGTACCGTCGAGGACTGGGCTCGTTTCGTCGGGGTGGCCTAGTGTTCAATGCAGCGGCGTAAGTCATTGCTTCGGCCTCTGTTCGAGTCGTCGCTGATGAAGAGCCAAGCGCCTGCTGGACTTCATCACGCACTATGTCCAGGAGAGATGCTCCTTAGGGGGGCTGGGGGGTAGGAGGTAGCAATCAGCGTAGTTTTTCCTTAACCACTTCTCGAATAGCTTCCCGCAGATCATTGGTGGTTAGCCCACCTCGAATCGGTTCCGAGTAGAGCGAGCTGAGCTGAAACGGGCGGTTGTATTGCCGAGTCCGGGCGTCCAGGGTCCTTTCTATGGTGTGCGCTTTTCAGTTAATTCCGCGACTGTTTTAGGAGGGTTCCTTATGAGACCGGCGAAAAGCGACTCCTTCACCCCTCGCATTAGGTATCCGACCTTTTTGTCTTCGGTCATGTCTTGGTCCGCTCGCCTAAAAAGACGTTTCATTTCTTAGACGTACACGTTTAGGGTCTCATTGGGCTGTTGGGTCCTCGATTCTAGCAGCAGCTGGGCCCTTTCTTTTGGCATGATGCTGGTGAAGGTCCTGAGCAACTCATTCTTCAGAAATTCCCAGGTGGTCAGTGTGGTCTCATGGTTTTCATACCACGTTTTAGCGGGACCGTCTAGGGAAAAGTAAACGTATCGCAGCTTCATTTCTTCATCCCACCTGTTTATGGTAGCCACGCGCTCGAATTGGTCGAGCCATTCTTCTGGGTCTTCAGCGGCATAACCATAGAAAGTTGGGGGCACCTGCGGCTGCTGCAGCATGACAGGGGTAGGTGATTGCGGGGTGCTCATGGTGGCTATGGAAGCGTCCTTTCGTGATCGCGTGGGGTCCGGTAGCGGTCCCGGCTCAGGTGGCAGGTTTCGGAGGCGGCGACTGCTTCGAGTATCTGTGTCTTCAGCGTCCTCGTTCTCTGCAGTGGCTGTTTTAAGGTCGTTTTTGTGTATACCCCGCACCTCCACCAGATGTCACGTAAGAGTGAGGGTAGCCCGAAGACAGGAGACCGGTAGGTTATAGAAATAGAAGGAGATCCGTTTATTTGCCGGACTTGCGCTCAATAAAGAAAAAAAGACACGCCGGCTTAGCGGGAGGTGAACAGCGCGTTCGACGTCCGTCGGGTAACAGAAATGTCCCACTGGAACGCAAGGCGCGTTCGACGGCCGCGTCGGGTAACAGAAATGTCCCACTGGAACGCAAGGCGTGTTCACCATTCGAGATACAGTCGCCGTAGCGTCTGGCGCTATCTCGTTATCAACGAATGGTCGACGTGCGGGCCATGATCTTCGCAGATGAGTCGCGGTGCATCCTGGACCATCCTGGGTGGGCTTGGTGTCTGTGCCACTGCACGGATCACTAATCAATTCGCTCCCGCTATGCAGATGGTCCGTTACGTCATCGCTCATCTGCTGCTACCTGCGCTTGCGCATGCGGTAGCGCCGGCGGAACATGGCTTCAGCTGTCCTGGAAGCGACGAAGGCAGCGCATGCCCTCTGCCTATCGTCAAATGCCTGGCTCGACCAGAAGAGGGACTCTGGGCAGCTGAGCTCAACCAAGCCTGGACGGTTGCATCATCATCGACATCCACGAGCCCGACACCTATAAAAGAACAAGGACCTTCAACGGAGCGCTGTGGGCTTGGTGTCTGTGCCACTGCACGGATCACTAATCAATTCGCTCCCGCTATGCAGATGGTCCGTTACGTCATCGCTCATCTGCTGCTACCTGCGCTTGCGCATGCGGTAGCGCCGGCGGAACATGGCTTCAGCTGTCCTGGAAGCGACGAAGGCAGCGCATGCCCTCTGCCTATCGTCAAATGCCTGGCTCGACCAGAAGAGGGACTCTGGGCAGCTGAGCTCAACCAAGCCTGGACGGTTGCATCATCATCGACATCCACGAGCCCGACACCTATAAAAGAACAAGGACCTTCAACGGAGCGCTGTGGGCTTGGTGTCTGTGCCACTGCACGGATCACTAATCAATTCGCTCCCGCTATGCAGGTTGGTGAGCCCTACGTTGTCTTTTCGAAAAGATCTGGTAATTACTTTCTGGTACAGCTGCCAAGCCCGCATTGCTGTATGGTTATTATTGCCGAGTGTGTCCATGTAATTCGTGCACTACTAATTCTAGCTGGAGATGTTGAAACTAACCCTGGCCCTTCAAATATCTCTGAGAACCTTCTTGCTGAACTGCGTAAGCTATCTACAGGTCAAACACAACTAATTGCAGAAGTACAGGGCTTGAAGTCTCAGCTCGGTAACACCGATAAAACAATTGGCGAACTGAACAAAAGATTATCAGACCTTGAAAGTCATTATCAGTCTCTGGTACCACTTCGAAAAGAAATAGAAGTCCTGCGCGTTAACACGGAGCAGACCTCCTGCAGAATCTTTGCACTAGAAGCCCGTATTGATGACGCTGAAAATCGCTCAAGGCGAAACAACCTAATATTTTACGGTATCCCGGACCCTTCCGCATCTGAAACATTTTCTGAATCGGAGCGGCTGGTAATGAATCTTTGCCGGGACAACCTACAGGTTCACTTAGAACCAAGAGATATCGAACGCGCGCATCGTCTCGGTCGACATTCACCTGAACGCTCCCGGCCCATAATCGTGAAGATTGCTCTGCACAAGACAAAAACTGCAATATTATCGAATGGTCGCAAGCTTAAGGGGACAAGTTACGGCATAGGTGAAGACTTCTCACGCTCAGTCCAAAATGCTAGAAAACAACTAATTGCTTTTGCGAGAAGTAACAACAAGCCATTTTCAATGCACTTCAAAACACTGCACATGAATCAGAAGCGCTACATTTTCGACGCCGAATCAAACACCGTCAAAGAACTATCGTAGCAATCAAGCCACCGGGAAAAAAAAACGACCGCTGTTGCGGTTACTAGCAAAACTCTTTCACTTTCTGTTATTTACACTAACATTCGCAGTTTCCTACCCAAACGGGAACTTATATCTAGCACTGTATCATCCTCTGAAAGCAATGTGCTATTACTTACCGAAACGTGGTTAACTGATGACATCCGTGATGACGAAGTTCTGTCAGAATTACCAAACTTCCAGTTGTACAGGAATAACCGCGCGTCTACTCGTGGTGGCGGTGTACTCATTGCTGTTCACGAGCAATTATCTTGCTCAGTCGTACATATTAAAACAGAGCTAGAAATGCTCTGGGTACTTATTAAGGCACATCCTCAGTCCGTTGTACTGGGCGTTTGCTACCGACCACCCCGTGCTAGTTCCAATTTTAGCAACCAACTTAATCAGGCCATGTGCCAGCTCACGTCTGCTCATCCAAACGCGCACGTACTTTTATTCGGTGATTTTAACTTCCCACAAATAGAATGGCGCACCAGCAATGTGCATTCATCTACGGGTGTAGGTGAAGCTAATGCGTTTCTTGATATTTGCCTAAACTTCAACATGACCCAACTAGTCACAGAGCCAACACGTGTATCGCAAGATACAGCCAGTGTCCTGGATCTGATACTAACCAACAATCCTGAAAGCCTGTCACGCATTCACTATCTACCCGAAATCAGTGACCATAAGACAATTCACGCCACTTTTTCTTTTCAACCGCTTAAACGAGAAACCTACAAAAAAACGATCCATCTATATGACAGAGGGGATTACGAAACAATAAACGAAGCTCTTAGCGCATTCTTCCACACTTTCCAAGCAACTTTACATCAACACACAGTAGATACGAATTGGACCCGCTTTATCGGTAAACTGACGGAGCTAACCGATAAATTCATACCTAAAGTCAGCTTCACAAGCACCTGCAACAAACCCTGGTTTACTAAAAATCTAAAACGCCTTGAAAATAAAAAGAAACGTTTATTCCGATCTGCCAAACGTGCAGGTCAACCGAGTGTATGGGATAGGTACTATGAGGCTGACCGCAATTATCTTTTAGCCCTGCGCAAAGCAAAAAACTTCTTCTATAACACAGACCTACCCAAGCTACTGCAGACTAATCCCAGACAGTTCTGGAAAACACTTAAGGCTGACAAACCGCGTGACACTGTACTAACCCTTGAATCTGGTGAAGCTATTACTGACGGGGAATGTGCGAATCTATTCAACGCTTCTTTTGCTACAGTTTTTACTGATGAACCAAGCATACACTCCCGCATACCTTCACTTGGCTTTAATTGTAATCATGACATGCCAGCAATCAATTTCTGCGCAAATGGAATATTGTCTATAATAGAAAAAATGAAATTGTCATCCTCTGCGGGCATGGATGGTATCAATTCCAAAATTCTAAAAAATGTTAAAGAGAGTGCTTCGCTTTTTCTTGCTCTAATATTTTCCCAGTCCCTTTCCTCAGGAATCATCCCATGTGACTGGAAGATAGGGAAGGTCGTTCCGGTCTTCAAATCAGGCGATAGAAACTCTCCACTTAACTATCGCCCCATCTCCCTAACAAGCGTCCCCTGCAAGATCATGGAGCATGTCATCTACTCCCACATAATGAATTTTCTCGACAGCAATAATTTTTTTCACCCTTCACAACACGGCTTCCGCAAGGGGTTGTCGTGTGAAACACAGCTGGCAGCCTTCTTGCATGACATTCATACTAACCTCGACGTTAACGTGCAAACTGATGCCGTTTTTCTTGATTATGCTAAAGCATTCGATAAGGTGCCTCATCAACGATTGTTCGCTAAACTTTCCCAACTAAATTTACATCCCACCGTCATAAAATGGATAATAGAGTTCCTTACTAATCGATCACAACGCGTCGCTGTAAATAACCACCTGTCTACTGCCATCCCAGTAACATCAGGTGTCCCTCAAGGCTCCGTCCTTGGCCCGCTACTATTTTTAATCTATATTAACGACTTACCTTTGCATGTAACCAGTAATATACGTATGTTCGCAGATGACTGCGTTGTCTACCGCACAATACTAAACACCTCTGACCAGTTAACCTTAGAGAACGATCTTACTAACGTTTCGAAATGGTGTACCACTTGGTTAATGACACTAAACGTAAATAAATGCAAAACTATGTCATTTACGCGTAGCAATAATCCGCTCATGTTTCCGTACACAATCAACAGCTTACCCCTAGAACTGACTAACTCTTATAAATACCTAGGTGTCACCGTGACTAGCGATCTGATCTGGCGTACGCATGTCCAAAACATCATTTCATCGTCTAACAAAACCTTAGGCTTTTTAAAACGTCACCTCAAAAGTGCTCCAATGCAAGTAAGATTACTTGCCTACACATCACTAGTGCGACCGAAATTGGAATACGCATCCGCCATCTGGGACCCGCACCAAGCATACCTCATCTGCGCTCTAGAATCAGTTCAAAACCGTGCAGCTCGCTTCATTCATTCTTCGTATTCATACGACATCAGCGTCACATCACTAAAATTACTATCCAATCTTCCATCGCTCGCTCTTCGTCGGCGCATTTCTTCTCTTTGTCTTTACCATAAATTTTTTCACAGTTCAATCCTGCATCAACCATCTTACATCAAACCCGCAACACGCATATCAGCCAGGACAAGCCACACGCAGCAGGTTTCATTAATGCGCGCTCGAACATCAACATTTCTCGCGTCATTTTTTTCCCGCACAGCAAAAGACTGGAACGACCTCCCTTTTTCCATTGTCGACATAATATGTCCATCTTCTTTTGCACAACATGTCACTGACCATCTTCTAACAAATAACCTTTAAGTGCTTTTTTGAATTACATGTTGGTTACGTGTGTTATTTATTGTACATGCATATTTCCTTGTAATATGAAGAAATGTATATAGTTGAAACCCATGTATTGATTACGTTTGTTAAATATTATTCCCACCCCTTATGTAATACCCCCATTGGGGGTCTTTAAGGAAAATAAACTGACTGACTGACTGACAATAAGGCCGCGTGCCGGTGGTATCGGCATGCGCAACACTATTCGCAATGCGCCTCGCGGCAATATTTGTATTTATCTGCTTCTCTAGCGTGACATCCTGTATCCTAAGCTCACAACCTTCATTATCATTAAAAATATTGACTGCTGAATTTTCCTTACTGAATTTGAAATCTAAACTATATTTCTTATTACCGCAGATGTCCATAAATCTCTGCAAATCTTCTTTGTTGTCGGCCATTAGCACTATATCATCTGTGTACATTTATGCTGGTGGTGCCTGATCAATGAGTTTTCCTTGTTTGATGAAAGAGAGGTTGAAGCCCAGTCCACTTCCCTCCAATTTGGCCTCTAATCCTTGTAGGTACATCATTAATAATAAGGGTGACAGGGGACACCCCCCTGCCTAAGCCTCTGTTTTATCTCTGCAGGGATGGATACTTTATTTTCCCAAACTACCACACTTCTAAGTAAATGGATGCATTTTGTACATGGCTATGATCCACAGTGGAATACCTGTTGATCTGTGAATACATTTTAAATATATCATGTCTACTTTTTTCTGTATTTGTGTGGTACTCGTATTTTAGCAATTCGCTAGTGCGTTTTATTCCCCAGTACATGAAGCACTGTGCAGAAAGTGTCACAAGCTTGTTAAACACGAAATATGCTTCGTCGTTGATCAAGTCAACCTTTTCACTGAATGATTTTTTGCGGCAAATGAGTTGTAGGGCTTTCTCCATACTCCTCGTCCATTCATTCCCTCAGAATAGGGTACGCAACCAGATTCATTCCTGGTTAGGCTTCTTATTATCATTCTCTTTCCTTCTTTTTCAATTTGTATTCACTCATAGAACTGAGGTGTTTTGTTGAACTTTGGCTTCTGTTTCTGTTAGATGGATTATTTGGGGGCTGTATAGCTCATATCCAGTAGAGTCTTCGGCAACCTTTACTATGTTGCTAAGTGCTCACAATATCAGCGCACCTTTAGAGATTGCATTTGTTAGCAATTTCACGTTTTCATGCTTCATCCTCTCTTTCAACTCTTCATCTATTTCTTTGACGTCATATTTTCTTATGTTGCCCATTTTATTTTTGTTAATCAGCCATTTTAGCTCAGCAAATTGAGTTTTAGATCTTCAGTGGGTAGTTTTTGTAGGTTGTCATTTCTTTTTCAGTTCTTTTTTGTAATTTGAGAAAGCTTGCATACTTCTTGCCTTCTGTTCCAGAAATCAATGTAGTTATGGTTTTCTTGATTTGTTGAGGCCTTGCGTACAGGTGTTCTAAGGTAACGCTCACAGTACACGTGACTGTCACTTTGCTCTATTTCGGGAGGAGCCTTCCAAATTCTTAGCATATTATATGAAAAATGGCTCTTTGGGTTTCCATGAGGTTCTGCATTCAATTTTTGCGGGCTTTCTAATGACGACTATGGAATACAACCACGTGAAGAGGTGAGTTCCGTCAAACATTAAAAATTAAAAGTTAAGGATGAAAAATCATTAAACACGAATTGCGGTTCATTGTTGCTGTAGCTAGGGTTGTATCTGTGGCGAATTTCGCTCTGAATAACCTTGCCTTACATTGGCTCATTGGCGCTACGTCTTTGCCGAGTGAGAAAGTGAGAAAAAGTGTCATGGCAGCCCCTGGTTTCGTCATTGAACTACTTTGAAGTTCAAGCTATGTGGTTATTTGCCGCAGGCATCCTTTCTCGTGATAAATCTACTCTTCAGTGACTGCAGTGAGGAAGACAAAAGTTCACAGCTTGATAGTGCACCTTGAGTCATTGACGGGAAAGCATTCAATCTAACTTATCTCGTGGTGGAGTGCATTTTGGCATCATAAATGTTGTGGCATTGATGGTAATACTGCTGCATGCTAAATGTACCACAATTCGAAAACTTTCTCGCGGCGCAAGTTGCTCGGTTTGTACAGCAGTCTGATGAGATTATTTTAAAGGCTAATAGAGGTCTTGACAATAAAAGTAGGACTTTTATTTTTTACCGTACTACCTGCGATACAGTAGTGGTGCAGGCTCTTCTCACAATCTGTTTACCGTACTTTCAGTGTGGCAAACTTACATTGCTAAAATACCGTGCACGTTGTATTTATTTTGTGGCACTGCGTGTACTCACGATGTCTGTTTATTGTGCATTTAATCTAAACACATTGCTGTTTTATGATAACATGCCGGTCTTGTGTTGTGACCAATATTCAACGGAAGTGTCTCAACCTGGTAAAATTGGCTGCGCTGATGCTCAGTGACAAACGAGTCAAGTGCTGAGTTCTACATAACAAATTTGTGTGAGATACAGCACATTTGGCCTGCCTTTCAAATTGTTATACTATTTGAATTATTAAACCACTGAGAAATAGCATATGAGCGTTAAAGGGGGGGTTTCACTTTCGCTCAGAAATGAACGCTTCATTAGTTTGCCACCAGTCATGCATCCCGTACTTGAAAAGCTGATAAGAAAATAAACTGATGCAATTACTAAATATCCTAATTTTCATGTTGTATTGTAAAAATAATGGTCTTTCTGTTTCTTTCATAATTTCAATTTAATTATAGTGGATACAGTCTGTAGACAAAGCAAAAAATTACGGCATATTCACGGGGTGAATGATGATCTATGGGCGAAGCTCCGGAGGGATTCATCGGTAAACTGTGAATCTTCCGTGTAATTCGCCCAGTCGATCATCATGTAAAGACGTGAGAAACGCTGTGTGTGTATATACACAAATCAACTTTTATTTGTTCTTAGACGATGGATGGCTTGCGATGTCCCTTCATTATGACGGCTTAATGGTCTGTGAAATGAAGGGAGAGCGGTTCCTGTATGGGTTGCAGTGGGCAATTTGCAAATACTAGGTCTATGCATGTTCCTCGGATCGTGGTAGGTTTCATATGGTCAAACGATATACGTCTGAGTGCATATCTACAAGACATATGTGTGCCTTATCCATCCGGCGACTCCGAGCGCACGCCAACAGCGAACGGATTTTATTACAACGCTCCCCCTAGCGTACGTCGCCGCACTAAATCGAACGATTGCCTTCAACCAATGACACGCGCCATATGTGACATCATTCCTATTTTATAAGATCTCGCGTCTTTCATCAACTACAAGTACCGCTTTCTAGTTTATAACATCTTGCATCTTTTCATCATCAGCTACAAGTACCACCATCTAGTAAACACTACAAGAACTAAACGAGA
The DNA here is from genome assembly GCF_043290135.1 of Rhipicephalus microplus. NCBI lineage: Eukaryota > Metazoa > Arthropoda > Arachnida > Ixodida > Ixodidae > Rhipicephalus > Rhipicephalus microplus. The sequence continues at coordinate 464,468,068 of NC_134710.1, forward strand.
GGTGGCTACATACAGGAGACGGTACCGCCATCTAGTGAACACTGCAAGAACTAAACTAGAGTTGGTACATGCAGGGGACGGTACCGCCATCTAGTGAACACTGCAAGAACTAAACTAGAGGTGGCTACGTACAGGCTACAGGGGACGCACAGCCCACGCCCTAAGGAGCTTCGCCCCTAAAACATAGTCAAATCATTGCTATGCTTTGTAGTAAACTTTTAGTGCGCATAAGAAACCAAGCTCAATGAGCATATTGAAGGTATACCAAAATATAGACAAAAATGAGCTATTATTAACAACGAATATACAAGCCAATATCATGAGCTGAGTTGAATAAACTTTATTTGGCCAATGGTTGTTGCTGTGCCCAGGGCTAGGCTGCCAGGGACACATCGTTGGAGGAACATCTTTTGAGATCCTCAGCGACGGCCCTGGCCCGCTGGACAGCCCACACCTGGCCATCGAGGGCCTCGCTGAGAAGGGCGGCTTGCCATCGCTCAACTAGGCGCCCCATTTTGGCGGGTCCCTCAGTTGACGTCATACTTTCTCGTGGCCTATCTTCATCTCTTTCGCATTGCCAAGGTATATGTGCCATATCGGCCTGTTCGTGCGCGCACCACGGGTAGCCAGGCGAGGGGTGCAGCGTAGGCCATAAGCGATGCAGATGGTAGGGGTTGGTGAACGTGCACAACTGCAGCCTTTTCGTTCAGGTCTACCGCCTGCGACCTGTCCAGGTGCATGTGGGGTTGCGGAAATTTTTTCCGGTGTCTCATATTGTGCGCAAGCACGTCGTGGTAGGTGGCATGAAATTCTTTTCCGTAGCAGTCGGCGCACCTCTGTTGCCTCACCTCTTCTGCACAACTTCAGTTGCCGCAGCAATGGACAGGGTGGGGGTGGTAATTTCAGCATTGCCAGTGCCTGTGGCCACCGCCGTGCCTCAGCCGGTGCTCCTCCCAACCACTGTGACGGCTGCTCCCTGGGTGGCGGCGGCGCGGCGGGTAAGTTGCCTCGCGACGAGGTGGGTGCGCTCGTTATGGTTGCACTGGATGCCGGTTAGTCTTTCGCTGTTGGCGTTGTTGCTGCTAGTTTTACAGCTCTTGTTGTTGATAGCTGCAATGTCCCTCATGTCAGCGGAAAACCACTTGAGGGACTTGTCCGCAATCTTGCCTAACGCGAAGTCTTCAGCTCTGGCGTTAAGCATGCGTGCCACCTCCTCGGACAACCAGTCTTTAAAATAGCTCCGAATCGCTGATTTAGAATCGCTAATAATGAGGCTGTCGTCCGCACCGCTGTGGAGTACCGCTAAAGCTATGGTCATTTCTTCTGCAGCTTCAGATGATGGCAGCCGTGCTGATGCCGTGACCCGAGCCTTTCCTGTTGTATCCAGGAGCCCCATAGAGAATGCAGGTCCCGCCGCCGCTGACCGGACTTGCTGTTGATGTTGCCGCTGTCGCTGCATTCGTTGTTGTCGTAGCAGTAGCAGTGGTAGTAGTGTTAGCGCCTCAACTTCGCCTCGCTCGTTCACGGGTAGCGATGGGGGTTCAGAGCGTCCCCCATCGCCGCCGCCGGCTGACAGTGGATAACTGGTTGCATCGACGAAGCGGACACCCTCTTGGCTTCCATGCGCCTTCAGGATTGCTGCAGCTCTGCATTTGCGTCGTTGAAAGTCGTCGAGGGTGTCGTGCTCATCGAGGGTGTTGTGCATCATCTCATCGAGGGTGTCGTGCACACCGAGCTCCAAAATTCTACAGGTTTCCGTGTACTGGGGCACACCCAGGGCTACCTTGAACGCTCGATGAATCACCGCGTTCAGCTTCTCGGTTTCGCTTTTCAAGACAAAGAGAACACGTATACACTGGTGCTAACATTCAAAAAATGACTACAAAACATTTCAGATATGTTGTACCAACAACGCTAGAAGTCAGCCCTTGCCTGCTTTAGTGCATTTTGTATATTATTCAGATCCACTCCTCCAACCTTAACGAAGTAGGAGAGGCCAAATCAAAAACGGGCAAATGAAAATGAGGAACCGACATGTCGAATTGGGCAAGTCAAAAGCGCAAGAAAGAAAAAGAAAGAAGAGGCAGGAGGGAGAGGGGTTTCACATAATAGAGAAGGAAACTTGTTGCTGAATTGTCCTTGCCTCGAGGAAGCACCACCTAACAGTAGAAATAATTAGAAATAGAAATTCCTAGAATGACTTGATTTTAAATGGCCTTCATTGTGTATGTGCCATATCAAATTGATCCGAGAGCCCCCATTTGAAACATATATACTTGTTAACTGGAGTGTATTGAACTTGTGAATAAGGTGTGCTCATATTTTTTTGCCAAAAGGCTGACTAGAGAATAGTAAGTTTAAGGTCATCGAAGATGTGTCCTGTCATTTTTAAATGCCGTGCCACCACTTTCAGTAAATTATTTGCCATGCCTGCGTGATGCCCGTTTAATTAAACATTAACAAACTGTCCTGCTTATGACAATATGTACATTTGATTATGTTGATAAGGTTTGATCTAGTGCAATTAAAACTAGATTTTATATGATGTACATAATCACTTCTGGTGATTTTACCTCTAACCTAATATTGAAGGTGCTTGCAGGTCTTGCATTTTAGACTAAAATTATAGGTGTTAAAAAAGGAGAGTTGACTTTTGCATGCACTAATATGTCCTTAAAATTCTTAATGCAATGATACATGACCTTTGGCACTTTGGGAAACACTTTTCTGAGGCACCAATTGCCTGTTAATGTTAGATTTTGCTTGCCAAGAATAATATTGAAGTTTGGAAGTAAATTTCTGTATTTGAATGCAGGAGCTAGCAGCAGGTGAGGCTGTGCTACAGGGTATCTTCATGCAGTGCCTATTTCTTGATTTGCAAGCTTCATTGCAGACCTTTCTAAGAGCGTTGTGTGGATCATTCTTCTTAACAAATGTCTCCTTGAGCTCCTCAATTGGTGAGCATATTCATTGCTCTCACTACAGACCCTTGCTAAACACTTCACTTGTCCAACGAATGTTTTTTTGTTTGCGGTGTCATGAGTGGCTTGTGTAATAACTGTATTGTGTAGGCTTGTGCAAATAGTTACTTTTAGATTCAAAGTGAATTCAAAGCGAATGGAAATTTTGGTCGAATGATTTCTTATAGAATTCGAATATTATACGACACGTATAAAAAATGGCCATATTTATCATGACCTAACCTGCACAATCTTTTTTTAAATTCAAATAGGGCCTCTATACAAATGCCTTTCTTTTTTCGCTTTAAAAGGAAGTCGAAAAAACTTTGTAGTAGCAGAATTTGACTTTCAGCAGGATCCGAGTAACAACCCTTAAATGCGCAACATTTTAAAACTTAATATAATTAGAGCATATAAGCCATCATAACTAGCTTTTAAGCTTAATAAAATTAATTATGTTGAGAGTAATATTTTTATTTAAAGGAACCGTATAACACTTTTTCAGGTAGCTATGAAATGGATTCAATAAAGAAGCTTATTTATTGCATCATGAATTCACCATCGCAAATATCTTTATAGTCCGTCCAGTACGCGCGAAGTCACAAAGATACCTCGCACGCTGCAAGTGTATTTTCTCTTCTCGTCTCGACGAAAGTACTGGAAGCTAAGCAGGAAGTGATGGCATGGGAAAACAATATACATCCCATGCTCCTTCTGAGCTTGTCAAGTCATTTGCCGGTAGAAGAGAGCAATTTTTAGCTGACTTTGAGAAGTTATTGTGAATCGCACGTTGCATGGTAATATTTGGCTTTCGTGTCCTCAGTAGCCTCTACTACCGATCAACAGTGTTTTCTGACTACGCTCAAAAAGTGTTGCAGGGCTTATTTAATTTGAAGGGGGGCTTTGCGGCAGAGCGAATTTCTTTTGGATAAGTGTTTTCACTGTTCACCAATTCTACATTGCAGTGAAACCACCTCTGCAAGCAGTACATTCGTATTAATATGTAGTTATTCATTTGCGAATAGTTCGAAATTTTCAATGATTTAAATTTGAATCGAAGTGAATTCAAATACCCTACTATTTGTTCGAATATTCAAAGCATTTGAATATTTGCACAAGTCTTGTATTGTAGACTATTTGTTGGCTTTGTGTAGAGCATAACCTTGGACCTTAGATTTCTTTGTTTCAGTAGATACCGTCAGATCTTAAAAGATAATTTCACTGAAAGGATGGTGTATGATAAATTTACTACAAGGGTTAAACCTGTTACAACTGCCAATTATTGAATTTATGCACTTATGTCCTGTTCACACTTCTGCCATAATGATGTAGCAGTTACGGTGCGCAGCTGCTAAACTGAAGGTGGCAAGCTGGATCCTTGTCACTATGATCATATTTTGATGAAGGTGAAATGCTAGAGGCTCGTGCACTGTGCGATGCCAGTGCTTGGTAAAAAACACCAGATGATCGAAATTTCTGGAGCCCTCCACTTCACAGCCCTTATAATCATATCGTGGTTTTTGGACAGTAAACGCCAAGTGTTATTATTGAAATATGTTCACATTTATAAATGTGTCGTCTGTGTAGAAGATATAGGTGGAAAACATTACTGGAGACCATTCAAAAAGCTCTCGATTTTAATGGTTCTATGAAAATCTTGGTGTGTGTTGGTGCAAAAGGGGTTCCCATACTTGTGTCAAAATAACTTAGTTGAATACAATTAAAATTAAATAAGTGAAGTGACTAATTTTAGTAACCACAAGAAAGCTTCAGGCTTATCATTTGCTTGCTGAGACTGACTACTACTTCAATGCCTTCAGTGATAGATATATTTATAAACAAGAAGCAGACAATTATTGCTACCAGAATAGCCTGATCAGAGAGTGGATTCGATTAGTAGCTGAATCTACTATTCGAAAGAAATAGAGTATATCTTAAACCAAGAATAGAAGGGTAGGTGGTGTATTAGACAAATAACGATCTTAGAAGTTATGATAACGGATCGATAGGCATATTGTTGGATAATAGAGGTCTGCGTGGTATTTGTTTGATCGGATGGTGATGAATGGTATTTAATGGCACAAGGGCCAATTGGTGGCCAAAGAGCGCCATTTCAATAGGCTAGAGATCTGAACAATGATATGATCTATGACTGTAAAGGGGCCTTCAAAATTCTTCGCGCTAACACGGGTAAAAACATGGAAGTAATAAAATCTTGACAGTGGCGTGAGATATGTGCAGTGAAAGTGGATGTCAAAATGTCATGATAATAAAAATATGATGTAGATGTAGTCACCGCCGCCACGACAGCGATACATATGTCTTGCTACGGATTACCTTGAAATATGGGGTAAAAGCTATGAACATCTTTAACAACTTGAAAAGTGATTGCAGTTTAAAAAGCGGATCCCTACCAATGAGCATCCTAGGGTGTAGTGGGAGCTGCTGTCAGTAGGGTAGTGAAAAGTGCTTTTTTCTTAGAACATCTAGCTCATTGCACTGGACGAGAATGTGGAAAATAGTAAGCGGTCCTCCACATCTCTCACAATATGGTGGATTACCGGTAGCTAGAGCATATTGCCACATACTTCTAGTAGTGGGTCGTATGCCAAGGTGAAGGCACACACCACAGAGAAGAAAGAAGTGCGCGTGGACCCCCGCTCTGGCAAACAAGCCCAACCGACGCGCTTGGTTAGAGCCCTGTTGCTCGGACATCAATAAACATTGTCGACACCCCCTGGAGCGACGTGACAATTGGTGGAGGTGCTGGGTAGCCCCTCACGGATGTTTCAGACCCCTCCTGGAAGCGGCACCACAAGCCCAGTGTGAGTCCACACTCCCGTTCAACGGACAAGCCGCCGGATCAGGGAATTGCCACCCGAAGCTGACCCTACAGTTCACACAAGTATGATGAGCACGTCCTTTCAAACCACTCTAACGGGTACGGGAAACCCCCCGGTGACTCGGTACACCTTCGAAAGTCAACAGGTTCTGACACCGTTTCATGGCACCGAGCTCGAAGACGTCGAGGACTGGTTGGTCGACTTCGAATGCGTGGCTGCTTTGAACGACTGGAACGACGCGGCCAAACTACGGCGTGTTTACTTCTATTTGGAGGATGGAGCACGTACCTGGTACATGAATCACGAGGAACAGATGACATCGTGGCCCGAATTCCGCCGCCGGCTGTTGGACACTTACAGAAGTGCTGATCGTCACGAACGAGCGGCGCGAGTGATCCAGGCCCGCATCCAGATGCCCAACGAAACTGTCATGACCTATGTGGAAGATATGACGCGTCTGTTCCGACGGGCTGATACAAGTATGACAGAAGAGAAGAAGTTGCGTCACCTGATGCGGGGAGTTAAGGAGCAGCTTTTCGCTGGCCTTGTACGGAGCCCTCCGAACACGGTTGCCGAGTTTTTGTCTGAAGCCGTCACGATGGAAAAGATGCTTCAGCATCGATCCACCCTGTATGGGCGGCAAGTGAACACGTCCACTGCTCAAGTTCTGACGGCTCTTGGGAGCAACACCGAGTGTCTGCGCGACCTTATCCGCTCTATAGTACGTGAGGAGCTGCAAAAGGCTGCCACACCACCACTACCTACGGTGACTTCTATTGCAAGTATCGTCAAGGACGAGCTGCATCATGCCTTGCGTGACCATGCGAGTCTGGATAACGCCACACCCACCCCGGCTGACTACCAGCGTGCGACTTATGCGGAAGCCTTGAAGCGCCCAGCTTCCTCTTCCCCGCTGTTTGTTCAGGCACCTCCTACAGTTTCACTTCAGTCGGCGCAGCCTCTACGGTACTACGAGAACACACGCACGCCCCCACCCCTCATTTACGCCAACCCTGTGCATCTTGCGGAACAACCAGTACACTACCTTGAGGACAGACGTGCTTCGCCTCGGAAATCTGATGTTTGGCGCACTCCTGATCGCCGACCTTTGTGCTTCCACTGCGGTGAAGCGGACCATTTGTACCGCCAGTGTCCATACCGGCGCCTCGGGCTGCGCGGCTTTTCAGTATATTCAGCGCCTCCTCGGTATGGCCAGCGACCCCGGGACATTGAGGATTACCTGGCTCAACAGCGCATGCCACCGCCTTCTGGACGGCAGCCACGCTCACCGTCGTTGAGGCGCTTTTCATCTTCGCCACAGCGCCAGGCTGGCGCACGGTCCCCCAGTCCCCGCCGTGAAAACTAACGCAAGCGCCCCTTGGAGGCGAGGTCGCTGGCAGTCAACGTGCTGAAGACCTCCGATCGACGCTAACAGTAAAGGGTGTGGATTCCACTGAGCGATATGTGCGGCTTTCTCTGGATATACCGGTACTGACAGACGGCTATGCAGTATGTGCTTTAGTTGATACCGGGGCTGACTATTCTATACTAAGTGGGAAATTGACCAGACTACTTAAGAAGGTAATCACGCCCTGGCATGGCTCTGTGATTCGAACGGCTGGTGGCCACACCGTCTCTCCGCTTGGAACCTGCACGAGTAGAGTTCGGGTCTGCGGTTATACTTTTGTAGCAAGTTTCCTTGTGCTCCGTGAATGTTCACGCGGTGTTATTCTTGGTGTTGACTTCCTGCAGGAGTATGGAGCTGTCATTGATCTTCAAGAGAATCGCATCACCTTCTCAGCTGACCAAGCGATCGACAAGCAGGACGACCAACAACGTACCGACATTCTTCGTGTTTCTGCTAAAAGTATAACGCTTCCTCCAAGAGCCAGTGTCATTGTCGACGTCACATGCTGTGGATTGCGAAATGGTGAAGCGATTGCAGAAAGTAATTTTGAACACCTGCTGACTCAAGGTGTTTGTGTGGCTAGGAGTATCATACAGCTACGTGATGGCCGATCTCAACTGCTCGTTACAAATTTCAGTAACGATCACCGACACCTTTTCCGTGGCACTTCGTTAGCCTTTGCAGATAAATTAGGTACCGTTCCCATCTGCTTCTCGTCGGACGCCGTCGAGGCCGCCGATACGTCTCTAAACAATATCGATAATAATTCTAACCTCACACCAGAAAACCAGACAGCACTGCGAAAACTCTTGCTTGAATTCAAGTCATGCTTCGCTACTTCCTCTAAGGTGCGCCAGACTTCGATCACTAGGCACAGAATCATCACTTACGAAGACGCCCGCCCAGTACACGAACAGCCTTACCGTGTGTCAGCGGAGGAACGAGAAGCCATTCGTACGCAAGTTCGAGAAATGCTTGACGACAGCATCATCGAGCCTTCCAACAGTGCGTGGTCCTCTCCGGTCGTCCTGGTCAAGAAGAAAGACGGAACGCTACGTTTTTGCGTCGATTACAGGAAGCTGAACAGCGTGACTAAAAAGGACGTGTACCCGCTGCCACGCATCGACGACTCGTTAGACAGATTACGCCGCGCCCACTATTTTTCCTCTTTGGATTTAAAAAGCGGGTACTGGCAGATCGAGGTTGACGAGCGAGATCACGAGAAAACGGCCTTTGTTACCCCTGATGGCCTGTATGAATTTCTTGTCCTTCCTTTTAGTTTGTGCTCAGCGCCCGCAACCTTCCAGCGAACGATGGACACTGTGCTTACTGGTCTGAAGTGGCAAACTTGCCTCGTATACCTTGATGATGTTGTCGTTTTCTCTGAAACCTTCCAGCAACATCTTCATCGCCTCAGGAGTGTGCTACAGGCTATTCAATCAGCAGATCTTACACTCCAACCGCAGAAGTGTCACTTTGGTTATGAAGAGCTCAAATTCATTGGCCATGTAGTCAACGCGAAAGGAGTCCGACCCGACCCCGACAAACTTGCCACTGTAGCCGCGTTTCCGCATCCTACAGACAAAAAAACTGTTCGGCGCTTTCTGGGCTTGTGCGCCTACTATCGACGATTTATTAAAGGGTTTTCGAAGATAGCGGAACCCTTGACTCACCTTACACGCGACGACACACCGTTTGTATGGGCTACCGAACAACAGGCTGCTTTTGCCGAGCTACGACAGCGGATGCAGTCAGCCCCTGTTCTTGCGCGTTTTGACGATGATGCTGACACAGAGGTGCACACTGACGCCAGTAACATCGGCCTCGGCGCAGTGCTCGTCCAACATCAACACGGCAAAAAACGAGTCATTGCCTATGCCAGCCGCTCACTGTCCCGTACCGAGGTGAATTACACGACCACAGAAAAAGAGTGTCTCACAGTAGTGTGGGCGATCACCAAGTTTCGCCCGTACCTCTATGGTCGTCCATTTAAAGTGGTGACGGACCACCATGCCCTCTGCTGGTTGGTAAACATTCGTGATCCCTCTGGACGACTGGCCCGATGGAGCTTGCGTCTACAGGAATTTGATGTTACCATCGTATATAAGTCTGGACGGAAGCATGAAGACGCTGATACGCAGTCGCGTGCACCCATACCTTTAGTCAATCAAGAAGAAGGCGACGATGACGGTTTCCTGGGCGCCCTTAGCTCATCTGACTTGAGCAGACGCCAGCGAGAGGATGAAGAGATTCGACCGCTCATCGACTATCTGGAGGGTCATAGCGCCGTTATACCTCGCCATCTATTTCGTGTCATGACGTCTTTCTGCCTCCGAGGTAATGTCCTGTACAAAAAAAAAAACGCCCGTTCTACGAGCCGCGCTTACCTCCTCGTCGTTCCGAAGGACATGCGGGACGAAGTCCTCTCCGCGTGCCATGACGAGCCCACATCTGGTCATCTAGGTTACTCGCGAACGCTCGCCAGAGTAAGTGAGGCGTACTACTGGCCCGGACTTTCGGCAAGCGTGAAGCAGTACGTTAAAAGCTGTCGTGAATGCCAGCGTCGAAAGTCGCCACCAAGCAAGCCGGCTGGATTACTTCAGCCAATTGATCCACCACACAAGCCATTTGACCAAGTCGGCATGGACGTTCTCGGCCCATTTCCTTTATCGTCCGACGGCAACAAATGGGTCATTGTTGCAACTGACTATTTGACCCGCTATGCTGAGACACAGGCAATACCACGAGCCACGGCTTCTGAGGTAGCAGAGTTCTTCATGTGCCACATTGTTCTGCGCCACGGTGCTCCATCTACAGTGATAACCGACAGAGGAACAGCGTTCACTGCACAGCTTATTGATGAATTTTTGCGGCTAAGTAACACTAGGCATCGAACGACGACTGCTTACCATCCGCAGAGCAACGGCTTAACCGAGCGACTAAATAAGACAGTCACAAACATGATCTCCATGTACATCGACGTCCAACACAAAACATGGGATCGCATTTTGCCTTATGTGATGTTCGCTTATAACACCGCCGTTCAAGAAACAACCCGATTTACACCGTTTCGCCTTCTCTACGGCCGCGAAGTTCAGAAAATGCTGGATGCGATGCTTCCTTAGGAAGGCGCTGATCGATTTACAACTGACGCAGAAGAATTTGCAGAACGTGCCGAGGAAACGCGCCAGCTCGCCCGGCTACACATTGGTCGGCAGCAACAAATCGATGCACGACGTTACAATATGCGTCACTATGACGTATCTTACAGTCCGGGAGACCAAGTTTGGGTTTGGACCCCTGTTCGACGCCGTGGCCTCTCCGAAAAGTTGCTCAGCAGATACTTAGGTCCATATAAAGTGATACGCCGCGTGAGCGACGTAAACTACGAAGTGGTTCCGGACGCTACGTCGTCACGATGGGCACAACGAAAACAACCGACCTCTGACATAGTTCACGTGGTGCGCATGAAGCCCTATTTTGCGCGTTCCTAAAAGACCACTTTTTCTGTGTTTTTTTTATTTGTGCTCTGACAATTGCCTCATCATTGGTGAACTTATCGTGTCTAACATTTGATCATTGGTGCCCTTTTTCATTGTTTAGCCTACTTTGTTTTGGTTTTTTTTTCAATAACTTCACAGCATCGTGACGATGCTCTTTCTTTTTTTTTGTTGAGGAGGAATATTGCCACATACTTCTAGTAGTGGGTCGTATGCCAAGGTGAAGGCACACACCACAGAGAAGAAAGAAGTGCGCGTGGACCCCCGCTCTGGCAAACAAGCCCAACCGACGCGCTTGGTTAGAGCCCTGTTGCTCGGACATCAATAAACCTTGTCGACACCCCCTGGAGCGACGTGACAATATGAATGTGTAGAGTGTGTATGTGCTGTTTTAAGCCTCGTTAGTGTTACTTCTGTGTGTCATGATTTTGATATTGGTGGCCAATTACCTAGTTCTCGCTTAATAGCATAAAGTTTATTCTCGGTGTCTATCCCGCTTGCCCGGCCAATGCTTCCTGAGCTCTTGTTTTAGAAAAGGTTTCATGTCAATTGTACAGATTGGTATTGATGCTTTGGAAGTAGTGTCGTTTGTGTGATCAGTATTTCACTTACGGAAACATCATGAATCTTCGAGAAGGTAGAAGTGCCCTGCCTGCTTGCTTGTTTTTAGGCATCAAGAAGTGGTATTCAGAAGGTGTGATTGATTCCTTGTCTAAAAGATTCGTTATACTGTCATCACCCATGCCGACCCAGTAACCAATGTGACTGAGCATTTTTTCCGAAGAAACCAACGATACCGAAGCACCTCTCCGTGGTGTCAACATAAATCAAACGCTTCCTGTAAAAAACACACGATGGCTGCACGGCCTGTTGCTAGAGTTCGACGCCTGTTTTGTAAAATAATAAACATTCTGTGAGACATTGATTACAAAACACCGCATCACCACCTAGAATGATGCACACTCTATACAGCAACAACGTTACCGCGTTTCACCAACTGAACAACACGCAAATCAATTACAAGAGAAAGAAATCCTTCACGACAGCATAATACCGCCCTCAAGCAGCTCATGGTCATCGCCAGTCGTCCTTGTAAAAACGAAGGGATGTAAACTTTGCTTTGTGTCCATTATTGAAAGCTTGACTATGTCACAAAGAAGGACATGTATCTGTTGCCTCGGCTGGAGGATCCTCAAGACAGGCTGAAGCGATCAAAATACTTTTTGGCGATAGACCTCAAGAGTAGTATTGCTCAATTGAGCTCGATGAACGGGACCTCGAGAAAACAGCTTTTGTAACTCCAGATGGTCTGTACAAATTTCGATTGCTTCCTTTCGGCCTCTGTTCTACTCCACCCACATTTCAACGAATGATGGATACCGTTCTCTCTGACCTTAAGTGGAAAAGTTGTCTACGTCGATGATGTGGTTTCTTTGCACAAATGTTTGACGAGCACCTTTGTCGCCTTCAGAGTGTTTTAAAAGCTCTTCGATCAGCTCACCTCACCCTCAAGCCAGAAAAGTGCCAACTCGGCTATAAAAAACCTCGGTCACGTTGTGAGCACGGCTGGTGTTCGGCATAATAACAACACTGCTGCCATGGTCACTCTTCCAGGTCCAACAGACAAAAAAAGTGTTCTACTATTTCTTGGTTTGTGTCCGTATTATCGCCGCTTTATTGAAAATTCTCTAAGACTGCGGAGCCACTCATCAGACTTACGCGTGACGACACATCATTTTTCCATTTCTGTGGATTGACGAACAGAAAAACTGCAGATATATCCTTTTTTTAAAATTTTTGGACCGAAGGGTTGTTTACTAGCCCTTTAAGAAATGCAGGTCAGGCTATAAGCACTCTTTGCTGGGCTACTCGGTTCATGTTCATGTACAAGCTACAAAGATATGAATGTCTTGCATGAGGAAAAAATGAAGGAAAGGGTCGAGGATTGTGCAAACTTACGACTGTTTATAATCATATCCTGCATCAAAAAAATATAGACACAGGCGCGTGCAGCAAGCTGCGTACACATTGAGCGCATACTACCCAATCTAAATCTGTGAACTACCTTTCTAGCTACGAGAGCGACCATAAGTATGTCTGACACATAGCGGCGTAGCGATATGATGGCACACCAGGCCTGTGCCTCTACTTCTCCAATATTGGGCTCTAAACCAAGGATACCCTTGGTTTAGAGCCCAATATTGTTTTTGTGGTAACTGGCTCTAAACCAAGAATACCCTTGGTTTAGAGCCAGTTACCACAAAAACAATACTGCGCCTTGGCAGTTCAAATAAAGATAACAAGAATCCAGTCATTCTGAAGCTACTTGACTCGCGAAAGCAATCGATTATACTAATAAAAAGCTATAAGAATGAAAACACGAACTACTCTGTAGGTGAAGATTTTAGACAAGCTTAAGAGCACTGACTATCTATAGAAGAAGATTTCAGTCGAAAAGAAAAGGAAACTACACATAAATGCAAGCACTTTTGTCTGGTATGATGAAAGAAATGAGAAAACTGAACTCCAGAAAAAAACACCGAAGGAAGCCGCCAACTAACTCGAAGCCAAAATCATCCACGGAAGTAAATTCGTTTAACGTAAACATGAAAAGCGTTGTCAATAAAACTGAAGCATTAAAAAACGTGCTGCTCGAACACAGCCTCGATATAGTTGCTATTAAAGAAACATGGCTTTCAGAAAACGTATACAGCCACGAAATAGCACCCTAGAACTACTCAGTCATCCCTAAAGACCGACCAACTAGAGGCGGTGGCATAGCTTTCCTGATTAAAAAGCCTTCACAATTTGTCTTGATGCCCGATGTTCCAGATGCAGAAGCAGTGTTCTGTAAAATTATGTGCGGCAACACTTCAATACTTACTGGCCATTTCTACAGAAGCCCTGTGTGTGGCCACGAAAGTGTTGTTGCTGTCCATGAGTTTAGGCAGAATCATGCTAGCAATCATGTTATTCTTATGGGAGACTTCAATTCAACCGATGTTGACTGATGATGATGATGTTTGATGTTTTGTGGCGCAAGGGCCATTTCACCGCCAAAAAGCGCCAGTTCATCTTACTAAAAATATGGACAATGATTGTGATGAGCGGCTGTATGAGTGCCATAAAATTCCTCGCGGTAAGGCGGGTAAAAACATACGAGTAATAAAATCATGACCATGCCGTGAAAGGTGTGTGCGGTGTGAATAGATGACAAAAGTGGTGATAATAAAAATCGATGGTCGATATGTATGGCATTAGCACAAGTGCCTCACTCGTTCATACCCTTGCGTCCAAGGAACGTGAGGCAAGTGCTTTCTTGTGCAGTTACCGCAGCAAAACTCTCTCTGGAGAGGTCGTGCTAAAGAATGCCCGGATATATGATACGAAAACTACGAATTTCTTTTAAAAACGCTAACAATGATTTATGACTAAAAAGCGGTTCCCCACCGACGAACATTGCAGGGTGTAAAGGTATATGTTGTCGGTAGAGTACTAAAAAGTGTTGTTTTCTTAGAGTGTCTAGTTGTTTGCACTGGATTAAAAGGTGAAGAACTCTTAGTACTTCACCACATCTATCATACAATGGTGGATCGCCACCGGACAAAAGATGTAAGTGTGTCGTGTATGTGTGTCCCATCCTGAGCCTCGTTAGTGTTATCTCTGTGTGACATGATTTTGATACTGGTGACCAATGGCCAAGTTGTGGCTTAATAACGTGTAAATTGTTTTGTGTGTGTCTATCCCACTTGCTTTGCCAGTAGTCCCTAAGCTTTCGTTTGAGAAACAGCTTAAGATCAAGGGCTAGGTTTGATATGGGTGTAGTGCCAGTGCTTTTGTGGACGGATGCAGCAAGCTGATTCGCCATAACGTTGCCATGGATCTCACGAATCCCTGGCACCCAGTACACTACAACATGTTGTTTGAGTGTGTAGAGTGTGCATAAAATAGAGTAAAGTGAGACGAGGACAGGGTTTTTTTTGTTTTTTAAGATTGTGCAGCGCCGTTATCACACTGAGGGAGTCCGTGTAAATTACTGCTTTTTGTATTTGTAGTTGTTTGATGTGTTTAGCAGCCACAAGTATCGCGTAAACTTCCGCTGTGAAGATACTGTGCCTGGATGTAGACGGCCAGCATCCGAAAAGGATGGGCCGACAGCACCGTAGGACACAGAGGAGTTAGACTTAGAAGCTTCTGTAAAGAATTCAGGACGTGTGTATTTGTGTTGAAGTTATAGGAAGTATGTTCGGATATGGGCAATAGGCACATGTTTTGTAACTTCTAGGAAAGACACATCACAGTCTATAGTCTGCCACTGCCACGGTGGCGGGTATGCTACAGGAGCCATTAAACTGTGTTCAAGTGACACTCTATTTTCTTCAGCTAGACCCTTCAGGCGAACTGAGCAGGGCTGACTCATCGAAGGCCTGTTTGAAACAGAATGGAGCTCGAAAAATCATTAATAGTAGAGTATGAGGGGTGCTGCTTGTCTGCTTTAAACTTAAGAAAATATACAAAGGACATGTAAGTTCTTTGTAGAAGAAGCGACCATTCATTTGACTCAACATAATGGCTTTATACAGGGCTGGTGCGAAACGCACTCGTAGAAAGGCGGATGCCCAAATGGTGCACGGGATCCAGCATCTTCAAAGCACTTTGAGTCGCAGACTGATAAACAACGGTCCCATAATCTAAGCGTGTGCGAATGTGGCATCTATACATGTTCATGAGATATTGCCTATCACTACCCCACGTAGTACGTGACAACACGTTTATAACATTCATGGCTTTTAAACATTTTGTTTTTAAATACTTCATGTGTGGTACGAAGGTGAAATTGTCCAAGATTAAGCCTAAGAATTTATGCTCGGCTTTGACAGACAGACGTTGCCCGTTCAGTCGAATGTCAGGTTCCAAGTGCATGCCTCTCTTTTAAGAGAACAAGACACACGTGCTTTTTCGTGGGTTAAGTCGAAATCCGTTTTCATCTGCCCATTTGGAGACGTTGTTTAAACCCAGCTGAACCTGCCGCTCACATATTGCCAAGTTGCATGACTTGAAGCCAAGCTGAACGTCGTCGACATATGTACAGTAGAACATATTGTGGGGGATGGACAGGTGCAAGGAATTCATTTTGATAATAAAAAGTGTACAAGTAAGTACACCACCTTGCGGTACTCCCTTCTGCTGGACAAATGTTTGGGAGAGAATACTGCCTACACGGACACGGAATGTTCGATTGGGCAAGTATCTCTCGATAATGGAAAACATTCTACCGCGCACACCCGGGTGAGACAAGTCTCTTAATATGCCAGAACGCCATGTTGTGTCGTAGGCCTTCTCAATATCAAGGAACGCAGAGAAGGAGTATTGTTTGCGGGCGAGTCTCGGATGTGTGCCTCGATACGCACCAGATTGTCGATGGCGGATCTACCCTCTCGAAATCCACACTGGAATCGGTCGAGCAGACTGTGTGTTTCAAGGGGATGTAAAAGTCGGCGGTTTATGATCTCTTCAAAACGTTTACAAAGGCAGCTTGTAAGTGCAATGGGCCTATAACCTGAAACTGAGGAAGGGTCCTTGCCCTCTTTTAAAATAGGAATAGTTATAGCCTCTTTCCAGGAAGCAGGGATGACACCAGAAAACCAGATAGCATTGTATTGGGCACGGCACATGGCGTGCAGGCAACATGTCTATGTCGGCATTGCTGTTTATGCAGGCACTTTCGTGGATTGTGGGAGCGACAACTACGAGCGGCACATTCTGGCTACCTTCCCATGAGTCTCATCAGATAACTGAGGGCAACAAGTGGCTGGATGAACCTTCATCGGTGTCAACTGGTGGCGCAAATTGGCTGCCTTTTGGCGGAACCTATCAGGACTCTGAAAGCAGCACCTGGACGGCTCGTCTATCATCAGTGACGTCATCTACACCTTGGCTAGAAAAGGAGCAGCCCAACCAAGGAACCCTCAGAGGGCACGGCACATGGCCTGCAGGCAACATGTCTAAGTCGGCATTGCTGTTTATGCAGGTTCGTTACCTCTCTAATACAGCATGTTAAAGTAGTGACAATCGATTTTAGTTAGTGTTTCCATGCCCTAACTTTTGTATAGCTTGTGTCATTGATTGCTGGTCTGTGGTGTTGATGCTTTTAAAGTCTGGTGATGTTGAGGAAAACCTGGGGCCAAGGACTGCTGAGATGTTGGAGCAAATCTTAAAAAATCAAGTAGCATCCGAAACCAAGATAAATGCTATGAGGAAAGAAATATCCGATTTAAATATTGAAACTGAAAAGTTGACGGACTATTTTAAAAGTATTGATGAAATGAGCGAGCGAATTAACAGGCTGGAAACTATAGTTAGGCAACAGGAACAGAAGTTAATTTATTACGAAAACAGGAGTACACGTAATAATCTACTCGTATTCGGCCTACCAGAAGATTATGGTGAAGCCGACTCAGACCTGACGGAAACTGTTGTTCATAAACTTTTTGACACAAAATTGGATATTAAAGTAAAATTATTTGTCCCAATCCGCCGGCTCGGCAAGCAATAACCAAAACGCTTAAGACCGGTCATCATTAATTTTTACGATTACCGCAAAAAAGAAAGTGTGCTAAAAAACCGCGAAAAATTGAAGGGGACTACTATTAGTGTCAGCAACGATTACGCAAAGGAAACTGTCTACGTTAGGAAAAAGTTATTGCAAAGCGGCGAAACCGAAAGGGCAAAGGGAGAAAAAGTGAAGTCGATTCATGACAAGCTTAAAGTGAGCGGCGAGCTTTATCAGTGGGATCCGACACGAAATATTCGTACTCAATGCAAGCAACAATAAGATAACAAGGAACGTAACCACAGCTCTGCAACTTCCGCTCATAGCAGCTCGAATGTGCCGAAGCTTATCGATGGAAGTGGCATAAAATCATCTGAGACGGCGCGTTCATAGCTAAGAATTCTTTCACTGAATGCGCGAAGCATTGTAAATAAAGTAACAGATTTAGAAATCTTGTTGATTACACACAGCCCCCATGTTGTTGTCTTAACAGAGACATAGTTGAATAATGCTATAACAGATAACTGCATCCTACAGCCAGGATACAAGATTTTCCGGTGGAACAGGGACACCCGAGATGGTGGTGTGGCAATGATAATTGAAAACAACGTAGCGGCAACAATAGTACATTGCCAGTTGCCAGAAACAGTGTGGTGCAAGGTGAATTACGCTAATTTCACGGATCTCATTGAAGCCGTCACAGACAACCGGAAGTCACTCGAGTTTTTAGAAAAATAATTATGTTTTTGTGTGATCATGTAAATGAAAACACGAGGCTGATAATGGCTAGTGACATTAATTTAGTGCATATAAATTGGGTAAGCTTTTCAACCGGTCATGCGGAAACCCGTAGGTGGTGGTGAAAACTTTTAATAACCATTAAATGGTTACAGAGAGGTGATTGGGTTGGGGCCTTATTGGCCTCCTACCCTCACAGCACTAGGTGGAACCCCTATTCCGGGGCTCCATTGGCAAGCAACGCCACCCGCGCCCGTTGAACCAGAGCCTCTTGGGCCTTCAGGTCTTGACAGCCGAGCAAGGCCGCCTCCCAGTCCTCTCTCATGGGATTGGGGTTGGGGGGGATAGATGGATTAGACTGGCACGCCCAGACGATGTGAAAGGTGTCAGCCACCTCACCACAGAACTGGCACGTGCCATCAAAGGATGAATTGAAATGTTTTAGCACCGCCGGGCACAGTACAGTATTGGTAAACAGTTTTAAGAGAAGGCGCTCGTCAGCGCGATGCAGTCCCTTACAAGGGTCTGGATAGCGCCGGTGCTCCTCCTTGTAGTAATTGGTAATATCTTTGAATGAAAGGGCCGAATTGTTTGATTGCGAGTAGGCTTCCAAAGACAGGGAGATAGCCCGGGAAGAGAGTGCGTGGGCGGCCTGATCGGCCTGTTCGTTACCCCTGAGTCCTTGGTGACCGGGTGCCCAAACCAGATTTCACGGAGTTGGATTAACGTATCGGCAGCTAGGTTCCAGTATGCGCTGAGCAAGCGGTGAAGCCCACCCTAGCTGATAGTTCCGACAGGCCCCTCGTGAGTCGGTGATGATATGTTTAGAAGAGGGATAGGTGAGAGCCAGAGCGATGGCAATATCCTCCGCGTGTGTTGCGCTGTAGGCTTTGAAAGTGAGCCCGTTTACGGTGTTTGCGTTGTGTATGACTGCGGCAGTATACCACCCCCCATGGTGCGGGCCGGCAACGTCCACGTAGCACACGTGTTCCTCTTGACCAAAGTGTCGCTGCAACGCTTCCGCGCGCGCCTGGCGGCGACCACTGTGGTTTTCTTTGGACATGTTGCGTGGAAGGGGTCGGACCCGGAGGGCGCGTCTCCAAGGTTCTGGCACTCTCACCCTTTCCTCAATATAGTAATCGTGTTTGATGTGTATTCGGTCCAAGAGGCGGCGACCGGAATGGGTCGGTGCAAGGCGCGTGTATTGGTTAACGAGGCGGGCTTCTCGAAGTTCCCGGTAGGTATTCACCACGCCTAGGGCCAGAAGTCTCTGGTTGGACGTGGTGATAGGGAGGTCGAGAGCCCGCTTGATAACTTTACGGTGGATGACCTCGAGTTGATCATCCTCGTGTTTGCGTAGGTGCAAGTAGGGAGTCGAGTAGAGTATTCTACTCGTTACGAAAGCATGGGCAAGCCGCATTGCATCCCTGCTTCGTAATCCGCCCCGCGTGTTGGAGACCCGGCGGACCATACGGCCCACCTGGTCTCCCACCGTGCGAAGTTTGGCTATTGTGGTGTCGCCTTGCGTTGGTGGTGTATGAAGAGGCCAAGGACGCGGATCTCCTTGGCCTCACGGATCGGTCCCGAGGGAAGACTGATATGGAGCTGAGTTGTGTCCTGAGGGGAGGGACGTACGTGCACAAATTCTGACTTAGCCGGGGCACACTGGAGTCCGCAGTAGGTTGCGTAGTCGTCGACTACAGTCACTGCTGCTTGCAGGCATGACTCCATGTGACCCAGGTTACCTTGCGTGGCCCAGATCGTGATATCATCCGCGTAAAGAGCGTGATGTATCTCTGGTAAAGAAGTCAATTTGGGGGGAAGATGAAGCATGGCTATATTAAATTGGAGGGGAGAGAGGACCGCGCCTTGAGGAGTTCCCCTCGAGCCGATGACGTAAGGCCCATGTTCCTCATCTTGTATGCGTATGTAGGCTTGACGGTCTGTAAGAAACTGTCTAACATAATTGAATGTTTTATAACCACAGTTGGTCTGACTGAGGTGGTCAAGGATTACCTCATGCTTCACGTTGTCGAATGCCCCTTTAAGATCCAAGGCCAGGACTACCTTGTCATTGTGGGGGCATTCAACCGGATCTAATATGTCATGGTGGAGCTGTAGAAGTATATCCTGGGCTGACTTCTGAGGGCGGAATCCAAACATGGTGTCCGCAAAAGTGTGCTGTGTTTCTAGAAACTCGGAAAGTCTGTCGCGCACCATCGTTTCCATTAGCTTGCCGACACAAGACGTGAGGGAGATGGGGCGAAGGTTCTCCACGTCAATAGGTTTACCTGCCTTCGGGATGAAGGTCACGAGAGCTGATTTCCATTCAAGAGTATCGGTCCCTGAGCGTGTTTGCCAGCTGTGTTGTCGTTCCTGTAAAGTTGTGCATGACCTTATGTAAGTGACGTTGAGTTTCCGTGCGTGTTTGTGTTGGATCGATGAGAGCGCGAAACAGGCGCCACGTGTTGCGACCAGACATCTGGCGTGCAGCCGTGTTGCACCTGTCCACCCAGTTAGTGTCGGCTAGCTGAGCAGCATATTCCGCAGCTTGCTCCGTCAGTTCTAGGATGCGTTTCTTGAGGCGTCTGTTATGTTTCTGTTTTTTCCATCGTTTGGTGAGGCTGCGGCGGGCCTGCCAAAGATGGAGGAGGTGGTTGTCCACGTCCGTTTGAGTTTCCGTGAGCTGTATCACTGTTCGTGTTGTTTCAGTGTAGACGTCAGTGATTTAGACCAGGTGTCGTATCCCGACTGGAGAGGGTCTACAATAGGTAGAGTGGTGCGGAAAGTTGTCCAGTCTGGGCTACGAGCTTGTGTAAGTGGGCGTTTTAAGGGACGCATGTACACGGTTGTGTTTAATACACAATGATCACTACCGAGAGTGTCCTGTGTGTTCCACCAGTCGGCATGGCGTATGTTGCGTGTAATTGTGAGGTCCGGGCAAGTATCTCGTTGAACAGAGTTGCCTACACGTGTTGGGCTGGCGGGATCAGTGTGGAGGGTGAGTCCAAGTGTAGAAAGAAGTTCCGCAAGCTTCCTTCCACGCGTGTCCTCTCGTGAGTAACCCCATAACCTGCTTAGGGCATTGAAGTCGCCGACGATCAGGAGGGGGTCCCGTCCTGCCACCTGCATAGCTTGTGTGAAAGTTGCGCTGAACGTGACGTTCTTAAGCTTTGGGGGACAGTAAATGTTTAAAATATGAACAGGTGGGTCAGATCGCCTTATAGGCAGCACCGACACCATCGTGTATGGGAAAGGCGGTGTTGTGGGGAGTGTGACTTCCTGGGCAGTATATTGTTTGTGAACAAGTATACATGTCTCCGGGTTGTGTTGAAATGTACTGTAATTTGTGAGTTTGACGTCCGTGCCGGGTTCCTGAAGGGCAACCACGGCAACGAGGAACTCAAAGGTCTCAAGATAGAGGCGGAAATGAGCCCGCTTCTTGTGGTTCTTGAGACCTCTGCAGTTCCACTGTGTTAGTAACAACGGCTGAGTTGCTCTGGCTCGCGACCTAGGGTTGGAGGCCATGTTCGGAGATAGAGGGTGGGGTTGTGTTGTTAAGATTACTCAGTTCACTAGCACCATGTGCTGACGTACTGGAGTCTTCAGAAAAGTCCGACTCATCTGGAGTCACTCTGTTAAATTTTGAGGGGCGATTAACGTCCCTAATTGGCCCTACGCGCTTGAGGACGCGTGGATTGTCTTGTATCCACTTTTGAATAATGTGAGTTACTGCTTGTGTCACCTGTGCGATGACAGTCTCTATATGACGCGCGATGGTGTCGTGGATAATTTTGGGGAGGTCGGCCAATTGTGTTTCTATTGCATTCACCTGGGTCTCCAGGGCCGCGACGCGACTCTCTACAGTAGTAGGAATCTCCCTGTCTGTTATATTTTCCTCTTCGCCGCTCAACGAGGGCTGAGTAGTGAGGTTGGTTCTGAGCGAGTCAAGTTCGCTGGCTAGTTTTTCATTCTGAGATCGCAAAAGGGCGAGCTCATGCCTGAGTTTTTGTGTTTCGGTAGTGCTTGTGGCAGAAGAAGGTGGAGAGGAGAGAGAGGAGGGGGAGGAGGCGACCTCCACCCAACTGCCTACCTTGGGTTGGTTGCGTGCAGCGTTGCCAGATGGAGCGCCGAAAGCTGGAGATTCCGCCGCGCCAGGTGGCAGCGTTGCCGTTGGTGCTTTGCCAGGAATTGGCGCTTTGCCAGTTGACCGGCGCTTTGGTTTTGTTGGGGTCCCCGATGTCCTGGACCCTGGTTGCTGAAGCCTGATGAATTTTTCAGTGCATTCGCGGGAGCTGGTGAGGTGCGGACCCCCGCAAACTATGCACGTTGGGTTGCATTCGTGGGGGGCCATCCCCTCAGGACCAGCGCCCACGTTTTGGCCACAAAGGCTGCATCTTTCGGTGACCGGGTTGGGACAGATATCCGCCCGGTGCCCTAGAGCACCACAGCGGTAGCACGCTGGCACTGTCTTCTTGTACTCCCTGACGGGAGTCAGTTCTGCGTTATAGTGGACGAAACGCGGAACGTTCCTTCCTGCGAAAGTCAACACAGCTACGTTAGAGTTCCTCAGCTTGCGCGCATGGACTAGTTCACCGCCACGCCACTGCACACTATGTTTCAGAGACGCACTGGTTTCGAGGTTGTGCACAGAAATCACGCCGCGACACACATCACCGGTGAGCTTGAGGTGACCGCGAAGCGGCAGCGGTCCTTTGCTGGTGTTGATTTGAAAGTCCGACAGCAGTTTCTGAACCACCTCGTTATTCTGCGTGCCACAGATGATGATGTTTTGCTCCCAATTGGGAGAAATTGTGATGTCATTCATGTGCTGCCTTCCGATGAGTTGGGAAATGGCAGCGCCGAGCTCACCTTGTTGAAACGCTGTTTTGAGGGCTACTGTGATGCGTGGCTTGAGCACGATCACGTAGTCGCCAGGATTCATCCTGACCGTTGGTTTCGGCGTCCACTTGGAGACTGGTGAAGTCTTTTGTGGAGCTTTAGGAGATGGAGCGCGAGCGTCTCCAGTGGCTGAATTGTTGAGAGGAGTTTTCAGTGCAGACGCTCCTTCCGCGTTTCTTCGGCGGCGACGCCGACCCTCGACGAGTTGAAAAAGGTCAGCTTGCTCCACCGAAATGGTGGATGGGCCGTCGTCTGATGAATTTGTCGGAATATACGACCACGACAGAGTCGTAGGGTCGTAGCCACTTTGTTCAGGCAGCGCCATGTTGAGGAGTTGACCGAGCGGCGTCTCCGCATCCAGCAGCGGCGGAGCCGCCGCCGTGAGGCTTAGCTCATTCGCTACGTTGTGATGCAAAGTTGCTCGAAGTGGCCGAAAATTGGGCGTACCTGGGTAAGATCGGTGTCTCCAAATTCTTGCTGACTTGGCAGATGCAGTCACACAAGTTTTAGAGCAGCCACATTGAAAAGAGCACGGTTCCAGCCGAAAATCGACGGAGCCGATGAGCGTCCGGAAACCCGTAGTGCTGATGGGTTATTAGAGCTGATGTTTTCTCATAACCTCACACAAATCGTAAAAGATTAAACACGAGTTATCTCTACGTCACAGTAATTGTTAGACTTGGTTTTCATATCTAGTAGAGTGACTGATTATGCCGTATCAGTTGAAGACGGCATATCAGACCACAGATTGGTTGCAGTTGGCATATTTTTTGATACCGGCTTTCGAGCAAAGCGTCATGTGTATGCTTATATAAAAGATTACGATCATGCCGGTGATACGGCAATTCTGGACTTTTTAGAAATGTCACTTGGCGAATTTCAGGAGGCATGGAAACTTGAGTCCGTTGAACAGATCTGGAAACGTTTTAAGGAAATTGTAGGTTACTGTTCAGACAACTTCATACCCACTCGCATTAAAAAGATAAAATGAAGAAATCCATGGTAAGTAAGAAAATCATTTACTTGAAGCGTAAACTAAAAAGACTGCGCAGAATTCATAGGGCCTCGACCGAAATATCATGTGCTAAAAAACACTTGAAAGCAGAGGTAGCGCAATCCAAGAAACATTTTATCAATAACACACTCACTAACTTTCTAACGAACTCACCACGTAAGTTTTGGCTCTTTTTTAAGGAAGCGAATGAGGTAATCGATATTATTGTAGATGGAAAAGAAGTAATCACAGAAAAGTCAGATATAGCTGAAAGACTCAGTCAATTTTTTCAATCGGTTTTCTGTAAGGATCAGGATGACAACAAGGAAACTCAATCAGGTACTACAGTGACACTTCAGGAAGATGATATAAATATTAACCGAGAAGGTATTTTCATTCAACTACTTCTTTTAATTACCAAAACGTCATGTGGACCTGACAGTATATCGAATCAATTTTTGCGACGATTTGCAGAGTGGCTGTCGTACTACCTAGTGATTATTTTCGAGAAATCTTTGAAATGCCACACGTTACCTCAAGATTGGTGTAGAGCGATTCTTGTCCCAATTTTTATAGGTGGTAATAGAACGACATCGAACAATTATAGGCCTTTCTCACGTCGGTATGTTGTAAAATATTGGAACATATAGTGGCAAATATTCGGCAATTTTTAGAACAAAATAAATTATTATGCTCTTTCAGCATGGATTTCGCGGTGGCCTTTCAACAGTCACACAACTGGTTGAAACTATACATGACTTGTGAATAGCTGTATGCAAATGACTTGTGTATGCAAATCGATGTTATATGTATCAATTTTTCAAAGGCGTTCGACAGAGTTTCACACCGTAAGCTGCTATTCAAGCTTCGCAATGTCGGTATTAGTGAGAATGTTCTCAGTTAGATCAGAGCTTATGTGGGCAATTGACATCAAGCAGTTAGAGTGGGAGATGCTTCGTCGGGAAATCAGGAGAAGTATTTCGGAGTGCCTCGAGGATCTGTATTGGGGCCCCCACTCTTTCTTTCATACATAGATGATATATCATCAGTTGTCCAACTACCAGTAAAAATTAAGCTATCTGCAGATGACTGCCTAATCTATTGTCCGGTATCGTGCAGCGAAGATCAAGTGAATATCAATCGGTGCTTACAAACACTAAACTTATGGTGTTCTAAATGGGGTATGGAACTTAACATTAAAAAATTCACTTACACACACATTACAAAAAAGAAGAAAGTGCTTTCATTTGCATATAACATTGGTGATAATATGCTGGTGAAAGTCTGTAATTTTAAATGCTTGGGTGTAACTATAACAGATAAGTGGAGCTGGCGTCCTCGTGTCGATAACATATGTCAATCAGCATGTCAAAAATTGTTCTTCCTACGAAGGAAGTTAGGCCTAGCCACAAAAGATGTCAAGCTGCTTGCCTATAAAACGTATATGCGTCCGAGATTAGACTACGCTAGCGCTGTGTGGAGCCCACACCGAAAGGTCTTAAAAATAAATTAGAACGCTTTCAGAGAATGTCAGCTCGCTTTATCTGCTCCAAATATCGAAGAAAGGATTCTGTTACTGAAATTTTAAAAGAACGTAAATTAGAATCGCTAGATTTAAGAAGGTGGAAGCAAAGGTTGAAACTTTTTCAGATCCTGCATATCGGGTTGAAAATAAACAGGGATGATTATTTTAAGCATTCTTATAAAAGGTTTCCAAGAACAACATGCACTACATTCATACAACCAATACATGCTCGAACAGATGTCTTCTGATTATCCTTCTTTCCCGATGCTATTATTATGTGGAATGAATTAACAAACGGTATGATGCAAATAAGGACTTTGAGTGATTTTGAGGTTGCTCTTGATAGACATTTTGTTAGAATGCATAGTAATCAGTGTTCATGTATGTGTTCCTTAGAAATGTTTCAATCGTCATAGGGATCTTGTTGTGAATATATATAAGCATGTCACTGTGTTTCTCAAATAATTATGCTATATGCTACAGATTCATCTTACGATTGTTCAAGTATTTATTTTGTGCAACTCAATTCTTCACCCTCCCTGTAACAATCCTCAAGTTAGGGTTAACAGTATGACAAATAAACAAATAAATAGGGAGAGTAATGTTTTTCGCATTTCAAGCGGCAGGTTTTTCAACAATTCATACACGACACGATCGTAGCCTGGGGCAGAATTACTGCAGGAGTTTAGTGACGTTTGTAGCTCACCTAAGTTGAAAGGCTGGTTGTATGCCTCGTAGTTTGTACACTTGTGTTCTGGTTTCTGCTTTTCTATCCTTGCTTTATATCTTCGAAAAGCTTGAGTATAGTGTGATGAGCTAGACACCTGCTCGTAGGGGGCACCGAGGAAGTTCGCCTGATCTTCCAGGCTGTCAACCTGTATGTTAACCAGTGGGAGTGTATGTACTTGTCTTCCTGCTAATCTACGAACCATGTTCCAGACTTTAGCCTCTTGTGCATATGAATTGATCCCTGATAAGTACTTGTGCCAGCTTTCTCTTCTGGCCTGCCTGCGCGTTCCCCTGCCTTGAGATTTTATTTTCTTAAAGCTGTCAAGAGTTTTGGCTATTGGTGAATTCCAAAACAACCTCCATGCCTTGTTCTGCTCCTTTCGCGCATTACGACACTCGGTGTTCCACCATGGGATGCGTCGCTTGCCAGGCAGTCCAGATGTTTGCGGGATGCACTTGGCTGCTGCGTCAATAAGGAAAGCTGTGAAGTAGTCCACAGCTTCATCTACGCTTAACCCACATATGTCTGCCTAAGTTAAAAGAGTAGTGTTATAAAACTGTTCCCAGTCGGCTTTGTATGTCAGCCATTTCGGAACTTGTGAATGACATTGGTATGATGTTGGTGTACTCAGAAGACAGAAAAATGGTCACTTCCGCAGGGATTATTTATAATTTTCCATTGGAGTAGGAGTAGAAGTGAAGGAGATGCAATATTGAAGTCTATAGAGGAGTAAGTATTGTTTGCAAGGTTATAATATGTTGCCTCTTTCCTATTCAACAGGCAAGCACCTGATGAAAAGAGAAACTGTTCGATGAGACGACCTCGTGCATCACATTGACAGTCACCCCATAAACCGCTGTGCGCATTGAGGTCCCCTAGAAGCAGATAAGGTTCTGGTAACTTATCTAATAAAGACTGGAAATCATGTTTTTCCAGGTGGTGTTGCGGCGGTATGATAGAGAGCAGATAGTGACGAGCTTATTCAATAGAAAATCTTGAACAGCCACGGCCTCTAGGAATGTTAGTAGTGGTACATGACTACATACTCCTCAATTAACAATAGTGTCTACACCACCAAATGATGCTTGTGGCATCATCTCTGTCCTTTAAGAAGACAACATATTGACGCAAAAAATTTGTATTCTTGGATTTTAGGTGTGTTTCTTGTACACACAGCACTTTTGGAGAATGTTTCTGTAGAATTTCTTGGACATAGTCGAGGTTTAGAAGTAGTCCTTTGACGTTCCATTGTATAATTTATGTCTTCATTATGGGAGTAAACAAGTGCTGTGTGTACGAAAGGAGCGTGGCTGGTGTCTAAAGAGAAAAGTGATTTACCTTACAGAGCCTTTAGAAGGCCCTGTAATTACCGTTTTGTCTTTTTAGAGCGGTCGAGGGAACCCCGCCGCTCCTTGGGCACAGTCTGCGCCGGTGCACTTGATGTGTCCATCCCCTAAGGAGAGACAACAGACAATGTTGTTTTTGTTGTAGGCTTTGTCGTGACAGATGGAGCCTTCGACCCCACCGGGCTCAAGGTCGACGGGACCTCTTTAGTTAGTGTGGTGCCCTGGCTGCTGCCAGGGTTTAGTGGGGCATTTGGTGGGGCTGTATTCAAGGAGCGTGGGGCAGCCGAGGCTGCTCCCCCTGTGGGGGCTTGTGGCGTTTGCCTCGGCACGCTGGGCGTGATCCAAGGTATTGCCGAAAGCCGAAGTGGTGCTGACCCCCCTCGCACCACTTCGGCATACGATGTGTTCTCAGCAAAATGCGGGGAAACGCGCTGCCGCGCCTAACGGAAACTTATGTTCAATTTTAACTTCGTAATTATAATTTCTTTATCCTTTTTCAAGGCCACGCATGACCTGGAATATGCAGGATGGTCCCCCTCACAGTTTGCGCAGTGGAATTGTAGCTGACCGTCATCGTCAGCGGTATGACCTTTGGTGCCGCATTTCGCGCAGGTAAGCTGTGCTCGGCAGCTCTGGGAGCCGTGCCCAAACCTCTGACACTTAAAGCAGCACCGCGGGTTGGGTATATATGGTCTGACTGGCAGTTTAAGGTATCCTGTTGCTATTTAAGTGGGGAGAGGGGCTAGATACGAAAGTGAGTATGATGTGTTTTGTTGGGGCTTCTTTATTTTCTCTTCTTATTTTGATACGCTGCACCTGAATGACATTTTCTTCTTTCCAGCCTGTTAGAAGTTCATCATCAGAGGGGTCCATCAGGTCGCCTTCTGATACAACACCCTTCCCGGCGTTCATGGTTTGATGCGGTGTGATTGTGATAGGCTCATCCCCAAATGATGTAAGTTTATGCCGTCTCTGTTACTATGCGTGGTCTTTTATTTCGAGTAGCAGGTCACCACTGGCGGTCTTTGTGGCTTTGTAGCCTGCGCCTAGCGTTTCAATAAGGCATCTGGACACAAGGAAAGGTGAAATGCTTCTGGCTTTCTTTTCTGTACTTCCACAGTAGATGATGTGGTATTTCGGGAAGTTATCTTTCTTGTTTGGAAGAAATTTGAAAATTGCATTGGTGCGCCACCTCTTGGAGGGGCGATTGGTTGTGAGAGGGCTAGGAGTTTCCATGAATTTGGTAGCTTATTCGGCGGCCATGCCAGCCACCCATCACCGAGCCCAACAAGGCGACGCTGCGAGACGCGAAGGAGACGCAAGCGCCAGCCGTACATGGCCGCTATAACCTAATGTACCTACCCAAGGTTGGATATCTGCACCAGGTTAACCCTTGCCGCCGAGAATTGTGGAAGTAAAAAGAAGTGAGGAGAGGACAGGAAAGATCAAAAGTAGTAGAAACGACGAAGATGTAGAGAGAGAAGGAGACAGGAAGAGGCGACTGCCGATTTCCCCTGCATGGGTCAGCCCAGGGGTGTCGTCTACGTGAAGCCGGGGCCAAAGGGGTGTGATGCCTCTGCCCGGGGGCCTTAAATGTCCAATCACCCAGCGTCAGCTCAACCCCCAGGATCCCCTTTTCCCCGGACACAGAATAGCCACGCACGGCTAGGCGTGGGAGCGAGCCAAAACTCCCCCGTTATCTCGGGTCCGTGGTGTCGCTACACAACATACGCCTATTGTGCAGGCGCCCCTGCGGGGCGCACATCAACATTGGGGGTATGTCCCACACTGGGCGTTTCTTCAGACGGCCTGAAACGCAATGTGCACATTTCTACAGGCTTCCTTGGTGAACAACTAGTGATCATTTCACTTCCTTTTGATGTGTATTGCTGTGTAGAATGACTTCACTGGAAACAAACTGTATGCATTTTAGGCCTAACATTTTATTCCTTTTGTGCAGAGAAAGAAGAGAGAGAGAAGGAATGTAGGAAAAGTAGGAAGGTTAACTAGACTATGCGTCCAGTTTGCTACCCTACACATGGGGAGGGGGAGAGGGGAGTAAAAGAGAGAAGGATAGACACATTCCACATCACACACACAATGCCGAGTTTCACAGGCGGTTCCTCAATGAAGTAGCTGTCAAGTATCTCAGGAGGGCTTGTGTGGGTTTCTGTGCTGATGTGCTTCGCGACCAGGCTCCTGAGATCTTCGCTTCATTAAATGGCTGGTCATCGAGTCTATTCAAGGCACACTGGAGAGTCCGGCGATCTTCATCAAATTGGGCACAGTGGCACAAGAGATGTTTAATAGTCTCTATACAGTTGCAGCTTTCACACATGGATGAGTCCGCCATGCCAATGCGATGGCTGAATGACTTGGTAAACGCTACCGCAGTCTACAGCCGGTACAGCATTGTAGCGCCACGTCGAGAAATCTTGGATGGCAGTTGTTTCTGGAGTAATGACTTAAGATTCTTTGGGCGATGTTTGGAGTTAGGTGGAGAATTCCAGTGCGCAAGCGTGGCATTATGTGCGATGTGAAGTTCTCTAGCTGTGTCTACTCTTGACAAGGGAATTAACAGTGTGGGCGCTCTATCGTGGGCACATCGAGCAGCGTCGTCAGCGAGGTGGTTACTACTGATGCCACAGTGGCCTGGCAACCATTGTAAAACAATGTCGTGTCCTTGATCAGCAGCGCGATGAAAAATTTCATTAATACGATACACCATCTGGTGGTAGTTTCCACGTCGTAGATTTCACACGCATTGAAGGGCTGCCTTGGAGTCGCATAAAATGGCCCATCTACTCAGGGAATCTTGCGTAACAAACTCCACAGCGGCTCGAAGAGCGGCGAGCTCGAATCCCGTAGTTGTCGTGACGTGTGATGTCTTGAATTTGACGGTGATTGATCAAGATGGCACGACAAAGGCACCTGTTGAACTTCCCGAGACCGAACCATCCATGTAAACATGAATTCGGTTAGCATACGACAAATGCAAAAGCTCCAGTGAGATCTGCTTGAGGGCTGCAGATGACAGGCTTGCCTTTTTAGATATCCCCGGCACTTCAAGGTGCACAGCCGGTCTTTTAATGCACCACTCTGGAGATAGTGTTATGGTTGCGGGCGAGAATCTCCACGAGATGGAATTCTGGTTAGCCGCAACAACTTTGGAAAACGCTGCCTTTGGTCTTTCTAGTGGCAAGCTAGCAAGGTGGTGGTTAGGCACTCTAGATATGTGACGGATATGTGTCTGGAGTGTGTCGACAGTTATATATGTTGTGATCGGATGGTCTTTAGCAATACCAATTGTTGCTAACGTATTAGCGCACCGAGGTAGCCCCAAGCATGTGCGGAGGACTTGGCCTTGAATGCTTTGCAGATCTCTCGTGAAGTGCTCACATCTCGCACTTGAAGAAGAGGCTCAGCTCTATCACCCACGTGATGAGATTTCTCGCTGGTAAAACGTTGGGCACATCAGTGTCATCTATGCTTCACCTGTACAGAGTGCTCTTCTTGGAATATTTGCGGTATAGCACGCCCGTGCTTTCCAACGCCGGAAAAACTAACATCAAGGTCCTTTTATGCAAAAACTGACGGTGACTGCAGGGTAGTTAGATATTTCAATACATGCTAACTAGCTTTGCGCTGCTCATCCGCGAAGGCTCCTCGTCACTCAGCAACTTCAAGTGCAAGGTGTGCAACTGCGTTTCCCTGCGCGACAAGTTCTTCAGGCTCACATGCGGACGCACACTGATAAGAAGCTTTATGTGTGACCTTCCGGGCTGCAAGGAAGAATTTGCCCAGAGTGGCCAACTGAAGACTCACCAGCGCCTGCACACGAGTGAAAAGCTATTCATCTGCTCTGAATCAGGTGAACCTCGATAGGGCATCATCTTTCATTGCCTCACAACACTTTTGAATCTGCGTGTTCCAATCAAACAACTTCCGATCTTCACACTTGCCTTTATACAAATTTGTGGAACTGATATGGCAGCTGGCATCAGACACAGAGAATGTGCACGTTTCCACAATTGTTGCAGTTTTAGTGTCACTGCGCAAGCTGCTACGGAATGTGCCTTTTCTTTTGCATGTTCAGACGTACATGTGCGCAATATTGTAGCAGTATGCACCGGAAACGTTCTGTGGGGCATAGGTGGTTTAAGGAGCAGATGCACGGTCGAGAATGTGCAAGTGGCCTCCACCAAAGTTAGCACTCTCGGCTGACGCGAAGGTTTGAATGATTTATCTGCAGAACGTGTGCTAGAGAAGGAATATAGACAACAGTGAGTCACCCTTATGTTCTCGCTTTCACGCCGACAAAACTAGCCTGGCCAACTGGCAGGATTAGCCACTGAGTAAAATTTCACCACAAAAACGGTGCATAAATGCGAGGATGTAGAAAGACACAACTGGACAGGCTCTAACTTTCTACTAGAAACTTTCACAGAAAGAGCGCATGCTTTCATACAAGAATGCTCACCGATGCCGCTTAACTCTTTTGTTACCCCACCTATTAAAGTCGACCACCAGCAGTTTATGCTTTATATCATCGATTTTCGCATGATAATTTATATTCTTCAGCATTTAGCACTTTCTGTGTTCGAAAGGACTTCTTTATTTCCTTGTGCTGTCGGGGCTGCAGTGACACGCCAACGCCGAAAGCCTTCTGCACTATTTTTACCTGCCAATTGAAGAGATGATCAGGTGTATCCCTACATGGATTTCCCCATGACGCACCTCGGCGGCATAAGTGTATCGAGTTCGTACGCACGTATTGATGTGTGAATTAGGAACCCGTGTAGAACAGTCCCATTTGTGAGCTTCATTTCAAGGCCCAATGTTTCATGCCAAAGATGCCAGACTTGTCGCACATGGGTCTTCCGACAAGACCTATTGCAATACTCAAGCGTGATGCTTTATCGAGCAATTGTCACGTCCACAGATTCACACTCTTCAGCACAGTGATATGTCACTGCCTAAGCGACCTCGATGTGAGGTAAGAGAAATCACTCAGTTCTGCATGCTCAGGCCAACCGCTA
Organism: Rhipicephalus microplus; assembly: GCF_043290135.1. Lineage (NCBI taxonomy): Eukaryota > Metazoa > Arthropoda > Arachnida > Ixodida > Ixodidae > Rhipicephalus > Rhipicephalus microplus. Next base: position 464,500,606 of record NC_134710.1, read on the forward strand.
AATTTTCAAAGAAAAATAACCTCGTTCAGCTTACATGCAGTGCAACATTGCAGCGAATTATGTGTCTTTTTTCTTTTTCACGCAGACGTGCTCCAAGAGGGCATGAGCACGACATCCATCTACAACTGTCGACGGACCATTGCGCAGACGGTGACAATGACACTAAATTTCAGGTGTGCCTTATATTCAACTCGTGTGCGAGTAGACTTCGCTACCACATCTGTGCTTTTTGGCAAGTGATACCTAGCTATGTAGTGCTGAAGGCAAATAATGGCGTCTATTTTATGATGATGGAGCATGTTTCTTGAGCCAATTTTTTCTTTGCAAAGTTTGCGGTTTGCTTCAGCAGCATGCGGAACAGAGCAATTTTTCTTACATAACAAGGACGGCGCATCAATGGGCAGAAATGTAACTTTCATTCTCTTGTGCCCCTGATGTCAGCTTGAAACTTTGTTCACCAAGTATTCCCTACGAAATGCTCACTACCATGCACGAAACATTATTGAGCTGCCTTTCATCCAGATTGAAATCCTAACAGGGCCAGCAAGAGCACGGGGAGATATATCGAAAATTGTCATTTGATACAAACATTTTCGTTTTATCTTGTTTTTGGAATCACTGAGAGCTATCACTGCATAGTAAGCCATTCAATCAAGCTGCTGTGAAATGTCAACATTTCACCTCTTCTGTACAGGCTGTCATGTCACTAATGTGAACACACAGCATGATGTTCAAGAGAAGGGTACACAGGTGTCTCGCTAACATGCATCAAGATCATCAGGCGCTCAGACAAGGTCAACAGTTATGGATGTTGGTGAGTAATCACGTTGTTCAAGCCGTGGAACAACGCGAAAAGGAGGGTCATATCTCATCTAGCTGTAAGCAAAAGTTTCCTTTAGCTGGCATTCGCGAGTTGGACGAGAACTTGAAGTTACTCGAGCCTTACATACGCGAAATTGTGGTTAACGGAAAGAAATGCCGGGCACTCCGCGATTCAGATGCGACGATGGACGTAGCACACCCATCTTGCATCTCCCCTGACGACTATACTGGCGAATGCGCCTGGATCAGACAGGTTGCAGAAGAGCAACGTGCCTGTTTGCCAATTGCTGCTGTTGTTCTAGAGGGAACTTTTGGAAAATTGCGCACTGAGGCGGCCGTGAGCCCTAATTTACCCCAAGATTTTCCATACCTTTTTTCCAGCAAATCAGAGCAGCTCCTTAAAGAAAAGAGCCAGTCATTTTCATCTCCCCTCGCGTGCTTGGCACTCACGCGTTCGCGGTCCCGCGCTCTCGTGGGGAGACTTGAGATCTCGGTTTCGAACAAGGACGCGGTCGAGCGTGAGACAACTCCCCATGGAGACTCCCGCCAAGAGGCGGCTAGGGTATCACAGGACATCGAAGACAGTAGAGCTCAGGATACGGTATTGGCTGCCGAACGCGACGAGCCTGTGGAGGTGGATGAAAACAGGGCGCATCAAGAGAACGTTCAGTCGTACCTGCTTGGTCCCACATCCACTTGTTGGGATGCTGAAATGCTGAAATTTCACTCATTATGAATTTCCTGCAAATGTTTGTGGTTTTAAGCAGTGTCTGTGTATGCATTGACTGCTTATCATGAAGAAGTTAAAAGAACATGGGGAGAGTAGCCGTCCTATGCATTGTCAACAATGCATTAGCTCCCATGTTTTGCATTCCGCCCATCTGTTTATTCATTTATTGTGCTTATGAGCATGAATTTTTCTTCTGGGCTCTTGTAACTATAACTTTCCTGTAACTGTTGGGCTGACCTCTTGTAACACTATAACTTTGTAAAATTTGTTTGTCTTGTTAGCTTTTTATTTCTTTTGCTGTCGCATATGTCTAAACCAGAATGTTCACTTGGTCTTGTTACTGGCTCTATTACTCAAAGAACAGTCTTTATAGCACCATCATTGTATCTCTAAAGTAAAATGCTAGAGGCCCAATTCTTCAAAAATAGATGGACGGTAATGAACACCAGAGATTTGCAATTTCTGAAGCTGACCATCCCTTCCCGTAATCATATTGTAATTTTTGCTAACAAAACCCACATGTTATTATGAGGGTACTTCTGCGTCGGTGCGTATATCAAAGTGCACTATTTTCATTTCAGCTTTCATAAAAACTGAATAGGACGGTGTGGCGCGTGCTTACGATAGAGCCGCTAGAAGAAAAAAACGAAGAAGTTGCGTTCCATCAATATGTCGGTACTGAGCACACGTCAGTCTTCTACATATTTTGGTGCCGAGAAACTCGGGAGAAGACTGACATCCTGCACCGAAGATGAGCCACCTGCGACGCAGCAGAGGAATAGTTCGAGCCACTACTACAAGGATAATCATGTCCGCTACCGAAGCTCTACAAGCGGTGAATCCTTCTCTGGCTGATCTGCAAGTCATGAATGACCTTCAAGACAAAGACGCGACACTTGATGATTTCAACGAAAGGATTGCTGACCTCATAATCAACGACACCGAGTGTGATGAGGAAAAGATGGCCGCTCTCCAATATCACGACAAGATCTGCAACATTATGAGCCGTGTACGCTGCCTTTTTAACTCAGTTTCAAGGCCCGCCGGCAGCAATGCACCTGTCGTCACTACCATAACTGAGCACCAAGAAGTCTCTGCTCAAAAAAGTTCCCAATCGCCGCTGCGAGTTGCCCTACTGAAGTTACAGGTGCCCGTTTTCTCTGGGGAACTTCGCAAGTGGCAAGGCGCATTTCGAGGCCATGATCCACAACGATCAGGAGGTTTCGCCCGATTGTTGTGGATCAGCCGCCATGGCAGTGGGCCCTTGCCTTCGCACTCGGGACTTCTAGTTGTCACTCGGGACTTCTAGTTCAAAGACTTCTAGTTATCACCAGAGGCACGGCCATCATCGACGGTAGGTGGGATGGGAGACATGGTTTATTTTCCTCCTCCGCCCTCCTCTCCTCGCCCGAAGGGAACTGCAGGAAATTTATAACTTCATTTTATTAGAATTATCTCTGCATGCTTGAGTAAAAATGGCCCCAAATTGGGTTCCAGGGACGTAAGAGGCTTTTGAACCTCTGATATCACATTACGCACCAGTGTGGCAACCTTCATAGTGATCGCAGTCTAGATTACTGTGGGTTCGGACATACCAAAACACAGCGCGCCGTCCACCATCGCATGCTTACATATAGCGCTACACAAAGGGGTCGAACGCCATGTCAGAATATACGCAGTGTCTAATCTAATAATGCACAAACACTCCTCTTGCCTTTGACGGCACCTCAAGAAGAACGCACAACGTCTGCATATCCGAACGTGCACAATACACAAAACGGGAAATGGCAAACCCTTCAAAGCTGCTAATGGCGAGCTGCGATAAGCCGCTTAAAAAAAGGGTCACTCCCGCTGCTATTCTATGCACTCTCGCGATGACCACAACAGTTTGTTGTGAGAACTGGGGCAAGTCTCTATCCTTGTGGGACTTCAGCAGGTGAACTCAGCGTGGTTCGACCACACAGGAGAATTATCCACCGCTCTCAGGCCTGAAGAAGCTAACACAAACGTAAACACCATCGGTGAGGTTTCCAAGGCCTCCAGACAGGCTATGTTCCGTTGACTACATGTGCATACCGTGTGGCGCCGGGGTGGGTTAAGAGACAGCCGTCTCAATACAAGCATGTTTAGGTCAGGCCTAATGTGGCGGCTCTGTTGAACACCACCACCTAAAGAACTTTATCAAAACCTAGTAGGTCCTCACATGACCTGTCACCAGTGGGCTGACGCTTCACTGGCGCAAGCTCGATAGTCAATGAGCTTTTGTTGATTACCATGCTTGTTATACTACAGTTCATATCTTTAAAATTCAGATGCTTCAAAACATAAACGTACCTGCCAAGTTCAAGGATTCCGAATCTGGGAGATTTCTGACAACAGGTGTGGGTGGGTGCTCCTTTGCGGCCGATTTGTTGTGTTCTGGGAGCCTTTTCGAGTGCATGTCTGTCCACAGTATCGCTTATCCACATGCAACCCAATGTGTCTTTTCGTCCGAAGCGCTGTGAACTTCACGCAGCCTTTTATCCCGACTTGCTGCCCGCGATGAATTCTACAGTTGCCAGTTTCTAGCCCTCGTAGTCACTAGTCTATCATGATGTCTGAAATTCGAAAAAGCCAAATCACGATCTCACATGTGTCAGCCCGTCCTCTGAGCCCACACCCCTGCAAGTCCTTGGAGGCTCTATACTCCTTATAGCTAACCTGGCTTCCACAATCTCACTGAAAGTTAAGACACAGATAACCCCTAAAAGTTTATTACAATTTTACTGGAGACCCTTCGTAGTGTATTTACACACACTTTGCAACAGAAAACCACAATAACCTCAAAAAAAAACAAAGTTGACGTCTTCTGCAAAATGCCAATTCAAAAACCACCATGCGTCACCGATGCATTACACAGAGAGCCATGTAGTTAAGTACTGTATTCCACGTGAGAAATTCAAGATGAAGGTAAAAAACACATCTTCTTCCACTAAAGGTAACTTTAAGTGGCATGCGAAGATGTGCATAAATAGACCTAACTTACGTTCATGCTAGGCACCTCAACTGATGGTGATGCGTCCTTGCAAGTGGAGCACACCATGGAATCACTGTACTTTCTGTTGCTGTTAATTCTCCTGACATCTAGATATAGCATGCCACGGGAGAACACGTGCGTTTATGGCACGTCTGCAGAATCTAGCTCCCCGACGCCGTCACATGATTGCTGAGAGAGTGTAAAGGGAAGAAGCGACAGCAACTTGCATAGTTAACTGCGCACTGCGGAATGTGCTAGCGCGCTTTGAAAGTGATAGGGCTATCTGTTCTGCATGCAGTTAGGTGACATACGGTCAGGGGCACCCCACCGAATTGAACTCCGCCACAAGCTGCTACCTTTTTCAAACATTCTGTTCAGTATTAGCCCAAAGCTAGTCGACCAGCTCATCGAAACGACACTGATACAGCCGAATAGCACCAGTGAAAACAGCCGCCACGGCAGCCGGCCCTTGCCCTCGCACTCGGGTACAAGAACTTCTAGTTGTCACCAGAGCCACCGCCATCACCGACGGTAGGTGGGACCCCACAGGGGCGCCTGCGCCTAGAGGCGTTTGGTGTGTAGCGACACCACACACCCGAGATAACAGGGGAGTTTCGGCTCCCTCCCACGGCTAGCCGTGCGTGGCTGAGCCATGTCCGGGAAAAAGGGAATCCTCGGGGTTGAGCTGACACTGGGCACTCGGACCTTTAAGGCCCCCCGGCAGAGGCAACACAACGCTTTGGCCCCTGCTTCACGTAGACGGCACCCCTGGGCTGACCCACCCAAGGAAAATCAGCAGTCGCCTTTTCCTATCTCTCTCTCCCTACATCTTCGTCTTTATCCCTCACTATTTATCTATCCTGTCTTCTACTCTCTTCTGCTTACTTCCAAACTTCCTGGCGGCTAGGGTTAATCCTGTGCAAATAGCCTACCTTGGTCTAGGCGCATTGGGTTATAGTAGCGTTGTACGGCTGGCGTCTGCAGGTTTTAGCATCTGCAAACTTGCAGCGTCCCCTTGTTGGGCTTCGTGGTGGGTGGCCGCAAACGCTGCTGAACAAAAGACCGGCATGCATGGAGCATTCTCCCTACTGTCTGATCGTACCGGCCCAAAGCGGGTACGCACCGATGACATAAATTTCTACCAGCATATAGAAAGATTTCCCCACTTCCACGTCATCCACTGTGAAAAAAACGAGAAAGCAAGCCAGGAGTGTATCTCCTTTCGTAGCTGCCAGGTGCCTTACTGAAACTTTCGGGGCTGGATACAAAGTAACCAAAATGGCTAGCGGAGACCTTCTCCTCGAAATGCGGGACAAAGAACAATTTGTAAAGCTAGACAGCCTCTCAACGTTTGGTGACATACTGATCACCATAACACCGCACAGATCTATGAACATCACTCGCGGAGTGGTATCTCATGCAGACTTACATGACCTGACCGAAACAGAACTTTTGTGGGGTGGAAGAGCTAAATTGTCACTAATGTAGAGAGACTTACCCTCAGAAAAGATAATAAGAAAATATGGACGATACACTTAATACTCACGTTTGCATCCAGTAAACTACCGAAACCTATTCAAACAGAATACACGATGGCATCTACCAGGCCATACATACCAAACCTTCGTCGTTGCTTCCAATGCCAGAGGTAAGGCCATGGCTCTAAAACCTGTCGTGGTCGCCAGACTTGTGCACAATGTAGAGTCATAGGCCACATGTCTGAGAACTGCAAACAACCGCCACACTGTGTAAACTGCGAAGGAAACCATGCTGCATATTCATGCTCCTGCACATACTGGAAAAAAAAGAAATAATTACAGCAAAGGTGAAGGAGAACATATCATTTAAGGAAGCACGGCAAAGAGTCGCACCATTCTATGGACCTACATATGCTGATGCGGCGCGTCAGGGGGCACCGCCGAACCAGCCCTCGCCACTCCTTCGGCCCGCGCATAGCGAGCTGGCGGTTGTGGCACCTGCCCCCAAGGCAGCTATAGTTCAGGCTACACCGCCTACTCCCAGACAGAGACCGAGACTCCATAGTCCTCAGGTATCAAGGCCTCACATCACCAGGCGAGGCGCCAAAATCGAACTAACAGCCCGCACGTGTGAGCATCCAGTGCCTCCGAGGAGGCAATAGATACGTCGGTACCCTTGGTGCCGAAAGAGCAGCGTGGCTCCCACGTGGCTCCCAGACACATCTATGGCTGAAGGAAGAAGGAGAAAGAAAGTGTAAGCGGAAAGACAGGGAGGTTAGCCAGCTTTTAGACCGTCTGGCTACCCTGTGCTGGGGAAAGGGTTGAGGGGAATGAAAGATGTTAAAAAGAAATGTTGCGAAGAGAAAAAAAATTACGAAAAAATGCGACAGAGGAAAGGCAACATCAAGACTATAAGACACTAAAGTCTGTCTCTGAGGCCAGTTGTCCGCAAAAAGCGCAGCAAAGCTTTCAAAGCCTTCTGGGCTGAGGCTGGGCTCGGCCAATGATCCAGAATCCTTTGTTCCGACAAAGGCCGATCGTCTAGTCTATCCAGAGCTGCAGTGAGTTCTTGTCTTTGCGCGTTAAAATGGGTGCACTCACACAGAAGGGGCGCGATGGTTTCTTCGCAACTGCAGTAAGTGCATGTAGGAGTGCTGGCCATCCCATAGAGATAAGAGTATGCGTTTGAGTGGGTGTAGGCACCATAATCGTATCAGCGGCTGTGCTGCATGCGTGAAGTGCAATGGAAGCACTGCGCAATGCTAAGCTACAGTTGCACTGAACGCTGAGTGGGGCCTGGAAGTTCGAAGTGAGGCAAGGTGATGAGATGGAAGCCGAGCGAGATGTCTTATGTGCATTCTTAAAGTGTCTACGTGGATGTATGCGCTGACTGGATAATCACGCGCAATGATGGCTGTCGCTGCTGTAAACGCGCATCTCGGGAGACCAAGGCATATTCTCAAGGCTTGGGCTTGGATCGACTAGAAACGCGCAAGTTTGTTCTTCGGATCTCGTGAAGCACGGGTAAGCTGTATCGCATATAACCGAGGAACAGAACAGTGTAAAGTTGGAGCATTGCTCGTACCGATCCACCCCATGTTTTTCCAGCAAGAAACCTCAGTACGTGGGTGATCATGGTGAGTTTAGTTTTCATGTGGACGATGTGAGGGCTGCAGGAGAGGTCGCGATCAACTATGACTCCGAGGAATCGGTGGGTCTTCACGTAGTTGATCGTGTGTCCGTTGATTTTAATAACATGGGGGTTCATAGCCTTATGCGTGAATTATTGATTGATATGTGGGGTTTAACGTCCCAAAACCACTATATGATTATGAGAGACGCCGTAGTGGAGGGCTCCGGAAATTTAGACCACCTGGGGTTCTTTAATTATGCGTGAATTCTATAAGTGAGCATTTCTCTGATGACAGCTCTAGTCCCCGTTCTTCCAGGAACATTGTCGCTATTGTAGCCGCTCTCTGAAGCCGGGCACGCGAATGAAGGCGTGTTACGCCTGACGCCCAGATGCAGATGTCATCTGCATATATTGATAGATGGCTGAGAACCACACTGTGTTAGGCAGCTGGCAACATGTTACTTGATGTGCGAGTGCAGTCACCCCATCGCTTTTACTTGTCCATAGAATTCGTCCAACGCAGCGTCAGCGTTTGTGCATGAGCTTTAACTGTTTTGTTACTACAAGAAAATCGTTGTTTGTCATGTGTCTTAGAAAAAAGCTTTGGCCAGTTTGGCCTCTTGCTAGACTTCTGCCCGGGCGAACTTGGTGACCCAGTGAGTTTTTACAAGCTTCTGCGAGATGAAACAAAGAAACGCCTGGACAGACTTCATTCGGGCTACCATGTGGCATTACTGGCAACCAAGGAAGACAAGCTTGTTATGCTCTTCGCACTTCCGCTGGGACGCTTATCAATTCAAGTTCGAGGCCAGCTTCGGGATTCCGCTCAAGCGGGGGTTGGTGCCTGGTGCCGTGCCAACGGTGTACCCTGCTGCTTTGCAAGGTCTCCTGGAGCCTGAGAGTGGAGCAACTGTGTCGAAGCGTCAGGTTTGTATTATGACCGAGTGTAATAGCTGGATGCGTGTTTCTTGACAGTAGCTCTAATGCTGGCTCATTCGATGGTGTGTGTAGTGCGTGGCTGAAGCTGGCAGCGATGAACTTAATGTTTGCGAGAAAACGGTTATGGAAGAGGCATTTCCGAGCACAAGTATTTGATTTTTAGGGGCGAAGCTGCTTAGGGCGTGGGCTGTGCGTCCCCTGTAGCCTGTATGTAGCCACCTCTAGTTTAGTTCTTGCAGTGTTCACTAGATGGCGGTACCGTCTGCTGTATGATCGGAGGTTCGTCGGCGCAGTGGTAGAGGGCGGACGTGTTTTTGGAGAGCTCCTGAATGACAGCTACAGATAAGTGTTTTTGCATGTTTCCAGCTTGCCTCTGTATGTAGCGTTATGAGAACGTAAGGCGCTAGCGTAAAGCTTGATTAGGTCTAGTACGGTGTACGTTTTTTTTTAGCATTTCGTGCTGTGTCTTTTTTTTCTCCAGCCACCACGTGGCTGAGGCCTGCGCGTAGACCGACCACGTGCATGCGCAGGTGCTGTGAAGTGTAGCGTATTTATTTATTATTGTGGTTCTTTTTGGCTTAGACCAGTGTATTTTAGTACAGTTTTCTAACACGTGGGCAGCGGTAAACTGAGCTAGCCATGGTCAAAAAGACCGTAAAGTGTTCAGAGTGCGGGGTAGGGTGGAAGGTGGAAAGTAGTGCGGAGGAGAAAGCAGAAGATGACGCCAAGTGTAGACAGTGCGAGTCCGAGGAGAAAATGAAAAATATGATGGCGGTCCAGAGTGGGCTCATGGAGAAAATCGCAGAGCTGGAGAATGCATTGGCGAAGGAGCGAGAGAAAACGTCAGCCATGGAAGAAAGGCTCCGGGCAGCCGAGAAGGGCCTATCGAAGGTCGTGAAAGGGAACGAAGACGCAGGTGACGGCGGAAGCATTATGGCGACGACCCCCCGTGCGGGAGAGATGAAGGAAACAGGCATGACAAAGGCAGATACATTGGCCACAGGGCCCAGCTACCGGGAAGTAGTTTTGAGGGAGGGAGGGAGCAAACCAGCAGCCGTGACTCACGCTAGTCACCTAGTCAGCAGCCAGGTGCAGGTTTCAGAAGGAATGTCTGAACAGGTCATCATCGCCGGTGACTCAAATTTAGTCCGATGCGCAGCGGCAATCAAAGAAAGGGTGAAAGGCGACAAGAGAGTTGTGATAGGGACGTTCCCAGGACAAACGCTGGGGACAGTAATGAGTCAAGCGGGTCAACAACTCGCAGCTAAAGCTAACAATCGTAACCTCGTTGTAATTGCGGGAGGGTTAAATGACGTCCTGAAAAAAGAATCGTCAGGACTAGCGACGACCTTGGCGAAAGGGGTGGATGACATGCGCACCGTGTCCCCCCAGGTGCAAATTGTAGTATGCACAGTACCAGAAGTACCAGTACGCAACGTCAACCTGCAAAGAGCGGTTGTCGACGCAAACAAAGAGATATGGCGAATTAGTCGAGAGAAGGGTTTCGAGGTAGTGGATTTAAACAGGGAAGTGCACAGGTGGGGTGGATTCCAAAGAGACAAGATTCATTTCGATAAGAGGCTTGGACACGAGGTGGGCTGGCGACTGGCAGGACGCGCAGTAGCTTTTTTGGGGGGCTCACGGGCCCTTCGGAGTCCGGGGTAGCTCGTAACAGGGAAAACAACCAGGAGGACGCTTTGACAGGTAGAATTGCGAAAAACCAGAAAAAAGGTAAAAGAAAAAGGAAAAAGGCGCGTGTTGCAATTAGTTACATAAACATGCAGGGTGGCAGAAAGAAGGCAAAATGGTTAGAGATTGAGGAGCAGTTAAACAAAGAACAGATAGGCGTGTATGCGGTTACAGAAACACACCTTAGAGACTTGGAAGAGCCACCACATATTAAAAATTATGTTTGGGAAGGGTGTAACAGGACCATATCGGAAAGGAAAGGTGGGGGTGTAGGAATGCTAATTCACCGCGGAGTCAAATGGGTTAGAGTGAAACAGACGTGTTCAGAGCACCTCTGGGTTCTGGGCACAGTAGGTGGAAAGGAAACGTGGCTAGGGGTAGCCTACTTGTGGACGGGGAATAACTGCAGAGAAAAGAATCAGGAGATAGTGGATTGCATGAGTGCGGATATTAAGGAATTTGGTAATGGGGCCGAAATCATCCTTCTAGGGGACATGAATGCCCACATACATGACCTTGACGGATATTCAGACACCAACGGGAAGTTAATACTAGATCTTTGCGAGCAACATAGTCTGGAGATAGTTAACACGGGGCCTAAATGTGACGGCCAGATCACATGGGAAGTCGGAAACAAGCAATCAAGTATTGATTATTGTCTCATGACTGAAGGAATTTACCACAAACTGACAGAAATGAGGATAGACGAGGAAGGCATTAACAGCTTGGGTAGTGATCATAAACGAATAACATTACAAATGGGATACGAAACTGAAAATATGAGCATGGAATCAAAGTCTGGCAGCTCGTATTTAAATGACAAACAAATAATAAATATAGCCGCAAGAGTCGAGGAAGAAGTAGGCGAAATACCAGGCAAGGACTGGGAGTATAGTGAGCTGTTACATCTAATGACGAAGGAGATAGGGAAAGAGAAGAAAACTGTTTGCTGGAAAGGAAAAAGGAAGCCAAAAAGTTGGTGGAACAAGGAAATCCGGGAGGCGATCGAGAAGCGACGCGAAGCATCACGGGAGCATAGAAAGGCAAAAAAGGAGAAGCGGCCGCAGGGCGAAGTCAAGAAAATATGGGAAATATATTTAGAGAAAAAATACCTTGTACAGAAATTGGTAGAGGCAAAAATTAAAGGTGAAAGTGAACGCTGGATGACAGAGATACACGAAAAAAAGGAGGCCGCGCCTAGGATTTTTTGGAGCCACATAAAGGCGCTAGGTAGGAAGTCTGTCACAACGCAACAACATATTCTAGATGAAGGAGGAAATCAATTGGAAGGGTACGAAGCGCTAGGTTACATCCAAAAGGTAACAGTCGACTCGTTTCAAAAGAGCGTCCAGGGGATCTCCCCGGTGAGTAAAAGTGTGGCGGAGAAAGCAACAGAGGAAGAGCTAGTACTTGATAATTTCAACTGGAAAAAGGCCGAAGGAAAAATTCCAAAGCGCACTGCCGCGGGTTTAGATGGGATTCCCGTTAGCCTCATTAACGAACTAGGACATAACACTAAAGAAGCATTGTTAAAAGCAGTAGAAAAAAAGCTTAAAGGACGGACAAATACCGGACAGTTGGCGACAAAGTAGAATGAACTTAATCTATAAAGGCAAGGGAGAAAAGGACAAGATTCGCTCGTATAGACCACTAACCATTACATCAGTACTATACAGGTTGGCGATGCAAGCAGTAAAAATGAAAATAGAAACATGGGCCGAACATAACGATATTTTGGGAGAACTTCAGAACGGATTTCGAGTCGACAGGCGGTTAGACGATAACCTGTTTGTTCTCACTCAGTGTATAGAAATATCTAAAATAGAGAATAGGCCCTTGTACGTGGCTTTTCTAGACATCACTGGGGCATACGACAACGTTAATCAGAAAATTTTGTGGGATATATTGAAAGGAATGGGCATGGGCGACGACTGTATACAGCTTTTGAGGGAGATATACCGAGAAAATACAGTTTGCATAGAGTGGGAAGGAATGCGTAGCAAAGAGAACGTTGAGGTTAGCAGGGGTCTGAGACAGGGATGTCCTTTGTCCCCGCTGTTATTCATGCTGTACATGGTGAGTATGGAAAAAGCGCTAGAAGGTAGCAACATTGGTTTTAATCTGTCACACAAACAGGGCGGCATGATGATTGAGCAGAAGCTTCCAGGTTTATTTTATGCGGACGATATTGTCTTATTTGCGGACAGTCGAGATGATATACAGCAGCTGGCGAATATATGCGGAAGGGAAGGTGAAGCTCTTGGACTAGGATTCAGTGTAACGAAGTGTGGATTGATGGTATTCAATGATCCCTGTGATCAGACGGTGTCCATACAAGGCCAAGAAATACCGAGGGTAAGTGAATACAAGTACCTTGGAGTATGGGTAAATGAGAGTGATAGATACATGGAGGTACAGGAAAAAGCCTCGGCAGCAAAAGGAAAGAGGAATGCGGCAATAATGAAGCACAGAGCGTTGTGGGGATACAATAGGTATGAGGTGCTTCGAGGTCTGTGGAAGGGTGTAATGGTTCCAGGGCTTACTTTTGGGAACTCAGTGGTGTGCATGAGGGCAGAGGTGCAATCGGGAGTGGATGTAAATCAAAGGACTGTGGGACGCCTCGCGTTGGGTGCTCACGGGAAGACGACAAACGAGGCTGTAAAGGGCGATATGGGGTGGGCAGGTTTTGAGGCGAGGGAAGCGCAGAGCAAAATAAGGTTCGAAGAAAGGCTAAGAAATATGAAGGAGAGTAGATGGGCAGAGAAGGTGTTCCGTTATTTGTATAGGAAGAGCGTGAACACACAGTGGAGAAAAAGAACTAGAAGACTCACTAGTAAATATACGGCTGGTATTGTAAGCCATATGTCAACAAAGAGCGTTAAGGGAAAAGTCAGGGAGGCGGAGAGGATTTACTGGATGCCAGCTATGGAGAAAAAACCGGCTTTGAGTAACTACCGAAAGGGCAAAAATGAAATAAGGAGGGAGGCATTTTACGATAATTCAAGGGGAAGCGCTTTACTGTTTGAAGCGAGATCGTGTTGCCTTAGAACGCGTAGTTATAAAGCAAGATTCAGTAAAGAAGAAGAACAATGCACATGCTGCGGGAAAGATAAGGAAACGGCGGAGCATGTTCTGGTTGAATGTGGAGATATCCACCCAGGTGTACGTTTGGGCACGAGCCTACAGGAAGCCTTGGGTTTTAGGGACAACAATGGAAAGCTGAACACACCCGCGATTGAAATAAGTAAGAGACGGTTAGAGTATTGGTGGCAGAAAATTAGAGAGAAAGGACAAAAATAAATGTTGGAAAAATAAAATATGGACAGTGTGCCGTAAATGGCAGAGAACTTAAGCTGAAAATTTACCTTTTTTTCCATTAAGATAGAATTTATCGAAGTAGAGGCATTAGGCCAACATAAAAAAAGAAAAAAGGTTTTTTTTTTGTCGAGCCTGGTGGCATACTTGTCACCAGCCCGTTATAAAGGGGACGCTCATAGCATCCATCCATGTAGCCACCTCTCGTTTAGTTCTTGTAGTGTTTACTAGATGGTGGTACTTGTAGCTGATGATGAAAAGATGCAAGATGTTATAAACTAGAAAGCGGTACTTGTAGTTGATGAAAGACGCGAGATCTTATAAAATAGGAATGATGTCACATATGGCGCGTGTCATTGGTTGAAGGCAATTGTTAGATTTAGTGCGGCGACGTACGCTAGGGGGAGCGTTGTAATAAAATCCGTTCGCTGTTGGCGCGCGCTCGGAGTCGCCGGATGGATAAGGCTGCACAGCGGAGAGAGCGCAAGGCGGCAGCAGCGCGCGCTCGCAGACAGAATCCCAATGTGCGAGCGCGCGAGGCAAGGGACATCGCAAGCCATCCATCGTCTAAGAACAAATAAAAGTTGATTTGTGTATATACACACACAGCGTTTCTCACGTCTTTACATGATGATCGACTGGGCGAATTACACGGAAGATTCACAGTTTACCGATGAATCCCTCCGGAGCTTCGCCCATTCATCATCATTCACCCCGTGAATATGCCGTAATTTTTTTGTTTGTCTGCTTTAATGTAAACCTCATCGCACATGTGGCAAGTGATGAAAATTAACTAAAAGTTAGAGACAGTCACTAGAGGATAAGCATGCTCACCGATATAGCCGCCGAAATTAGTCTTCAACAGAACAGCGCTTTATCGTTTATCTTAAATTTTCTCATCGTGATGATTTTAATTGCCTCTCCGTATATTTGTAAGTTAATGAGCAGGGCACCTGACGAACAACTTGCTGACATTTAGTGGAAACCATGCGACATGCAGCCCTGTTCTCCAACTACACATCTGATTAAGTAAACTTGCCATAAGACTGACTCTTGTGATTATATCCTCTTGATTCAGCATGTGATTATCACCTCGACATATCGTCATCATGCAGAGCGTCAGCAAAGACTGGACACAGTGCATGCAACAGCTAGACACAGTGCACTGTGCAGGTGTCCCTCAAGTACACGCAAGTGTCGCTTCGTACAAAAATGCGCAGCTGTGGCACACAGGCAAGAAGTTCAAACCAGACTGTGGGTGCATATAGAATGCTTCAACATATCTTAAATTTGCCCAGAATGCAAGATAAACAGGCATGTACGCATAGTAAGCATCAATGAGTTGACATGAGATACGGAGAATGAGTGTATTCTGCTGCAACTTTATGTTGTCGAGTTTAGCATGTCGGTGACAGCCCGTGCATGCTTGTCGGCATGAGATTTCTGCCACCTTTATGGTTTAATGCTTATGATGCTTGAATGCTTGCCCAAAACACTCGGGTTCATTCCCAGTAGTACCAGTTACACCTATTAGGAGAAATAATACTTGAGAGCCATGTACTGTTCAATGCCAGTATATCTAGAAAAAAACAGATTGTTGAAATTATCGCACGTTTTTTTTTTTGTCGTGGCATCTTTAATGGTGAGAGTCACAACCAACCCATTACCATATAGCAGCATGTGGCTTCCTTAGAAATGTGATTGACACTTGATAACGATGTTTTTGTAACTGAGAGCCACAAAAAATTACATGTTATGGCACTAGAGCAAAGCAGTAGAAAGGTTTGCAGTGTGGAGGTGGAAATGAAAATAGTGGCTTCTTTGCCAAATACTTGGTAATGAATTTTCTCTCGAAGAGCTGTGCTGTGCAACGGATGTGTGCGCATGTTGTGAAAAAGGAGAAAAACTTGCATTCCTGCCTTGAAATGTTTATGAAAGGCAGCATTATTAAGCAAAACTATTATTTTATCATCACATCTTCAGCATATTTTGATCATTGTACGTAGCTATGTTTTGATTGTTCAGGTTATTTTTCCAAATTTCAAGAAATAACCCAGAAATTTCACTTATTTCTACAGAAGCGAGCAGCTAATGATCCAGTTATCCATGCTGCAGACCTCGTTTGCTTTAGTGCATGGGAGTTAATTACTTAAACATTGTTGTAGCGTTCGATGGCTGTTTCATGAAGTGCCTAGAGAAACTAATGTGGGATATTGGCAAATATACTCGGTTTGTGAGCTCGTAAAGCTGTAATGCATGCTCGCTGTATGCAGTTTCATTAGCATGTGAGCACCACGGGAGAGCGCGCACGTACGAAGCGTAGCAGGCAATACGAACTCATGACGTCACTGATCATTGGTTTTTTACACTCAAAGAATGTTTAAGACATTATAGGTATACTGTGTGCAAGAAAACGAACACTAGCGGGCGGAGACTGCACGTTTCTCCACCTGCTTGTCCTTGTTTTTATCTGTGTAGTGTATTAAATACATCATAAATCATCAAGTGGCACGGCATGTACTTTTTATTTTATCTTGGGTATATTTCCTACGTAACTTTTAACTGATAACTCCAATAATATGATGTTCTTTTAATATACATGCAGCCACTATTGTTTTACTGTGCTATGCTCCTGAGCAGCAGACATGATGTGTTTGTGTGTTAGGGGGGAGGCACTTTTGTAAATCTAGCGCTTTTTTGCAAGTGCTAAAGAAGCAGTGTCACAACTATACTTATTATTGAATGCATGTCTTTTCTGCGCTGTTCTGTACCCGTGCTTTGGCTGTATAGTTTCAGCCTCAATATGTATTGGGTCATCTAAAAAGGCCACGAAACACTTTCGCGACAGCTTTTTTTCACCCTACTTTTTGCATCTAGTTAATCTAAAAAACAACGGTCAATGTCGTCAGTTTCACCACTGCAACACGACATGAAGTTACTTCCCATAACAAAAATAGCAGATGTGTGTTGCTGTAACCTTCAATCAAGGTAGCTTATCCCATGAATTAAAGTTATCGTCGCACTCCTCACCAGGAGAACCAGTGTGAAAGACAGGCTCAAATTGTGTAGCACGTCCTCATGAGGTGGTATCATCCTGCAAAACGAGACATTTTGTCGTAGTTGCCAATCAAAATGTCTGTTGTGTCACTAATAATTACGGTGTCGACAAACACAATAACAATTTTGCCAATCATGTATTACATCACTTTCTGGGACGTGTTTATTACCAACGAGTTGTTCACCTTATATTTGGAAGACCTTTTACTCATCTACAGCCCACTTCTCTCACAGAATGGCAGACGGAGTGTGATTTTGCCGACATGCTGCTTCCAGAAGGCAGTCTGCCGAAGTGCTCAACACCACAGCCACCACCATAACTAGAAAGAGAACCCTCACTGAGCTTTCTGGGCGATCCAATTGATGCTACTTATGAACCGAGTTATGAGATGTGGAACCTTTAGTGTGCATGATTTCTCGAAGTAAATATTTCTCTCTATGCATTGCTTACAAGCATGTTACAATCACTACCAACTCCTAGTATGCACGTATAGCTGGAGGTCATAAATCATAAAAGGTTTCTCAAGAAAGCCTGATTATGAAGTTAATGTTTATGTTATCATTTCAAGTGCTAAGTTTGTTTCCACTGCTTAAAATGTTGAGACATCAACTATATTGCTTCGACATGTCTTGGTTCAAGCTTTTTTTCATTGCTCCAGGAGTTCTGATGAGCACGTTAAGATTAAATATTTCGTGATAAACGATTCCGTATGTCCCTATTGGGTTCTGATCACCAAGTGTGACAGGGGTATCACTAAATCAAAAACTTGGCCACTTGAGCCCACAAATGTGTACCACATAGTCCGGCATTGTCTTCTTCTGCAAGCAATCATCCAGATACCTTCTGCACTCGCTCATTCTATATGTCAACTTAGCAGGTACAAGTGACCATGCAAAGTACTTTGCTAAATTCTAGTGAACTTGCCCTAGTTTGCTATGGATGGGTTCACAGGCGATACTCCCGCCAGGGTTGCCCAAGAGGGAGCCAAAGCAGTCAAACCAGACTTTGCATCTCCATCTCATTTTCCTCGGTACAGCTCGACACAGCTGTCAAGGCTGCCGAGCCAAAACCCTCAACAGAGCCGACATAAGACAGGGCTCTCTAGGCAGCTTAAAAGAAGAAAAGAACTTTAAAAAAGAACTCTACAAGGAAAGAAATAACTTGGATTCTGGCAGGGTAAGTAGCACGTTCTCGAGAGTTTTTTAAAAGAATGCTTCCCATTGGAATAAGTCAGTGTTGCCGCACTGATCGTCACAAATAATGTGTTTATGATGTTTGCAGTTGTTGCATTCACTTTAGAGTTGGTGCAGTTTGTTGTACTTTTTCTTATAATTTGCCCTTGCTCATAACACACACTCCTAACTTCTACTAATAGCTGATTTTTTTCATAAACAATAGATCTCCTGCATACTGTTGCCACGAATATTTGTTGCATTGCTGGGAAGCAATGCTGCCTCGTCCTCCTAAAGTTTGTATGCATGTTACAATCACAATGGATTATCAGTTTGTGAATGTGCGGATTATATGTATAAAATAGGGTACCTTTCATCAAGCGTGCAACAGCAACGAAGAACCCCACCGCCAAGCCCAATCGATTTTGTAGAAGGTTGTGCCAAAAAGGATTGTTTTCTTTAGCGCCTTCAAGACCACAGGACAGTTCTGTTCAACCTCCCACTTACCCTCTCAAGCGTTCAGTGTTGCACGTAATATCTGGATGTAACGAAGACCAAAGACTCTGTGATACTACGGGTGAATTCAATCATCATATATGATCTCAAAGGATGATGCTCAGAAATAAGGGAAGTCATGTATATTCTGAAACGTATGTGGTATTTTGTGTTTGTGAAGTTTTCTAACTGCGGCTTATCTGTTGCGTTTGCGGTGCCTGGCATAGCTGGCTTTCAGTGTGTATAGACGACATTAGTGCAAAGTCATAATAAACCCACTAGGTAGGTGCCCCAACTGCAAAGTCCACACAGTACTCATAAAGTGAATGACGTTACTTAATTGAGGGGGCCCCGCAACATTTTTTCGTGTGCATTCTCCAGCGCTGAAGTGCATGTGGGATTAAATACTGACATGAGCGCAACAATAATATTTGAAATTATTGCACAGTAACCTTCCAGTTGTCTTCGAATTTCGCGATTGTAACAAAAGATGAGAAAAAAAACATTCTTTTTCGCATTTGACTCTCCCATTAACTTCAAAGGCCACTTCCAATCATCATGTAATTTCTAAAGAGACATACTTGATGATGCGTGTTATGGCGGCCTTCGTACAGTGCACCTAGTGTCATTTTGCAAGTGTTTTCTAAATATCATATATAAAATTGGCTATCTTTTTTGCAACTGAGGCAGTACGAAATGTGCTTTTATAATTTTTAGCGCATACTAGTGTGCCTTGTCTAAGACTATTTAAATCCACTCAAACCTCAATATAACAAACACGAATATAACGAAATATCAGTGATAACTGTAGTGTCGTGGTTTAATTTTAGGTGTCGGAACCGGTCAGCTGGCCCCTAAAGAGCGCTGTATAAATGTATACATAGTGATTCTTGTGTACATAAAAGAGAGTTTCCACCTAGGTTTCGTGCATCCGACTTCTCCTTCCCAGCCCGCGCTTTAAAAATTGGGCTTCTTGTGCTCCGTGTGTAGATGATTAGTTGTGCTCCAATCTTCGTTGGCTGACTCTTAATTGGAAAGTGGACTTTTCGCGGCGTGGTAACTATAGCAGGGTGGCTGGGTAGTGCGTGCAAGAGCCTTGAAGAAGAGCGACTTGACTCGGTGACAGCTACAAGACTGATTTATTCAAGATGACTAGAAAGTTGAAAAGGAACGAGAGAGGTAAAATAGGAAGAAAGAACTGTCAGAGCTGGTCACACAAAGGCTACTGTGGGAATGGTGCGGGTGAAACCCTCTTCACTCCCGTCAGCTTTGTGTTGCTGGCCCTCCTCTTGACCCATGGAATTCGGTGGCAAAGATCAATGTCTTCGAAGGCGCCTGCATGGTGGGAAGGCAGAACAAACCCTTCGGAATTCTCAACACCGTGCATCGTGTCTGACGCACGATACATGTGGCGATTAGGCGGCGAATCCACGTGCATTCAGTCGTAGGTGGCAATACAACCATTGCTCCTAGTGCTATTGTGTTCAGCACCCTTGAATACTGCCCTGCGGATACGACATTTTCTGCGGATCACCAATTAATGATCACGGAGACCATGCATACCGGGCTACTTATCTCACTCGGTCCTCGAGTTCGGCTACCTTCCTCCACAGGGATGTACACTGCAATACTTCCGCTCCTGTTCCAGCAGTACCCGGTAGGCATTATATCCGATAGCGACAGTGGCGCCCGGTTCTTGAAGTTAACATCGATGCCGCTGCCTGGTACACCGCGACGGAGCACAAGAAGGAGTTGCTACTGCACGCACTGGGCATTGAAAGTTTAAACTTCTGCCTATCTGTGGTGTACATAGCAGGCTCCGGCAGTGGACTATTCAATTCTGGTGGATACCACGCAAGACACGTCTGCTGTGATGCTGCAGCAGTTGGACAAGCCTTGAGCAAAAAGTAGTTCAGTGAGCCTTGTCAAAGCGCGTTGCCGTTTTTTAAGTATTCAGAAACTGATGTTCCACGTTAAAGCCTTCTGCATAGCTGCAAGCCTTCTTATGAGCATAGCTGAATACGTTAAGGTCGGCACACTCAGGGCTCCAGGGCAGTGAATATTCAACTGTGTGGCATCGTACAATCTTCGCAAACCATGTATGTCGTTGGCGAATGTCACCCTTGGGAGATTTCTCAGCGCCGTCAGATGGTGCTGAAAATCATCGTCTTATGGGCGAATCTTTCGTACTAGGTTTGTAGAGCGTAGGCGTTGAAAGGTTCGGTCGTGCGCAAACCTGCGATTGCGGTCGCTGCGTCACGGGATACGAAGCTCTTTAAGAAGTAAAACATTGTGGATTGCATCAGGTCGTTATTGCAGTCTATTAGCTGTTCGAATTGCTCCTAAAAGCTTGTCCACTGTGCAATGTTGCCTTTGAATATTGGGATCTGAAGCTGCAGCCACCGAGGTGTCATAAATCTTGCGGGAGCATCGTGGTTGAAAGCAATCACTGCTGTGCTTTCACCGCTGGCCACTTGTGCATGGCTCGCCAGTGCACGTTCCATTTGTGAAAGTGTGCAGCCTAGCTCGGCGAGCATGCTGAGTTCTTAATTTTAATATTCAGTCATAGCGGTTAACTCCTCTTCGATACGTTCTGTTGAAATATACTGCTAATGCTGTTCCGTTATCTGCGACAACTCATTATTGCTAGCGGAGAGTCATTGCTTTACAGCTATGAGCTTTGCGATGTCGACGCAAGCGGAGCCAAGTAAAATTCGCGCTTCCTTAATAATGTGTTCTGCGTGCGTCGCGTAGATATCTTGCCTTCGAGTAGATTCATTCTGAGATCACTGCTGCTGGCTGATGTCGTCCAACACCTATCCTGACATCTATCAGTAGAGTCCTCCCCGCCCGCAACGCAAAGCAAGAGTAGAAGCCCTGTACGCCATGCACAGAAAAAAGGCTTGTCCGCACGGGGGTTTTCTGCACCAAAATTATGTGGACGCTATGCCGCTAACTGGCCTGGAAAAATTCAGCCAGAAGGCATCGCCACCGTGATGAACACTATCTCCTTTTTTACAGAACAGATAGTCATATGGTTGATAGCATAAGGTTCTTGCGAGCACATTTTCCAAATTGCACTCTGCATGTGAAGAATGACTGCTGAAGCAGAGCAGTGCATTTTATGCCAGTGTCTTTGAAGGAAATGCTTATAGGGATTCTTACATACCTTTATGAGCGACCTAGTGGACAGTTGTGCACATCAACATTGATGATGCGTGGCGCTTTATGGCGCAAGACCAATTGATGGCCAAAGAGCGCCATTTCAATGAGTAGAGATGTGGACAATGATATGTTGCGTGGCTGCATAGGGGCCTTAAAATTCCTCTTGATAATGCAGGTAAAAACATAAGTATTAAAATCATGACAGTGACTTGATATGCATAGTAAAAAAGGGTGACAAATGTTTTGATAATAAAAACGAGTAAAAATACTTGGCACTAGAACAAGTGCCTCATCAGCGCCCTTGTGTACAAGGGCTGCGAGGCGAGTGCTTTTAAATGTGGTCACTGCAGCAGCAACCTCTTTTAAGAGGTTGCGCTACGCATTGCCTGGGTATATGACATGATAAAAGCGAACATCTCTTTAAAAAACTAGCACCGATTTTTGAGTGAACAGTGGTTCCCTATGGACGAACATTGCAGGATGTAAAGGTATATGTTGTCGGTAGGGTAATGAAAAGTGTTGTTTTCTTAGAGTGTCTAGTTGCTTGCACTGGATTAAAAAGTGAAGAACTGCTAGTGCTTCACCACATCTGTCACACAATGGTGGATCACCACCGGACAAAAGATGTGAGTGTGTCGTGTATGTGTGTCCTATCCTGAGCCTCGTTAGTGTTATCTCTGTGTGACGTGATTTTGATACTGGTGGCCAATGGCCAAGGTGTGGCACAATAATGTGTAGTTTGTTTTGTGTGTGTCTATGCCACTTGCTCTGCCAGTAGTCCCTGCGCTTTCGTATGAGAAACAGCTTGAGATCAAGGGCTGGGATTGATGTTGGTGTAGTGGCAGTGCTTTCGTGGACGGATGCAGCAAGCTGATCCGCCATCACGTTGCCTTGGATCTCACGGTGCCCTGGCACACAGTACGCTACAAAATGTTGTTTGAGTGTGTAGAGTGTGCATAAAATATAGTAAAGCGAGACGAGGACAGGGTTTTTTCATTTTTTAAGATAGTGCAGAGCCGTTACCACACTGAGGCCGTGCGTATTAATTACTGCTTTTTGTTTTTGTAGTTGTTTGATGTGTTTAGCAGCCATAAGTATCGCGTGAGCTTCCACTGTGAAGATGCATGTGCCTGGATGTAGAGGGCCAGCATCCGAAAAGGATGGGCTGACAGGCGCGTAAGACACAGAGGAGTAAGACTTAGAAGCATCTGTAAAGATTTCAGGACGTGTGTATTTGTGCTGAAGTTCCAGGAAGTATGTTCTGATATAGGCAATAGGTGCCTGTTTTGTAACTTCTAGGAAAGACACATCGCCGTCTATAGTCTGCCACTGCCACGGTGGCGGGTATGCTACAGGAGCCATTAAACTGTGTTCAAGTGACACTCCTGTTTCTTCAGCCAAACCCTTCAGGTGAACTGAGAAGGGCTGCCTCATCGAAGGTCTGTTTTGAAACAGAATGGAGCTCGACAAATCATTATTAGTAGAGTATGAGGTGTGCTTCTTGTCGGCTTTTACCTTAAGAAAATATACAAAGGACATGTAAGTTCTTTGTAGATGAAGCGACCATTCATTTGACTATCGTAAAGGCTTTCTACAGGGCTGGTGCGAAAAGCACCCGTAGAAAGGCTAATGCCCAAATGGTGCATGGGATCCAGCATCTTCAAAGCACTTTGAGTCGCAGACTGATAGACAACGGCCCCATAATCTGAGCGGGTGTGAATGAAGCTTCTCTACATGTTCATGAGACATTGCCTCTCACTACCCCGCGTAGTACGTGACAACACTTTTAAAACATTCATGGCTTTTAAACATTTTGTTTTTAAATACTTCATGTGTGGTACGAAGGTCAACTTGAAGTCCAAGATTAAGCCTAAGAATTTATGCTCGGCTTTGACAGACAGACGTTGCCCGTTCAGTTGGATGTCAAGTTCTGTGTGCATGCATCTCTTTGGAGAGAACAAGACACATGTGCTTTTTTGTGGGTTAAGTCAAAATCCGTTTTCATCTGCCCATTTGGAGACCTTGTTTAAACCCAGCTGAACCTGCCGCTCACATATTGCCAAGTTGCATGACTTGAAGCCAAGCTGAACGTCGTCGACATATGTACAGTAGAACATATTGTGGGGGATGGACATGTGCAAGGAATTCATTTTGATAATAAAAAGTGTACAAGTAAGTACACCACCTTGCGGTACTCCCTTCTGCTGGACAAATGTTTGGGAGAGAATACTGCCTACACGGACACGGAATGTTCGATTGGGCAAGTATCTCTCGATAATGGAAAACATTCTACCGCGCACGCCCGGGTTAGACAAGTCTCTTAATATGCCAGAACGCCATGTTGTGTCGTAGGCCTTCTCAATATCAAGGAACGCAGAGAAGGAGTATTGTTTGCGGGCGAGTCTCGGATGTGTGCCTCGATACGCACCAGATTGTCGATGGCGGATCTACCCTCTCGAAATCCACACTGGAATCGGTCGAGCAGACTGTGTGTTTCAAGGGGATGTAAAAGTCGGCGGTTTATGATCTCTTCAAAACGTTTACAAAGGCAGCTTGTAAGTGCAATTGGCCTATAACTTGAAACTGAGGAAGGGTCCTTGCCCTCTTTTAAAATAGGAATAGTTATAGCCTCTTTCCAGGAAGCAGGGATGACACCAGAAAACCAGATAGCATTGTATTGGGCACGGCTGATGGCGTGCAGGCAACATGTCTATGTCGGCATTGCTGTTTATGCAGGCACTTTCGTGGATTGCGGGAGCGACAACTACGAGCGGCACATTCTGGCTACCTTCCCATGAATCTCATCAGATAACTGAGAGCAACAAGTGGCTGGATGGACCTTCATCGGTGTCAACTGGTGGCGCAAATTGGCTGCCTTTCGGCGGAACCTTTCAGGACTCTGAAAGCAGCACCTGGACGGCTCGTCTATCATCAGTGACGTCATCTACACCTCGGCTAGAAAAGGAGCAGCCCAACCAGGGAACCCTCAGAGGGCACGGCACATGGCCTGCAGGCAACATGTCTAAGTCGGCATTGCTGTTTATGCAGGTTCGTTACCTTTCTAATACAGCAAGTTATAGTAGTGGCAATCGATTTTTGTTAGTGTTGTCGTGCCCTCACATTTGTATTGCTTGTGTCATTGATTGCTGGTCTGCAGTGTTGATGCTTTTAAGGTCTGATGATGTTGAGGAAAACCCGGGGCCAAGGACTGCTGAGATATCGGAGCAAATCTTAGAAAAACAAGCAGCATCCGAAACCAAGATAAATGCTATGAGGAAAGAAATATCCGATTTAAATATTGAAACTGAAAAGTTGACGGACTATTTTAAAGTTATTGAAGAAATGAGCGAGTGAATTAGCAGGCTGAAAACTATAGCTAGGCAACAAGAACACAAGGTAATTGATTACGAAAACAGGAGTAGACGTAATAGTCTACTCGTTTTTAGTCTACCAGAAGATTCTGGTAAAGCCGAGTCAGACCTGACGGAAACTGTTGTTCATACACTTTTTGACGCAAAATTGTATAATAAAGTAAAATCATTTGACCAAATCTGCCGGTTCGGCAAGCAAAAACCAAATAGCTCAATACCGGTCATTATTAGTTCTTAGGATTACCGCGAAAAAGAAAGTGTGCTAAAAAACTGCAAAAAAATGAAGGGGACTACTATTAGAGTCAGCATCGATTACGCAAAGGAAACTGTCTACGCTTGGAAAAAGTCATGGCAAAGCTGCGAAATCGAAAGAGCGAAGGGAGCAAAAGTGAAGTTGATTCATGACAAGCCTAAAGTGAACGGCGAGCTTTATTAGTGGGATCCGACACGAAATATTCGTTCTCAATGCAAGCAACAAAAAGATAACAAGGAACGTAACCACAGCTCTGAAACTTCCGCTCATAGCAGCTCGAATGTGCCAAAGCTGACCGATGGAAGTGGCATAGTATCATCTGAGACGGCGCGTTCATAGCTAAGAATTTTTTCACTGAATGTGCGAAGCATTGTAAATAAAGTAACAGATTTAGAAATCTTGTTGATAACACACAGCCCCCATGTTGTTGTCTTAACAGAGACATAGTTGAATAATGCTATAACAGATAACTGCATCCTACAGCCAGGATACAAGATTTTCCGGTGGAACAGGGACACCCGATGTTGGTGGTGTGGCAATGATAATTGAAAACAACGTAGCGGCAACAATAGTACATTGCCAGTTGCCAGAAACAGTGTGGTGCAAGGTGAATTACGCTAATTTCACGGATCTCATTGAAGCCGTCTACAGACAACCGGAAGTCACTCGAGTTTTTAGAAAAATAAATATGTTTTTGTGTGATCATGTAAATGAAAACACGAGGCTGATAATGGCTGGTGACATTAATTTAGTGCATATAAATTGGGTAAGCTTTTCAACCGGTCATGCGGAAACCCGTAGTGCTGATGGGTTATTAGAGCTCATGTTTTCTCATAACCTCACACAAATCGTAAAAGATTATACACGACTTACCCCTACGTCACAGTCATTGTTAGACTTGGTTTTGATATCGAGTAGAGTGACTTAATATGCCGTATCAGTAGAAGACGGCATATCAGACCACAGAATGGTTGCGGTTGGCATATATTCTGATACCGGCTTTCGAGCAAAGCGTCATGTGTATGCACATATAAAAGATTACGATCTTGCTGATGATACGGCAATTCTGGACTTTTTAGAAATGTCACTTGGCGAATTTCAAGAGGCATCGAAACTTGAGTCCGTTGAACGGATCCGGAAACGTTTTAGGGAAATTGAAGGTTACTGTTCAGACAACTTCATACCCACTCGCGTTAAAAAGACAAAATGAAGAAATCCATGGATAAGTAAAAAAATCATTCACTTGAAGCGTAAACTAAAAAGACTGCGCAGAATTCATAGGGCCTCGACCAAAATATCATGTGCTAAAAAACACTTGAAAGCAGAGATAGCACAATCCAAGAAACATTTTTTCAATAACACACTCACTAACTTTCTAACGAACTCACCACGTAAGTTTTGGCTGTTTTTTAAGGAAGTGAATGAGGGAATCGATATTATTGTAGACGGAAAAGAAGTACTCACAGAAAAGTCAGATATAGCTGAAAGACTCAATCAACTTTTTCATTCGGTTTTCTGTAAGGATCAGGATGACAACGAGGAAACTGAATCAGGTACTACAGTGACAATTCAGGAAGATGATATAAATATTAACCGAGAAGGCATTTTTAATCAACTACTTCTTTTAAATACCTAAACGTCATGTGGACCTGACGGTATATCGAGTCAATTTTTGCGACGATTTGCAGTGGCTGTCGTACTACCTAGCGATTATTTTCAAGAAATCTTTGAAATGCCACTCGTTACCTCAAGATTGGTGTAGAGCAATTCTTGTCCCAATTTTTTAAGGTGGTAATAGAACGACATCGAACAATTATAAGCCTGTCTCACTCATGTCGGTATGTTGTAAAATATTTGAACATGTAATGGCAAAAAATATTCAGCAATTTTGAGAACAAAATGTATATTTATGCCCCTTTCAGCATAGATTTCGCGTAGCCTTTCAACAGTCACACAAATGGTTGAAACTATACATGACTCGTGTATAGCTGTATGCAAATGACTTGTGTATGCAAATCGAGCATATATGTATCGATTTTTCAAAGGCGTTCGACAGAGTTTCACACCGTAAGCTGCTATTCAAGCTTCACAATGTCGGTATTAGTGTGAATGTTCTCAGTTGGATCAGAGCTTATCTAAGCAATCGACAACAAGCAGTTAGAGTGGGAGATGCTATGTCGGGAAATCGGGAGGTGTATTCGAGAGGGCCTCAAGAATCTGTATTTGGGCCCCTATTCTTTCGTTTATACATAGATGATATATCATCAGGTGTCCAGCCGCCAGTAAAATTTAAGCAATTTCAGATGACTGCCTAATCTATTGTCCGGTATCATGCAGGGAAGATCAAGTGAATATCAATTGGTGCTTACAAACCCTAAACTTATGGTGTTTTTAATAGGGTATGAAAATTAACATTGATTGATTGATATGTGGGGTTTAACGTCCCAAAACCACTATATAAATATGAGAGACGCCGTAGTGGAAGGCTCCGGAAATTTAGACCATCCGGGGTTCTTTAACGTGCACCCAAATCTGAGCACACGGGCCTACAACATTTCTGCCTTCATTGGAAATGCAGCCGCCGCAGCCGGGATTCGAACCCGCGCCCTGCGGGTCAGCAGCTGAGTACCTTAGCCACTAGACCACCGCGGCGAAGCGGAAATTAACATTAAAAATTCCGCATACACACACAATACAATAAAGAAGGAAGTGCTCTCGTTTGCATATGACATTGGTGATAACATGCTGGTGAAAGTCTGTAATTTTAAATGCTTGGATGTAACTATAACAGATAAGTTAAGCTGGCGTCCTCATGTCGATAACATATGTCAATCAGCATGTCGAAAATTGCGCTTCCTACGAAGGAAGTTAGGCCGAGCCACAAAATATGTCAAGCTGCTTGCCTACAAAACGTATGTGCGTCCGAGATTAGAATTCGCTAGCGCTGTGTGGAGCCCACACAAAAAGGTCTTAAACACTAACTTAGAACGCATTCAGAGAATGTCAGCTCGCTTTATCTGCTCCAAATATCGAAGAAAGGATTCTGTTACTGAAATGTTATAAGAATGTAAATTAGAATCGCTAGAATTAGGAAGGCAGACACAAAGGTTGAAACTTCTTTTTCAGATCCTTCATGCCGGGGTGAAAATAAACAGGGACGATTATTTGAAGCATTCTTACAAAAGGTTTCCAAGAACAACATGCACTACATTCATACAACCAGTACATGCTCGAACAGATATCTTCCGATTTTCTTTCTTTCCCGATGCCATTAATAAGTGGAATCAATTACCGAACGATATGGTGCAAATAAGAACCTTGAGTTATTTTGAGGTTGCTCTTGATAGGCATTTTGTTGAGAATATATAGTTATTAGTGTTCATGTATGTGTTCCTTAGAATTGTTTCATTGGTCAGAGACATCATGTTGTAAATATATTGAATGAAAAAGCATGTCACTGTGTTTCTCATATAATTATGCTATATGTTACAGAGTTCATCTTACGATTTTTCAAATATTTATTTTGTGCAACTCAATTCTTCACCCTCCCTGTAACAACCCTCAAGTGAGGGTTAACAGTATGACAACAGTATACAGTATGTCTGTCCAACTTAAAAGAGTAGTGTTATAAAACTGTTCCCAGTCAGCTTTGTATGTAAGCCATTTGGGAACTTGTGAATGACATTAGTATGATGTTGGTGTACTCAGAATGACAGGAAAATGGTCACTTCCGTAGAGATTATTCCTAATTTTCCATTGGAGTAGGGGTAGAAGTGAAAAAGATGCAATACTGAGGTCTACGCAGGAGTAAGTAATGTTTGCAAGGTTATATGTTGCCTCTTTCCTATTCAACAGGCAAGCACGTGATGAAAAGAGGAACTGTTCGATGAGAAGACCTCGTGCATCACATTGACAGTCGCCCCATAAACTGCTGTGCGCATTCAGGTCCCCTAGAAGCAGATAAGGTTCTGGTAAGTCATCTGTTAAAGACTGGAAATCATGTTTTTCCTGGTGGTGTTGCGGCGGTATGTATAGAGAGCAGATGGTGACGAGCTCATTTAATTGAACTCCTCGAACAGCCACTGCCTCTAGGGATGTTAGTAGTGGTACATGACTATATGCTACTCCTCGATAAACAATAATGGCTACACCACCAGATGATGCCACAGCATCATCTCTGTCCTTTTGGAAGACAACATATTGATGCAAAAAATTTGTATTCTTGGATTTTAGGTGTGTTTCCTGTACACACAGCACTTTTGAAGAATGTTTGCGTAGAAGTTCTTGGACGTCATCGAGGTTTCGAAGTAGTCCTCTAACATTCCATTGTAGAATTTGTGTCTCCATTATGGGAGTAAAGAAGTGCTGTGTGTACGAAATGAGTGTGGCTGGTGTCTAAAGAGAAAAGTGATTTACCCTTCAGAGCCTTTAGAAGGCCTCTAATTACCGTTTTGTCTTTTTAGAGCGGTCGATGGAACCCCGCCGCTCCTTGGGCACAGTCTGCGCCGGTGCACTTGTTGTGTCTATCCCCTCAGGAGAGACGACAGACAATGTTGTTTTCATTGTAGGCTTCGTCGTGACAGACGGAGCCTTCGACTCTACCAGTCTCGAGGTCAACGGGACCTCTTTAGTTTGTGTGGTGCCCTGGCTGCTGCCAGGGTTCACAGGGGCCTTCAGTGGGGCTCTATTCAAGGAGGCTGGGGCAGCCAAAGCTGCTCCCCCCCCCCCCGTGGGGGCTTGTGGCGTTTTCCTCGGCCCACTGGGCGTGATCCAAGGCATTTCCGAAAACCGAAGTGGTGCTGACCCCCCTAGCACCACTTCGGCATACGATATGTTCCCAGCAAAATGCGGGAAACCGCACGGCCGGGCTTCACGGAGGCTTATGTTCAATTCAAACTTTGTAATTATGATTTCTTTTTCCCTTTTTCAGGCCACGCATGACCTGGATTATGCAGGATGGTCACCCTCACAGTTTGCGCAGTGGACTTGTAGGTGACAGTCATCGTCAGCGGTATGAGCTTTGGTGTCGCATTTCACGCAGGTAAGCTGTCTTCAGCAGCTCTGGAGCCGTGCCCAAACCTCTGACACCTAAAGCAGTGCCGCTGGTTGGGTATGTATTGTCTGACTGGCAGGGGGAGAGGTGCTAGATGCGAAAGTGAGTATGATGTGTTTTGTTGGGGTTTCTTTATTTTCTCTTTTTATTTTGATACGCTGCACCTGAATCACAATTTCTTCTTTCCAGCCTGTTAGAAGTTCATCATCAGAGAGGTCCATCAGGTCTCCATCTGATAAAACACCCTTCCCTGTGTTCTTGGTTCGATGCGGTGTGATTGTGATCGGCTGATCACCAAATGATGCAAGTTTATGCAGTCTCTGGTACTGAGCGTGGTCTTTTATTTCGAGTAGCAGGTCACCACTGCCGGTCTTTGTGGCTTTGTAGCCTGTGCCTAGCGTTTCTATAAGGCATCTGGACACAAGAAAAGGTGAAATGCTTCTAGCTTTCTTTTCTGTACATTCACAGTAGATGATGTTGTATTTCGGGAAGTTATCTTTCTTGTTTGGAAGAAATTTGAAAATTGCATTGGTGCGCCACCTCTTGGAGGGGCGATTGGTTGTGAGAAAGCTAGGGGCTCCCATGAATTCGGTAGATTATTCGGTGGCCATGCCAGCCACCCACCACCGAGCCCAACCAGGGGACGCTGCGAGACGCGAAGGAGACGCAAGCGCTAGCCGTACATGGCCGCTATAACCTAATATATCTACCCAAGGTTAACCAGGTTGACCCTTGCCACTGAGAATTGTGGAAGTAAAAAGAAGTGAGGAGAGAACAGGAAAGGCCAAAAGTAGTAGAAAAGACGAAGATGGAGAAAGAGAAGGATACAGGAAGAGGCGACTGCCGATTTCCGCTGGGTGGGTCAGCCCAGGGGTGCCGTCTATGTGAAGCCGGGGACGAAGGGGTGTGTTGCCTCTGCCAGGGGGCCTTAAAGGTCCAATCTCCCAGCGTCAGCTCAACCTCCAGGATCCCCTTTTCCCCGGACATGGCAAAGCCACGCACGGCTAGGCGTGGGAGGGAGCTAAAACTCACCCGTTAGCTCGGGTCCGTGGTGTCGCTACACACCTAACACCTACTTGTGCAGGCGCCCCTTGTGGGGTGCACATCAACATTGGAGGTATGTCCCGCACTGGGCGTTTCTTCAGACGGCCTGAAACGCAGTGTGCACAATTCTACGGCCTTCTTTGGTGGACAACTAGTGATCATTTCACTTTCTTTTGATGTGTATTGCGGTGTAGGATGACTTCACTGGAAAAAAACTATATGCACTTTAGGCCTAATATTTTATTCCTTTCGTGCAAAAACTGAAGGTGACTGCAGGGTAGTTAGATATTTAAATACACGCTAACTAGCCTTGTGCTGCTGATCCGCGAAGGCTCCTCGTCACATAGCAACTTCAAGTGCAAGGTGTGCAACTCCGTTTCTCCACGCGACAAGTCCCTCCAGGCTCACATGCGAACGCACACTGATAAGAAGCTTTATGTGTGACTTTCCGTGCTGCAAGCGAGAATTTACCCAGAGTGGCCAACTGAAGACTCACCAGCGCCTCCACACGAGTGAAAAGCTATTCATCTGCTCGGAATCAGGTGAACCTTGATAGGGCATCATCTTTCATTGCCTCACAACACTTTTGAATCTGCGTGTTCCAATCAAACAACTTCCGATCTTCACACTTGCCTTTATACAAATTTGTGGAACTGATATGGCAGCTGGCATCAGACACAGAGAATGTGCACGTTTCCACAATTGTTGCAGTTTTAGTGTCACTGCGCAAGCTGCTACGGAATGTGCCTTTTCTTTTGCATGTTCAGACGTACATGTGCGCAATATTGTAGCAGTATGCACCGGAAACGTTCTGTGGGGCATAGGTGGTTTAAGGAGCAGATGCACGGTCGAGAATGTGCAAGTGGCCTCCACCAAAGTTAGCACTCTCGGCCGACGCGAAGGTTTGAATGATTTATCTGCAGAACGTGTGCTAGAGAAGGAATATAGACAACAGTGAGTCACCCTTATGTTCTCGCTTTCACGCCGACAAAACTAGCCTGGCCAACTGGCAGGATTAGCCACTGAGTAAAATTTCACCACAAAAACGGTGCATAAATGCGAGGATGTAGAAAGACACAACTGGACAGGCTCTAACTTTCTACTAGAAACTTTCACAGAAAGAGCGCATGCTTTCATACAAGAATGCTCACCGATGCCGCTTAACTCTTTTGTTACCCCACCTATTAAAGTCGACCACCAGCAGTTTATGCTTTATATCATCGATTTTTGCATGATAATTTATTTTTTCGAGCATTTAGCACTTTCTGTGTTCGAAAGGACTTCTTTATTTTCTTGTGCTGTCGGGGCTGCAGTGACACGCCAACGCCGAAAGCCTTCGGCACTATTTTTACCTGCCCGTCGAAGAGATGATCAGGTGTATCTACATGATTTTCCCCATGACGCACCTCGGTGGCAGAAATGGATCAAGTTCGTACGTACGTATTGATGTGTGAATTAGGAACGCGTGTAGAACAGTCCCATTTGTGAGCTCCATTTCGAGGCCCAATGTTTCAGACCAAAGATGCCGGACTTGGCGCACATGGGTCTTCCGACAAAACCCATTGCAATGTTCAAGCCTGATGCTTTATCGAGCAATCGTCAAGTCAACAGATTCACACTCTTGAGCACAGTGATACATCACTGCCTAAGCGACCGCGACGTGAGGTAAAAAAATCACTCAGTTTCGCATGCTCAGGCCAACCGCAATTTTTCAAAAAAAAATAAGCTCATGCAGCTTACATGCAATGCAACATTGCAGCGAATTATGTGTCTTTTTCCACGCAGACGTGCTCGGACAGAGGGCACGAGCACGACATCCCTCTACAGCTGTCGACGGACTATTGCGCAGACGGCAACAATGACACTAAATTTTCAGATGTGCCTTATATTCGACTCGTGTGCGAGTAGACTTCGCTACCACTTTTGTGCTTTTTGGCAAGTGATACCTAACTATGTAGGGCTGAAGGCAAATAATGGCGTCTATTTCAAGATGATGCGGCATGTTTCTTTAGCCTATCTTTTTGCAAATCTGGAGTTTGTTACACAAGAATCTCCTATAGATGGGCCATTTTCTGCGACTCCAAGGCAGCCCTTCAATGCGTGCGAAGTCTACGACGTGGAAACTACCACCAGATGGTGTATTGTAATAATGAAATTTGTCATCGCGCCGCTGATCAAGGGCATGACATTGTTTTACAATGGTTACCGGCTCACTGTGACATCAGTGGTAACCACCTCGCCAATGACGCTGCCCGAGTTGCCCACGATGGAGGGCCCACACTGGTAATACCCTTGTCAAGAGTAGACGCAGCTAGAGAACTTCGTTACATCACGCATAATTCCACGCTTGCGCACTCGAATTATCCACTTAACTCCAATCATCACCCTAACAGTCTCAAGTCCTTACGTCAGAAACAAATGCCATCCAAGATTTCTCGACGTGACGCTACAATGCTGTGCCGGCTGGGGACTGGGGTAGCGTTTACTAAGTCATTCAGCCATCGCATTGGCATGGCGGATTCATCAATGTGTGAAAGCTGCAACTGTATAGAGACTATTGAACATTCCTTGTGCCACTGTGCCCAATTTGATGAAGATCGCCGGACTCTCCAGTGTGCCTTGAATAGACTCGATGACCGGCCATTTAATGAAGCAAAGATCTTAGGAGCATGGTCACGCAGCACATCAGCACAGAAAGCCACACGATCCCTCCTGAGATACTTGTCAGCAACTTCATTTAGCGACCGCCTTTTAAACTCGGCATTGTGTGTGTGATGTGACATGTGTCTATCCTTCTCTCTCTTTTACTCCCCCCTCCCCGTCCCCGTGTGTAGGGTAGCAAACTGGACGCATAGTCTAGTTAACCTCCCTACCTTTCCTAAATTCCTTCTCTCTCTCTCTCTCTTGTGGTTCGCTTCAGCAGCATGCGGAATTGAGTGATTTTTCGTACATAACAAGGACGGCACATCAATGGGCAGAAATGTAACTTTCATTCTCTTGTGCAGCTGAGATCAGCTTGAAACTTTCTTCACCAAGTACTCCCTATGAAATGCTCACTACCATGAACGAAACATTATCGAGCTGCCTTGCATCCAGATTGAAATGCTAACAGGGCCAGCAAGAGCACGGAGAGATATATCTAAAATCATCATTTGATACAAAATTTTTCGTTTTATCTTGTTTTTGTATTCACTGAGAGCTATCACTGCATAGTAAGTCATTCAATCAAGCTGCTGTGAAATATCGACATTTCACCTCTTTTGTACAGGCTGTCATGTCATTAATGTGAGATGTCACTAATGTGCACACACAGCCCGATGTTCAAGAGAAGGGTACACAGGTGTCTCCCTAACATGCATCAAGATCAGCAGGCGCTCAGACAAGGTGAACAGTTAGGGATGTCGGCGAGTAATCACGTTGTTCCAGCCGTGGAATTAGCTAGTAATGCTGAAATTTCACTCATTGTGAAGTCCCTGTAAATGTTTGTTGTTTTGAGCAGCGTCTGTGTATGTATTGACTGCTTATCATGAAGACGTTAAAAGAACATGGGGCGAGTTGCCGTCCTATGCATTGTCTACAACGCATTAGCTCCCATGTTTTGCATTCCGCCCATCTGTTTATTCATTTCTTGTGCTGAAGAGCATGAACTTTTCTTCTGGCCTCTTGTAACTATAACTTTCCTGTAGCTGTTGGGCTGACCTCTTGTAACACTATAATTTTGCAAAATAAGTTCGTCTTGCTAGCTTTTTAGTTCTTTTGCTGTCGCATATGTCTAAACCAGAATGTTCACTTGGTCTTGTTACTGGTTCTATTACTCAAAGAACAGTCTTTATAGCACCGTCATTTTAACTCTAAAGTAAAATGCTAAAGGCCCATTTCTTCAAAAATAGATGCACGGTAATAAACACCAGAGATTTGCAAATTCTGAAGCTGACCATCCCTCCCTGTAATCCTATTGTCATTTTTGCAAACAAAACCGCACATCCTATTATCATGGTACTTCTGCATTGGTACGTATATCATAGTTCACTATTTTCATTTCAGCTTTCATAAAAACTGAATCGGACAGTGTGACGCGTGCTTACGATAGAGCCGCTAGAAGAAAAGAAGGAAGAAGTTGCGTTCCATCAATAAGTCGGTACTGAGCACACGTCAGTCTTCTACATATTTTGGTGCCGAGAAACTCGGGAGAAGACTGACTTCCTGCACCGAAGATGAACCACCTGCGACGCAGCAGAGGAATAGTTCGAGCCACTACTACAAGGATCATCATGTCCGCTACCGAAGCTTTACAAGCGGAGAATCCTACTCTGGCTGATCTGCAAGTCATGAATGACCTTCAAGACAAAGACGTGACACTTGATGATTTCAACGAAAGGATTGCTGACCTCATAATCAACGACACCGAGTCTGTTGAGGAAATGATGGCCGCTCTCCAATATCACGACAAGATCTGCAACATTATGAGCCGTGTACGCTGCATTTTTAACTCAGTTTCAAGGCCCGCCGGCAGCAATGCACCTGTCGTCGCTATCATAACTGAGCACCAAGAAGTCTCTGCTCAAGAAAGTTCCCAATCGCCGCTGCGAGTCGCCCTACTGAAGGTACCGGTGCCCGTTTTCTCTGGGGAACTTCGCAAGTGGCAGGGAACTGCAGGGCTTTTATAAACTCATTTTATTAGATTATCTCTGCACGCTTGAGTACAAATGGCCCCCAAATTGGTTCCCAGGGACGTAAGAGGCTTTTACACCCCTGATATCACATTACGCACCAGTGTGGCAACCTTCCTACTGATCACAGTCTAGATCACTGTGGGTCCGGACATACCAAAACAGAGCACGCCGTCCACCATCGCATGCTTACATATAGCGCAACACAAAGGGGTCGAACGCCATGTCACAATATACGCAGTGTGTAATCTAATATTGCACAAACACTCCATTTGCCTTTGACGGCACCTCAAGAAGAACGCACAACGTCTGCATGTCCGCACGTGCACAATACACAAAATGGGAAAGTGCAAGTCCTTCAAAGCTGCTAATGGCTAGCTGCGATATGCCGCTTAAGAAAAGGGTCACTACCACTGCTATTCTATGCACTCTCGAGATGACCACAACAGTGTCTCTATCCACGTGGGACTTCAGCGTGGTTCGACCACACAGGAGAATTATCCACCGCTCTCAGGCCTTAGGGAGCTAACACAAACGTAAACACCATCGCTGAGGTTTCCAAGGCCTCCAGGCAGGCTATGTTCCGGTGTCTACATGTGCTTACCGTGTGGCGCCCGGGTGGGTTAAGAGACAGCCGTCTCAATACAAGCCTGTTTAGGTCAGGCCTTATGTGGCGGTTATGTGGAACACCACCTAGAGAACTTTATCAAAGCCTAAAAGGTCCTCGTATGGCCTGTCACCAGTGGGCCGATGCTTCACTGGCGCAAGATCGATAGTCAATGAGCTTTTCTTGATTACCATACTTGTTATACTACAGTTCATATCTTTAAGATGCAGGAGCTTCAAAACATAAACATACCTGCCAATTTCGAAGATTCGGAATCTGGGAGATTTCTGACAACATTGGTGGGTGGGTGCTCCTTTGCGGCCGATTTGTTGTGTTCAGGGAGCTTTTTCGAGTGCATGTCTGTTCACAGTATGGCTTATATACATGCAACCCAATATGTCTTTTCACCCGAAGCACTGTGAACTTCACGCAGCCTTTCACATCGACTTGCTGCCCGCGATTAATTCCACAGTTGCCAGTTTCTAGCCCTGGCAGTCACCTGTCTATCATGATGTCTTAAATTGTAAACAGCCAAATCATGATCTCACATGTGTCAGCCCGTCCTCTTAGCCCACACCCCTTCAAGTCCTCTGAGGCTCTATACTCCTTATAGCTAACCTGGCTTCCACAATCTCAACGAAAACTAAAGCACAGATTACCCCTAAATGTTTTTTACAATTTTACTGGAGACCCTTCGTAGTGTATTCACACACACTGTGCAACAGGAAACCACAATCACCTCAAGAAAAAATAATTGCTACCCACAAGCGCAAACAAGTTGACGTCTCCTGCAAAAGGCCAATTCAAAAATCACCATGCGTCACTGATGCATGACACAGAGAGCCTCGTAGCCAAGTACTGCTTTCCACGTGAGAAATTCAAGATGAAGGTAGAACAACACACCATCTTCCAATAAAAGTAACTATAAATGGCATGCGAAGGAAGGCATGAATAGACCTAACTTACGTTCATGCTGGGTATCTCAGCTAATCGTGACGCGTCCTTGCAAGTGGAGCACACCATGGAATCACTGTATTTTCTGTTGCTGTTAATCCTCCTGCCATCTAGATGTAGCATGCCACGTGAGAGCACGTGCGTTTATCGCACGTCTGCAGAATCTAGCTCCCCGACGCCATCACAATATTGCTGAGAGAGTGTAATGGGGAGAAGCGACAGCAACTTGCATAGCCAACAGCACACTGCGGAACGTGCTAGCGCGTTTTGAAAGTGCTAGGGCTATCTCTTCCGCATACAGTTAGGTGACATGCGGTCATGGGCACCCCACCGAATTGAACTCCGCCATAAGCTGCTTCAATTTTCCAACATTCTGTTGAGTATTAGCCCAAAGCTAGCCGACCAGTTCGTCGCACCGACACTGATACAGCCGATCAGCAGCAGTGAAAACAGCCGCCACGACAGCCGGCCCTTGCCCTCGCACTCAGGTTCAAGAACTTCTAGTTGTCACCAGAGGCACCGCCATCATCGACGGCAGTTGGGACCCCGCAGGGGCGCCTGGGCAAGTAGGCGTTTGGTGTGTAGCGACACCATGGACCCGAGCTAACGGGGGGATTTCGCCTCCCTCCCACGCCTAGCCGTGCGTGGCTGAGCTTTGTCCGGCGAAAAGGGGATCCTGGGGGTTTAGCTGACGCTGGGTGCTTGGACCTTTAAGGCCCCCCGGTGGAGGCAACACACCCCTTTGGCCCCTGCTTCACGTAGACGGCACCCCTGGGCTGACCCTACCAGGGGAAATTGGCAGTCGACTGTTCCTATCTCTCTCTCCCTACATCTTCGTCTTTATCTCTCACTATTTACCTATCCTGTCTTCTATTCTCTTCTGTTTACTTCCAAACTTCCTGGCGGCTAGGGTTCACCCTGTGCAAATAGCCTACCTTGGTCTAGGCGCGTTGGGTTACAGTAGCGTTGTACGGTTGACGCCTGCAGGTTTTAGCATCAGCAAACTTGCAGCGTCCGCTTGTTGGGCTCCATGGTGGGTGGCCGCCAATGCGGCTGAACACAAATAAGACCAGCATGCATGGAGCATTTCCCCTACTGTCTGATCCTACCGGCCTAAAGCGGGTACGCACCGATGACATAAATTTCTTCTACAAGCCAATAGAACCATTTCCCCACTTCCACGTCATTCACTGTGAAAAAACCGGAAAGCAAGCCAGGACCGTATCTCCTTTCGTAGCTGCCAGATGTCTTACTGAAACTCTCGGGGCTAGATACAAAGTAACCGAAATGGCTAGCGGAGACCTTCTCCTCGAAATTCGGGACAAAGCACAATTTGTAAAGCTAGACTGCCTCTCAACGTTTGGTGATGTACCTATCACCGTAACACCACACAGATCTATGAACATAACTCGCGGAGTGGTTTCTGATGCAGACTTACTTGACCTGACCGAAACTGAACTTTTGGGGGTGTGGAAGAGCCAAATTGTCATCAATGTACAGAGAAATATCATCAGAAGAGATAATAAGGAAATATCGACGAAACACCTAATACTCACGTTTGCATCCAGTAAACTACCAGAATCTATTCAAACAGGGTACACGATGACATCTATCAGGCCATACATACCAAGCCCTCGTCGTTCCTTTCAATGCGAGAGGTATGGCCATGGCTACAAAACCTGTAGTGGTCGCCAGACTTGTGCTCAATGTAGAGTCCTAGGCCACATGCCTGAGAACTGAACAACCGCCACACTGTGTAAACTGCGAAGGAAACCATGCCGCGTATTCACGCTCCTGCACATACTGGAAAAAAGAAAAAGAAATAAATACATTAAAGGTGAAGGAGAACATATCATTTAAGGAAGCACGGCAAAGAGTCGCACCATTCTATGGACCTACATACGCTGATGTGGCGAGTCAGGGGCACCGCCGCACCAGCCCTCGCCACTCCTTCGGCCCGCGCATAGCGAGCTGGCGGTTGTGGCACCTGCCCCCAAGGCGGCTGTAGTTCAGGCTACACTCCCTACTCTCAGACAGAGACCGAGCTTCCAGAGTCCTCAGGTCTCAAGGCCTCGCATCACCACGCGAGGCCCGAAATTCGAACTAATAGCCCGCACGTGTGAGGAACCAGTGCCTCCGAGGAGGCAATGGATACGTTGGTACCACTGGTGCCAAAAGAGCGGCGTGGCTCCTTGAAGTGCGCCAAGAAAACAAAAAAGCAGATAACAGGGCCTGGTGACGACCCTGTTACGTGAACTCAAACTCCCTGTCTAAACAGTCACTCGCTTTTCGTACACAGAGCACTAGTTTACATTTATTATGAACACTCAAATTAAACAATAGAACGTCAGAGACCTTCTAGAAACCTTGACGACATCCAAGAACTTTTACAGGGACATTCACCATAAGTGATGTGTGTACAAGAAAACACACAAATTTTCTTCGTAAATATGTTATTTTCCGAAAGGACCGTGATGATGCCATGACATCATCCGGAGGTGTTGCCAATATAGTGAATCAAGAGATTGCATGCACACACTTACAACTCCAAACATCCCTTGAGGCATTAGCTGTTGAAGTTCTTTTTGATAAACTTGTGACAATCTGCACTATATACATTCTTCCTAGCTATCAGCTGCAAAAACGTAATTTACACTCTTTATTTGATGAACTTCCGAAGCCTTATGTTCTCCTTGGAGGCTTTATTGCGCATAGCAGGCTATGGGGTGACTCTCGTTGCGACGCGCGAGGTCGACCGATTGAACAGTTCCTTCTCTCGTCGAGCGCATGTCTCCTAAATCGAAAAGAACCAACCTAATATAATCTCGCTCATAACACCTACTCCTCCATAAACCTAAGCATAGTATCTCCATCTCTTGTGCCTCTACTCCAATGGAAAGTGGTCTGTAATCTGTAATGGTGGTGCTCTGAATGCCAAAATGCGCGCAAACAGCAAAACAGAGCATGGAGGTTGCTTCGGAACTCGGCGAAAGCCGGAAATCTTGACACCTTCAAGAAAATAATGTCTCAAGGCAGGAGAAAGCGTCGGCAGGCCAGGAGAAAAAGCTGGCAGAAGTTTTTGTCAGGGATCAATTCATTGATACACATAGGAGGCTAACGTCTAGAACACGGTCGGTAGGATAGCAGCAAAACAAGTACACACACTTCCACTCGTAAACACTTATGATGATACCTTGGAAGATCAGGCGAACTTCCTCGGTGCACACTTCGAACGGGTGTCTAGCTCGTCCCACTATGCTGACACTTTCCAAAAATACAGAACAATAATAGAAAAGCAGAAACTCAATTACAAATGCACTAGATACGAGGCATATAACCATGCTTTCAGTCTAGCTGAGCTCCGAACATCTATAAACTCCTGCAGTGCTTCTGCCCCAGGTTCTGACCGTGTGGTGTATGAAATGTTAAAAAAACCCATCAATATAAACACGAAAAACCTTACTTTGTTTACAGAATGCTATCTGGTTTTCTGGCACTATCCCTACCTCTTGAAAAGAGGCTATTATTATTACTTTCGTTTTGAAAGAGATCAAGGACCCTTCTTAAGCTTCGAGTTATACGCCCATTGTACCTACAAGCTGCTTGTGCAAAGTTTTCGAAAAAATGATAAACTGCCGACTTGTACATTTCCTTGAATCAAACGATTTTTTTGACCCATTTCAGTGCGGAATTCAAGAGAATATATCGACCACAGATCAACCTTGTTCGTATCGAGGCACAGATCAGAGACACTTTCGTCCATAAACAATATTTTCTCTGTGTGTTCCTTGATATCGAAAAGGCTTATGATACAACATGGCGCTTTGGAATCCTAAGAGACCTGTCCCATCTTCGCGTGCGCGGGAGGATGTTTCACATAATCGAAAGTTAGCGTATTTACTAAATTCTACCGCGCCCTCGATTGTAACGCGCACTCGGTTTTCACGACGAAAAAAAAAAGTAAGACATCGATTGCAACGTGCACCGATTTTTCTCGTTGGCCCACATGATCACACTACTCGGGGAAACCACTCTTTTCGGGAGCGTCTTCCGTTTAAATATTAGGTACGGGGGACGCTTGTGCCTATCTGACGTGCAACGGAGCATCGCCGTTACTTTTGTTTTACTGGGCCCAATGCCAGCATGCGAACTTGCTTCGCCCCCTTCTTCTCGATGGTTGTGGTGCCAGGCATGTCGAAGTAAAGAGGGGTCTGATCGGCATTCCTGATTTGCCCAAGCAGGTAGCCGTTGTTGTGCCGCAAGTTTAAGACGAACTTCTGAAAACTGCGAAGCCTTTCTTCGTACTCCTCCGGCAAGTTATGGCGCATGCCCGTTCGCTTTCGGAGGGAAAAGCCTTTCCTCTTCACAAAGTTAGTTAGCCAACACCTGCTCGCTTTGAACTGGCTCCGCGTTAGCCCCTTTTCTGTTGCTAACTGCATAGCCCGCAATTAGAGCAGTTCTGTCGTCACGGGCCGATGTGCCACTCGCTGCTCAAGCACATATTCGACGAGCAGCTCTTCAATTTGCGGAAACCGACCCTGCTGTGGGCCACTGAAGCCTTTGCATGAATCTTTGACAATCTTCCGCTTTTGTTTCCACCA
Organism: Rhipicephalus microplus; assembly: GCF_043290135.1. Taxonomy (NCBI): domain Eukaryota; kingdom Metazoa; phylum Arthropoda; class Arachnida; order Ixodida; family Ixodidae; genus Rhipicephalus; species Rhipicephalus microplus. The sequence goes on from NC_134710.1 coordinate 464,542,671, forward strand.
GTCCCGCACGCACGTTTCGGGAACTCCGAAGGACCGCGATGCGGCCCGATTTCTGTCTGTTTTGGCACATGCGTTGACTTTTCTTTTAAAAGCGGCATCGTGGTGCACTCGTCGAGTTTCTGAAGTCAGCCCTTCCATGACGTCAATGCTGATGAACTACAAGATGACGAACTCCTCAGCACACGTACGAAGTGCCGCACAATGGAAACACATTGGCAGAAATGGCCGACGCGCCATGCCGAAGCACGTGGGGGGTGGCCGTTTTGGAAATGCCGATGGCAATAGAATGACCGTATTCATTTTTTTTCGCACTCAATTTTTACGCGCATCCGATTTATGAACTCGCTTAACCGGAAAAAAAAGGTGCACGTTAGATTCGAGTAATTGAGGTACCTGTTAAACCGGACATTCAGTGTCCAAGTGGGCAGCGTTCTTTCCCAAACATTTGTCCAGGAAAGAGGCGTGTCGCAAGGTGGTGTATTAGCTGCACACTTTTCCTCATTAAAATGAATTCCTTGCACTTGTCCATCCCTCACAATATCTTTTATTGTACATATGTCGATGACATCCAGTTTGGCTTTAGATCTTGCAATCTGGCGCTGTGTGAGCGGCAGGTTCAGTCATGTTTAAACAAGGTCTCCGAATGGGCAGAGGAAAACGGATTCCAACTGTACCCACAAAAAAGCACGTGTGTCTTGTTCTCCCAAAAGAGAGGCATGCACTCAGAACCTGACATTGAACTGAACGGTCAACGTCTGTCTGTTACTGCGGAGCATAAATTCTTAGGCTTAATCTTGGACAACAAGTTGACCTTCGTACCGCACATCACGTATTTAAAAACAAAATGTTTAAAAGCCATGAATGTTTTAAAAGTGTTGTCACGTACTACGTGGGGCAGTGACAGGCAATGCCTCATGAATCTGTATAGAAGCCTCATTCGCACCCGCTTAGATTATGGGGCCGTTGTTTATAAGTCTCCAACTCAAAGTGCTTTGAAGATGCTGGACTTCATGCACCATTTGGGCATCCGCCTTTCTACGGGTGCTTTTCGCACCAGCCCCGTAGAAAGCCTTTACGTTGAGTCAAATGAGTGGTCGCTTCATCTGCAGAGAACTTACATGTACTTTGTATATTTCCTTAAGGTGAAAGCAGACAAGAAGCACCCTCATACTCTACTAATAATGATTTGTCGAGCTCCATTCTGTTTCAAAACAGGCCTTCGATGAGGCAGCCCTTCTCATTTCGACTGAAGGTTCTAGCTGAGGAAACCGGAGTGTCATTTGAACACAGTTTATTGGCTCCTGTAGCATACCCGCTACCGTGGCAGTGGCAGAATGTAGACTGCGATGCGTCTTTTCTAGAAGTTACAAAACATGTGCCTATTGCCCATATCCAAGCACACTTCGTTGAACTTCAAAACAAATACACACGTCCTGAGTTCTTTACAGATGCCTCCAAGTCTAACTACTCTGTGTCCTACGCTGCTGTCAGCCCATTCTTTTCGGATGCTGGCCCTCTACATCCAGGCACAAGTATCTTCACAGCGGAAGCTCATGCGATATTTGTGGCGGCTAAACACATCAAGCAATTACAAATACAAAAAGCAGTAATTTATACGGACTCCCTGAGTGTGGTAACGGCTCTGCACACTCTAAAAAAACAAAAAAGAACCCTGTCCTCGTCTCACTTTACTCCATTTTATGCACACTCTACAAACTCAAACAACATGTTGTAATGCGCTGGGTAACGTGAGATAACCAGGGCAACGTGAGATCCAAGGCAAGGTGAGGGCGGATCAGCTTGCTGCATCCGTCCACGAAAGCACTGCCACTACACCCATATCAATCCCGGCCCTTGATCTTAAGCCGTCTCTCAAACGAAACCTCAGGGACTACTGGCAGAGCAAGTGGGATAGACACACACAAAACAAACTACACATTATTAAGCCACACCTTGGCCCATGGCTGCCAGTATCAAAATGGCGTCATACAGAGGTTATACTAACGAGGCTCAGGATAGGACACACATAGAACACACACACATATTTTTTATCCGGTGGCGATCCATCATTGCGTGACAGATGTGGTGAAGCATTAACAGTTCTTCACATGTTAATCCATTGCAAACAGTTAGAAACTCTAAGAAAACAACACTTTCTATTACCCTACCGACAACATATACCTTTACACCCTGCAATGTTCGTCGGTAGGGAACCACATTTTAGTCAAAATCATTATTAGCGTTTTTAAAAGAAATTCGTAGTTTTCATATCATATGCCCGGGCATTCCGTAGCACGACCTCTCCAGAGAGGTTTTTTCTGTGGTGGCTACACAACAAAGCACTTGCCTCACGTCCCTTGGAGCAAGGGTATGAACAAGTGAGGCACTTGTGCTAATGCCATACATGTCCGCAATCGTGTCCTATTATCACCAACTTTTCTCATCTATTTTACACCACACGCACCTTTCACGGCATGGTCATGTTTTTATTACTTGTATGTTTTTACCCACCTAACCGCAAGGAACTTTATAGCCCTTATGCAGCCGCTTGTCACGATCATTGCCATACCTTTAGTAAGATTAACTGGCACTCTTTGGCCGTGAAATGACCCTTGTGCCTCAAAACATCAAACATCATCAACGGTAGGTGGGAAAGGTCACGTGGTTCAATCCCCTCTTCCCCTCCTTGCCTCGCCCGATGGGACCTGCAGGACATTTATAAATTCATTCATTTAGAATTAGCTCTACATGCTTGAGTATGAATGGTCCCAAATTGGATAAAACACGCCAGGTGTTTTCTAACGCAATGGTTCTAATTCATCATTAGCAGCAATCAGCATGTTCCAGTAGGAAAACGAAAAGACGCCATTTGTTGAAGGAAGGATACCAGGTGTTTTCTGAAGCAATGGTTATGTAATTAAAACCATATCGCGCTACAGGTTTGCAGTTGACATTGCTCGTTGCCGTCGGTGTGTGCTTGTATGGATAAGAGTGCCAAAAGGCGGGCGCGCAGGGCAGCGGCGGCGCGCACTTACAGTCAGGACCCTGAAGTGAGAGCCCGAGAGGCAGAATCACGCCGGGAAGCTGCGCGACGGCGCTGACAAGATCCTGCTGTATGAAAACAAGAAGCCGCATCAGCATGGCAGCGTCGGCAAGATCTTGCCGTACGTGACCAAAAAGCTGCAGCGGCACGTCAGCGTCGGCAAGATCCTTCCGTACGAGAACAAGAAGCCGCATCAGCAAGGCAGCGTCGTGAAGCAGATTTTGAAAATTTTCGACAATGGAAAGCGGCGAGGAAGCGCGCATATCGCCAGGTGAACCCAGAGGTGAGAACGCAAGGCGTCTGCAAAGCGTGCCAAGAAAGACCACGAAGGTGCAGAGGCTCGGTTTGATAGAGCTTTCCTCAAACGCATTGCGACAGCCGGCAAACGCATCGCGACAGCCCGGGACCTCCTCGTGGGTGTCCTTGTGCCTGGCCATTCCGTCCCCGCAGCACTTGCACTGGCTCTACCGCTATGGCGTTAACCTCCTCGTTCCTTTTTTTCTCGCCCATTCCTTTCTTTTTTCAGTAAACAATCCTGTTGTGTTAAGTTTTCGTAAATATTATATCTTTTTTATTTAATTTTTTCCCGACAAAGATTTGTGTGCACGTTTCTCTTTAAATTGACAATGAATTATATCAGTTTGTGAAGCACGGCCTCACAGTTTTTTTTTTACCTGTACCGGTCAACCATGAAATGGCATCATATGTAGGACTGTAGAAGCGAAAAAATTGTAGGGCCTAGATGCCGCTATTAGAGCAGGATTGGATGTCATCAGGTATTTTTAAAAGTTGAACTAATAGTTCATAACTAGCAGGAGCTTTTACAATTCCACTGCTGATCCTATGCAAGTATGCAAAGAAAATAAAATGTCTCTTGGGCTCACAGGTACGTGTCATTTCCATGAGTCGCAAGTAATGCAACTTCTTTTTTTGGTGTGCACGCATTCATGCTACTGCAGTATATCCTGTATGTTGCAGTGCATGTAAAATATGTCAGTTTTAAGCTTTTAAAACATTGGACTGTAATGGCAGCATATGCTAATTATTTTCGAAATTTTTTCGCTTTCCATATATATGTGTTAAGTTTATGTACCAATTCTAAAGGAAACACAAATGATTCACTATGCTAAATTATTTTATTTTGAGAATTTCATGTTTGTCCAAGCGGGACTGTAACACAGAATATTCAACAGCAAGTGCCTATTGCTTATGGTATTTAAGAGCAATTTCTGTTAAAGTATGTGTCTATACCACTTGTAATAATGTATCAAAGTCACATTTGTTTGTCGCATTTCGGCCAACGACATGGGATTCTATGGGTTCTGCTGCCGGCTGCTTGTGGGTATCTTTGGTATTTCAGTAACTTATAGCATTACATTCTAGTCAACGTTCCTACTTACATTTATGACATATATTACTTAGCCATGCACATAGCCTTCTATGAGCACAGGTGTATCAACAGCAAGTGCCTGTTGCTTATGGTATTTAAGGAATATTTCTACTACAGTACGTATCTATACCACTTGAAATAATGTATCAGTCACTATATTTGTCACATTTTGGCCACGAACATGAAATTTACGGGTTCTACTACTTGCTGCATGTGCGTATCCTTGGTAATTCACTCAGTGATAGCATTACATTCTAGTCAACACTACTATTGACATTTATGACATATATTACTAAGCCATGCACATGGCCTTCTATGAGCACAGCTGTATGTTATTTGCGATATGGAATGGCTATCCAAATATTTATGTCGGCCAATTCGGTGGCCGCCTTCACCTTCGAAAGCGGGGTGATAACTTTATCCACACAACAACAACTGGAAGGGTCGTGGGGTGATAAACTGACCACATTTACGACATTATAAAACATCACAGACTAAACAGACGCAAATACCCACCACCGCGCAACAAATTGAACAAGAGACACGCCGTAACTCTGAGGTTATTACAGACAAGTATGTTCCCGCCGCCCGGCAGTCCTACACCTGTGTTATCCTCACTATATCCAACAAACGCATAAAAGCGTGCGGAGAAAGGACCACACTGCGGCACATCCTTTGGGAGTGTGCTGGAAAAGTTGACATCACTACCCCCACTCCCTGCGCAACTCCGAGGCCAATTGCTGCTACTACCACCGCGCGAGGGCAGGGGCAGCCATACGGGGAAGAAAAGTGTGGTTTCTCGGTTAAAGTGTTACAGATAGGAGAAGAGCTCCGAGGAGCCTGCCGTTTTTGAAGTGCCGTGAGCCCCAACACCACAAGCTGACCGGACACCAGCTCGCGTGTCAGTTCGGAACCAGCAGGGCACCAGGGGAACTGCACGTAAGAGACTTTCACTGCATAGCTCTTGCAATACAAATTATTTAAAGTATACCTGAATACAGTCTTGTCACAACCATGTATACCAAACTTGGATGTTACATTTAATAGAAAGTATGTCTCATCTAATCGAAGTAAATCAACAATGCTGCCTATATGCATGTTCAGGTTGCACACGTAGGGACGCAAAGAAATTATTGTGCATAAATACAAACACTTATTATCTCGCTTATTAGGCTCGTGATAGCTGCATGTGTTTTTTCTCATGATGTCTTATTTAGTTTCTTTGCTCTTTAGTGCCTACGCACATGTCACCTTGGAGCTATAATATTGAACAAATAAAGTGTATGTGTAGCTACAAAGTACTCCCCACTCATTTCTTAAGGACGACCAAGATGATGGTGGCACAGCTCACCTTCTTCTGAGGCTGTGGGTCCGAATGACTTAAGAATGCTTAAGGCAGCTGCGGGTACTGAAGGAGACGAAGGCGGCCAGCAAGTAGGTGCTACAGAACCATTTGTGAAAGGAGACAGCCATGTGTCTTTGTTTTCGCCACTTACAACTGCCATAATTGGGAAAAAGCATGCTAACATTGCCTGACATACTTAGGGTGTCGCAGGATGTCAGTGTACCAAAAACTATTCACATGTAATACGTACACCATCGTGCAATTCATCGCTGTACAGAGAGAAAATATAGGATGACGTGACTATCAGACTAGTATGACGTTCGCCGGGCCCTACGACATACACAATGGCAGCGCAATAACCTAGGCATGGATTGGTGAAGAATTCTGGTTCTCTCGACCACTGAAAGCCGCTATCACGTATATGACAGGTTCTACGGAGCCTTCAGACACTTACGCAACAGTTGTTTTCTTTCCAACCTGTGGCCCAAAAACACGGTCGCAGAAAAGTTGATGTAGCTGATAATTTCAAATTGCTCATAGGCACATCCTCCTCAGCTCCAGGGACTGTGCCTCACCTCCATCTTGCAACTATCGCCTGGGCTTTCCGTTTACTGTGAACGAACTGGATGCCAGGCTTACTGCCTCTCGACACTTACCATGCCAGGGTCTGATGGGATCCCTTTTCCACTCTCTCTCCTCTTAGTCCGGAGGCGGGGAAAGCTCTTTTGTCTTCCTACAACTCCAAGTGAAGCTGCGTGTTGGCCTTATTGAAACGAGGCAAGTGCTCATACCAGTTTGTTTTTGTATAGAACAGCTGCCCTGGCCAGTTGTATCAGCAAAGTTATATGTAACACATGGTGTTGACTGGACAATAATGACTGTCAGAAAAGAATTTCAACTTGCTAGACTATGAATGGCTTCCACAGAGGTTTATCACCAATAAATGGCATTGCATGCCTACATAGTGTCAACTGTGTGCAAAGACAATGTGGCCCAACTTTCTGGGACATAACAAGGAGCTACGATAATGCCCTGCATCAGGACATCTTCGGTGCGCTTGAAAACATCGGTGTAGGAGGCCGCATTCACATGTTAATAGTCACTTATCGAAGCGGACGTGCCATACGTCCACGCCTGACCGTGACATAGGCCGGCACCACGTAAACAGTGGAGATTCACAAGGCACACTTGATAATTCCTGAAAGGGCTTTCCTGTAGAGATTCTAAAAACTCATCGATAGTGACCTCCAGATTGACTGGTATTCGGGCACGGATAGTCACATAGTTTTTACAAAGTCTTTTATTTATTCAAATCCCTAGCAGCACGCAAAATCATTATTGCAGAGTGAAATACACAAGGCAACATTCTCACAAAGAAAGGACGACCAAAAAACACATCACTACCACAAGAACACCGTGAGAAAGATGGAGCTATGAATGTAACAGTATGTCTTTTAACAATGTGTCATTGTGACGGTCAACAATCTCTTGTCAAATGAGATTCCACTTGGAGATTGTGTGGGTTAAAAATTGAGTTGGGAGGCGTGTGTTCTACAGTAACTTTCTCTTAATTTTAGAAGGTGGTCATTTTTCGTGGGATAAGAAATGGTGACGTAAAAAGTAAGAACCTTTATTTCATTCAACCAAACCGTGAAAAATATTGAGAAACACATGTAATCCAATGTTTTCTCTACTTGAGCACAGTATTTCCCACGCCAACCTATTTTTATGCAGTAACAAAAAGGTAAAACTATTGTTACATCTGACAAAATGCAATGCACAGTTTTGCACCAGCTTGAGCATGTTAGAAATGATCTTACTTTCCAGGTCCGAAAAAACAAAGGCACACTGTAATATGGGTCTGACAGACATAAAACAGCGCCTAAGGTACTCTAGGAGAGACAGTAACATATCGCGATTTGAAGCCAATTTTTACACGTGCATGTGATCTTGTAGACTACAGTGACAGCAAAGAAATGTTTAGGACATGTTCAGTTTTCATAACTTACTCAAAGCAATCATCACTATTCCAAATAGGCAAATATATAATGCGACTACTACTTTGTAGTAAAACATTTCATTTCTTGTGATGCCCCTAATCACTAGCTAATTTTCGTGAGCCGCATGCGATCCTGGAGCGTCTTGATGTGGAGTGGGCCGCCTCTGTTTTAGATGAATACCGGTTCTGACAGCCTTTCCTCTGCTTTTATCTCAACACGTTACTAAGAAAATGCGGCGTTGCAGACCTCCTCTCTATTGAAAAACCCCAGGTGGTCGAAATACCCGGATCCCTCCACTACGGCGTCTCTCATAATCCTATGGTGGTTTTCGGACGTTAAACCCCACATATCAATCAGACCTCCTCTCTACAATTTCGCAGCACCGAACAAGTCTGTCTAGGAGCAATGGCTGACAACTGTACAGAACGGGCTTCATGATTCTTTAATTTTTAAGAAATGAAATTCTGACTCTCCTACTCCAAGACTAAAGAAGTATAGAACATTGTGTCCATGTACACACTGTCAAGCCCAATATTTATTTTTTTATTTATTTATTTACAGATACTGCAGGCCCTACCCACGCCCATGCAGGAGTGGGATACAAACAATACATTGAAGCAATAACTAGTATTACACTGGAGTACAGGACATAAATGAAAGAATACATAACTATCAAGTACAGAAAAGTCAAATATATTTTCTCGCTGTTTAACAGAACTGCGCTCAACTAAGAATATTTTCAACATTTGTAGCCGGATGGTTTGCACTCAAATGACACTATTTTCAGCATACATCACTTATATGGTGAAATTATTCTTTTCTATCTATTGAGTGAATGAAGCCGTCGAGGCAGCATTCACTACTTCCGCAGGTAATGCGTTCCAATGAAAAATTGCGCGAGGAAACAGAGCGAACTTGTGGGCATTAATGTGGCTGGGTGGCTGCCTAAACGTTTTGTTGTGATTTGTCCTAGATGAAAGTTTAGAAGGCTGCTGAAGGTATTGTTCCCGTGATAATTTAAAGTCCCCATGATCAAGTTGGTAGACGAATTTTAATCTGGATATTATCCTGCGCTGTTCTAGTATTTGTAGGCTTGCCCTATTACGTAGATGAGTTACACTATGTTGTCGGGAGTAAGTGGAATATATAAAGCGCAGAGCTAAATTTTGGACCCTTTCTATTTTCTTAATCAAATATTGTTGCCAAGGGCTCCAAATAATGTCGGCCTACTCAAATTTTCGGTCGTACGAGTGCTTTATACGCTTTTAGTTTTAACGTGGGAGGAGTGTGACGCAGTTTTCTTTTCAAAAAGGATAATTTCTTCAGTGCACCCGAACACACATTTTCAACGTGCGTTTCCCAACTGAGGTCACTGGTAAGTGTAACTCCCAGATATTTAACCCGATCAGCTCTCGTGATTGCAGCATTTCCTATGAAATATGTGAAATGAAGTGGTAACGTTTTGTTGGTAAACGTAACGGAATTTGTTCTTGAACGATTTATTTTTAGTCCCCACCTTATACACCATTCGTTAATTGAGCGCAAGGCATCATTAAGTTTAATTTGGTCTTCTTGGTTATTTATGGATGTGTACACTACGCAGTCGTCCGCAAATAGTGTAATCTGGATCGGTGGCTCGACACAAAAATAAATATCATTTATATAAACCAAAAAAACAAGAGGTCCGAGGACTGAGCCCTGCGGAACTCCCGAATGCACTGCCAACTCTTTCGAGAGACAGCCATTTACGGTAACACACTGTCTTCTGTTACTCAAGTAGCTCGCGATCCATGCTACAACCTTCTGCTCAATGCCTATAGCTAATAATTTTGTTATTAAATTCTGATGGGGTACGACGTCAAAGGCCTTAGAAAAATCCAAAAAGATGGCATCGGTTTGACCTTTCAAATTAAGCGTTCTATATAAATCATCAGTTATTTCAGCCAGTTGGGTGACGGTCGACAAACCAGACCTAAATCCATGCTGCTGGGCATACAGTAGTTTGTTATTTTCTAAGTAAGTGAACATGGCCGTAAATATAATGTGCTAAAATAATTTACAGCAAGTACTAGTTAATATGGAGACATTATGTCCATATTAGGCTTTACACAACACACAGATTCCACGCAACGCACTTGTATAGGCAACATTGTTCCGCATGATACGTCTCCGGATCTAACCTTTACCAAAAATATTCTACATGCAGATTGAAGTAACACCCAGGAATCCCTCGGCAGCGACTACTGCCTTATTGTCATCACAATGCGTACCAAGCCACTCACAAGACCACAGACCAATGCAAAACTACCTGATTGGACCCAGTTCAGGACCAGCTTCACCCCCGCCCCCCCCCCCCACATCGATAGTCGACCAGGGATATTCGATGTGGTCCCACTCATTTAATATCACTGTTGAAATCAGTGGAGCGAAGTGTTAAACTCTTGAAGGAGAACATAGCGGTAGATAACCACCTCCTTCATCTCTGGGAGGCACGACACAGCCTAGTCCGCCACGCCGCTGGTGTCGTCAAAACACAATCAGCAACTCAAAGTTCGTATGAGATCACCCGACAGGTGGCTGAGTATGCGGCTCAACTTACCGACTCTAATTAGGCGGAGAGTTGCAATCAGGCAGCTCAGCAGATGTCGAGTCGCAGTACGTGGCACCTATTCAGCACCCTTATTGATGCGGCACAAACCCGTACCAAAACCCAAAAGCAGCTTCAAAAGGCTATATACAACTTTAATGGAGACACATCCAACCTGGCTGAGGCTCTCCGCGACAAATATCTCAGCATGCACCAGGATCCCCGTGGTCTGGCATACTCGTATGCAGGTTCTGAAAACGTCTGAGCTGGATCAATCATTCCAATTCCATGACCTAAATGTGGCCTTGGCTAAAATGAAGTGAGGTACAGCACAGCTTCAGGACAAGGTGACGGTATGATAATATATGGTGTTTCTCAGAGCAAGAGCCACATGATGGCCAAAGAGCACCAGTACATGACACAAAATGTTTGGGCTATGGGTATGATGACTGGCTGTAAAGGCATCCAATATTCCTCCCTCCATAAGTGGGTAAATCATATGGGTAATAAAATTATGCGGGCGACATGAAATGTGCGCAGTGAAAATCAATGGTCGATGGTTATGATGATAAAGCTATGAAGAGACTGTAGAGCACGATTGTTCATCACGTTCCGACTTCTCTGAAGAAGATGGACAATAATCCCCCAACTGGTAATCAGCATACTCCCAACTGAGTTTTCACTGCAGAAAGACGACCAGTGTGACATCCAAGAGCAAAAGGGACTTGCATTGACATCCCTCCGCAGCAGGTACCAGCTGTGATGGTGGTACCATCACTACCATACCACTAAGAACCAAAATATGTGGAAATTTTGCACCTTGGCAGTGAAGTGGCAGCGGCGGCAGGTCGGCAAATCACCTGCTCACTGTGGAATCATGCTTAAGCAGGTTGGGATTCAAAGAGCTGTTCTTTAATGCATCAACAAAGAGTTTACTATGCTGCTGCGGTTGCCAAATGTATGTCATTGATGAATGCCTGTTTTTCTTTTTTAATTTCGGCAATGTTTCCATATAATTATGCTTTTTCTCCAAATAGTGTCCATGCCCCATACTATAGGCGTAGACACTACGCAGTGTGGTCAATGAAGTGTGTTCTTCAAGCAAAGAAATCATTCAGTTCTCAAATAAGAAATGCCAAAACAAACTGTCCATGCCCAACATGCAGTAGCATTGACATACCTGTTGCCCAAGAAAACTCTATAACCTGCTGGCTTTAGTCGCAAAAATAAGGTATATAAAATAATTCTCTTGAGTTTATCTAAAAAAAATTGATGAGTTCAAATAATGGGTAATATTACAGGAGAGTTGAATAAAGTTTCTCGCAATGCGGGTGGCTGGTTTAGAAGAAAATGACATGGTTAACACCACAGTACAATGTGAGCTTCAGTACAGCCAGACAACCTGGAATTTTGCAGCCTGTGGGTAACTGTGCAAGCACACCGTGTATCAGTCATTGTGATCGAACCCATATTTTGATGAACAGACCAGAACACTGAAACCTTCGATTCTGTTAACTGACAGATTCTGCTATTGCATCAGGTCATATTTGCCAGCTAAGCTAAATAAGATCCTAAGAATTCTTATTTGATTTGCAAAACAATAAAAAAGAAACACCTCATTGCATGAAAAAGACTCCCTTATAAACCGCAAGCACGAAGCTTTCATTGAGGCAAATTGGCTGCTACTACAGAAAACTTTCTGGAGCCACAAAACATCATGTGAAACAAAAAGGTTATGCTTTTGCTTGGTATGTATACGAAAAAGCTCTTGCTCGGAAAAAACAGTGGTAGAGATACACCTGTTAATAACACCTAAAATAACCTGTGGCTGATCCCCACTTCCTTCTTTACAGTTCAACAAATGCACGATGCATGAAGGATACTAATACAGTATTTACTCGCATACTTTGTGCACTTTTTTGCAATTTTGGGGCCCCGAGAAGGAGGTACGCAAACTACACAGGGATTTCGCGAAGCCGTACGAAAATTTATACACAGCTCTAATGCGTACAATATAGATGTTCAAAAAATTGGAGCAGAAACGGAATGTACTTGTTAAGTTAGAAGATTTAGCACCTACTTTAACCAGTCAGATCCGGTCACGCTCGATTTAGTGGGAATGATTGATCGCGAAGTCCAATCGGGAGTCATCGTCCCGGCTGCTGCCACCACCCTCCCAAAGTGCATCGTCCTTGGTTTTGTCGAGTGCGTTCTAATTCCCCATTTTCTTGAAGCTCTTTGCAACAATAGTCTCAGAAACTAGGTCCGACGACACGGCATTACCGGATGACGTGTTCGCACACAATTGAAAAGGCCTTCTTTAGAGACAGAAAACTTGTATTAAAACGCGTGCACTCCTCTGCTTTTTTGTGTACCAATGGCGCCAATCGTCACATGGTTACGTACGTCACCTTGAAGTACATTGCAGTGGTACGGTTCCCGTTTTCTTCTGCAAAGTTTACAACACTGCACTTCAATTTTGCCGTATATATAATTACTCCAGCACTTGGCAAGGGCACCATAATATTGGGACGCACGGATGGCAAAACCTAAACTTTGGAAATCGACCAAGCATGCGTTGCAGCGCAGAGAACAAAGGGAACAGTTAATGCAACAGGCCTTAGAGCCCGCACTCCTCCGATGCATAAAGTTGTCCGTGCCGTGATGCGAGCGTGCATTCTCGAGGGGGTGGAGATGGGGATATAGAGGAAGGCAAGATTTGAGTGTTCGTGCACGGTATTCAGGGACCCCATTTCGAGAGAAGTCCTCGGAAGAATGGGCTGTGTACTCACAGCCCAATTGACTGCGCTTGTCTGCTCGGCAAGGTGCACGCCCGTCCAAACTATTGGAAAGATTCTTTGTGCGCGCCTCAGCGAGCTGGCTTGGGTGGGTTTAGGAGCACAAAATATGTGAGTGAATATTTTTTTAGCGAAGCTGGCAAAATATTAGGGGTGCACAAATTCTGCGAGGGTGCAAATTATGCGAGTGAATACGCTATTCGTATAATAATGTGAACACTCGGTATCCCAGCACCCAACATGTCAGGGGCAACTGAAATGAGCGTTGGGGGACGTTCCGCATGGGCCTCAAACTATTTAAAAAGTGAGCGTCATTATAAGTTTCAACTTCCCTGTAGAAAATAGATAATTACTTCTTAACGTGTTCCGAATTTGCTTCCAGTTGGGAGTATTCCCCGAAGAAAGAGGACTGCAGCGTCAACTTGTCTTCAAGAGCGGCCTCGACGAGAGCGAAATGCAGTTCGAAGGACGTCCTTCAGCCACTGTTTTGTTAAAAGGAAGAACCACGCGCACACGTGGTTCTTCATTCATTAGTGCCAAACTGAACTGCACTCATTAGTGACAATGTCATGACAACTCCAGGGGGGTTGCCATCAAAAAGGCATTCCACAAAATTGAGTATTTCAGTGAGTAATGGTTATGTGATTGCAGGACCAGTTCCTGGTGAGCTCAAAGACTGCACAACGCACATTCTATGCCTTACACGGATATCACGTGTCAAGTGGGCAAAGCATGAAAGCGCTTGCGAAAGCAGTAACCTTGCTGCGTGAACTACATTTCGCACCTGAAGCCAAAGTCAAGATGTGGAAAACTTTCTAATGCACGACACGCCAGGCCAATGGCCAAGAGCAGCAAAGGTGTCGCCGATTTTTCCTCAGGCATCCCTGATAAATGCCATCAAAATAAACAGATTTGGTGGAACCGACTTGATATTATTCCCCACAAATTTATTCTACAGTGTTATCGGTGTGTGTAGTAGGCGTAGTCTTCCAGAAGCATCCAACACAGTTACAGCAAAAAAAAGCCAAACTGTCATCCAGCAAACTAAAGCATGCAACCGCTAAAGAGAATTATATTTTCAAAGTTTCGCACTGGCAAACAAACATAGTAGCACAAAAACATTGGAGACTTTATGTATTTTGCCCATTGACTTCATCAATCATATGACAATAATGACCACATTGAGACCTCTCATAACATATACGAATAAAGTCCGTGTCACTATAATTGGAGGTTTCATCTTGGGAGCTGCAAGCAAAACATGATGTGCTCGAACTGCATCGCACTTTTGGAATATCAGAAAGGCAGCACGCCTCTACTTGACTTAACAGCATACCAAGATCAGGGCAGGCTTTTTTACTCAGCGAGCAGCTTGTGATGCTTCGGATTGGGTCTTCGAAGCTTGTTGAGCATGTTCTTCTCTACACAAAATATTTGGCCAACCCCTTGGAGGCTTGTGCTCCGATAAGTGTTGCACCGGTAGTAAAACTCGACATTCCAAGCAATAGTGACCATCACAAGGTTCTCCTGGAACTTACAGAAACGAATTTCTTGAACCCGCAGTTGACCAACTTTGCTGTCAGCGCTAGGGGAAGGAATGCAGTTTTGAAATTTCTTGGCTGGAAGCCTAGGTACTGAAAGGTGCTTAAAGTGTAATAAGAAAAATATGTGATGTTCATTGAAAATAAAATAACTGTTGTGAGTTCTTTACGTATTTAAACCCTGATTTATTTATGAGTGGAGATCTTCGAACATTTTCACCACTTCGAGTTCTTTGAAACGCACCTACCTAAATATATATGAATAGGCCTCCAACACATGGAGATTTTTTTAGTATGAGGAAAACTGCAATTCGTCGTAGTTGAAAAATATCCAGCTTGAAAATTTTTCCGTGACAACAATATGGGTTTTTCATTATGCTTCCACAATGCTCATATATCGATCCCCTTTATGTGGTCAAACCTGTACTGCGCCAATCACAATTTACAGCAAAATTACGTGATAATAACCATTATCGAGCCAACTTTTGCAAAGATGACCTTTGTGAGAAAATAGCCGCTTTAGGTTTCTTGGGCTACTTGTGACCTCTACTCACTGACTGAAACCACATGAAAGAATATTTCAACAAAGTGGGCCAGTTTGTTGAAACCACCGCCGCCACAGCAATAGCAATACAATTGTAGCACAATAAACGCAAGTTGACACGCCAAGCGAACAGCGAGACTTTTCTGAGAGAAGTATGTACGATTAGCATAATTAATGTTGCAAAACTCATAGTACAAATAGCATTGTTTACATATTTTCTGCAGTGTAGTACTAGTTCCCCTACTCAAGTAATCGAGCTGCTGCGACGGGAACAGCCACTGACATCGCCCACGAAAGAACACCATCTAGTCCGAGGCCATCTTCCTCTATTTCTCTCGAATGAGCCGCACTAGAACGCATGTATACACAACTGCCAGGGGCATTACAGCATCAGAAACATTGTCATTAAAGCGTTTGCATAGTACTGCATCTATGGCTCATCGAGTCATGGTCATACATGTGGTGAGCGAATACATAGAGCGACAACAAGCGTTAATGCCCTACAACTCAGCGAAGTTGACGTGACGAGGGTGACGAAATCTGGCCTGCATGCTATGCCTTTCCGAAGCAACAACGAAAAATAAATGAAATCGGCGTATTGCCTCCGAGATGGCAAACTCAGAGGCTAAAATCGAAGGAAAGAGTTTTATCTGTGGCAGTGGTCTAGAGATGGCGACACCTTCAAGATCACATTCGAATTGTATGCAGGGGTAGGGGTCATCGTGTTTTCGGGAACTGGATAAGCTCTAATAGTTATCCCATTCATTGTAGTGCCGTTTTTGCTTGACTTCTGATCTGGTCTGAGAAAGCGATACAGCATTATTACGTGTGCGTATCTTGTGATGCGACCATGAAACGTAAATATGTGCACGAAAGATTACTTGTCACTTGTGCCACTTAGGTTGGTCGCCATTCCTGCTTATATAAGCTTCTGCGCTCCGTGATGATGTGTGAGTAAAGACATCTCTTGTAGTCTCTATATTCTCTGTTCAGTATTTACGCATTGTATTATCATTAGGATTTGCAAAACAAAGTAATGAAGAAAGTGTAGAAACTAATGAATATGCATTGCATTATCAGCTCTCCCGTGTCCTTGAAATCTCCATGAATAGACCACATTGCCATTGTTAAAGGCAACTGAGCACAGTTGCCCTTAGATGAGAAGGTGCTCGGTGTGTCAGCAAATGTCAACGCAGGCAACCTTTTTTTTGCGTATCTTTGAATCCCTCCAAATGATGCCAGTTACCGCATACATCATGGCCGTCACGCCTTCCAGTGTTGCGGAGTTGCATTCCACATCTTTCCGACCCCAGAACGGAATAGTGACAATGCTTGAAGGAATGAAATTAAGCGCATTTTGTGCGGAATGGAATAGGAATAGAAATACGCATTTTTCCGTTAATAGAGCACATTTTCCTCGACGTGCTGTTTTTCAAACTTTGAACATTAGTAAGTCAGACCCTGTATTTAAACAATAACGGAGTCATTCAAAAAAAAGCTTGGTTAATTACAAGCATTGTACATTTATAAGCAATGCACCTACTCTAGTTCTGCCTGTATATACTATAATTCTGTCTTTGTATAAACTCTGTTGCTCGGAAGTCTTTTTCGCTATTCTTTGTGTAACCACGGCCCTATGCCATAGTATCTGTGACGCTATGATGAATGGGTGACGTGGCCTGGCTCATACGCCATGTTTATTCTAAAAGCACTTCTTCCTCCTCTACCTCTACTAACCATCACTTGATACGACACACGATTCCCCCTCCCCCCGAAAGATGGCACTGGTTACAAACTATAACAAATTAAAGAAGTGAATGAACAAAACGATGTCCAAATTCACAGTTTCACGTCCAGACGCCGTTCCACAATCTCACGAAATCTTCAAGGCCGATTGAGCAGTCCGATGAATTTTATGACAACTCTGGTGGGCGAGGTTGACTGTTGCGTTCTGGCCAACTGAAGCACGCCTTGAACGTAGAAATTACCGATGACACAGCGATTCTCATCATGAATGAACAAGTGTCGAAGTACTTGTAGCATTTGAGAGTCGGATGTCGTAGGCACGAAGTTCTCCGTCGTAGACGCTGCTTTCTGTGTCGTGGCTGAGACAAAATGAGTGCTTGCAGCCTGCATGTGCGAGAACCGAAGCTGATGGTATGCCTTTGTTCCTTCATTTTACACGTGGTAGCTGCACGTCTCTTTTGTAGCTTTCTGTGGTCTTCTGCCAGTTTGTTGAATCGTAGACACGGCGTTGAGAACTGGTGCAGAAAACTTTGTCGACGTTGCTTTCTGTTAAGATGGTTAGGTGCGACTTTCCGATTAAGACACTAGTATACTCGTGATGAGGTTTAGCTTGATCGCTGTGTTTGTTCGAGTAAGCGTTGTAGTGTCTGGGGTTCTTGGAGTTGTATTTGTTCAAATTGCTCGTTTTGTTGTGAAAGTTGGTCAGATGGGTATCTTTCCGGAACATGAGTCTCCTTTTCTTTGCGCGATGTTGTGATCACTAGATAGTCGGCAGTCGATACTCTACTGCTGGGCTCGTTTTGCGATAAAAGCAGCGTGACAGACTGATGAGAAAGCTCCCAAAATGGTTGTGCGTCATCATTGGTTGTAAATGCTTCTGCCAGTTGACAATGTTCTGGCATTGGCGGATTCGAAACTTCTGCAGTGCTTCGACTCGCATGTGTGTTATCACTTGACGATGAGGGCACAACAGACATGGCTTCAGGTGGTTCTGATGGCGTATGTTTTTCTTTTCGCAGCGTAGTTAGGCTGACAATGTCTGTCGAATGACCCTGGTCCGGAACGTCAGGGTAGGGGCTGGTATTGTGTGGATTCACTAGCTCGTCACGCGTGAATTCCGTCGCACGCTCGAAACCATCTGGGCCTTGTGTGTGACACGAAGCATCAAGGAATTCGGGTGGTTCAGTAAAATGTGAAGTGTTGTGGTGCAGTGAACACGTTGAAAATGCCGATTTCATTGTTCTTGGGAAAGCCGGCTTTAGGTTTAGTCTTTTGCCGAAATGGTCTCAATTCCTTTCGGTATATGGAGGTTTTACCTTGTCTGTGGCGACGTGCAAGTTACCAGTCGGTGTTCGAATGCGTGACGTTTTTTCGGAAGAGTCATATGATGGTACAAGGGTGGTATATTTTCTCTGAGGTCTCGTTTGGAAAATAGGCTTACTGCGGGAAGACTTCGCGTAACTGTGATGGGTCAGTTGAAAAGCCTTTCGCTGATGAGGTATTAACAGGTCTTCATCGTATTCTTTGAAACGAATGATCATTTCTTCTTCGATCTTTTTCCAAGACTCATCGTTCTCGAAGATGTGGGTGAGGGAAAATTTGAATGCCTCACCTGAGATGTAGTCAGTAAAGTTGATGACCATCTCCCGTTCCGACCATGATGCAGCGGTAGCGTGGAGCTCGAACAGGTCGAACCAGTCTTGTACGGGTCTATCGTCCGCTGCTCCGGTGTACTTGGGGATGGGAAGGTCAGTAGATGCTTCTGACATGATGCTGGTCGATGCGTAATGCTAAGCGCTTGCACGGTTGTCCATGTGTGGTCAGGGTGTCTTGCGTAGAACTGCGTCGATGCTGAGCGACTGATGAAGGGGCAGGTAGGTCTCCATCCTGTCGACTTGTGTGACGCTATGATGAATGGGTGACGTAGCCTGGCTCATACGCCATGTTTATTCTAAAAGCACTTCTTCCTCCTCTACCTCTACTAACCATCACTTGATACGTCACATACCCATCACGTGGAACTACGGTGGCGCCATACCCCCGCTACCACCTTATGATTTTCCTCCTCTCGGGCCGATAGGGTATTGTTACAGAGGATAAACATACAAGTGTACAAACATCCAAGAGCGCTCTGCGCGCGCTCCTGCCGCCTCGGGTCCCGGGCTCCTGCCTGGTGCCCGTCTGCCCAATGCCGGGTGGAGAAGGCCCTGGCCCACGCCTGTCATTCCGGCGCCCCCCTGCGTCCCACCGAGCACTACTTAGTCCTGCGTGGCTCCCGCCTCGGCTGAGCCGCGTTCTGCCAATATGCAGCTTGCCTGCACGTCACGAGTCATCCACAAGCCTCGCCCAACCAGGCGGCTTGCGGAACCTACCCACCAGTATGGCCACGCCAGTTGAACTCCCGTTGAGGGAGAATTGTTTCAAGTTTTCAGCGCCCGAAGGTGACGTTTTTGTGGATGATTTAATTCAATCTTATTAATAATAAGATTGGTCACGGCGGCTCTGCCATTATGGCGTCTAATCCGTTCGTCTTTCTACTGCAGATATTCGTGGGACCGGCGCTTCTCGGCACTGCTAGAAGCGCCAAACTACATGGATTGCCCTGGACTGCACTAGACCATGACGTCACCAACTGCCACGCGCTTCCAAACGCGACCTGCCACATGGATAATCTACAGTGTCTGCCACTGCATCACCGGACCTCAACATGCGCCGACCACTTGGTGCATTACTTCATACCAGCGCCACCGCCCACCAAGCTTATAAATTGCCTACCCGCCAGCACCGCAGCTATTGGGCACGGTGGCTCTGCCAGTATGGCGACTAATCCGTTCGTCTTCCTACTGCAGGTAAGAAAAAATTACGGAAAATGCTATCATTCAAATGACCCGTTTTTAGTAGTGCTGCCGTGCTCATGGCTGTGTTGTTGTATCTATGAAACTGCAGTGTCTGTGCGAAAATTGCTTATGCTAGCCGGGGATATCGAATGAAACGCAGGCCCGGATTTAGCTGCCATTGCAAAGCAACTGCAAGCAATAGCGGCCGACATCAGAGATATTAAGGAAGAGCGGCTAGCTAACATTGACAAGAAATTAGATGGCCTGGCTATACCAGAAGTTAAAATAGAATCTTGCCAAACTCAGATTGATTCTATGAGTCGAGCCATTGAAGTTCTGGAAAAGAAAATGGATGACTTGGATAACCGTAGCCGGTGCAATAACTTGATTGTTTACGGTTTCTCAGAGGTTAACGGAGAAACAAGCGATACGTTAGCGGACACCGTGAACACGACTATAATCAATGAGATACTCGAGTTAGATAAGGTTGCCATAGAACGGATACACCGGTTAGGTAAACCTGCACCCAAAAAAACACGGCCAGTAATTTTTAGGCTGTTGGACTGGAGAGAGAAAACAGAAATTCTAAAAAGAGGATTCAAACTGAAAGGTACTTCGTTTACTATCAGCGAAGACTTCTCGCCGAAAGTACGAGAAGTAAGAAAGAAGCTATGGGATAGTGTGAAGCCAAACCGTGAAAACAAAGAAAAGGTTACCCTTTCATTTCACAAATTGTACATTGACAAGCGCGCATTCGTTTGGAGCGATGAAATGAGCGACAAGATACCGATGAAAAAAAACGACCAAAATGCAAGCAAAGATCCAATGAAAGAAACCAAGCAAAAAGAAATCCCGAGCAAGCCGACGACTCGAAGCAACGCGCTGTTAAGAGCTAACCTTGCTTAGCATAAATACCCGGAGTATACTAAACAAGATAGAACAACTCGAGCATATCTTACTTGAATATGATCCTGACCTTGTGGCTATAACGGAGACATGGCTTTCCCCAGACGTATCCAGCCATGAAATTGCTCCCCCAAACTATTCAGTTATCAGGAAAGATAGGCCAGCTCGAGGCGGAGGGGTAGCTTTATTAATTAAAAAGTGTATCCCTTTCACATGTTTGCCCGAGGTAGCAAGTGCGAAGGCTGTTTTTTGTAAGATAGCTTGCGACGGCCCGAGTACAATCACTGGATGCGTCTATCGTAGCCCGACCTCCGGTGAAGATGGTATATCTTTCATCCAAGAATTTCTTTCGCAGCATGCACGCAGCAATCGTGTGATTATTATGGGTGACTTCAACCTCGCTGATCTTGACTGGGCTACTATGCACCACACGTCTCTGTCATAGAAAGCACTGGTTAATTTAATGCTTGATTTTAACCTTCATAAGGTAGTAACCGATGCAACACGCATACAAAGAAACACTGAAAATATTCTCGACCTCGTCCTTCTGAGCGACAATTTTCCAAACGAGCAAATCGAGATAAGCGTTGCTGACGGGATATCTGACCACAAGATGCCTGTTTGTCGGTTGGTACTTGATTGTAAATTCACAGTTCGGCCTACCGCAGTAACCATTATCAATTATCAGAAAGCCCACAATGACTGTATTCAAACGTATCTCGCGCATGAATTGCAACTTTTTTTTGAAACTGCCTCAGACATGTCCGCAAATGTAAATTTGTTGTGGCTCCAGTTCAAGGTCATTGTTCTTCACTGCATCAATACCTTTATAGCCGTGCAACACAAAAAAACCAACCTAAAAACCCATGGATAAATCGAGAAGTTATCCAAGCGAAACGTGAAGTAAAAAGGTAACGGC
This sequence comes from Rhipicephalus microplus, assembly GCF_043290135.1. NCBI lineage: Eukaryota > Metazoa > Arthropoda > Arachnida > Ixodida > Ixodidae > Rhipicephalus > Rhipicephalus microplus. Next base: position 464,564,327 of record NC_134710.1, read on the forward strand.
GGGCAGCGAGGATCAACCCCGCCAACTCACCAGGTAACAAGAAGTTAATAAATGCAGTCATGAGACTGAAAACAAAGACGCAGCAAGCCAAACAGCATTACTTCAACGTAACTCTTCCAAACATTATCACAAATAGCCCGCGGAAATTCTGGAGGCATTTTCGTAAAAGTCCTGAAGCGCCGTCTACACTAACAGCAGAAGAGAAGGTAGCGAAGTCGAATGCGCATAATGATTTCTTCCGCTCGGTATTTACGACAAATAATGGCATTTAACCTTATTTGGAACAGCACAATACTGACAAAATTGACGAAATTAACATCACAGACGCTGGAATTATGCAACTATTGCTTAACTTGGACCCAAAAAAATCCACCGGCCCGGATGATATACCGAATGAATTCCTAAGGGGATATGCAGAATGGTGTAGCAAGTACCTCGGCCTAATTTTTCGCAAGTCGCTTTCAACATCTACCCTTCCGGAAGACTGAAAATCAGCAAAAATAGTACCAATTCACAAATCAGGAGACAAAAATGACGTTTCAAATTTCAGGCCTATTTCACTAACAAGCACGTCATGCAAATTACTTGAGCACATAATCCTGAAGCATCTAACTGGTTACTTGGAAAAAGTGAACTTTTTATCACCTCATCAGCACGGCTTCCGCAGCGGCCTATCAACAATTACACAGCTAGCAGAAGTAGTTCACGACCTCGCACTATCAATAAACAACCACGCGCAAACAGACATCGTTCTGTTGGATTTTTCCAAGACATTTGATTGTGTAGGCCATACTTAATTAATTGGGAAATTGGAAAATGTGATTGGCAAAGGCGCAATATCGGCACGGGTAAAAGACTTCCTCTCGAACAGGTCCCAGTTTGTTGTCTTCGAAAACACACCATCTGAGACCGTACCTGTGACATCCGGGGTTCCGCAGGGGTCAGTCCTGGGACCGTTATTAGTCTTATATTTATTAACGACATAACTTCCAATTTCGAGTGCAACATCAAGTTATTTGCAGATGACTGCAATATTTACAGGGAAATTATTAGCTATACGGACCACCTATTGCTTAACACGTCGCTTAGTAAAATAACGAAATGGTGTTCTGACTGGCAAATGACAACAAACATTAAAAAATCCGTTACCATGACTGTTTCAACAAAAAAACAGCCTTCTATGTTTACATACTTCATTAATGACATACCCTTAAGTAAGTTTTCGCAACACAAATATTTAGGAATTACGAATCTTAGATGGGATTCACACATCACAAATATTACCGCAGCCGCGTTGCGCAAACTGTTCTACCTAAAACGGTGCCTAAAGAAGTCCCCCACTCCTACCAAGCTGTTAGCTTGTAGAAGGTTCGTAAGACCGCTTCTCGAATATGCAAGCACGATATGGTTTCCGCACTCGACTACCCTCATGAAAAAGATCGAAAGTGTCCACCGAAAGGCTATAAGGTTCATCTACAATAAATATAAACGGACTGAATTTCCCACTAACCTCTTGGCTGATCCAGGAATAAAAAGTTTGTCAGTTAGAGCAAGGAACGCTCGCCTAAAATTCTTGTTCCAGCTAATTCATAACAGTTACAAGATTGATACGCAGAAATACATATCTTTTTCTCAGACCCACCTTACACGTCACAAACACGACCGCACCATAACCGAATATTCCTGCAGTAACGACACATTTATGTACTCTTTCTTTCCCATGGCAATACGCGAGTGGAATAAACTCGACCCCGTGATAACAAGCACTGACTCGTTATCTAAGTTCGTCGAAATGCTAGATTATTCAGTGTAGAAATAACACTTATTGTTGCGCTAACCGAACAGCACACGTGTAGCATTTCCAGCTTACAAATCTGTTAATTTCTTGTGTATTTTGTTGCTGCAGCCTTGTATTGGAACTATTCTTACCTTTTTTGATGGACTTGTTTCTTTGGTTTATTTCTTCTTCTTGATACTACAGCTTGTAATATAGGCGTGTTTATGCGTAAAGTTGTGCAAGTATTCCGTCTTTGTGTGCATATGTTCTTTTTTGTTCTTCATCATGAATCAAGCCTGCAGATTCACATGTTTCTTGTACACACATTTGTATGCCCTCCTGTTATGCTCTCGGATGAGAGTGGCAGTATTGTAAATAAATAAATAGAGCCTGTAGAAAAAACAGCCAGTCGTGATTCTGCATTAGTGCTAAAACACAAGGGGGCGCTAAGTTTCTTGTATGCACCCGCAACATTGGTCAGGCGACGAAGCTAACGGTCGCCGCAGGCTTTAAGGTTAACGGGGTGAACGGGCCGGTAGAGGCAGTCGGGCCGCCGTTGACGTACGTGAACATCTACCATTACCCCGCTTTTCTGTCGGACCAGACAATCTGTAATGCCTTAGCCCAGTTCGGTAAAGTGAAGGGCATTTCGTTCGCCACCCTAGCCACTCGCCAGACCAAGTTGAGTGGGCTGCGTGTTGTAAAAATTGAGATGTGTCGCCCATTATCCATTTTCATGACAATTGCGGGGCACAAAGTAATCTGCGAGTATAGAAGTATGCGTCGGGTGTGTGTGCGATGCGGTGAAGCCAGGCATATGACGACCGCGGTCACCGCAGCGTACTGTAAACGTTGCAGCACATTCAGTCACGACACGGAGAGCTGTTCAGCCGACTGCAAACGCTGCGGGGGATGCCACAGAACGCGCGAGTGCTTTCATAAGCGTTCGTACGCTTCAGCCGACCGCGGCTTCCCCTCACTTTCCGAAGCCGCTTCGCCTCACCCTCAGTCAAGCGGCCCCGCCTCTGCCAGTGCTGCTATTTCACCGCGCGTGCAGGTTCTTACGCCCAGGTCCGCATCCCACACATCAGAGGAGGTGTCCCTATCCGGAGACTGCGAGTCAGACAGTGGCACGCTCACAAGTAGCGGCACTGAAGCCTCGTCCACCAACGAATTGGCAGAAAATGTGGAAGGTCGTCCGCCAATGAATTGGCAGAAAGGTGAATTGGCAGAAAAGGTGGAAAAGGTGGTGTCGCTCGATTCAGTTTCGGTTGACATCGCCACCATGTCAACCGAAACTGAGTCGAGCGACATTGAGGCGGCCTCGGCGCAATCGCCCCCTCCTTTGCCTGCCGCACTCCACTCAGGTCTGGACGATGGCCAGAGTCCGTTATCTGCAGCCGAATGGGCCGTTGACACCAACGAGTCACGAGAAAGACACCCCCTCACTACCATTACACCTGCCAACGTTCTCGCCCCCGTAATCACCCAGGGCCTGGAGGCCCACGTCCAAGACGCGGCCAGCGTCTACCCCCGTCATAAGGAGTAAAGAGCACCACGTCCTCCCCGAAGATAGTGAAGACAACCGATGGACCCCGTCTCCTTCTCCCGTCCCCTACTCGGCAAGACTAAGCCGCAAGGTCGACGTGAAACCGGGACACACAGCCACAGGCCTCGAGCAGAGATCACGCTCGCGCTCACGGAGACGCGTCCATAAGCGGGAGCCGGGCGGGGGAGCAGCCAGCAGGGACGCATGGCAGCGTAGACCCGGGCCCATAGGACAAAGTAGTGATAGCGACGCTCCGCTGCACGCGAAGGCCCAGAAGCTCGAAAAAGATGGAGGAGCAAGGGGAACCACCCCCACGCCCTGAGACGCCAACAAACGCACAACGGGTCTGCTCGGGGCAAAGGGCTCCGCCCATGCCCTGAAACGCCAACAAAGCTGCAACGCGTCTGCTCGCTCCGCTGGCTTCGCCGCCCTCCTGTCTACTCTGTCGGCTCTCGCTTCTCTTAGTCGTTCCCTCCCGGGCTTCGCCTCCTCTTCCCCTACAGGTGCGGCCTGCCTTCTCGCACCCTTCCATCTGCGCTCGGCTGATGCCTATCTCGGCTGGCGATTCGCTCGCAGGATTTCAAGCTGGACGGTCGTGCCCTCGCCATCTCCGACGCCAGCGTAGCTCCCGCCGACTGGTTCGCCCTCCGCGGTCTCCTGACGCCGTGCAGCTCTTGCATTGTGGTTCCCCACCCTTGGACTGCTTCGACCGGATCCCCACTTTCCTATCTCCTTCTATTTTCCGTCGCTTCATCTATTTCCTTCTATTATTATTATCTCTCCTTACTCCCGCCCCTTCAAGGCACTGCGCCGTGTCGCCCGTGAGGCAGACAGAAATTAGGTGCCTTTTTCTTCTTCCTTACGAACCATTAACCTAACCTCTCGGTGGTGCCTCGTCCGCCTGCCCACTACCCAACTGCCATCATCGGCGACTCGTGCGCATATTCAAAAAAAGCGCTTATCCATGTTGTGATGCATATTGACACTGGCGCAATGCTTGTGTTTACTGCAAGCTTTCGTAAACCGGATTGCGCGCCGTCTCACCACATGTGACCCACACCCTTTTTTTGGAATAATGTCGGCCCCACCTGCACACATGGGTGCCTTTGCCCTGAAATCTCTCGCAAAGGTCTGTAGGTCAGCGCGGCACACATTCGTACACAATGCACTCGGTGCTGTGCGCACGATAAACTGTTGTACACGATGAACCATACAGAGAGAGAGTGAATATGGCTCGGGTCGCCAGCCAAAGCAGACCATCCGACGTTACTAAGGCAGCGCCTCCCGAATCTCTACACAACGATTCGCAAAGTCTTCATTTAAGTATATACACATATAAGCTCAATCTATATAAAACATCACCATTTGTTCAAACATGCAGTCTTATGAAAAAGGTCTGCATATTCATTACCTAAATACTAACCATTTATTATTACAAAAAGCACTAACCTCCTAGTAAGTCAAGGTAGTAAAATGCAGGTAGTGAAACTTGCTAGTTTGCTAAGTAGTTTTTGAATAGTAGTGACAAAAATTAATAATACAATAATGAATTGTTAGCTAACATGCATTTATATTTGCATATACATTGCCTTATCAAGATGATTCTATTACAAATATATATATATATATATATATATATATATAAATATATTTATATATATATATATATATATATATACATATATATATATATATATATATATTATGGTAAAGCCACAATTGCAACAGCCGCTATTGCAATCGTGTGCAGCAACCGCAGGTCGCCTCTAACTTTCCCAGCCAGTCAAGCCGCTCTTATGACCAACCGCCGCCTATGTCACCGTCGTCCCGCCCGGTTCCGTCTACCCGCCGTTCACCATCTCCACGACGTCGCTCACTGTCGCCAATGTGGCCACGTCCACTCAAAGCGACCAGGAAAACTAGTCGTCGCAGTCCACGAGGCAAGGGCTGCGACGCTGTCGAACTGCGGAAGCCCTCAGGAAAGCCCATCGAACGTGATAGACGTGCTTGTGGATGGCGTTCGTGCATCTGCCCTTGTAGGTACTGGAGCCGCCGTATCTGTGATGCCCGAAAAACTTAGCCGATTACTGCGCAAAGTGACCACGCCGCTTTGCGGGCTCTCCCTCCGTACAGCCACGCCCAAAGCATTCACCCTACAGCGATGTGCACAGCCCGCCTTATGACTCAGGACGTGATGTATGCGGTCGAATTCATCATAATTTCTTCATGCTCTCGCGACGTCATCCTAGGATGGGATTTTCTCTCCCGCCACGATGCCGGCATTCATTGCGCACCAGCAGAAATAGAACTCATGCCATTTTCTTCTTTGACACCGGCCGACAGTCCATCCGCTGCAAGCAAGTTACTCGTCAGAGACGACACTCAAGTGCCTGCAAACTCGTCCGTTGCGGTGTCGCTCTACT